>NC_140580.1:1052450434-1053650434 GCF_964204655.1 Triturus cristatus | reverse complement strand
CCAAGCTAAACAAACTTGGGAAAGGTGTAAAAACTTAAAAATGCTAATTAATTAAATCCAATCCATAATAAACCTTTTTACCTAGACTATTATATATAACAAATACAAAATATGCAATTAATACTACACGTTACCACACTTAAGTAAATTATGTGTTCAAAAAATTTATATTATAGCACACTAATTTAAGCTACTAATATTTATATAAAAAATTTAATTAAAAAAATGAAATGTATTTTTAATTTAGCAATAACATTTCCAGAATTGTAAGTAATATTTTCTATCATTCCTACATTTTTAAAAAAGTGCAACTACATTTTTTTCAAATACCCAAGTTTTCTAAAGCATTTCCTCAAACGTTTACAATTTCTGACCTTATAACAATTGTTTTTTTTTCCTTTCTAAATATTATTTTTACTGTTTTTTTGTACAATTATAACAATTTCATACAGAAATAAATAATTGTAATACATTGCATACTAGTTTACACAAAAAAATTACATTATTTCCAACTATATTTTCCTACATTGATATTAAAAACAACACGTAAAACTATCTTTTTAACATTGATATTCCTGTCCATGATATAGATGAGATCCCGATATTCTTGTCACAATATTTCTGCAGCATATTTTTTATCTGATATTTTGTCTAAAAACCTCCCAGTTTATTGTGGATTTTGAGCAAGTAGGGGATATTTATAAGATTAGTCGCACTACCTTGAATCCAATATGGAGCACTCTTGCTCGGAAATCAAGCATGCACTGGCATGCAGCTGTGTACCCTGCCATCTGATTTGCTGACAGCTCTCTTCTGAATGCACACCTGGTAGCTGTCAGGGTGGGTGGCTCGGCTGCTGGAGTTGGCTCAGTGGTAGACCTGCGGTCTCACAGCAGACGCATTGTTATATTTCTGTAATGTAAAACATTGCTGCAGCTATCCAGCAGGAGGGAAAAGGAACATAAAATATTGTAAATACCGGTAAAATAAAGACAAAAAAAGCAATCCAAGCCAAATGTGTATGAAATGGTACCGGAGAGAAAAGGCACAGCTGATGTTCTGGCTGCTGAGCACATTTATGGGACCGGGCAGGTTTGCCTAATAGCGTTTATCGAAGTTACCAGTGAGCAATTTAGACTTTATTAAAGGTTAAATTGCTTCTTAGGCTAATTGTATGCATAACCATTCCCTCTTAATGCTGCACTAACCTGGTCACTCGACACATTTAAGGTTTAGGTTTCATGTTCTTTCTGTCAGTTCTCGTGGGCTTATGAGAACACTTGCTGCACATTTAAAGGTTAGAGGACTGTCACATGGCTCCTAGCAGCTCATTATGTGAGAGTGACAGCATTTTATTTTGGATGTCAGTTTGGTATGTTTCCTTAACATCAGTTTTTTACTTAGCAGTACAGTTGCCTCGATGTTTTACACTGTTGTAACTACTGATACATGGTGGTTCATTACATCACGTTTCCACAAAGTGAGTTGTCAACTACAATATATAGATAAGTATACAGTGGATTTTGTAGTGAGATGGATGGTGATTAGTGTTGGGTGTAGTTGTGCACAAGCACAGTGACATTGTGTATGCTGTCACGCTCGTGATCACAAAATGGAGCTTATTACAATGTCGGTCGGAGTTGCCTCCAACTGACACCGTCTCAGACTCGAGACCAACGGACCTCCGGTCGGTTGTTCCGACCTCTTGATTACGATGCAACAGAACACTGTTCGGTGGAAAACTCACTTTTCCCTATGGGGACTTGAGTCATGGCGATAAACCGGCTGTAATACAGGCTCCTATAGAGAAATGGGGATGTGTCTAAAACCCTGCACACTGTGGCAGGCACACACAGTGAAGGGTTTTACAGGGTGGCACCATAGGTAACCTCTTGACCACCAACCGCACACCGTGGAGGCAAGAGGGCCATGCTAGTGACCCCCAAAGTCACTTTCCAACAGCCTTTCCATGTCAGGCAGGCCGGCACGGAAAGACTGTGGGAAACCAACATTGTAATCCCGGCAGCAGATACGCCATCCATACAGAATTACCGTGCAGTTCAGACTGAATGGAAGACTATGAGACCCAGTCCGAACTGAGTCAGAATGACCGTCCGGTTTGCATTCCAACCGCAGACATCATAATCGGGCGGTCAGACCGCAAACCAACCGTGTCGGTCGGAAAGCATCCGACCGCGGTTGGAAAGCTTCCGATTAGCAGTCAGAGGCTTTCCGACCGACATCGTAATCGGCCCCAATATGTTTCAGGTGTACTCTTGAAAGGCTGATTGTGTATTCAACACTTAATCATGAATACTGGTGCTTTTCATGAGCACCAGTTCAGGACACATTCATTTACAGGGACATTAGGTGATTTTCCCAAAATCACATGATGTTGAGCCGACCTCGAGACTCAAACCTGGTTCCCCAGGTCCGAAGTCGGCAGCTCTGGCTGTACCGCCACATGCTCTCCCCAATTTCATGGCTGTTAGTTAGTTCTATTTTATTCGGCGCTAAAAGGAGAAATGGGCTGGTTCAAGCTCCCTCCTGACGTGAGCCCTGCACTAATTTTTTAATACATTAACTACTGTGTGTATTCATAAGTGCGAGCATGACCCTTGGTTGTGACTCACTCGCACTGTGATTGTAAAATACCTTGCAGTAATTGTTGGGATTCCTATGTATGGGTAGTGTTGACATTTAATCTGGGGGGTGAATGGAGGAGGCTGGGGGGGACACTATTGTGGAGCACCATGTAAGGGCAAGTCCTGAATGCGCCTCTAGCGACAAGTCTGCCAGAGCACTTGTTGTGGGTTCTCATCCAGTGGAGTTTCTAGATGGACCTTGGAGGAAACTTGAGGTGGATATAGGACCATTAGGTGTGTTGCCAAGACAAGAGGCATTCAGAATAGTTGTAGTGAACTACTTTCTTTTCAAAGTGGCCAGAATTTAAGATGGTGAAGGAAGCCACTTCTGAACATGTGGTGTAGTTTCTGGACAAGGTATTTTGTAGGGAAGGTCTACCCTGTAAAATTGTAACAGACAATGGACCTCAGTTCATTAGTAATTACATCCAGAATTTTCTAACAAGGTGTGAGGTTGTGCATAATAAAAATCATTTTTTCCCACCCTGAATCAAATGGTCAAGTGGAAATTTTTAACCGGGTGATCAAAGAGGCCATTCAGCTGTCGGTTAAAGGTGAGTTGGTTTGGAGGAAAGCGTTGCAGGCTATGTTACAGGATTATAGGACAGCTCCAAATTCTGTAACGTCTGCAAGTCCTTTTGTATTGTTGAGGGGGTGTAAGCCAGGGACTAATTTGGTTCCATGGTGGTTGAGAGGTAAGAGAAATGGTGGTGATGTAGCTCATGCATATTTCATGGAGATCAGGAGGAAAGTGAAGGTATACAAACAGAAGATGAAGAACACCTTAGAAGATAGAAGAGGCACGCCTAGCAAGCAGGGCATTAAGATTGGAGAGTTTGCTCATTTAAAAAAAAAGGAAGAAATGTGAGCAAGGGCCTATCATGCTGGTCAGATCCTATTCAAGTAAATGAAGTGTTTGGAAATGTTAACAGAGTTTCGTTGTATAAGGGGCCCGTACCTTGTCAGGTCAATAAGGATGATGGGAGCAATGTGTTTTTTAGATGTGGGGAATGAGGAGTCCAATGGTGTGGATGGCATTGTAAGGTCTTTCCCCACGGCTAACATTCCTGCTGACACAACTGTGGTGTCAAGGTAGGCAAGGAGTGGTAGGGTACAAACTATGCCTAGAAGGTTCCAGAATTATGTTCAAAAGTAAGATATCTTATTGGGTTTTGTTTTCAGGTGTAAATTTTGTTTATGAACAATATATATATTTAAATTTAGGAGGGAGGAGATGTGCTGGGTGTAGTTGTGCACAAGCGCGGTGACATCTTGTAGGCTGTCGCACTCGTGCTCACATATTATGGCGCCGAATGCGCTGCCGGTCTGACAAGCATCTGATCGGCATCATTGCAGTAAAGGGACCAGCCGACAGGTAGTCGGCGATCCTGACTATCAAACTAGGATCCAACTCCATGGAGGCATCCAGAAACATGCCTCATTTCATTGAGGCTTGTGCTACAGCCTGGAAATGGACCGCAGCACAAACTCCAATGCCAAAAGGCATGTTTTTAAACATCCCTGCAACCTGTGGCAGGCATCATGCGGTGCCTGCAACACCATGGGACCATAGCAGAGGGCCACAGGGCATAGGGGCCCTGCTAGGGACCCCAATAAAGCTTTTCCACCAGCCTTTTTACGTCAGAAGAACAGACGTGAAATGGCTGGGCGGAAAGGTGGATCGTAATCCCAACGGCAGTGCCTGAGAAGGCACCGCCTCCATTGTGAGGAATACAATCCTACCAACCGCCTGATGGGCTCCTTGAGTCCGTCAGAAGCTGTTGGTCATTCTCTGGAGCAATAAGGTCCAACCGATCGCATCGTAATTCAGCGATCTGACCGCAGATATAGATGGCAGTGGGACCAGCACGTCCCACAGACATCAAAATTGGTCCCTATGTTTCAGTTCCTTACCCTCGAATGGCTGACTTGGAATTCATATGCATGAGCGTGACCACGGGTGTGGTGCGCTTGCAATGTGATTGTAACATGCCTTGATGTAACTGTTGGGATCTTTATGTATGGGTAGTGTTGACATTGTATCTAGGGGAGTGTGCATGGGGGAGTTGGAAGTAATATAAGTCCCTGGTTGGGGATAACCTATTCATTCACGACTTGGATGCCTAATGCTGTTTATTTTATGGAAATAAACTATGTACTTTTCTCATACCTCATCATGTGGAGTCTTATCGGCAGCAGACTTTCCATGTGCTCCTAAGACCTACTTTACATTGAGCAGTAAATGGGACAGGAATGTTTTACTTTTAGGAGTGGTGTGGGGTATTTAGTTCAGGGATGGGTAGATTTTCAGTATGGATAGGGGTTTTAGTTCAGAGGGATGTGTGGTTTTTAGGGTTGGAGTCGTATTTTAGGATTCAGGGATGGTTGGTGTTTAGGAGTGAACAGAGATTGTTAGAGACAAGGAATGGGTGGTGTGACTGGGTTAGAAAGTGCTTTTAGGGATCGTGGGTGGGTGGTTCTTTAGGAATGGAGATGGGTGTTTAGAGTTCAAGGATGGGTGGTGTTTAGGGGCAAGCAGTAGATTTAGGGTTGAGGGAGGAGTGGTGACATAGTAATTCAGTAACAGACAAGGGGAATAATTGTGAATGACCATCATTCTTACTTTGATCTCTTCTACCAGCATGTTCAATGCTTGAGAAATGGTGTGCTTCCCTAAACCCACTCGCTCTTCTCTATGATGTTGAATACTTTCAAATTCCAGCGTTACAACAAACAAATGATGGACGGAATGCTGACAATGCATACATTCTCCCCCAGTCAAGAGATCTGGGTTAAATCCATCGTTCTTTTGCCCACTACACCACCCCAGTTTAGACATGGCCATATGCAAATCAGTCTTGACCCTGTGCCTCATGGGAACAGTCCAGCCCGAACTGCCAAGCCATGTCTTCCCTGGACCGGAATCAAGCATCCTGGGACCGCTTTCTGGCTATCAGCCGTCATCAGCCAGGATAGCTTGACTCCAGTGGCGTAGTGAGCACGGGTCCCACGTCTGGGAATACCCATCCCACTTAGGGCAAAAAGCGTTACAACAAACAAATGATGGACGGAATGCTGACAATGCATACATTCTCCCCCAGTCAAGAGATCTGGGTTAAATCCATCGTTCTTTTGCCCACTACACCACCCCAGTTTAGACATGGCCATATGCAAATCAGTCTTGACCCTGTGCCTCATGGGAACAGTCCAGCCCGAACTGCCAAGCCATGTCTTCCCTGGACTGGAATCAAGCATCCTAGGACCGCTTTCTGGCTATCAGCCGTCATCAGCCAGGATAGCTTGACTCCAGTGGCGTAGTGAGCACGGGTCCCACGTCTGGGAATACCCATCCCACTTAGGGCGAAAAGCGTTACAACAAACAAATGATGGACGGAATGCTGACAATGCATACATTCTCCCCCAGTCAAGAGATCTGGGTTAAATCCATCGTTCTTTTGCCCACTACACCACCCCAGTTTAGACATGGCCATATGCAAATCAGTCTTGACCCTGTGCCTCATGGGAACAGTCCAGCCCGAACTGCCAAGCCATGTCTTCCCTGGACCGGAATCAAGCATCCTAGGACCGGTTTCTGGCTATCAGCCGTCATCAGCCAGGATAGCTTGACTCCAGTGGGGTAGTGAGCACGCGTCCCACGTCTGGGAATACCCATCCCACTTAGGGCGAAAAGCGTTACAACAAACAAATGATGGACGGAATGCTGACAATGCATACATTCTCCCCCAGTAAAGAGATCTGGGTTAAATCCATCGTTCTTTTGCCCACTACACCACCCCAGTTTAGACATGGCCATATGCAAATCAGTCTTGACCCTGTGCCTCATGGGAACAGTCCAGCCCGAACTGCCAAGCCATGTCTTCCCTGGACCGGAATCAAGCATCCTGGGACCGGTTTCTGGCTATCAGCCGTCATCAGCCAGGATAGCTTGACTCCAGTGGCGTAGTGAGCACGGGTCCCACGTCTGGGAATACCCATCCCACTTAGGGCGAAAAGCGTTACAACAAACAAATGATGGACGGAATGCTGACAATGCATACATTCTCCCCCAGTCAAGAGATCTGGGTTAAATCCATCGTTCTTTTGCCCACTACACCACCCCAGTTTAGACATGGCCATATGCAAATCAGTCTTGACCCTGTGCCTCATGGGAACAGTCCAGCCCGAACTGCCAAGCCATGTCTTCCCTGGACCGGAATCAAGCATCCTAGGACCGGTTTCTGGCTATCAGCCGTCATCAGCCAGGATAGCTTGACTCCAGTGGGGTAGTGAGCACGCGTCCCACGTCTGGGAATACCCATCCCACTTAGGGCGAAAAGCGTTACAACAAACAAATGATGGAAGGAATGCTGACAATGCATACATTCTCCCCCAGTCAAGAGATCTGGGTTAAATCCATCGTTCTTTTGCCCACTACACCACCCCAGTTTAGACATGGCCATATGCAAATCAGTCTTGACCCTGTGCCTCATGGGAACAGTCCAGCCCGAACTGCCAAGCCATGTCTTCCCTGGACCGGAATCAAGCATCCTAGGACCGGTCTCTGGCTATCAGCCGTCATCAGCCAGGATAGCTTGACTCCAGTGGCGTAGTGAGCACATGTCCCACGTCTGGGAATACCCATCCCACTTAGGGCGAAAAGCGTTACAACAAACAAATGATGGACGGAATGCTGACAATGCATACATTCTCCCCCAGTCAAGAGATCTGGGTTAAATCCATCATTCTTTTGCCCACTACACCACCCCAGTTTAGACATGGCCATATGCAAATCAGTCTTGACCCTGTGCCTCATGGGAACAGTCCAGCCCGAACTGCCAAGCCATGTCTTCCCTGGACCGGAATCAAGCATCCTAGGACCGGTTTCTGGCTATCAGCCGTCATCAGCCAGGATAGCTTGACTCCAGTGGCGTAGTGAGCACGGGTCCCACGTCTGGGAATACCCATCCCACTTAGGGCGAAAAGCGTTACAACAAACAAATGATGGACGGAATGCTGACAATGCATACATTCTCCCCCAGTCAAGAGATCTGGGTTAAATCCATCGTTCTTTTGCCCACTACACCACCCCAGTTTAGACATGGCCATATGCAAATCAGTCTTGACCCTGTGCCTCATGGGAACAGTCCAGCCCTAACTGCCAAGCCATGTCTTCCCTGGACCGGAATCAAGCATCCTAGGACCGGTTTCTGGCTATCAGCCGTCATCAGCCAGGATAGCTTGACTCCAGTGGCGTAGTGAGCACGGGTCCCACGTCTGGGATGGGTTATGCCCAGACGTGGGTCCCGTGCTCACTACGTTACTGGAGTCAAGCTATCCTGGCTGATGAAGGCTGATAGCTAGAAACCGGTCCTAGGATGCTTGATTCTGGTCCAGGGAAGACATGGCTTGGCAGTTCGGGCTGGACTGTTCCCATGAGGCACAGGGTCAAGACTGATTTGCATATGGCCATGTCTGAACTGGGGTGGCGTAGTGGGCAAAAGAACGATGGATTTAACCCAGATCTCTTGACTGGGGGAGAATGTATGCATTGTCAGCATTCCGTCCATCATTTGTTTGTTGTAACGCTTTTCGCCCTAAGTGGGATGGGTATGCCCAGACGTGGGTCCCGTGCTCACTACGTTACTGGAGTCAAGCTATCCTGGCTGATGAAGGCTGATAGCTAGAAACCGGTCCTAGGATGCTTGATTCTGGTCCAGGGAAGACATGGCTTGGCAGTTCGGGCTGGACTGTTCCCATGAGGCACAGGGTCAAGACTGATTTGCATATGGCCATGTCTGAACTGGGGTGGCGTAGTGGGCAAAAGAACGATGGATTTAACCCAGATCTCTTGACTGGGGGAGAATGTCTGCATTGTCAGCATTCCGTCCATCATTTGTTTGTTGTAACGCTTTTCGCCCTAAGTGGGATGGGTATGCCCAGACGTGGGTCCCGTGCTCACTACGTTACTGGAGTCAAGCTATCCTGGCTGATGAAGGCTGATAGCTAGAAACCGGTCCTAGGATGCTTGATTCTGGTCCAGGGAAGACATGGCTTGGCAGTTCGGGCAGGACTGTTCCCATGAGGCACAGGGTCAAGACTGATTTGCATATGGCCATGTCTGAACTGGGGTGGCGTAGTGGGCAAAAGAACAATGGATTTAACCCAGATCTCTTGACTGGGGGAGAATGTCTGCATTGTCAGCATTCCGTCCATCATTTGTTTGCTGTAATACTTTCAAATTCCAGCCATGGGAATTGGGCTGCCCTCCACTTCTCCACCATGGGAGGAAATGTGCTCTTCCAATTCATTGTTGTATTATGTTGAGCAAGGAGCATTGCTAGATCAACTTACAGGATGTTTTATCATTTTTGGGGCAGTGAGAAAAGACCTAATATGAATGTTTTCAGAGAATTAATGAGTACTTGACCTGTTTTTGAGACAGGATCTCCACCACTCTGGGCCAGGGAAAAATAGAGAGAGCCATAGGAGCATAGCATATCTGGTAAGTCAACTTATGGGGAACGATGCAGAGGGCATCTTGAGTCTGCACCAGTGTAGATTCTACCAATATGTTTTGGTGTCAGGCATGCTCTATTGACTATATTAAGTTGAATATATTTAAGTCTTGTGTTGCATGATATTTCATGTGGGTATTTTAATATCGTTTGCCATTCGGGATCATGTAAATATTTTGCTAGGTCTGATTCCCATGACGAGCCAAGTGGAGATCAGGATACGTCCCAATGATGTATATCTGCTTGATATAACCACTCTATGTATTTACTGCCATCTATTGTATAGAGTTTGAAACACTTCATGTGTAGTGGGTTCAGAGGACTGAATTTGAAATAATTTTCTAAGTGCGCACTTAATTTGCCTAAATGTGAGAATTTGTTCCGAGGAATATTATAGGCAGTCATTAAAGGCGAGAAACCAGCAATTTCACCATTAACAAACCAAAGAAGTCCAAAAACGAAGTTGGTGTTGGCCCTGCCAGCCAGTCTGTGCGGGTAGCCCTATAAGTGGAATAGTGGAGGTACGGGGGGGGCCTGCTTCGGAATTGTGCGAATGTGCAGGGATGTAGCTTCAAGAGGGGTGAATGGTTGTTACACCCACCAAATACATTTGGCTTTTGGATTAGTGTATAGTATAAATGGTCTCAACACGAATAAACCAAGTACTATATAAATGAATCCCCATTAAAATGAATCAAAGATCAAGAGCGACGTGGGCCGCATTAGTGATCAAGTCAGCCACATTGCTCACGACATCCCAACGCACATCATATCCCACAACCTGTGAAGAAAATAAAGTCAAGTCAAAGTGATCAGTATGAATCAATCTTGGGAGCTTAAGTAATAAAATGCAAGACAGGAGTTTGAACAGGACTTTATCATTCGAATTCAGACAATATAATGCACAATAAGAGGCCATATCTGCAGGATCCTTGTGGGATTTTAGCATAGTGGAGATCCTTGTCTCACCCAAAGCACAAGGACAAAAGCCAAATTCAAAGGAGCAATTATTGAGAATAACCAGTATAGGCGCTAATTGCTAAGAGAACAACATGTAAAACTCAGATGGAATTCCCTCTGAACTCAGGGCCTTACCACGCAGAAGTTCTTGTAAAACCTTCCTAATCTTTTGCAGCATGATTGGTAATTCCATATTTTGCCAAAAGTCATCTGTAAAGTGGGACAGTAGAATTACCTTATCAAAATGCATCAGTTTTGGCCTCGACTAGTGCAGGATACACCTCACTTAAAATGTTAAAAAGGCAGTATTAAGGCCGTCTTGGATGGACACCAATGCCCCAGAGGATAAAGTTAGGTGAAAGGGGATGGCAGGCAAATGGATCAGATAACTGAGGTGTGCTAAAAGGCGGCTGATTTGTCACCTACATTGTGTATGTTACCCAAGTATGAGGAGCAATCATATCATCTGAGGTCTCAAAACTGTCATAATAAGTAGATTTTAAGGAGCAAAGCTCCTTAGATCTTTTCTATCAAGTAGGAATAAGAGCTCCAGATCTCATATGGATTATTTAAATTGTAAAATTTCCCTTTAAGAGTCTGTCTATCGTTTTAATATGTAGACCACTCATAATTGCTTTAAACATTTCCCACTAAACCAGGCGGGAGGAGGAGGAGGTCCTCTAATTTCATAGAAGAATGCAGTGATGTCGTCTTGGAGCATGTGTTGAAACACTGAGACTTCCAACATTCCCAGTTGTAGATGCCATGTTGGAATGGGGGTCAGTGTTTTGCCCCAAACTTCATTCCATATGTAAGAGATTATGGTCGAAAAGAATGCCCTGGGGTAATAGGAAAAAAGCAGTGATGTACGTGTGTTTCTAGAGTACAGACAACTTTATCCAATCTGGAGTACAGATTATGTATGGGGGAATAAAATGAATACTGACAAAAGAAAGGTAACGTAATTTCCACGTGTCATGTGTCACACAAGCCCCAGTGAGCCAATTATTGCATTCTGAACTGTGAGAGAGTTTGAGAAGAAATGGCAGAACAAGTGGTTTTCCATCTAGTCTGCCAGTGACTACAACATACTGACCTTTATCATCAATAAGTGTAGTTTCTGTCTCAAAAGGCACATCAGGTATAATTCAAAGGACAGAACCACGTGCATAAGCAGAATGTTCTGTGCCATACAGTTGCAGTCGCTATTTGCGCTGCATCTTTGCAAATTCAAAGGCAAGCAAAAGGCAAAAAAATGTGTTTCTTTCAGACAAATCATATGGGCCCTCCAACAAAGGAAATTAGAGGGAATTTTGTACCCTTGGTGTATGGATTCAAGTTTCGCCCTGTAATATTCCAAGTGGCTAGCCTATATGGCGTAGCGAATGGGAACAAATTATTATGATGGTGAAAATTGATAATTAGTAGAGGTAGGAAATTGGGTTATTGGTTGAGGGGGATGAAACCCTACTCAAGCAACAACCACAATTCCTGTCAGGGTGAAGTCACAAGCAAACCCCAAATTAACGTGCTTAACCCAGGCAGTCTGTAAAGTAATGCACTGAACACACAGCACAAGAAGAATCCCACATCAATCCGGGCAAACTATCTTCAATTTAGAAAAAATTATTCAACCAAAACAACAAAAAATCAAATTTGTAGAATCGGAGATATGTACTTTTAAGGATTTAAATAAAAATAGTGCTTAAAAGCACAAAGCACCAACTGTGGTTATCTCCTCCCACTGGACAGGGACAAAGTCAACAATTCAGGGCAAACACGTTGGAGCACGCCCGGATACAGGGACAAAGTAAGGCTTGCTGAACAAAGTACCTTAAATCCTGATTGCGGAACGGTGCACGGTCCCGCTTAGAGGATGCATCATGCAGCAGCAGTTCAGAAGAAGCTCTGGGTTGCAATGCTAGGTCCTGCATTGAAAATGTGTCTCACAGCAGCAGTTCTGATTAATCCATAAACAGGACTTACAATACATGGTCTTATGTGATTTTCAAGGATGCTATTGATGAAGACTTGCAATTTGAAATCCTGCATTGGAGATGCATTGCACAGCTGCAGTTCCAAGGAGCTGCAAGATGCGATGTGGGGATAGGTCGTACAGCGGAGGTTGTGATGCAGTGCTGCGAGGAGATACATGAGCTGCGTTGTTTCTGCCAAAGAGCCCCCAGTTGGGCTGGTAGAGCACCTTCAGGCCCCACCTCCAAGGGTCCAGGATTAGGAATGCACCACTTGGGAGGGCAAGACTAACAGCAGAGTCCAGGCGCTGGGTTTAAGGTGTTTGGAGCCTTTTCTGTCCCTTAGGCTCTGATCAGGAGGTCAGCCAACTTGGGCGTGGAGTCACTCTGTGGGTTCTGGGATCAAGATGCAGGTCCAGTTCTTTTCACTCAGGTAACAGAGCAGCAGAGTAGCAGAGAAGAAGAGTAGTTGTCCTTCCTGCAACCGAGCAGCACAGCAGTCCTTCTTTATTTTACAGGTCAAGATGTGTACTGAAGAGTTGTGTTTGAGGGTGCAATAATTATATCTGGTGCTACTCCCAATGGTGTTTGGAATTACCTGCCTCCCTGACCTGGCTTTGTCTTGTCCGGGGGCACAAAAGACTGGTGTGACACTCTTTGTGAGTGTGCTAAGGCAGAGCCCTTGTGATATGAAAGTGTGGTAGGTGGCAGCTCCTATCAAATCCGAAATGGCCCATCCTGCCACACCTATCCCCCTTTGTCTCAATGTTTGGGAGTAATACACAAAGATCCACTGCTAGTGGCACCTAGTTATGTGACCCAGAACACAGACTGCAGGCACCAAATGGTTGAGAGAAGAAAATATCAACTTTCTAAAAGTTTCATTTTCAGAATTGTGATTTAAAATCCGACTTTACCATTAAAGAGGGTTTTAATTGCAATCTTTTAGACACCAAACTCGTCATTTCTGCTATCTCCCAATTGAAATGTATCACTTATTAAGTGTAATAAGGTAATCCAATGTTATCCCAGGGAAAAGGTAGGCCTTGTAATAGTGAAATAAGAATTAAAGAGTTTTTCAATACCAGGACTTGTAAAAGTGAAAATCACATGTCTAACTTTTTAAATACACTGCACCTTACCATATTGGTGCTAATGGCCTACCTTAGGAAGTGACTTATTTGAATTAAAAGGGACAGGTTAGGCCTGGCAAAAAGGTTTATTTTGTCAGGTCAAAATGGTACTTTAAAACTGCACACACAGGCTGCAATGGCAGGCCTGAGACATATTTGAAAGGCTACTTAAGTGGGTGATACCATAAGTGCTGCATTTAATCTACAGCCACTGAGTATAGGCCTTGCCACTTTACTAGGGCCTTAAAAGTAAATTACATTTGCCAATGTTACCATGTTTTAGGAAGTGAGCTCACGCAGTTTAGCATTGGACAACAGTTGTAAAGTGCACAAAGTTGTAAGGCCAACAAAAACGAAATCAACAAAAAATGGAGGACTAAGGCAAAACCTTTAGAGGAAGACCACCCTTAGGCTGATAGGTCTAATAGTAGAACATTATAACATATAAACATAAAAAAAAGAGGATATATATCAGGTAGAGGGCAGATTCCCCGATTTATCTGTAAAAAAAAACACAAGAATCATAACACAAAAGTTAGCTCCTTAGCCCAGACTGCACAAAGGAATATTTAGCAGGCATTGGCAGAAGTGCAGAGGGGCCACTAGGGCCTGCTACTAATCAAGATGAATGAGGAGTGAGCCCAACAAAGCAAAGAGATCCAGGAGCACATATAGGAATCTATTGATATGATCCCCCTTAATTATAGTGAGACATCTAATGGTATCTATGAAGTCTTCCCTCAAACAAACGAGCATGTAAACCAGGACAAACATTTGCAAGTGCTGTTGAGGGATCAAACACAGCGCCCAATACCCAACAAAATTGCTAACATGGAAAGGAGGTCATCGACTTTGTGATATGACCTCTAGAATAGATTCAATATTGAAGTTCTCAGTAGTGGAAGGTGAATTATCTCATAAGACACCAGTTTTTGTGAAGATCAGAGTCAATGTTGTCCAGTAAGATTTATTTAAGAACTCCCTCCTTCCACTACAGCCTCCAAGGAGGTTAAGTCTGCCTCGGTGGTATTGCCCTACCAGGGTGGGGAGAGGATCCCTATGATAAAGCATGACTCTGTTATGTGTGTGAGGTTTCCTCTTCCATTAAGGATGACCTTTCCTAGCTTAAAAAATGAAGTTTAGTTTTACACTTAAGTAAAATCTGTAGAGCCAGGGGCCCTTCAGGACCGAGGGGCCAGACCATTCAAGGTGATTGAGAGGAAGAGAAAGACCACCTACCTGGTGGATCTCCAGACCACAAGGCAGCCCCTCCGGGTACTGCATGTCAATTACCTCAAGCCACACTTTGAGAGGTCTGAGGTTTCCATGCTAATGATGACAGATGGGGAGGAGGAAGAGGAGAGTGAGCTCCTAGACTCCAAAGAGAAGGATGGGGCAGTGGAAGGAGTAATTCTATCCCCCACCCTAACTCCTGACCCACAGAGGGACTGTCACCAAGTGCTGGGACAGTCTCCCTCTCTGTTCTCCCATATCCCGTGGAAGACTCACCTGTGCACCCATGATGTGGACACAGGCGACAACCTCCCTGCCAAGAGCAAATCTTACAGGTTGTAAGATAAGGTGAGAGCTAGCATCAAGGCAGAGGTGTCTAAGATGCTAGAATTGCGGGTCATAGAGCCCTCTAGCAGCCCTTGGTCCAGTCTGGTGGTTCTGGTCCAAAAGGCCCTCCGGCGGGCAGCACACTGGAACTAAGGTTCTCTGTGGACGATAGGGGGCTAAACTTGGTGACTCATTTGAGATGCTCATCCAATCCTGCAGGTCGATGAGTTGAACAATAGGTTGGGTATGGCCCAATATTTAAGTACGTTTGACTTCACCTCCGGGTACTGGCAGAGTGCCCTCACCAAGAGAGCCAAGAGGAAACTGCTTTCTCAACTCCAGAAGGGAATTACCAATTCTGGGTACCTTCCAAAAGCCGGTAAACCAGGTCCTTGCTGAGTTAGAGGCATTCTTGGCTGTGTATCTGGATGACATTGCTGTCTTTAGTAACAGTTGGGAGGATCATCTCTTTCACCTCCAGGAAATACTTCAGGCTCTGCAGCAAGCAGGGCTGGCTATCAAGGCCAGTAAGTGCCAGATAGGGCACGGATCAATGATGTATTTGAGACGTTGGGTGGGCCGGGTAAGGTGCCTCCCTTCCAGGCCAAGGTGAAAGCCATTGTTGCCTGGGAGCCCCCTAAAACCCAAACAGGTGTCAGAGCCTTCTTGGGCATCACCGGTTACTCCCAGAGGTTCATCAAGGGATATGGCAATATTGTGACCCCCCTTAATGGAACTGACTTTAAGGAAGCAGCTCAGAAATGTAATCTGGACCGAGGCCTGCCAAACGGCATTTGACTCCCTCAAACAGGCCATGTGCACAGCTTCTGTGGTCCAGGCCCCTGATTTCTTTCGGGAGTTCATTGATCAGACAGATGCCTTCAAACATGGTATTGGGGGCGGTAGAGGTTCTAGCCGGTAGCCTTCCTCTCCCGGAGGTTATTCCCCCCAGAGCAAAGGTTGAGCGCAATAGAGAGGGAAGCTTTTGCAGTGGTCCGGGCCCTGAAGATGTTGCAGACTTTTTTTGGGGCACACACTTCTTAGCCCTAACGGACTACGGACCCCTCAGGTGGCTAATGTAGATGAGGGGCAATAATCCAAAACTGATGAGCTGCTCCATTTCCTTACTGGGGAGGGACTTTAGAGTGGCGCACTGACAAGGGGTCGGCCACTCCAATGTTGATGGCCTATCTAGGTTTTTCCACCTTAGGGAGGAGGGCTATCTGACAGCTGGGTAGATCCTCCCCGCTTTTGGCTGGGTGGAGCCGCATGTTGGGCCTGAGATGCGGTCCGCCCGGGTGCCAGTAGGTGTTATTAGACGGAGGTGTGCTTTGACGAAGGTATGACTACAAGCCCCTCTCCCCGGCAGACCATGTGGCATAGTATTGCCAAAGCATAAATACTACAAGTCAAAGACTAAACCATATGTATTTTGAATCCGGTGCTCACACATTAGGTGTGCATCCTCACTTTATTATAGGTTTTCACAAGGAGTGGCATGCATGGGGCTGGTCCCCATGTGGTCCTGAAGAAGAGGTTTAGGGGATACCTCGAAACATGTCGACCGAATATTAGGGACTGTATACACATAATAGTTATATCTTTTCCCTACTATTTAACCCCCTTTTTATCCATACCAACTAGGAGCGAGAATAAAACATTAGCTCACTAGCTAGGTATTTTTAACATCACTTTCACCACTCCACGAACACTGCACTATTCATTTCTTCACAAAAAAGAGCTCCTACGTAGTTCCGCAAGTCGCAGCACGCCCCAAGCAGCAGCTGTTTGGGATGGCCACAATTATGAAGCATGTCACCTAGGGGCAACCCTGGGTGAGTGAGGGGACTCAAGAAAATATTTTTTTTTTCTTTGGACAGGGGTCTTGTTTTTATCGTGCATTCAGCGGAATCCCCATTCCCTTGGTTAGGTTTTTTGGATCTGACATTTACAGATTGTTTGTGAACAACATGTACATTGGAGGGTGAACCTAACCAGTACCTCCATCTCCCTCCTTTTTTGATTGGGCCTGATACTCATCAGGTAATATTTCCCTAAACAGTTTTTGCTTTTTTCTGCCTGGGTTTTGCTGATTCTCCTGTGTGGCCTCTGGGCACATTCCCATTATAAATACAGTGTGAAAGTGCGTACACCCTTCCTACCCATGTTGGAAAGTGTTACTGACTCGATGTTCTAAAACTTGGGTGAGTCTGTCACTGCAGACCAGTGTGTGCACACTGGCATCTTTCTTGAGTTAACTCATGAGCAGCCTGGCATTGCAGGCTGCTGTATATGCATGCCTGCACCTATGGTGCTTGTGATTGCACATGCAGTCTGCCATTGCAGGGCTGAGCGTGGGCACTGACACCCGTCTTAGTAAACCCATGTGCAGTCTGCCGTTGTACTCGGGCGGGTGCACTTGCACCTCTGATGCTGGGGACTATGTATCCAACCTGCCATCACAGGCCTGTCCGCACACTAGCGCATGTGCACATAGACGGTAAGGAATACATGTATGTGCTTTCACTACCTCTTAGTTTTGCTCCTCCCCTAGGTTAACATGGGGAAGTGGCTGACATTACTTTGGGCTGGAATGTTGGATTGCAGTGGAGCAGCCGCATGATGTTTTCGAGCAATGGATTTGCCATGCCAAACCCTTTGCACTGATAAAGGGGTTTTTGGCATAACTCATGTAGAAATGGCACTTATAGAATATAGACATTTCTATGCTCTAAGAGTCTTGTGTTCTGTTGTGCATGGCTCCGGTGGACACCAGGGGTTGGAGGGGCACATTTGTGCATTCCCCAATGACAGTCATAAACCATGGGCATACCACTAGAATGACAGACCTCTGCTGTTTGAGGCCCGAATGGGGTAGATTGGAGAGAGGGGTTTTGATTCTTAGCCTCTAGGAACCAGATCATGGCCCCACTACAGACTAAGACCATGGCCCATTACCAACGGCCTGCAATTTTGGCGAGATATCTGTGGTTCAAAGGGAAACCCTTAAACCACCCCTAGCATCAAAGGCACATAACAGTATAACTACTGGTGCCTTCCTTCAGTAAGGGGTGAGATACACTTGTGGGGACGCAGGACCGGAAAACCTAGACTGCGTGGTGCACATTGCCAGAGGACTCTCTTGTGCACGAGGAGGATTACTGCCTTTTGAAGGGGACTGTGTGCTCTTTCTGAATAGTGGATAGCCTAGGCCGAAGACCTGCTGAAGTGTGGTGCTCTGAAGTGTGCTCTCCAAAGGCCAATCGGTGGGCTTCCTGTTCTCCCTGAGATCTCAGGGACATCAAAGATCTCCTGCAAAGGACCTAACCATTCACCTGGTTCAGCTGGAGAGCGATGCCCTCTCAAGTGCCCACATCGGCTACTGAATCGCAACTGGTAATGTGGTGTCAGTGTGGAAATAAGACTCCTGCCTGTAGACCAGATTGTCTACCACAGGGACCCAGACACTCATAAATATCTTGTTGGTGTTGAGCAGATTCACTGGTTGTGGGACTCCACGTGGCCCGTTTCGTTGATTGTGCTGCATCTCTCTTGGGCATCATGCCAACTGCATGATCATTGCGTGCAGTGTCTGATTCACAGGGTGTGAACCTCGGAGGTGGGTGTGTACTCGTGGTAGTGCCTCATTCTACCTCATGTGGCTCTGCTGAACTTACACCTCTGTGTGTGACCCGACTGGTCTGATTCAACCTGTATAATCGTGCAGTGGACGTTGTGCCTCATTCCAGGAAGGTACAGAGTTTACAACTCTTCCCTGTGTGTGACTAGAATTGCCTTGTGCAACCCATCTCAACATGCACGGGTCATTCTGCCTCATTTGCGGGGAGGTACGGAATTTGCAACTCTACGTGTTTGAGACCTGAAGTGTCTGGTGTAACCCATACCAATGCGCACCAGACACTGTGCCCGGATTGCCTGGGCATTACCCTGATCAACGTGTACCTGTCGGGGGCCCTCTTCCATCGAGAGGCTTCTATGTGTTACTCCTCATTCATCGGATAGTCTCCTTTGACCCTCATCATGGCAGACCAACTGCCCTCTTCACATCTGGTCCCTCCAGAAGACATATTGATGCCAGGTAGTAGCGAGAGAGAATGACTGAGTTGAAGGAACTCTTTTGAGACAGTCGGAAGTGGGTCAATAGATTAAGTGACTCCGTTGTTTTTTTAGAACTGTGGGTGAACTTCCAGAGTGACTGCTAAACTTCCCGTATTTACGCCTACCTTCAAATTAAAACTTGCTGCATATCTCCACCTGCTTCCTGAGAAACCAGACTAAATGTGAGTTTGACTGCGCGCAGCATAGTATTCAGGAGGAGGGGCTGGTTATCTTCCATCCGGGGGTATAGGACTATCGGAGTGAACTAGAGGTTGGAGGGAGGCTGGGGCCATAGAGTGTGCAGGGTGTTATCCATTGACCTGCTGGGTACCAGTTGCACCGCGTTAGGGTGCTGAGTGTGTATGTGTGCAAGAAAATTCCATAAAGACAGGGCTGATACCTGTCACACTGTGTAGTGGTACAGAGTGAGTGTGTGGGTGGGAGTGGTAGTTAGCAGACCACCTATAATTTACAACACTTGCCGGTGGTGCCACTTTATATGATGATTTCATACTAAAAGCACAATACATTTTACATTGGATTTACCCGCGTGGCAACGGCCCATGGTGCTGTTAAAAAGTGTTCAAGTTTCTTATATGTTAATTTTATTGATATTGTTGTGACCTAGGGTGTACCTTAACTGTGTGGGACTGTATTAGTAGGATTGCTAGAATGGGCCGGGGTGGACAGCATGTAGGGCCGCAATAGGGTGCTCTGTGGGGGAAGGGTTGGATTAGGAATTGTCCACAGTGTGCAATTATTGACATCATAACGAGTATGCCTAGTACTGCTAGCAATATTTCCAAATTTGTATTATGCTAAAATGTAGATGATGTTCATGCTACAATGACTGAATATGAGTGTTGAATATAAACATTGTTTACATACATCCTGTTGGAAGTCTCTTTTGTGATCATCAGAGTATTTATCGCGAGTCACTGCTGTGCCTTCGCTTTACACATTGCCTGTGAGATAAGCATGACTTCTCTGTGCCAAGCTACCCAAGGGTGAGCACAGGTTATACAGCGAGTGTGACCACCTGCCCTTGGCAGGAGCAGTAGGTCTGCCTGGATGGGGGCATCCCTTCAGCCAACCAGATAGTCCAGATTCCAAAACTGCAGGCCACCCACTACAATAAATCCTGGTGCATGCCATCTATCAAAGAAATGCGCATGCGCATTTGTGAGGAAGAAGCTAGCCAGGAAGTAGGAAGATGGAGCCCCGGGACGCGGGACGCGGGACGCGGCAGCTCGGGTAAGTAATTTTCTTTATATGTAAGGTTTTAAGTAATTGTAAAATGATGGCGGGAGGGAGGCGGGCGGCACATAGTGGGGCTACGCGAAGTGTGCGGGTGGGCGTAGATTTGCCCCCACTATGTAATGCTTCACGTAGCCTCACTATGCCCACTACGCCCAGGGCTGGTTGACTGATGGCTTCCTCAGGAGGGCATTGATCTCTGCATGATTCCAGGTTTCTGGCAATGGTGTCATTGTTGATGGGGATGTTGAGAATGAGGGTGAGCATTTTGTTGATGGTGGCTGAGCCTTTTTCAAAGGTGTGGTGGGGGCAACAGTCTGAGTGGGACCCCTGAGTGGATAGTCTTCATGATTGTGATGTTGTCGTTGTTGGAAACTCTGAGATTTATTTAAAGGTTGATGGGGTCTGGTTGTATTTCGAAGTTGCTGTATGTGGCTGTGACTTTGCTACTGAAAAAGTGAGGTTGTTGCACAGTTCTTGGGATGGGGTGGCTTTGCTGAAAGTTGCTGTCGAATAGGTGAAGCCCTTGATGATTGTGAAAGTTTTATTGCTGTTGTTCAAGCATTTTTTATATGGTCAGCTAGGATACCATCTCTTGGTTTCCCGGATTTGCTGGTGGTAGCGCCTTTCTTTGTATTTGAACATGTCCTTCTCCCATTCTTCCTGGCTTACCCGCCATCTCTGTTCTAGTTGTGTGCAGTGCCGTTTGGTCATTCTGAAATCATCCATACACCAGTTGGCCTGCATTTGGGTTTTTAGGATTCATGGATGGAAGGTTGTTTACAGGAGAAGAGGGGTGTTTAGGGTTCAAGGATGGGTGGTGTTTAGGTACAAGAGTTTTTTTTAGGGTTATGGGATGGATGGTGTTTATGGGTAGTGAAGTTTTAAACGGTTAAGTGATTGGTGGAAGTTAGGGATGGGGATTTTTTTATATATTTCAAATAAACATTTAGAACTATTAAATGTTTTTTTAAATACTGTAACACAGCAAGTCTCTTAATACATTGTGTAGCATGTGAATTCAAACACTTAATTTGATGTAAGTACTTGCAATGTACTGCCAGTTAGGTTGGGATACGTCTTAACGTGACACAAAGAGTATCATGTAAAAACTACAAAGTAAAGTACCACAAAATAAAGTATCTCAATATAACAACTGCTGTATGTTAAGTTGGTATAACACTCCATGTTACCCTCGACAACATCAGAGGAAGTGACATCACATGAGCTTTGACTCCTCCATAACTCCCCAGGAATTTATTATCACATGCACCATGGAACTTCCTGCATCCCAAAGAATTGCTGAAGTTAATGAAAACACACAATTTGTACAAGGGAACTACCAATAGGGGGCTCCTCATCAGCGGCTATTTACTGATCCCTGCATCTGCATTTGCCTACAACTGCTAATTATTTAACTTAGTCCTATTCATGAAAATACAATTTTCATATTTTCTAGAACATTGCCAGTGCGCAGCTCAGCCCTCTTGGCTTACCCATGTTCCTGATAACAGGAGAAGAACGTGGCTGAGGCGCAACCCAGGTGTCTCTATCGTGCAGAGGCGTAGCTAGAGCTCGTGGCAACCGGGGCTATCCCTCAGATTGCCGCCCCTGGGGGGCGGGGGGTTGCTGGGGAAAAAGGACGGCAAGCACTTCAAAGAGGACCGAGAGACACGTAGTATCAACGCTAATAGCTACCTCAATCATGCAAGTTACATGCACATACATGACACAGTCCAAGGCTACACAGTTGAATACACCGGTGACTGGCAGTACAAAAGAGAACACACAGACTGCATGATCTATCTGGGGACTCAGAAAAACCGCATGTGACATCCATCAGAGAGCTTCGTGAACAATTACCTGGTAATCCCCTCAGCACAATGCAAACATGCACATACATGACACTTTTCAGGGATCCATCATCTACAGCTGACATTAAATGACCATTCATCATGGTCCTCCCATTAAAGCAGTGCACTTTGTGATCTGCATGGTACATGTTCTTTGCAGCAGGCACATTAACCCTCTGTGCTACCTTTCCAGGAGTCAACCCTTCCACTAGACAAAACTCGGATCCCTCTCTAGGAAGAACATTAATCACCGAAGTTATCATGACATTTTTATTGTTTCTGAAAATTGCTGGAGGCCAGGAAGGAGGCAGAAAGTTTTTTTTAAACCATAATATACTTGCAAACACTACGCACCCACCCGAAATAGGTACCCAGTCCGGTCACACCGTTCGCACCGCCCTAACCTGCTCAAGGTTCATGTGACCTCAGTGACAGAGTCACAGAGACTAGGGTGTGCTGCTTCGTAGGCCTGGCGGCAAGACTGGAGATGAACTTCAGTATGGATTGTGGTGGACAGGCCTTCAAGGTTAACTCACAATTGACACCACTAGGGTACACCTGCTTGTGCTAAGACATCAAGCCTTCTAAGGTCTAGTGGGGCCTTCTAAGGTCTAGCATGGGAATATGCTCCCTCAGTAGAGTGGTCTGGTGGACTGGTCATGAAGGCTCAACCCAGTCCCCCAGTTCCAAATTCGACAGCTCTGGCCATAGTGCCACATCCTCTCCCCCACTGAACACCATACTGCCCTACTGAGAGAAACTCGCACTGCCTTCAGCTACAACCTAATTGTGCCCGCTATAAACACTTGGATGTGGCTCAATTCAAATTATGCACTTGATAAGAGTAATATGCTGCCTAAAAAAAAAAGTAAAAGCAAACACTCATAGGGAATGCAAGATTAAGTAAAGCATGTGAAAAGTAAGCAGAAACAACATGGTTACTTTAACGATCTCTCACTCACTATTCAGAAATCAGCGAGTGGTTTTACCTGAAAAGTTAAGGACATGACTACAGGGCCCTGAAGGGAACCGTTTCAATGTCCATTGCTTATATCCTTTCAAAACGTAAGCAGTATGGTTTAAAAAGACCACATCCATAAACACAGAGCCATGGTACACATTTTGTTTTCCAATCCACCCATCAACCAGGTATTGCAGTCCCTCCAGGAATGGTACACTTTCCCACCTGGGGACAACAATGCTGTTCAAAGAAAGACTAGAAAACAAAAGTAGTGCTTCACTGTCAAACTCTGTAAAGTGAGGCTGATGTATTTGGATGTGAATAAAACCAATCTGGCCACTTTGCAACCACTCTGTCTTGCTTTATTTAGTTATGTATTTATTTTTCATATTTAAAACCTTCTATTTCTCTCCATCCCGCTGCACTTTGGAATAGAAAAATGTGAGAAAAAGGGCATTTCTCGCAAGACTGTTTTTCTTTTTTGGGTCCATTTCACAGGGAAGCAACTAAATGAAAGAAGGAAAGAGAGGTTGTGAAGCATTTCTTCAAGTTACGGTTTTCAGTAAGTGAGGAGCAAGACAGAAAGAGAGGGAATAATAGGAAGATGGGGGGGCAGCTGCCAGCACAAAAAAGAAGAGGACATTGCCCGAGTCCTATTCCTTCTCTGCCCATCCCGAACGTCCACGAAAGCAAGCCGAGCCTTATCTGAATGCCTTTGTCCGCCCCCAAAATTGTGCCGCCTGGGGCGGACCGCCCCCACCGTCCCCCCCCCCTAGCTACGCCACTGCTATCGTGCATCTCTGAAGGGAGTAATTCAACTATGATTCCCTCACATAGGCACATTCTATTTTACTTACAAGACATACTGTGCACTCCTCAGGCAGAACAGTATGGCTGCTAAAATTGGGCTGTTAGGTTGCACACATGTGATGGCCTCACAGATCAGCGAGGGCAGGATCCATAGCACAGTTTAAGTTTTCTGATTCGTGTGTGTGCAAAATTACAGCAAACGTACGTAAAATTAAATGTATTTAGGCTAACTGCAAATCTGTCATTTTGAGCTATATTTTAGCATGAAATGCATCCATGCATCAATTTATGGGACTGGGATGCATTTAAACAAAAGCAACACAAACAACTGCCACTTACTTTCTGCTGTTTCCATGCATTTATAAATAATGTTTACCACAAATTGACCAATCCTTGCTCTTTGTTGGGAATCATAGCTTGCCCCTTCTGATGTTCTATACCGGTTTCAGGCTCTCCTGCCTCCAGTGAGTCTCTGGGTTACTACTAAAGGAAGCAAAGTAAGTTGCTTCTCTTTGCATGTGTGAGTGTGCTTGTAACTTTGTGAGTAATAGGAGTGAGTGAGTGTATGTTAGTGTGTCTGAGGATGTCAGTGGGAGTCAAAGTGTGTGAGAATCAGTGACAGCATGTGTGTGAGTAACACCAGGTGATACTGAGTGAAAGATTGTGGTTGAGTTTGAATGACTGAATGAGGGGAGATCATGAGAGGGATTAGAGCTGAAACAGGGGTGTTGCTATTAATGATGGAGCAGGTGCAGTTGCAACAAATACCAAAGGCCCACTGAATCCTATTTCTTAAAGCACAACATCCGTACATCATGAGTTGTGAGTGGGAGTCAGTTTGTGTCAAAAGGTGAGTGTGTATAAGTGTGTTTGTGAAGAAGAAGGGGGACTGGTGCTCCCAAACTTTGAATCATACTTCTTAGCGGGACAATTGGAATCGTTTACCCAATGGATAGCGATGAGATGAACACCGGAGAGAGAGACGAGGCCTTTCCTACCTGACCGAGATGTGCGCCTATGGACATTGTTGAGCGTTAGTGGGGCACCGCAGGAGGGTACAAGTGAACTTCAAGTGGTGCAGCGCTGATGCCTGCAAAAAACACAACCTCAAGTGCTCTATTCACCAGATCTTCCAATGACCGTGCTACAGGTGCTACCACTTGAGGGCCAGCGGAGAGGGTTGAAGGACTGGATGCAGGCCGGAGCCACTAAACTGGGGGTGGCGGGGGGGTCTGTACAAAGAAAGTCGTTTGAGGACTTTAAGGAAGACTGAGACATCCCCCGGGCCATTTCCTGTTGCATGGAGTGGTAACAACAGCAGTCAGGAGACTCTGGGAGATGGTCACTGTAGAACTCAAGAGCCACACTACAAGTGGATATATAGTAATGGCGTGGGCAAGATTAAGGGGGCAACGTGCCTATATAGAGTGATCGGTAAGGACTTCCTTCATCCTCTGACGGTACTGCGGAACATATGGGAGACAGATTTGGGCACTCCAATGGCAGATATTGACTGGGTCAACCCACTAGATAGAACTTATAAGGTTTAGAGAAATGCTCGATTCAAACTAATACATTTTTATACACTTTATCGGGCCTACTTCACCCTGGATGTATTGAAAGATACTTCCATGGAGAAGACACTAGCTGCCCAAGATGTGGAGAAAACGGGGCGTTCATGATGCACATGTTTTGGAATTGTGCAACTGTACACATATATTGGAAGGAGGTCACGGCCATAGTGACTGGAATAATAGAGCAAATGGTTCCCTGCGGGCCAGCACAGCTTATTCCCCATACATCTAAAACGAGGGTCACTGATTCCAAGACTTTGCACTCATACTGGCCAAGCGAGAAATCCCAAGACACTGGAAGACGCCAGGGAGACCCCGAATAGCTGATTGGAAAAGGGAAGTAGACACATGGGTGGGATGTGAGGGCAGGGTACTGCTCAGGAACGCACGCAGAGGGATAGGAGCAATGGGATGAACCAGAGCATGGGGGGCACTGGTGGAGGGAATGGGAAACCTGGAACCAGACTCAGGCAGGTCCACACCTTTAGCACACTTACAAGAGGGGACCCCACCACGCCATGAACATGATGGTGCTCAGTGACTATACTCGTCACGGTCAGGTGAATGATGCAATACTAATTATCAAGTGCAATGGGAAAAATTAGAAATGAAGAATGTTTTCTGTGGAAAAGCCCATAGCGAAGTCTTTATGGAACCTGCAGTAAGGGGATGGGAGGGGGGTTGTTAGTTTAGGAATGTAAAAAGAAAGGAATAAACAATAAACAGTATTTGATTGACATAATGATTAACAAATTAAACTAGAAAGCCGAGCTCACAATATAATTGAGCATTAAAAATGTATATGAACAATTTGTATTACGCTGAAAAAGAATATGTTTGTTTGTGAATAAGAATGAGCATGTGAGTATGTTTTTGTGTGATCGACAGTGGATGGGAGTTAGTATGAGTGACAGTGAGTAAGTGAGAGAATATCGCTGAGTTAGAGTAAGAAAGAAAGAGAGTGAATGAGGGAGAGAGTAAGTATGAGTGAGAGTGAGAGAGTGTGAGTAAGAGTGTGTTTGTTTGCATGTTTTATGCTTGTTGGTCTGTCACTGGTTCAAGATATATTTTTAAGTGATTCTTGTTTTTTTGGGGCACCCAAGGTAACATGCTGCTGCTTGCATATAGGAGGATATTCTGACGTAAGGGAGGATGCCCATGGCAAAATGAAGGCCCTGACATAGTGGAAGCAATTCTTGGAATAGAGGCAACTGTGTAACAATGCGGTGGCTGGCATTCTGGATGAAATTCTTGACATGTGGGAACCCATTGTAAAATGCTGCCAGTGGCACAATTGAAGTATTTCTTGACATCATGGACAGCACCCATGGGAACATGTAGTCCCTGAAATCTGTGCTTTTAATGAATGCCTGTGCCTGAAGTTCTGCTCTGAAACCTGTTGCCAGTGCAATTCAATGTCGATGCCCCGAATATCAAGGGTGTGTAATCTTAAATTCACCTCATGCCTCTTTAATCCAGTACTAGGCTCTCCCTACCCTTTTATCACACACATGCAGGGTCCTGCTTTCTCCCTTTGTGATATTTTTTCCATCTTTGCCTTCCTCCGTCTTTCAGCTTTGTGTGCTTTTCCCTCTCTTGCTGTTAGTAAGTGTCTGCTGTGGAAAAATAATTGCTGGTCAACATAAATGAGCGTCGGTGGCCCCCACCTGCAACTACAGCTCAAGGTAAGCACTGCCTGGATGTAATACTTGCCATATGGTTCACCTATTGCAAAAGGCTGGTGCTGGCATATTGTAGGTAATTCTGAGCCTCCGAGAGAAGAGCTATGGCATATTAGGACTAGGAGAGTCCACTTTGGGGGAGCAAACCATGACGAAATGTTGCCTCTGACTTACTGGAGCTCATTTTTTACATATGGATTACCCATGGAATAGGGGCAGTATCATTGCAGAATTCTGGCACTGACATATTGTATATAATTCTTGGCATATAAAGTACTCGTGACAAAGTGTTGGCACTGGCACACTGGAGGCCATTCGTAACATATAGTGAACACCCAAGGCAAACAAAAACAAAAATGTTATGAACTTGTGACAAGTATTAACCCCTTGCATGCTCCTAACGGAACCACTCCGTCATGAGCCACGGGCGCCGTGTGCTCATGACGGAGTGGTTCTGTCATGCTGCGGCCGTTGGCGGCTGCTCCGCCCACGCGGCGCTGTTTCCCCGCCTGTGCGGGCGATCAGCGCAAGTGGGTGGAGTCATGACGGAACCACGCCGTCATGAGCACAGTTCGCCCGTGACTCATGGCGGCGTGGTTCCGTCATGAGCATGGCGGCGCCGCGCTCACCCCAAACCCCCCCAGCGCTGCGGCGGAATTCGCGCCGCAGCGAAGGGGTTAAGCACAACCACATTCAAAGATCACCAGCTTCCCCAGTCAATCTCATATTTAAAAATGGTCCTGAAGCAGATAAATGTCTAGCTTACAGACTAATCATGTGTTAACTAGAATGCAGTCATAACAGTCCAGCGGCAACTCTAGACATGTTGTGGATTCCGCCATCAGGTGCCCAGTTAGCCATCAAATGCAGTTAAATACACCTGAAGGATAGCACCTAATACCCAGACACAATTCCAAATATGCAGAAATAGTCCCAATACACAGACACCTTCTCAGATGCTAAATACAATTCTCAAATATCCAGGCAGATATTGCCAGATGCCAAGGAACAGTCATTAATGCTCATGTACAAACCCAGATACACAGGCACAGCCCAAAATGCCCAGGAACACCAAAGCACATGCTGAAGTATAGTTTCATCATGCACAAGTACAGCATCAAATGGCGATTGAAAACTGAATGCTTCTTGGCCAATGCTGAATCTTCATCAACTGCTCCACCTCGCAGTATGTCGGGTCGGCTACACGTTGATTCCTGGGGTAGCGAATTGATAAACACCACAGCCTCTGTTTCTGCTGGGTGGTGATTATGTCATTGATGGAGGAGAAGCAGAGGGCCTACTGGTCTAATCACTACAAGGACTAAGTAGGAGTTGGGTCGGCCTTCAGGGATGCTCGCCTTCGAAGTTTAGGAAGCCACCTCGGTAATGTTATCATTGTGACTAAAGTAGTCTGCACAAGCGGTCCAGAATCAAACCCACCTACTCTAAGATGAAGGAGGAAGAGGTGGAGGCTGAGCAGACCACTGCCCTATGGGAGTTCAGGAGGCCCTGGGGCTGGTGTCTTTGCTACATTGTATCCACCATCACAAAATGCTAGGCAGCGGAGGATCGCAGCAGGCTCAGGCACACGCAACACGTTAGCCAATTGTTTTGGCACGACAATGCCCAAAATGCAACTCAGTGCTTGACACTCATGCACTCTCTCCGCAGAGTCTCTGGAATAAGATGCGCATCTTCAGTAGAATAAAGGCTCATCAAAAAAGAGAAGTATTGAGCAGGAGATGGTGTCCATGGCACCAAATGAGCCGACGATATTCATTCATTCATTTATCTATCCATGCATTCCAAACCTGTGGGCATTTCTTCCAAACCTACTAGGAGAACCTGTTTGCTGGGTCGTTTAAAACAATGAATCTTAACTTGTGGTTCAGGGACCCCCGAGGGTCTGCGGCACCTACCCAGGGGGTCCACAACTGATTAGAAAATCAAATAATATGAACTGATTAATACAGTGTTTATAAATAAAAACTCAAAATATCAGTCATTAAATGTAAAACTTTCTGTCAATGTGAATGAATTTGAAATGTGAGGTTAAATTGGTGTCCTCAGGTTTATTCGCAGGAACAGAGAAAGTGTATCAAACATAATCTAGCATGGATGATTGGTAGTCTAGATTTAATTTAGAAAAACTCCAACCTTCCCATTTGAATGATTTTTTTACATTTATGCATTAAATAAAATATGCCCTAATTTGTGTATTTGTTTGACGAATTCTTGTTTCTGTATTTTTGTGTATTGTTTTCTGGGTCAAATCATCAAAATTGTTTAGGCTGGTGCCCCCAGCTTCCAGTAGTGACTCCTAGGGGGTTCCTATATACCACGATTCAGTGGGGGGTCCCCGGGTTCCAGTAATGAATAGGTGGGGGTGCACAGAAATCAAAAGGTTAACAACCACTGATGAAGACCAGCTCCTTACAGTCCCTTTCCATTTTTCAAAGTCGATTTCTCCACCCCTGGCAATATCTTTGTTTACATTTGTTAAGTGAAGAGTTTATTGTGAATGTGGTTAGTTTGGGAGACAATGTTTTTGCAGGCAGAGGTGACAACGCAGGGGAAGGCTGCTAACTGATTATCAGTGAAGGTGATTTTGCCCCTGCACTAAAATACAATGTTTTATGTCAACAACACTTTCTTCAGCTGCAGCACAAATGCTATCTTTAATCACCTTGTCTTGGCTGTTAAATTACTGCTTGTGAAGTCGGTTACGGATGTAAGTTAGAAGTATTTCAAATATTTTCTTACAGTAAATCAGATCTTTAGATAATTAATTGGCAATTTTAGAACGAATGGGATGTTAATTGCATTTGTCTGTTCAGGCGTTTGCTGGTAGCAGTTCAGTAACAAAGACACGAGGCTTCCTTTTCAGGCGAGCCAGGTGCTTAAAATAGATTTGACAAGAAAATTAAGTAAACAAATATCCACAAAGGGTAGCTTACACAAAGCCATTTTAATTAGATGTTGTTGGTATGATATGTATAATTTAGCACTTATTATTAATTTAGCACATTACAGTGGTGAAGTTATCAGGAGCAGCTACCTGGAAGTAGGTGTCTCTTTCATGAAGGATCTTGGAACTACTTCTGTGCTGGAACAGTGTATGTCGATGGGAATGGGAGACAAACTTCAGTGTTGACTATAGGGTCACCCATTCATGATTCTTTTGCAAAGAGACAGTCGAGTAGTTGAAAGCCTTGTCACCTGACAGATAAATGTGTGTGTAATCAGGTTAGGACTGGAACTGTAGACTCAATCCATCAATGGTGTTTAGAAGTGAGCATGCATAAATGATAAAAAAGCCCAGAAACCGGATGGTAGAACTGGGCCAGAAAATATTCTCAGCGACGGCCAGCACGGGTTGGAGGTAGGGGTGGAGAGGCGGTGGCAGCAGGGGGGAGGACGCGGCGGGAGCAGGTATTAAAAAATAAAATGAAAAACTTACCTTCTCACCACTTCCTCGCTGCATCTCTCCTCTGTAGTCCTCCCTCACTGGCTTGAACAGGAAGAACACCCAAGTCAGCTAGGGTGGTGAAATAGTAACTCAGAATATGCTCAGTGGTGCACCACCAGCATTTTCCTGCCAAGGAAAGACTTCTGGCCCAGCTGGATCCTTGATCCTGGCAATGCCGGCAGTCTCGTGGTGGTCCCCCTGTGCGGCGGTTGTCGGATTCCCACTATGTGTTCGGTGGTCCAATCAGGCCCTTAATATAAGTTGAAAGATATCCTTCACTACCTGGAACATCAAGTGGCTCAACAACCACAGAAAAGCGACAAGGGGAGAGAGACAAGGGGTGGATACCATGATGATACAGGAGACACATGTAAGGCAAGGCCGGTACAAGTTGTTCAGCAGTAGATGAACATTGGTGTTATGCCTCATACAGCTCCTGTTGTAAGGAGCTGGCATTATTGATTCACAAAGCTATACATTTTAAGTGTGATCAAGTTCTTGAAAACCCAGAAGGCAGACATATCAAACTCAGAGGTTTGATGTATGACCTACCACTTACAAGTGTGAATATATATGGTCCAGTGGAGATGTACCAGAGTTTTTTGATGGGCTCTGAAATTTATCTAGGCAGATTAAGTCAAGTGATATAGTATGGGGTGAGGGCTTCAAACTAGTGCTGCATCCTCCCTCAGATAGACTGTGGACCGCGGAAGGTTGGCTAACTATGGCTGCCTGAGCAATGTTTGGGATAAAGGATAACTTGAATGTGGAAGATGATAGGCGGGAGTGACAAGGGTAGGAAACTGCAAATTCATATTATCCTTTGCTCCATCACTCCTTTTGGAGAATAGAACATTGGTTATTGTCTAGGATCCTGCTGCCTAAGGTGAAGGAGGAGCACTCCTTACCTTGTACCCTGACAAACCACTCTACAATGAAAAGAACAATGCTATTTCCACTCCATAAGAAACAGGGAGGATATTGGAGATACCCTTCATATACCCTTCAGGCTTGGTGTTAGACTTGTCATCTTTTGGCATGTTTTCCCTGAGTTTTTGCTTTCTGACATCCTAGTTGCTGACTTAGTGTCTCTGCACACTTTTCTCACTGCTGATCAGTGGTAAAGGAATGTATGTTGTTATCATGCAGTTTTTTTCCCCGCAGGGAATCACAACGCGGTCGTTACAACGACCGTGTTGTGATTCCGCATACCATTACTCCGCAGGTCGGAACAACGACTTGCGGAGGGGGGGCGCTGGATGTTGGAATAGTATAATTTACTATTCCAACTCCAGTCTGTGCGGTCAATAGGGAAGGTGTTGGATTTTAAATCCAACACCTCCCCCCCCCCCTCCGCAAGTCGTTGTTCCGACTTGCGGAGTAACGGTATGCGGAATCACAACGCGGTCTTTGTAACGACCGCGTTGTGATTCCCTGCGGGAAAAAAGATTTGTGGTAAACGTTGTTTACCGTGGTAAAGTGCAAGTGCTCCTGTTATAAATTGTGTTATAAATTGGTGTTTCCTGATTGGCATATTTGATTTACTTGTCAGTCCCTAGTAAAGTGTACTGAGTGTGCCAGGGCCTGTAAATCAAATGCTGTTAGTGCTCTGCAGCACTGGATTGTGCCACCCACGCAAACGGCCTGTAAATGTAACTCTCACCTGCCATTGCAGAGCCTGTGTGCAATCTGGGACTGCCATGTCGACTTGGCAAGTGTCCTCACTTGCCAGGCCCTAACCTATCCTTTTCTCTCATGTCAGTCACCCCTAAGGTAGGCCCAAGGTACCCCTGTGGGTGGGCAGGGTGCAGTGTATGTGAAAGCTAGGACATGTCCTGGTGTGTGTGGCATGTCCTGATAATGAATTATACCAAGTTCGTTTTTCACTATTGCAAGGGTACCTGTTCCCATAGGACATAACGGGGAGTTTGTTTATACGGTAAAACCAAAGGAAATGATGGACGGAGTGTTGAACATTGCAAGCACTCACCCCCAGTCAACTGATCTGAGTTTAATCCATCACCGTTCTTTAGCCCACTCTGCCACCCCAGTTCAGACATGGCCATGTGCAAATCAGTCTGACCCTGTGCCTCATGGGAACAGTCCAGCCCGAACTGCCAAGCCATGTCTTCCCTGGACCGGAAACAAGCTTCCTAGGACCGGTTTCTGGCATTTCAGCCGTCTTCAGCCAGACCTGCTTGAATCCAGTGGCAAAGTGAGCAAGGGACTCACGTCTGAGCATACCCTGCCAACTTATGGCGAACAAGGCAAAACCAAAGGAAATGATGGATGGAGTGTTGAACATTGCAAGCACTCACCCCCAGTCAACTGATCTGGGTTTAATCCATCACCGTTCTTTAGCCCACTCTGCCACCCCAGTTCAGACATGGCCATATACAAATCAGTCTGACCCTGTGCCTCATGTGAACAGTCCAGCCTGACCTGCCAAGCCATGTCTTTCCTGGACCGGAAACAAGCTTCCTAGGACCAGTTTCTGGCATTTCAGCCGTCTTCAGCAAGGCTTGCTTGAATCCAGTGGCAAAGTGAGCAAGGGACTCATGTCTGAGCATACCCTGCCAACTTATGGCGAACAAGGCAAAACCAAAGGAAATGATGGACGGAATGTTGAACATTGCAAGCATTCACCCCCAGTCAACTGATCTGGGTTTAATCCATCACTGTTCTTTAGCCCATCACCGTTCTTTAGCCCACTCTGCCACCCCAGGTCAGACATGGCCATATGCAAATCAGTCTGACCCTGTGCCTCATGGGAACAGTCCAGCCCGAACTGCCAAGCCATGTCTTCCCTGGACCGGAAGCAAGTTTCCTAGGACCGGTTTCTGGCATTTCAGCCGTCTTCAGCCAGGCTTGCTTGAATCCAGTGGCAAAGTGAGCAAGGGACTCACGACTGAGCATACCATGACAACTTATGGCAAACAAGGCAAAACCAAAGGAAATGATGGACGGAGTGTTGAACATTGCAAGCACTCACCCCCAGTCAATTGATCTGAGTTTAATCCATCACCGTTCTTTAGCCCACTCTGCCACCCCAGTTCAGACATGGCCATATGCAAATCAGTCTGACCCTGTGCCTCATGGGAACAGTCCAGCCCGAACTGCCAAGCCATGTCTTCCCTGGACCGGAAACAAGCTTCCTAGGACCGGTTTCTGGCATTTCAGCCGTCTTCAGCCAGACCTGCTTGAATCCAGTGGCAAAGTGAGCAAGGGACTCACGTCTGAGCATACCCTGCCAACTTATGGCGAACAGGGCAAAACCAAAGGAAATGATAGATGGAGTGTTGAACATTGCAAGCACTCACCCCCAGTCAACTGATCTGGGTTTAATCCATCACCGTTCTTTAGCCCACCCTGCCACCCCAGTTCAGACATGGCCATATACAAATCAGTCTGACCCTGTGCCTCATGTGAACAGTCCAGCCTGACCTGCCAAGCCATGTCTTTCCTGGACCGGAAACAAGCTTCCTAGGACCAGTTTCTGGCATTTCAGCCGTCTTCAGCAAGGCTTGCTTGAATCCAGTGGCAAAGTGAGCAAGGGACTCATGTCTGAGCATACCCTGCCAACTTATGGCGAACAAGGCAAAACCAAAGGAAATGATGGACGGAATGTTGAACATTGCAAGCATTCACCCCCAGTCAACTGATCTGGGTTTAATCCATCACTGTTCTTTAGCCCATCACCGTTCTTTAGCCCACTCTGCCACCCCAGGTCAGACATGGCCATATGCAAATCAGTCTGACCCTGTGCCTCATGGGAACAGTCCAGCCCGAACTGCCAAGCCATGTCTTCCCTGGACCGGAAGCAAGTTTCCTAGGACCGGTTTCTGGCATTTCAGCCGTCTTCAGCCAGGCTTGCTTGAATCCAGTGGCAAAGTGAGCAAGGGACTCACGACTGAGCATACCATGACAACTTATGGCAAACAAGGCAAAACCAAAGGAAATGATGGACGGAGTGTTGAACATTGCAAGCACTCACCCCCAGTCAATTGATCTGGGTTTAATCCATCACCGTTCTTTAGCCCACTCTGCCACCCCAGTTCAGACATGGCCATATACAAATCAGTCTGACCCTGTGCCTCATGGGAACAGTCTAGTCCGAACTGCCAAGCCATGTCTTTCCTGGACCGGAAACAAGCTTCCTAGGACCGGTTTCTGGCATTTCAGCCGTCTTCAGCCAGGCTTGCTTGAATCCAGAGGCAAAGTGAGCAAGGGACTCACGTCTGAGAATACCCTGCCAACTTATGGCGAACACTGCAAAACCAAAGGAAATGATGGACGGAGTGTTGAACATTGCAAGCACTCACCCCCAGTCAACTGATCTGGGTTTAATCCATTACCGTTCTTTAGCCCACTCTGCCACTCCAGTTCAGACATGGCCATATGCATATCAGTCTGACCCTGTGCCTCATGGGAACAGTCCAGCCCGAACTGCCAAGCCATGTCTTCCCTGGACCGGAAACAAGCTTCCTAGGACTGGTTTCTGGCATTTCAGCCGTCTTCAGCCAGGTTTGCTTGAATCCAGTCGCAAAGTGAGCAAGGGACTCATGTCTGAGCATACCCTGCCAACTTATGGCGAACATGGCAAAACCAAAGGAAATGATGGACGGAGTGTTGAACATTGCAAGCACTCACCCCCAGTCAACTGATCTGGGTTTAATCTATCACCGTTCTTTAGCCCACTCTGCCACCCCAGTTCAGACATGGCCATATGCAAATCAGTCTGACCCTGTGCCTCATGGGAACAGTCCAGCCCGAACTGCCAAGCCATGTCTTCCCCGGACTGGAAACAAGCTTCCTTGGACCGTTTTCTGACATTTCAGCCGTCTTCAGCCAGGCTTGCTTGAATCCACTGGCATGCAAATCAGTCTGACCCTGTGCCTCATGGGAACAGTCCAGCCCGAACTGCCAAGCCATGTCTTCCCTGGACCGGAAACAAGCTTCCTAGGACTGGTTTCTGGCATTTCAGTCGTCTTCAGCCAGGTTTGCTTGAATCCAGTGGCAAAGTGAGCAAGGGACTCATGTCTGAGCATACCCTGCCAACTTATGGCGAACATGGCAAAACCAAAGGAAATGATGGACGGAGTGTTGAACATTGCAAGCACTCACCCCCAGTCAACTGATCTGGGTTTAATCTATCACCGTTCTTTAGCCCACTCTGCCACCCCAGTTCAGACATGGCCATATGCAAATCAGTCTGACCCTGTGCCTCATGGGAACAGTCCAGCCCGAACTGCCGAGCCATGTCTTCCCCGGACTGGAAACAAGCTTCCTTGGACCGGTTTCTGACATTTCAGCCGTCTTCAGCCAGGCTTGCTTGAATCCACTGGCATCCATCATTTCCTTTGGTTTTTGCTTTGTTCGCCAAAAGTTGGCAGGGTATGCTCAGACGTGAGTCCCTTGCCCACTTTGCCACTGGATTCAAGCAAGCCTGGCTGAAGACGGCTGAAATGCCAGAAACCGGTCCTAGGAAGCTTGTTTCCGGTCCAGGGAAGACATGGCTTGGCAGTTCGGTCTGGACTGTTCCCATGAGGCACAGTCTCAGACTGATTTGCATATGGCCATGTCTGAACTGGGGTGGCAGAGTGGGCTAAAGAACGGCGATGGATTAAACCCAGATCAGTTGACTGGGGGTTAGTGCTTGCAATGTTCAACACTCCGTCCATCATTTCCTTTGGTTTTGCCTTGTTCGCCATAAGTTGGCAGGGTATGCTCAGACGTGAGTCCCTTGCTCACTTTGCCTCTGGATTCAAGCAAGCCTGGCTGAAGACAGCTGAAATGCCAGAAACTGGTCCTAGAAAGCTTGTTTCTGGTACAGGGAAGAAATGGCTTGGCAGTTCGGGCTGGACTGTTCCCATGAGGCACAGGGTCAGACTGATTTGCATATGGCCATGTCTGAACTGGGTTGGCAGAGTGGGCTAAAGAAAGGTAATGGATTAAACCCAGATCAGTTGACTGGGGGTGAGTGCTTGCAATGTTCAACACTCCATCCATCATTTCCTTTGGTTTTTGAGTTTGTTTATACATCTTATAAACCTAACCGGCCATGGGAACTGGGTAGAAAAATAAAGTTTAGTATCCCTGAACTCAGAATCTAAAGATGCATCTTTTAGTGAAGGTGATTTTTACATCCTGTGTTTGAAAATACCACTTTTAGAAAGTAGGTATTTTCTTGCTCAGCCATCCAGTAGGTCTCTGCTAGGATGTGAATTGACTGTCTGGGTTTTGGATGACAGGGGCTGGGGCGGAGCCATGGCTCCAGATTGTCTAGGTGGGTCAGGACAGGGCTGAATAGACCTGGGCTGCCTTCCGAATAGTGGGAGGAGTTTTCACTAGCACCTGAATAGGCCTGGTCTGCATTTAGAGTGGTGGGAGGAGATTTCCCTTGCACCTGAATAGACCCTGTCTACCTCTGATAATGCTGTCTCCATCTCCTGCCAGGAAGCTGCACCAGACAGGACAGAACTGGTTCTGGCTGGGTACAGACACTCTCTGCCTGAGAGGACAAAGCATTTGGGACTATAAAAAGTGGGTCCCAAACCCCTAAACTTTAGAACTCTTTTGGACCAAGAAGACTGCCAAGCAGAAGAGCTGGAGAAGCTGTGAGGAGGAACTCCCACTTTGCTGAGTGCTTTGCTGCGTTGGCCTGCAGTGGCTATTTCTGTCTTGGGCAGTGAAAGGACTGGACTGAACTTTCTGCGATCTATTTTTTTTGGGGTGAGTTTCTCCAAGGGCTTGAGGTAGAGCTTGCCCCCTGTTCAAGAAGTCTCAGGAACAGCAAAGACTTCAAGTTCTGCTGCCCTCAGCACTGGGGATTGTTTGTTTTGTGCTTCAACAGAAGAAAAAGCAATCTGATGCCGTCTACGACGCCGCTGCAGTCGCCGCTGCCAACTCTGCTGCTGACTCCGTGTCCCTAAGGCACCGCAAAGGGCATCGCCGCAATGCCGCACCGCAACCCTGGTGTTACTGATGATGCCTGCTGACGCTGCCACCGAACCGCTGCTTGCACCGCGATCTGTGGGCACCGCACTCCGCACCGCCTCACTTCACGACACCACCTTGGTATTCCCAACGACACCACTCCATGCCGAAATCGACTCTGCTGCCTGCACCGTGATTCGAGGGCAGCGCTCGTAAAGTTACATGACGCACCGCCCTCATCCCGCACCGCAGCCTTGGCCCACCGACGCCGGCGCCATCGACTCCAGTTCATCAGCCGACGACAGCGCTTCAGCAACGACAACGCAGCTGCTTGCACCGTGACCTGCCAGCACTGCGACGAGCACCGCATCACTTCGCACTGCGTCCCTGGTCTCACCGACAACGCCATCTGACGATGCCACCAACCCGCTGCTAGCACCGTGATCTGAGTGCATCGCACACCGCACCGCTGCACTTCGCACTCCAACACCCGACCCCTGCCGACACCAGCGCTCCTGACTTCAACCGTGAGGAGTTCGATCTAGTTCGATCTGCAATGCATGTGACTTCAAGGGTCCAACAACTCTTACACCAACCTCTGGAACCGACGCCTGCGGACGTCGTGCTTTCAGAAGCTCAACGAGAGGCCGCCGACGCCCTACATTTCTAAAGGTAATGTTTTGCGGGTCTTCCCGACACTATAGCTGGCATGCAATGCCGCGGTCAGCCAGAACTGTTTTGATTTGGTTGTTCATGACGCCGTGATAGCCCCAGAGGGAGTTATCAACTTCAAGGAACTGTTTTTCAAGGTGATTGTGATAAATGAAGATTTCTAAGTACTGTATTTTGGATTTTTATCGTTTTTGGTATATAAAAATATTGGATATTTTTCTAAACTGGTGTAGTGTCCTTTTGTAGTGCTTACACTGTATTACTGTTGGTCATATGCAAATGCTTTACACACTGCCTCTAAGATAAGCCTGACTGCTCATGCTAAGCTACCAAGGGGGTGAGCAGGGGTTATTTTAGGAGCATTACTACCTTTTCCTGACTAGGAAGAAGGGTCCCTACTTGGACAATGGTGCAAGCCCTTGCCAACTATAGACTAAGCCTGGGCGTAGTGGGCGCAGTGGGGCTACGTGGAGCAGCGCGTAGTGTGCCCAAATCTACGCACACTCGCGCGCTCCGCGTAGCCCCACTACGCGCCGCCCGCCTCCCGCCCACCCTCCTTTTAAAATAATATCATGCATGATAAAATAATTAAATGTAAATACTTACCTGCAGCGCGGCGTCTCCGGGGCTCCCTCTTCCTCATTTCCAACTTCTTGTGACAAATGCGCATGCGCGGACGCCCGCGCATGCGCATTTCTTGCTTGATAACATTTTAAAAGGAGGGCGGGCGGGCGGGAGGCGGGTGGCGGGTGGAAGGCAGCTACGCTTCGCGCTGGCGTGTGCGTAGCGCTGCCTGCTTCGCCTACTTCGAAAACTGCGAAGCAGGCAGCGCTACGTACACTACATGGGCGAAGCGTAGTATAACGCCCAGGGTTACTATAGACCCTCATTTCTAACACTTGGGGCATCATTAGAATGGCGGGCGGACTTTGTCCGCCCACCATCCTGTCGTAAAAAGGGACCGCCCGCCATAAGTGTGGCGGTCTCGTGGGGGTGATTAGGATGCGCCCACCACACTGGCGGGCGCATCCTGCATTTTTAACATTGCGGTGGACGGTGCTTTCAGCATCAGCCGCCGCAATGTCAAAAATGCATGTTGTCCATATGCATGCACAACATGGCAGGCACCACGTGGTGCATGCTATGTTGTGCATGCACATATATGGGGGTACCATAGGTACCCCCCATGTGCCCCGCCACCCCCTCCAACATCCTGCAGGCCCCCAACTTGAAAATCTGCATGCCTTTCCGCCACGGAATGGCTGCCTCCCACCTGCATCCTGATATGGTTGGCGGTGTCTAGCAGACACCGCCACCATATTAAACCCTTTTCCACCCAGTCGACTTGTCAACTGGGCAGAAAAGCGGCAGACGGTCTTCCCGTCCGCCGCGCTACCCCCGCCATACTAATATGGCGGGGGGGGGGAAATGGGTGGCGGGCGGGGAAGGATGTAGGGCGGATAGCCACCGCCATGCGGTCGGTGGCGATCTGCCCTACATCCTAATGGACCCCTTGGTGTTTAGACAAGCTATATAAAATAGCATGGAGAAGTTTTATTTTAGAACCAGTGTAGGTTCAGGCCCTGTGAATGCAGTGACATAGGAAAGCCTTCATAAGAGGGATGTGCATCTTCAGGGAAGCTGGGGTATTTAAGTCAATTTGCAGGAGACTGATGATAACTCAATCCTAACTGATCTAAGTATAACTCTTGAAGAAATTAGGGAGCTGGCGGAGGTGGAAGTATGTTTTTTTAAGGAAAGGCACAAAGGCAAGAAAATTTGGCAAGGGTGAGCAACCCGGGTAAACGCTAGACTGACGTCTATGTCTAAGTTCATGGGTGCAGAATGTGGCTGTTGTAAGGGATCCACATGGAGATATAAATATAAAACTGATCAAATCCTAGAGGCCTTTACCTCCTTCTATGGGACTCCATACACCCCACACATGCTGTTGGATCAATAGGATATCAGACAGCGCTCAGAAGACATAGGGCCTAATTTAGATTTCGGTGGACGGGTTACTCCATTACAAAGGTGACAAATATCTCGTCCACCAAAATATAAATCAAATTGGATATAATGGGATTTATATTTTAGCGGTCGGGATATCCGACACCTTTGTGATGGAGTAACCCCTCCGCCATGATCTAAATCAGGCTGATAGTGCTGTTCTGGTTGGTGGTGTAACAAAGCAATACAACTAGCTAAGACATATTCAGTGACTAGGGGCTAACAGATTAGCCCTTTGCTCTGATGGACTAATCACTGAATTTTATTAAGTGCACAAAATCGAGATAGGTCCACACTTATTTGAGCTATACAAGGATGCACTGGAATGCTGCATTCCACAATGGAGGCAGCTGTAGTAAAGATTCTGAAACGTGGTAAGGATGAATGTGTTATTAGAATTAGCATGGTATAAAATTCTGTCATTTATTAACCTAGATACCATGATATTAGTAAGAATTCTGGGAAACATTCTAGTTAGTACTGCCCAGTAAGTCCAGATTAATCCTGAAAAGTGGAGTGTCACACAATTTACCCACTCTGCTTGCCACCATGCAGCAAAATAATTCACAGATTTCAGCAGTATCGGTTTTGTGGCCATGGAAAGTCTTCAACTCCCTGGAGTTATATTAAAAAAATGGAAGTGGGAACACCTTTTATACGCCTAATTACCCTCCTTAATGTGGAACTCTCTTCGAAAATTAGAATTAACAGCTATCTGTTATGTTCAATAAAATTAGGAAGGGACACACCTTGTCCCTGCTTTTATTTGCCATTGTTATGGGGCTGTTGGCATGTAAGAGGCAGGGGTTTCAAGCCCACAGGGAAATATCAAACCCAAAATAATGATAAAAGATATTGTTTCATTAATTAATAATCATTAAAGATAGCCATCAGGGACACACTCGAACATTCAGGGAGAAAACAGAGACAATTTCATTTACAACATGAAAAGAAATGAAAAAACAAATCACCATTTTGTTCCACCAGTGTCTGGACGCTCCAGCTCAGGGGAAGGACAGAGTTTTCCATTTCCTAAAGGCTCAAATGGTCCTAGTAAACATATTATCGCTACAGTTAATAATATAGACATTTTGATCATAACGCTCAACATTATTATTTTTACACAGACATTTATGGATGCTGATTCAGAGGTTTAAAGTATAGGCAGCAAGTCTAATTGCCATACCAACCAAAAAGAAACATGCATTGGCAAAGCCAATATGTCTCACCTTTAAGACCTTAAGACTAGGCCTGGGCCAAAATTCTATTCCGTTCGTGGAAATTGCGATAATTTGGCATTTTCGCGTTCCGCGCAAAGCGCGAAAATGTCAAAATTTCCGCATTCCGCAGCTAAGCGATAATTTGTTTCTTGCTCGCGCTGTAAAATAATACATTCTCGTGTGAGCGTGATCGCCTTATCTGAATCCCCGCGTTCGCCGACAAGTTTTCCCGATCCGGTCGCGTTCTCCACGAGATGTTGGATTGTTGGTAGCCATTTGCGCTGTCTCACGACAGTTTGCGCCCGCAGTAACGTCATGCGTCGCGCGATCATGTCTTTCTTCTCGCGATCATGCACCGCGAGACAAGTGAAAACAAGATGCCCGCGAGCAACCGCATGGGTACGTTGGCGAGCCGCGACCACGCAGAAAATACCGCGAACGGGCGGGAAATAAACTTCCGCATCTTCACGATATTTCCGCGTGTTTGCGGAGATTTTCAAAATTTACGCGATAATTTGCCAAAGTGAATTTATCAAATTCCGCCCACCTCTACTTAAGACCTATTAGCTTTGCCAATGCCTTTTAGTAATGCTATACAGCATCAACAAGAGTGGTGATAACCTAAAATAAAAAGTTAAAAAAACGTGGCATGATCTATTACACATGTGAACATACACTTAAAGCCAATGGATTTTACCCAAGTTAGACCAGCATTATTGCATTTGCAGTTTTTAAATACACCTACAGTGTGTTTTTCTTTTTTTTACATTATCTTTTTGGGGTTTTAAAGCAAGTATTCTTTTTTAACTGGTTTTTGTGCTGTGTTTTAATCTGAATTTGTCTTTTATGATTTTATTTTTAAAAAACGAATTAAGAATATATTGATTGATTGATGTGCATATACAAAATGATGGGACTGCGATTTTGTTTTTACCAATCCGAGAGAAATTGAGGTAGTGCAAACGTGCTTTTAAGGCAGATGGACTGACAGCAATTTGCTGCCTAGTGCTCAGCAGAAACAAATAAATACATTTAAAAATATGAGTTTGAGTGGGGGCAGTAATAAGGAGCAGGTGGATAGGAGGGGCAGCAACAGGGAGATGGAAGCAATGGGAAGCGGGCAGATGAAAAGCAGCAAAGAAGCGAGGAAGAAACAAAGGAGAACCAAATGGGTAAGAATGAGCAACACAGTATGCTTCAGGTCGGGAAGAAAAGTACACTATTGCGACGGATGCAAAACACAGGCACTCTCATGGAGTGTTCACCGAAAAAGTAAGCAGACAAAGTACGAAGTATGTAAAGATGCTATGCTCTAGGGAAGCGCAAACACAGACAAAGAAGGCAAGCCCACACAAGGCAACAAATGAAGTGACAATAAAGCCACCCAATGATATGCAGTGGTCAGGCTCTGTGCTCATTGTAAGTTCACAATGGGGCTTTCACAACGAGAGGGCTTGTGCTGTCTGGTAGGCTTGACCTAAAAATGTTAAAATGACTAGTATTAATAATCTATCCTAGCAGAGCTGTGGAAAAAAGCTTAGGCATAGTCAAAGGTCCTTTGCCTTCTTTTAACAATGGCCACACATTTATCAAAACCACTAAAAAAGCTATCAGTGCAGTTAAAGCACTCTAACATAGGGCAGCTCCTAATTCCGAATCTTAAGAATGAGGTTTTTAAATATATCCTATGTTTTAAGTTAAAACCTGGATGGCAGCAGAGAACATGTATGATTGCCTTTTGCTCATAGCTGCAAAAACTACACCCATTTATAAATGATAAGAATTTCAGGATTGTACTTTGCCCATCAAATAAGGGTACAGAGTTTCCCACAAGTTTCCTGTTGGTCACTTTATATGCATAAGACCTACTGCTATTCTTTATGAGACCTGAAATCTATCTCCCCTCAGTGATCCAGGAGATTAAAAAGTATGAGCCATACTCAGGAAGTCTTATCACCTGGAGCAAATCAGAAATATTTGCACTTAGCAGGGTAGCAAACAAGTGGAAATTAACTATCCACCAAGATGGAGTAATGACTCTGTTGTATGTTTGGGGAGTGAAGGTTCACAGACAGTGTAAGGTGGTCATCACTGGTAAATGTACCCCTGAGCTAGAGAAACTGTCTGTGAAAATTGATAGGTGGATACAACAGCCACTCTCTGTTGCAGCCAGACTCCCTACTGTGTATGTTGTACTTTATCACTAATTGCATTGCTTTCACAAGATCATTTTTTGACACACGCTGATCCCAGTTCGGTAAATTGGTATGGGGCAGAGAAGTGATCTAGGATCTACAGGGAAATGCTAATATTGCTCTACGACAAAAGAGGTTTTGCAGTCCTGAATCTGGAACATTAATATTGTGTGGTGCAGATCATTTAATAACCTGTTGGATACGCCATGTGCTAAGAGGGCTACACATGTTTGCCGAATATGACCGATTACATGACAGCACACTTCAGACAGTGTTTGCTACCAGAGCCATTCCTTTTTAGGTCTCGGCTAGCGAAGGCTGCGCTTGCGCAGTCTCGCTCGCGAGATATAATGACTTGGAGAAGAGGGGCTTGAACCCGCCCCTCTTCTCCCCTCTTCTCCATTGGCTGGCCTCTTGAATGCTGGCCAGCCATTGGAGAAGAGGTCCGTCACTCCGAACAGGCCCTGTCCTTTTCGGATTCGGGGGCGTGTTTTTTGCAACTTTTCTAATTATCTCCTCCAGCCAATGGCAAGAGGAGAGAACAGAAAAACACGCCCCCGAATCCGGAAACGCCGCTGCCTTTCTCCGAGGCATTTCTGCTTCGCCTCGGAGAAAGGCGGTGGTGTGCTCCTCTCCCCCTGCTCTATATATAAACCTGCACTAATGAGCGCGCGTTTACCACCAACATCTGGGCAGCGCTGCGGCGATTAGCTGGAGGTATGCGGCAAGCACGCATGGGGGTATGTGAAGCGGGATACAGCGTGGTTGGTCCAGACAGCGGACTTCCCGCCTCTCCGCGCCTAGCGCAGCGCTTTTCTCTTCAAGGCGCGCGTGGCAGTTCAGTTTATTTGTAGCGGCTTGAAGGTCGGTGCAGTCCTGTTCCAAGCAGCGCCTCCTTTCTAGTGAGGGCCACAGGTGGCGAGGATGGCTCCCAGCGTAGGCAAGCATGGCGGTCTCAGTTGGCTGCAGAGCTCTCGCTCCAGGTAGAACAAAACCTTCGCCAAGCAACCTGTTTGTTTAGGGCACGTGTGAAGCTGCTATTGTTGGTCCCTCTGGGCTTCCTTCCGGCATTTACCACAAAAACACAAGAATATCGGCCAATAATGCCTAGATAAAGGGAGTACATGCAGTGCCCACTGGGGTGGCCAGGCTGTGAAACATGGCGGCACCGCCTCATTAGGGCCCCCTTTTGCTTGAAGAGGGGGTGTTTCTTTACAGAACAGCAGAGCACCGGGGGACTTGATTACCCTGTTCTGGCGGGTCTGGTCGAGATCCCCTCAAGACTTCCCAGGGGCTCTTCACTGTCAGAGCAGGGAGACCCGCTGTGCCTCTAAGGGGTAGACCTTCTTCCTGGCTGTGTTGTAGGACACACTCTTGAAGAGAGTGAATGGTTATGCTACGGAAAAGGTTCCCTGATGATCTGGGATAGTTGTTCACTAAGGCAGTACATTTTTTCATTAAAAAACAAAACTTTAAAAAAAACTTTTTTAAAAAGGCGCGAGTTAATGCGTGAATACGTGTGGCATGACAATCATAGCTTTCCGATTGCTAGGAGCGTGCCCACCAAGTTCGCTCAGAGCAGGAATCTCGGAGACTACCTCAAATTACTGCTGTGCTGATATCGGGTGCGATGCATGTACTCAACCAACGCTCTACCTGCATTTCCACACAAGTAGAAAGCACTGACAACCGGAAGAGGAGGCGGGGCATACCTGCCAAACTTCTCCTGCCAGAGGAAGCTTTATTCGGGTTTCAAAACACTCGTTAGCACACTAATGACCTCAGAGGAAATGACATCACAGGCCTTTGGCTCTCCAGCTTGGTTGACGCTATACAATCCATACTTTGGCCTGACAGTGACACTACAGTAAAACACATGGCACAGTGTGGAAACCAGATCAGAGGAAACGATTGTGTGGCTTCTGACTCCGGTGACACCATTGTTTTATATTTTATTTTTTTTACAGAGTTTTATATAGCGCGAACTTGACCCGAATCGGGTATAAGAACGCTTTACATAGCACCAGTTGCATTACATGAGGACACCTTCATTTTTGTTAGGCACGGGAGGATTAAGTGATTTGCCCAGAATCACAAGATGTTCAGCGTCGTTACCGAGACTCGAACCCAGTTCCCCAGATTCGAGGCCAGCTCCTCTCCCCATGTTATTAATGACACAGACGAGTGACCTTTGATCACGGTGTCCCTCCTTCATAACTCTGTCAGTCAGTCCCTCCAGCAGCATCTCGAGTTATGCATTTGTAAACACAGCGCAGCCTTCTGAGGTTTACTGGTAATTCTCCTCTTGCAGGGAGCTGGAATTTACCTAGCAAAATCCACCGTTTCCGCACCAAGATGGATGCAGCATTGCCAACTAGGAGTAGCCTGCTACCTAATCAACAGGGTTGCAAGAATGGGGTTATTTCTGTATCAAGTTAAAACACAACTGTTTCCCCTTTGCCATGGGATGGGGGGGTCCCCATTGCATAATAATTAACAGTGGCACCAGGGTGCACTCCGCAGCGGGCTTGTTTGGGGCTTCTTTCGGCAGGAGGTGGGTCTAGTTGCCACGACAGGCCATGCTCCTCTGGGCATGCGCTGTTCCTCCCATCACACCCCTTGCGCTGTGGCTGGCTGCAGTGATTCCATGATTTCTGCCGTCTGGAGCTTTTCAGCGTTCCGAGAGGGAGGATTTGACGGTGGCCAGGCTTGTTTTTTGGGAAGTTTGGAGAAAGTTTCGGTCCCGTAATCTTGCGCCTGGACGGACCACGGAAGGGAGAATGCGGCCGACTAGGATTTGGGGGTGAGTACCGGGATCCGCCGCTGGTGTCATTTAACCAAAAAGACTCGGATTATAGGATGTTTTAAAGGCTGAACCGGGGAGTCCCTCTACCCTTTAAACGTATTTTAGAAATCTCTGTTTAGTAAATAACAGCCCTTTACATTGTCCCTCCGCTGGCTAAGAGGGTTGGAAGAACTTCAAACAAACAAATCTGAGCATTTGGCGTTATATGGTCTGTAAAGCTTGCGTGATCTGTCTTCACCAAAATGCATCACGATCTGCAACAAAATAATCACGTAACCCCTCCCCCCACACTCTGGGATTTTTGTATTCGAACTTTGCTTTTTTGTTAATTGCGTACCACCTTCATCATAGGGAGTCGCAAGGTTTTCTTTGGTTGTACTATTTGTTGCCATATTTTTGCAGTCGGTGTTGGTAGCGCTATTTTGAATGCTGTGTTAGTTATTGGCTGTCTGTCGCCTATAATACAGAAACAGTGTTTCACTCACCCCCTAATGTCTGTGTGTGTGTGGCTGTGTATATGTGGCTCTGTGTATTTGTGTGGCTCTGTGTGTGTGGCTGTGTGTGTGTGTGGGTGGCTCTGTGTGTGTGTGGGAGGCTCTATGTGTGTGTATGTGTGTGCCTCTGTGTGTGTGGCTCTGTGTGGGTGGCTTTTTGTAGGTGGCAATGCCAATAGCTCTAACTTAAACAATGCCGAGACCATTGCATTGTAAATGCTTGTTAGTTTAAAGAAGTTTATTTGCGAAAAAATAAAGCATAATACAGTAATCAAAGAATAATATATACATACAGAATAATACTGCTTAACTATCTGAAAATGGGGGAAGGAGAAAAAGAAAGAAAAGATAGGGGGATAGAAAGAAAGAAAACAGAGGGAAAAGGGTAGAATAACCATACTAATCATTCAATGCGAAAAGGTAACAATTATGCAAAATATTTCCTATATATTGAAATATTGTTTAACTATAAGGTAAACACTAATTATAACAGTAATAATTGTAAAATCAAGGTTTGGGTACTTCTTCAATGCCATTCCTAAACGTGGCGATATGGATCCAGCTGAATTGGGCCTCATATCAGGAGGTGTAATTGGAGGGGAAGGCTACAACGTACTAACTCTGGTTGCTTCTGAGGAACACCCTGGACATCCCGCTGACTGCTGAGGTAGTATTGAATGAGTCCCTGGTTAATATGGGAAAGACATAGATGCGATACATATACCGGAAATGCCTCTTTATAAATTAGAGCAATTTACAGAGCAGAAGACACAACTTGGCTAAATGTATTGCTCTAGACCCTTATGAAACTTGTCTCTTGGTTCTTCTTGACTTATCATCCGCAGTCGACACCGTAAACCATCCCAAACTTTTAGACCATCTCAAAAATAGGATGGGTTTATCAGGAGCAGCCTTGAAATGGTTCTCCTTCTTCCTAAAGAACAGATCACAAAGATTCCTAGTGAACAATGAGCTATCCCTTCCATCTCCAATTCACATTGGGGTTCCACAAGGATCAACTCTAGCCCCGTCACTATTCAACCTGTTCATTGAACCATTAACAGATGCATTACAGCAGGCTAACATTTACTTCCACATGTATGCAGATGACACCCAACTATATATGAAGCTTACATCACCAGAAGAGATCGATATAATGAACCAAGCGCTTCTGAGAACCGTTAAATGGCTAAATGACAACCATCTTAAGCTCAATGCAAAAAAATGAATTCATTTGATCTCCCCTCCTACAACCACAGCCAAGATCAAGGAATGGACCAAGATGATCACTGCGCTAAACGGTTCCCCGATTCTCGTAGACTCAAACAAATCGCTTGGAATCACTCTGGATAAAAATCTAAACATGCAAACCCACATCAACACAATGGCAAAAACCGCTCGTTTCCATATGAGTTACCGCAACTAACTGAAGCCGTTCATCAAATCTGATGATCTCAAAATGGCAACCCAGGCACTGGTCATATTAAGAATTGAGTACGGATGCGCGACCCTCTCAGGCCTTCCTAAGATCTCTACAGCCCCCCTAAAAGCATGTCTCAATACAGCAGCCAGACTTATAACTGGATCAAAACAATTTGACCACGTATCTCCACATCTGAAAGCGCTCAATTGGCTACCGTACGAGGCAAGAATACAGTTCAAGATTGAATGTATCACACACAAGGCAATACACCACAAAACTCCACGCTACCTGGCCCAGAAAATCACGCCATCAGGAGGCAGTAGACCCTCCAGGGGATCTAAAGATTGCTTGCTAAAACCAGCATTCTTCCGTAAGAAGAGATCATACGATAGAGCGTTCACTGAAGCTGCACCAAGGATCTGGAATTCGCGCCCACCAAATATTAGGAAAATCACTTATGGTCCATGATTCAAAAAGGAGACTAAGGCCTTTCTGATGGGTAAATTTATCCCATAACAAACACCAGGCTGCCTTAAGATTATTCTGAGTTCGGCAGACAACCTGTGTCTACAGTCAAGTAACTCGAGCAATGTATATTTGTTATAAAGTAGCAATATTATAACCAACGTAGACAACTAAGATATCAGGAATGGACCTATTCAGGGTCAGAAGATTGTTTATGGCATGTTTTACTTTTATCTAATGTTTTCCTCATTCCTCAATATGTTGCAGGTTGGACATGGGTTAGCATCTGCCAATACTATTGAACACATTTTTACGCTTGTGGTTAAAGAAATGAATATCCTCTGATTGTAAAGGGGTGATGATGTAAAGCGCTCTGACACCCAATTCCCCACCCAATTCCCTGGGTCTTGTTTGCGCTATAGAAAACACTGAATACATAAATAAATAAAGATGTTTTAATCAAAAAGTTGTCCTCCTATGTGTTTGAGTCCACACCCGGACCTGTGTATGGAAGAGGAGTCTCCACGCTGAATAGGGGTAGCGATTGAGCGCCGCCATTACTGTCTATTACTCGAGGTCCTTGGACTTACCATGGGTGTGGACTCAAACACATAGAAGGACAACTTTTTGATTCTGAAAGATTCGGCGATTGAGCGCATTCACTTATTGGTGTGGTAGTAGGACCCGCTGAATTGGAAAGAGGAACGTGGACCAGAATATGTACCTACAGTAACTCTGAAACTAAATTATAATAGTGTATATCCTAAAATTTGAAAGTGTCTAGAATGAGTATCGGGAAACTCCGAGCCGAAGACTCTGCGAAACATTATAGTTGCCCTGAAGAAGCCTGATAGGGTGAAACGCGTTGGCTGTTTTGCTGCTATACTTACAAAACTGAAATAAAAAAAGACTAAGAACATTTCCGGCTACAGAAATCATTTATTCTGTCATCGTCTGTGATGAATGAAAGGGATAAACTCTTTGGTCATTATAGCATTGCCTCTCCCTTCTTTCTGTATATTTGTAAAGCGTTTGTGAACACATACAGTCATACAGTGAAAACACTACAAATGGACACCACACCAGTTTAGAAAAATAAGTAAACTTTATCTCAACTTAAAACATGACCAAACAAAAACAATCTACCATACAGTAATCAAAATATCCTTAAAAGTAGGTTATTCACTTAAATGCAGTCTCTAGCAACAAATAACTCCACTCTGAGTTATTACGACATCGTGACAGAAGAAATCCCCAAGTACGGCGCCAACCGCGAGGTGTGCGGCATCGGGCCAGAGTCAAACAGACACACAGAGAACAGTACCTTGGAAAAGCAATGAAAAACCAAGATCGCTCACGGCGTCGGGGAGGTGCAGATTCTTTGGCGCTGTGCGGCGTCGGTTCCTTATGACCCCAGGGGAGGTGTAGACTCTGCAGCGCAGGGATGGTGAGACGACGGTTCCTTACTGGAACGTCATGATCACGCCAAAACCACTGTTCCTTATGATGTCGCGATGTCAATGGATTTGGGGAGTCACCCACGTCGAGGATCGGCTCTACGATGATGAAGTCGGCTTCGGAGTCGATGCGGCACAGCAGCAGGCATCGGGCCCATGTCAATCAATCAATCAATCACTGCATTTGTAAAGCGCGCTACATACCCGAGAGGGTCTCAAGGCGCTGGGGAGGGGGGGGTGCTACTGGTCGAAGAGCCAGGTCTTGAGGAGTCTTCTGGAGGCCAGCAAGTCCTGAGTCTGTCGTAGGATGGTGGGGAGAGTGTTCCAGGTCTTGGCGGCGAGGTAGGAGAAGGATCTGCCGCCAGCGGGGGTTTTTCGGATGCGAGGGACTGTGGCGAGGGCGAGGTTGGCTGAGCGGAGGCTTCGGGTGGGGGTGTGGAAGCTGAGTCGGTTGTTGAGGTAGGTGGGTCCGGTGTTGTGCAGTGCTTTGTGTGCGTGGATCAGGAGCTTGAAGGTGATCCTTTTGTTGACGGGGAGCCAGTGCAGGCCTCTCAGGTGGAGTGTGATGTGGCTGCGGTGAGGGACGGCGAGGATGAGTCAGGCCGAGGCGTTCTGGATGCGTTGGAGTCGTCTCAGGAGCTTGTTTGTAGTTCCTGAGTAGAGGGCGTTCCCGTAGTCAAGTCTGTTGGTGATGAGGGCCTGGGTAACGGTTTTTCTCATGTCGAGGGGGATCCATTTGAAGATCCTGCGGAGCATACGGAGGGTGTTGAAGCAGGACGCGGAGACGGCGTTGACTTGCCTGGTCATGGAGACAGTGGAGTCGAGGATGACCCCCAGGTTGCGTGCGTGGTCCGTGGGTTCCGGGGCTGTGCGTAGTGACGTGGGCCACCAAGAGTCGTCCCAGGCTGATGGGGTGGGTCCGAGAATAAGGACCTCTGTCTTGTCTGAGTTCAGCTTCAGTCTGCTGTCCTTCATCCAGTCGGCTACGGCCTTCATTCCTCTGTGGAGGTTAGCTTTGGCGGTGTGGGGCTCTTTGGTGAGGGATATGATCAGCTGGGTGTCGTCGGCGTAGGAGATGATGTTGAGGTTGTGTTGTCGTGCAACGTGGGCGAGGGGGGCCATGTAGATATTGAACAGCGTTGGGCTGAGGGAGGATCCCTGTGGGACGCCGCAGATGATCTTGGTGGTTTTGGAGCGGAAGGGTGGGAGGCGGACGCTCTGGGTTCTGCCGGAGAGGAAGGATGTGGTCCAGGCCAGGGCCTTCTCTTGGATACCGGCGTCATGGAGGCGTGCTGATAGGGTGCGGTGGCAGACCGTGTCATAGGCTGCTGATAGGTCCAGGAGGATGAGGGCGGCTGTTTCTCCTTTGTCCGTCAGGGTCCGGATGTCTTGAGGGCTGTGTGGTTGTCTGGTGTTCGGTCGTGGAGCCATTTCTTCTCCAGCTTCCGACAGGTGTGCTTGGAGATCCGGAGGTCCTCGGTGAACCAGGCGGCTTTCTTGTTGGTGTGGTTGGTTGTAGAGGTCTTGAGAGGGGCGAGGGTGTTGGCGCAGTCGTTGATCCACTGTGTGAGGTTGGTCGCGGCGGTGTCGGGGTCGGTGGAGTCGGTGGGTGGTCTCATGGCGAGGGCGGTAGTCAGTTGGTCCTCGGTGACCTTGCCCCAGCAGCGGCGTGGTAGCTGTTGGGTGCGGTGGTGTGTGGTGGGTTTTCTGAAGGTGAAGTGGACGCATCTGTGGTCGGTCCAGTGTGGTTCGGTGGTGTGGTTGAAGGAGACGTGGGGGCTTGCGGAGAAGATGGGGTCGAGCGTGTGTCCAGTGGCGTGAGTAGGTGTCGTTACGAGCTGTTTGAGTCCGAGGTTGGCGAGGTTGTCGATCAGGGCGGTGGAGTTGGCGTTGTTGTTGTTCTCGAGGTGGAAGTTCAGGTCCCCGAGGAGGATGTAGTCAGTAGAAGCGAGGGCGTGGGTGCTGATGAGGTCGGCGATGGTGTCACTGAACTGTGGGCGGGGTCCGGGAGGTCTGTAGATGAGAGTTCCTCTGAGGGTGGTGTTGGGGTCGGTGTGGATCTGGAAGTGCATGTGCTCGGCGGTGGTGAGGGTGTCATCGGTGTTCGTTGAGATTTTGATGGAGTCTTTGTGGATGATGGCGATTCCTCCTCCCACTCCGTTGGTGCGGTCTCTGTGGGAGATCTTGTAGCCCTGTGGGATGGCTATGGCAATGTCTGGTGCTGAGGTGGCGTTCAGCCAGGTCTCCGACAGGAAGGCGACGTCGGGGGCGGTGGAGTCTAGGAGGTCCCTGAGCTCGATGGCGTGCTTGCAAGCGGAGCGGGTGTTGAGGAGGATGCAGCGGAGGTGGTTGGGTTCTCTGGCTGGTGGTGTGGAGGGTTGGATGCCGGTGAATCTGCAGTTCCGGCAGCTGAAAGACCCCTGGGTGCGTTTCGGGGTGGCCTGGTAGCAGGGGTGGTCTCGTCTGGTGTTAAATGCTTGGAGGGTGCTTGCGTCGTAGTGCAGTCTGGCGTTGCGAGGGGTGCGGGGTCCAGGGTTTCTGGCACTGGGTGCGGTCCAGGCGCGGACGGGTGCAGACGGGCTTGCCTTAGGCGCTTCGCGGCCTCCATATGAGGGCAGAGGGAGGGAGGAGCAGCTGGGAGGTGGGAGCGGGGCGGCCAATGGGAGTGAAGGGGGTGGGGCCGCAGGGGCTCAGCGGCGGGGGGAAACCCGGGGAAAACCCGGGGAAAAAACGGCGGGAAAAGACGGCGGGAGAGGGACAACAGAGCACAGGGGTACAGAAAGCAAAACACAGGGGCACAGAATGAAAAAACAAAGTGGCACAGAAAGCCAAGTGCAGGGGTACAGAATAAAAAAGGGAGCGAGCAGTCAGGCGGCAAAAGCGGCAACGGAGGTTCAACCCACAGGGGGCTGCGTGGCGGATGGGGGAGCGACCTGCCTGGTGACAGGTTCAAAGGTCGCAAGTCGGAGCAGCGCTCACGGCTTCGGGCAGGTTGGGGCATCGCTTGCTGGCATTGATGTGGCCCAGCAGCTGGCGTCAGGTCTACTTCGCAAGTCGGAGCAGCACTCACGACCTTGGTGCAGATTACGGCGTCACTTGCCGGCGTCGGTGTTGGAATTTCCCACTGTAGCAGGTAAAACAGCAGTTCTAGATGCAGGCAGACAGAAGGGGTGAAGTCTTTGTGTTCCTGAGACTTTAGAACAGGAGTTTCAAGTCCTTGGAGATCTTTTCTTCAAGCAGGTGACAAAGCAAAACAGCAAAGTCCTTTTTCTCCTTTCCTTGGCAGCAAGCAGCCACCGCAGGCCAACCCCAGACAGCAAACAGCACAGGGTCAGTGTTCCTCCTCAGCTTCTCCGGCTCTTCTCCTTGGAAAAGGTTTCCTCTTGATTTCCCAGAAGTGATCTAAAAGTCTGGGGTCTGGGTCCCAATATTTATAAACCAAAATCCTTTGTTCTCTGAAGGCAGAGTGTGTCTGTATCCAGCCAAAACCAGTTCTGTCTTCACTGGTTCAGCTTTCTGGCAGGAGGTGGAGACAGCATTGTTGAAGGCAGACCAGGCCCATTCAGGTGAAAAGGAAATCTCCTTCCCCTACTCCAAATGCAACCCAGGTCTAATCAGCCCTTACTCTTCAGACTTTCGGACCCACAGCCCTTTCCAGCCCTCAGTCATCCAAAAGCTAGACATGCAATACACAAACCTAGCAGAGGCACACTGGATGGTTAGGCAAGTAAATAGCTACTTTCTAAAAGTGCTATTTTCAAACACAGAATGTAAAAATCACCCTCACTAAAAGATGCATTTTAACAATCTGAGTTCAGGCATACTAAACTTTATTTTCCAATCTTGTTCCTGGGGTCAGTTATGTTTATAAGATGTTATAAACTAACTCCCCATTCTGGCCTATGAGAACAGATAGCCTTGTAATAGTGAAAAACGAAATTGGCAGTATTTTACTATCAGGTCATGCCACACACACCAGGGCATGTCCTACCTTTCACATACAATGCACCCTACTTTTGGGGTGACTATTATGTAGAAAATGGAAGGTTTAGGGATTGGCAAGTGTGTGCACTTGCCGATTCAACATGGCAGTCCCAGACTGCACACAGGCTCTGCAATGGCAGGTCTGAGCCACATTTTACAAGCTGCTTCTGTGGGTGGCACAATCAGTGCTGCATGCCCACCAGCATTTGATTTACAGGCCCTGGGCACACATGGTGCACTGCACTAGGGTCTGACAAGTAAATCAAATAGCCAATCATGGAAACAATAATCCAGAACACAATTTACAAAAGAGAGAATGTCCACTGTAGCACTGATCAGCAGTGGTAAAGTGCCCAGAGTCATAAAACCACCAACGACAGGTCAGAAACAATACAGGAGGAAGGCAAAACGTTCTGGGATGACCCTGCAAAAAGGGCCAAGTCCAACAGCAGGGAGTGCCCCATCCGTCAGTTTCCTCTAAAGGAATGTGTTCTGCACTCAAACATCACTGAAAATTGTGAACCATAGGGAGCAATGTTTTCATAAGGGAGATACACTGTAGTGGCCTGTCACTCATTATCTTCTGAAAGTGTTCCAGCAGTAAACACACTTTCATGGAAGCTTCCCTGCGGCAACGTATCACTGCTTATCCTGTGCTTCTTAGAGTACACTAACAGTAAGAATCCCCTTAGGAAATACACTAGCACTGACCTATCACTTAATAGTTTCCTCCTCCTGAAGAGTCGCAGCAGTGTCTCTTAGAGAAGATGTTCTGGTATGTGATGTTCCAGTTATCCCTCTTCCTCATATTCACTGCAGACAGCCACTGCCTTGCTCTTCTTCACCCTACAAGCACTCACCCCCATGCACAGAGACACCATTATCTGCCTTTAGATCCCTCAGTCTTCTCACCCACCGCAGTGCCTGCCAGCAGTCTACTATGGCGCACTGATGTCCATGGCTCACTCCCCTCCAACTGAATCAGCAGAAGAGAGCCTCTTTCGCCACATGGAGGCATCCAGTCCCTCCACAGATCTGCATACCCTCAGTGTACCCTTGCTCTAGCTGCAGAACTCACTGACCCCAAGCCCCTTCGTTTACCACTGGCAGATTAATCTGGATCACCTCCAGCCCCAGAGCACAAGCAATGATTTCCAATCTTCCCTGAAGCATATGGCATGTCACGTGGCTTGTGAAACAGGGCCCTGATTCTGGCTGTGCCTCAAACCAAGCTAACACCAGCAGGGCTCTGGGGTCACAGTTCACAGCACGTTAGGGGGAGCAGAGGGAGAAGGCAAGGAATGGGGAAAGTGAGAGTAAGAGGGACATGGAGAGAGAGGGAGGGGGAGACAGAGTCAGAAAGAGCCAGAGAGCGACAGCATCAAAATTTAACCCAGACGGGTAGCTACATTCCACCAGTTTTGCATACTCAGTGTTCCGTTGCGAACGCGGAGTTTAGGCAAAACTACGACTCCATGGTGGAGAGAAGTTAGCCGGCCCCTCCACCCCCCCAAAGTAATTAATTATAAAGTAAGAGAAAAGGCACTTACCTACCGTGGCTGCCTCCTCCTCGTCATGGCCGCATTCCTTCCTCGTCCTCTCGGTCCTTATTCTCTGATAACCCCTATGTTGTACATTTTGCAAGATCTCTAAGGGTGTCACAATATGTGCTGCAACCCTTAGAGGCCTTCCATGGTGACAGTGCGCTTTGGTACCCATGGTACCTTTTACAGGGTACTTACATGTGGCCAGAGATGTGCCAATTGGGGGTACAAAGGTACATTTTTGTGAAAGAACACAGGCCCTGGGAGCCTGATTTGCAGGGACCCAGGGCACATCATGTCAAATTGCATTAGAAATCTTGCAAAAAAGTTGGGGGGATGGTTCCTGCAACAGAAACCCAGCTTCCTACACTCCCCAGTTTTTTCATCCCACTTAAAGCCCTGCATAATAGCAATAGTTTAACTTATATCTGAAACTCCATGCTGCCGTCAATAGCATTTTGAGTTACTTCAAGTGTCTGGGAATGCTCCCTGCATTCAGACAACTCACTCCTCATTCTCACCCTTCCATTTCACACTCACCCTGCACTCACAGCAATCACAATGCACTCACACTGATCACCAGACATTCACACCATTCACCCGCTCAGCATGCACACACACCGATCACTCTGCACTCACAATGCACCTGCGCTGTTCACCCTGTACCTCACCCTGTTGTCACAAGAACACACTACTCACCTGCACTCATGTGACACTACACTCACCTGTCCCCCTCACTGCTAAATCTGCAATCTCACTAAAACAAGCCCATCACTAACCATGTATTCATTCATCTCACTCTGCGCTTACATTCGCACCATGTGGTCACCTCACTCACCCTTCAGTCACTCCTCTTACCCTACTCTCACACTGTCACATCGCTCACTGTGCACTCACAATGGCACTCCTGTCACCCACACAGTGCATATCTTATTGACAAACTTCAGGCGGTCCAAAATGCCGCCGCTCATCTGCTTCTTGACCTCCCTAAACGCACCATCATCAGGCAACACCTGTGCAACCTGCAATGGCCACTGGTGAAGGCAAGGGTCACGTATAAAGCCCTGGTAAATATCCATGCCGCACTTTATGAATACGGCCCCCTCTACCTCAGGAAACGTTTTCAGTTCTACTCCTTCGGCAGACACTTGCATTCTTCTAACATGCTCCTGGCTTCTGTCCCCGATTCCGCTTGAAGAGGAAGGGCGGTAGTTCTCTGGCCTGTTTGGCGGCCATGGCTTGGAGCTCGCTCCCTCTTGACCTGCGTAGTCTGCAGAATTCTCCCCAATTTAGGAATAAACTAAAAACCTTCCTTTTTCAATGATCTCTTTTTTTTGTTCTTGGCTCTTATTTTTTGCCCCTTTCCTTCTGCTGTCTCTTGGGCTCGCGCCGGGACACCCTTGAGTAGCTGTGCGAATTACAAAACCATAAACATAATGTGCCTGCCACAAAGAACGTGTACCATGCAGATTACCAAAATTAGTGTGAGTGTACTATGAGTAGTGCTATAAAAAAATGAAATGTTTGTCAGAAAGGCACTATAGAGAGGTGAGGTGCATTGTTGGTGAGTGGTCCTGAGGGAATTCATGTAAAAGGAGGAAATGGGGGAGGGGGAGCCACAAATAAATATTGCACTGTGTGCGACCAGTGCTAGGGCCAGCCCTGGCTCGGAGTGTTAGCCTCCCCCGAAGTTCGGGTCTAGTTGCGCCCCTGACCACCATCCACATTTCACATTCTTAGTTCTCTCAAAGCGGAGAGGCCAGCACTCGGGGGGGGGGGCTGGGAGATTTGGGCGAGAAAGAGGAGAGGTTGCATGAAGCTTCCTTAATTTACCACAAAGCCAGCATATGGGGACCATCCCTTGTACTGTTTGAAATCTCCATGATAGCTACTTCTTGCCTATTGTCCTGACATATAATTGTTGCTTTCTACTGGTGTTAGCAACTGTTTTTGGCTGGAAATTATTTTGCTACTTCTGCATGAGTGCTAGTGGGTATGATTATTTTGACATTGTCAACTAAAAATATAGTTTCGCATGTGATGGGCCGTGCTTACTGAATGAATGAATAATTTATAAAGCACGATAATACCCTGAGATGTCTAGGCGCTAACAAGGGGCTTCATTGTAGGTGTGATTGTAGAGATTTGGAAGAGCACAGTGCTGTCACTGGAGGCTGCGGGGAAGCAGAATTACCTTCCACCTTGGACACCGAGAAACCTTGCGCCTTCCTACCGTTCGTTCATCTCCATGCCAAGCACTCTGGGACTGGCAGGGGCTACACTGGCACTGACTGCTGAAATGACAGATGTGCTTGATAAATCCAGATGGCCCAAGACATTTTGTGTCATTGTTACTTTCATTGTCAGGAACATCCTTTCAGCACTGAGCATCTGTTTGTCCGCCTAATAGGTCTATAAAACAAAGCTAATGTAATTGCCACGTGCTGTCCACCCAGCTCTAAGTGCCAAATGTCCCAGCGATACATTTAATCAGTTCTTTGCTCATAAAACCAAATCAGGACGATCTAATTTATAACAGTTCAACTCAAAATGGCGCTAAATGATGCCAAGAGATCCATGGAATGAGGCACGTCTTCTTGAAGGGCAGCGCAGGAGGTGAAGAAATGAGAGGCAATCAGAGTATTTCACGGGGCTACTTTGCAGGACCTAATGCAAACCACCTTGGGAGAACTTACCTTGCATTCCAGAACTAGCATATGTCATTGTACATCTTATTTTCCTTTTTGAAAGTAGTGACAGTCTACTGCTATCCCAGGGAAGGAAAACAGAAGTTCATGCACAGAGCAAACTGATGGGCGTACCCTGGGACTTACACTCTCGGTGGAGACGCTAAGGGTACACACACTTCAAACAGATACAATAGTACTTTTGGCACTCTCCAAGTGAGCACCACTTATTCATCCTGGCCAAGAAGGAAGAATTGTGCCTAAAACAAAAAAGAGGATATCTCAGGCCACTTGCGCGAATGGATTTTCTGTACGTTCAAAACCCAAATTGTAATTCAGTTACATTCTACTGATTCATAATTTGAGTTTGCAAAGGCGTACTGAATGGCTATTTGGAAGGGTCATGTTTATTGCATCCATTCCAGTTAGCGCTTCTTATAAGATGTATTAATGTTTTGCTACCGAAATTTGATTTCAAAGCAATTATATTTTACTGACTATGTAAAGGTGGGGGCAACCCATTAGCGATTGGGAAGAGGTTTCCAAGGGACCCTTTTCAAACGTTGAGAAAACATTTTTTAGGTGTAGTCAGTGGTCCCAAGAATTTTGAAAAGCAATCACAGACATGCTGGTCTGCTGACATGGCAGTGAATCATAGTGGGTCGAATTATGCAACCCACCGTATAAATTTGCATGAGGTAAGTCCAATTACAATTCACTAGCATTCGGTATGTAGTGTAAAGGGTTGGGGCCTAGGCCCCCATGCAGTAATATTAATGACACAGACACACTTGTGTAGTATCTGGAACTGGCACAAGGCACAAATGCCCTGCCCCTTTTATTAGCAGGGTCACCTGTCCTGTGACACCTGTGATGGATGGGTTTCGGTGGTAATGTAAGCCAGTCCTCGGGGAGTGGCTGGTGCAAGAAACACTAGGACACTACATCCCTCCCAAACTTTATTAAAAATGGAACAACAAGTCCAACCTGTGGGAGAGAACAAAGCAACAACAAAAAACTCCACAGAGTGTATTTGGCTGCTTTCTGGACAGGATGAGTGTACAATTGCAGCTGTGATCACCAGTTCTAATTGGCAAAGCTCAGCTGTGCACTGTGGATCCTATCCTACCTGGACTCAATGTGTGGAAGTCTATAACCAATGTCTATACACAAGGTTTACTGTGAAGGTGCACGAGGAGAGATGTTGAAGTCTGTGGCTGTTACATTTTCAAAAGAAGTCCTGGCTCCCTGAACATCAAGCCTCCTACAATCGATGACATCCTGATTAATGTTGCTGACTCTTCCTCAGAAGCCGCAGTGCTTCCAGCTGCGTGATGGTGGAGTAAACTCCGACATCCTTCTCTCACCATGATTCCCCTCTCTTACCAGATTCCCCTCTCAAGGGAGTCCTCTGAGGTCCTCTTCACGAGGCTTCCACGGGACTGTGTAGACTTCACTGTGTCGCTCCAATGCTGTACTAATGGCTCATGGAGGAATTGCTACGAGTCCCACCTTTGTGGAAATTTAGCGTGCAAACTGAACATTATCTGCGCCATCTTGCCCCTCCCCAGCACCACGCACAAGCGAATGCACGGCCGCCATTTTAGGCACCCCGCTCTCTCCCCGCTCACTCTCGACCGCCAGCGTTTTCCCTTGGCGCTGCAAGCATCCCCCGCGCGCCGGCCACCCCCGCTCTCTCATACAGGCCATAAACCCTCTCCTTCTGCGCGACCCTGCTACGGAACCACTTCCAACCGACAGCCCATACATGGTCGTGCCTCTCCTTTGATAACCCCCTTCCTCTGCGCCCCATTGTCTGAGCTGGTCCCAGGCCATCACCTAGCCCTGCGGATGCAGTTTACTGCCCCTACTGTAAGGGAAACACCCCACATCAAAGGGATTACAGTAGATCAAAGCCCCTACCCCCTGAGACCCGGCCAGTTGCACACACCCCCGGGAATTAGCGGAATTCCCTACTGCGCGATAGCCATCTCCCACTGCGGGTAGGGTGGGAACTTCTACTGTATCTATGTGTGGGATCGGATCTGAGCCGGGGCTTCAGGGGATGTTCTTTCAGGCATCAAGGGAATCTCAAGAATGTACTATATGTAATAAAGCAATAAACCAGTGTATAAGAGACCAGGTCTCAGAGATGCAGTTAGAGCACCTCGTGACGATACCTTGCTGTCTGATCTGATGTGTTCTGCTCCGACGGAATAAAACTTTGTTTCCTGCCTTCCAGTCTCCGGCGCCTGCCTCTTTCATTGGTAAATTATCGAGTGGTATAAGAGGCGATTACCGCCGGGCAAATACTTGAAAGGTTATCGACTGAAACTGCCGCTACCATTTAACAATTGGCGTCCCAAACGTGGGGCCCATCAGCGACACGTGGATCCAGTGGGAGAGGTCCCGACGACAGAGTGAACGACTGCAACGATCGGGAGAGCTCCTGCCCAATAGACCCTCGTCTGGCAGCCGATCATCCGAACTTCACTGGTTCCGAGCAGACCTCTCTCGAGTGATCTACGGTCCTGACTGGGAACCATCAGGAGTGCCGCGGCAAATACGGAGAATAGAGGACGATCGGGCGCTGGAGGCGGAAGACGAGAAACTGTCCACGCGGTCCGGGTAAGGTCGTGAAATACGACAAAAGTGCGAAATAATTGATTGATTGTTTGAATACTAGTATTGCTCATTGATTGTGCTCATTGATTGTTCTCTTTGAGATATTCGCTGTCTACAAACGGGGAGGAGTAGAAATACTCTCTCTCTCTCCCTTTGCAGATGGTGAAGGGTAGGTAACGCAGACTTTTGTCCCCGTTGAAACCCGTCGTGCCTATCTTTATCTCCCCATTGATTGATTGTCCGAACATTGATTGTTTTGAAGAATAGTGCTTTTTGAGATATTCTCTGTTTGCAAATAACGTAGAATAGGAATATTCTGTCTAGTCTTTGCAAATAGTGAAGGGTAGGTAACGCAGACTTTTGTCCCCGTTGAAACCCGTCGTGCCTATCTTTATCTCCCCATTGATTGATTGATTGATTGTCCGAACACTAGTTGTTCGATATTGGTTCTTTGGAGGTATTCTCTGCTTACAAATAACGAAGAATAGAGATATTCTGTCTAGTCTTTGCAAGCAGTGAAAAGATAGGTAGTGCTGACTTTTGTCCCCGTTGAAACCCGTCATGCCTATCTTCTCCCCACTGATTGGTAGTTGGTTCTGCCCGGACCGCTTATTAGAGGTGAACCACCCGGCTCCACTGGAAGGCACCCCTAATAAGGACATGTTCACTAAATATGGACTAGTCGCCGTAGCTTATAGCAAGCTGTGGCATAAATATACCAAGAAGGACCCCGAAAGTCAGTGGCCACTGATGGGATCCTTCGACGACCATAAGATAGAAGCGCTAGAAATAGCTCTGCGTAGCAATAAGACGACGCCTACTATGCTTGACAGTATCGGCATGTGGCGCAAAGAAGCAACGCAACGGAAAAAGAGGGAAGAAGTAAAAGCAGAAAAGGAATTACGAAAGGCAGCTCACCTTGCCGCTAAAAAGTTAGAAGAAGACATAAAAGAGAGAAGGGAAACTAAACTAAGACAGGAGCCCGAAACCTCAGGCCAGTACGCTGTTAGGACCCCGTCTTTGCTCTACCCTGAGTTGTCCTCCAAGCAGCGAACGAATGACGAATTACTGTTAGGTCCCCCGATCATTTACATGCCCCCTCCGTATGCACCCTCCCAATCAATAGTACAACACCCACAACCCCCGAACACGAGCGAAAGCAGTACAAGGGCCTCGGCCCTCACGGCCTCCGCGCCGGCTGAGCCTCTTGTGCCGAACCCAACGTCGACTACAACGCTAGACGACCATGAGATAGGAAAGAAAGAGTCCACCAGAATGAATCGATTAGCTAAGGATGAACGAACAGGAATCGACAAGATAGTAAAGGCACTGGTAGGATCCTTTTTGACCTTACAAAAACTAAAATAACGCTAGGAGTTAGCCCTTTGTGGGACATATGAAACCAAGGGAAGGAGTCAAGCTCACGGTCGAGACGACCACGAGGTAGCCCGACTCCATTACTCTCGCTACCTAAACATGTCTACCCTACTGCCCACCCCGCCCAATAAGCATGACAAAATCCCGCACAAACGGAAGCCTGCTGACACCCACCATCGACGTCACCGAACTAGGGCTAGCTCGCGCACAATTGGGCTATGTTATTTTTCCGATTGCACAGTCACCTCCTGGTGCTCGTCATCTGACTACAAATATGTACAAACACTCCAACGAAGTAATGTAGTTATAACATTTTAATAACTTATAGGATATAACAAACACACCAACAGGGTAAACAGGTTAAAACACGTTTTAAAACAACTATTTACATGACGGTCTGCTGCAACCTCCATCCCAAAGCCTTAACGTCCACGTGACACCGTCCTCGCCTCTCCTTCCTCGAAATTGCAACATTGGCCTGTTTTGGGCGGTCCCTCTTAGTTGACTTTGGGCTATAAAAGCCATGCAAAAATCCATTGACATCAGTGGCGAGCGATTGTGCGAATAGGCCGGAGGCTATACGAAGCGCCGAAGTTCTGGCAACACCAAGGCGGAGCCCGCCACGCTGTGCGGGCCTTTCCGCTTTCTCTTCTTCTTTCTTCAATAAGGGCTGATGCCCTGGCGGGGGGAGGCGCCGCGGACGGACCTCCCCCACCTCCCCAGGTGGAGGCTTGCCAGGCACCCCAACCGTCTTTTACTCGCCGGCCAGCTAAGCTGCCCCAGCCATCTTTTTCATCGGCCTGCTGAATTTCACCCTGGCACGCTGTGCGGATCTTCCCAGTCACTTCTTCCTTCAATAACGGAGGGTGCCCTGGCGGGGGGAGGCGACGCGGACGGGCCTCCCCCACCTCCCCAGGTGGAGGCTCGCCAGCAGATGAGGGCACCCCAAACCACACCTTTCACACGTCGGCCAGCTGAGTTGCGCCCTGCCACTTCATTCGCCGTTCGGCTGAGCCGGCACCCCTGCACGCGGCCGCCAGGCAACCACCCAAGCACCGGGTTCACCAGGACTGCCGCTAGCGCCCGACGTGAGGAGTGGGCCCCCGCAGCAAGGTAATCGGGGACCCACCCCGGTGGTGATACCATCCAAACTGCTGTCGTCGCTGCTACTGGAATCACCCCGGTGGCAGCACCACCCGAACTGCTGCTGTTACTGCTGCTGGCTCCTCTCCGGTGACTGTACCGAAGAGCTGCTGCTACTGCTGCCCTTGAACTCCGGCGGTCGACCCCTCCGGTTCCAGGCCTGGCCCACCGTGAGACAATTCTGGACTCGAAAGCTTGTTTGCTAGGGCATGGGCCCCACCCTTGACAGAACGCTCCCCTCAGCCTTGCAGAATTGGTTGGAGTCATTTGACGTTCGACTCCTGCGGACTTCCGGTAAGGACCAAACCACCACCATTGCTCTTTTTGCCCCCGGGCGGCAGCCACCTTGCCTCCGCTTGATACAGTGAGACAGTAAAGCGTCGGCGGAAGAACCCGCCTGCTGCCCCGCCCTAAGAACAAACCGTGGCATTGCTACAAGGTTGCAGTGACGCAAAGTTGACGCTAACGAAAGTTCTCGAACTACCGAAAGGGATTCTGGTTCAACTGCTAATTCATGGAAAGACTTAGACTGTGCACTGGCCCGACCCCGCCCCAAGATGGCGCTGATGTAGGAGTGGCCTATAACTCCTTGTGGCGTTCCAGCCACGTGACATTTGTGTTAAAAAGACACATATATATATATATGTATGCGATGCTTTCACACATGATGGTGGGGGAAAGGGGGGAACCGATTTTTATGTTAATCTAGTGTTGCTCATGTTGCTCGACGCCTCTCACACCGTGGCCGGTCTATGGCGGCTGTAGGCCCGTATTTCCATACTGACATTGTTTTAAATAAAGGGCTTCTTAAACAGGAATTACGAAATCAGTGTCATGACTAATCATCTAGGTTGTTGAAGGTTTTTCTTTTGAATAAATGATTGTTACTCCTAAGCGAAAGCATACAGATAATACAGACACAATTTGCCTAAAAATCTTTTTGTTTAACGGAATTTGTACCCATCACGCCTGCCCTTTTTCCAAGAATTGTCAAATCAATAATGAACTATAACTTAAGGTATATGTCGCATGCAAGGTATGGTATCCTGCACCATAATACACGACCAATTGAGAAATACATGCACGACCAGGGAACGCGAATTTAGGAGATGAATGAACTAGAGCATCTTTGCCTCAAACTAAAGAATAATGGGTCCGTGGTATTACCCAACCCTGCGGCTAGCCTGGTACATGGTAGGTAGAACCTTTTCGTGTCTGCGCGCGCTGGGGTATTTTGAATACTGCACCTCCCCTCCCCTCTTATTTCCCCTCTATAGGTCACGACGAAGTTCCGACTGAAGAGTGGAGTGGACATGGACCGCACCAAGTTCAACATCAGGGAAAACATAGACAAACGTTGTGAGATAGTGTGTAAAATTACAGACCACCATTGAGAATATGAAAAACTGTATGATATGATTGTGCGTGTGTACTACGATTATACGATATGAATGTGTATGCATTTCATGTTCGGATCACTTGAAGAGAGCGTCATTGTATGATTGAAGTGTGCGTCCACCGATCAAAGGGAGGAGAATAAAGGGTCAGACAACCCATAAGATGAACTACAAAATACTGAAGGTACGCAGCATGCATAGGAATAGAGGACAGGAAAGGAGAGGTCCCCGTGCTCGACGCAGCCCTGAGTCTCCGTCTTGACGCATGTACTGTCACACCCTATCCGGCATTTGTGTGTACGTGATCACCGAATTTATGTCTTTTCCCCGCTTGTGTTTTCTTACATGGAACAGACCCATGCTACTCCATGTCGTGTGTGCACCAAGTGACCTATTATCTTACCCATCTCTCTCCCTCTCGTTTTGTGTCGTATGTACGCCAGAATAGCCTACTTGATGCACACGTGTCTCTCTCTCTCTCTCTCTCTCTCTCTCTCTCTCTCTCTCTCTCTCTCTCTCTCTCTCTCTCTCTCTCTCTCTCTCTCTCTCTCTCTCTCTCTCTCTCTCTCTCTCTCTCTCTCTCTCTCTCTCTCTCTCTCTCTCTCTCTCTCTCTCTCCCCCTCCCTCGCAAAAGGCTCTTTCTTGCCCTCTTTCTTCTTGAATAAATTAACGACATACACCTCTTTGGTAAGTGTATAATTGGCCTGAACACAGTGGTGTTCGAACAAATTGATAGAAACAAAAACGACCATACTTTACCACGTTACTACCTCTCCTTTTTACAAACATTAAGCCTAATCGGCTGAGAAGGAAAGGACAGGTAAGACGACTGATGTCTCCCAATCTGACCCACAACACGGGGACTATATGTCAGTGGTTTTTGTTCTTAAAGGACACCATCTCCACCACCCAGAATTACCCCTGACCAATTAGCCCGAAATAGAATGTCTAAAGCACCCTGTTCTCCCAAAGATAACTCCAGCCCTGTACTAGCCGTCTCAGAGTATCCCGAACAAAACAGCTGATGGCCCCTGTTTTAAACTGATAAAGGGTCACCTACTGTATGAAAAGGATACTCGTGAACGCATGACCATAGCACCTCGCACTTACGGGTATTACCAAACCTTGCATTATAGGTCGCAGAAACTGACACCTAGAAGGCCAGACGATGGACAGGGACACCCACAGAACCCTGCACCACAGCAGTAATTAATAGATTAGTAACACGCACATTAACATCAGAGTTAATAGACACCAATCATATAGTAACAGATAAGAGCATTTCCGCAACTACTCAGTGGTTGGGAGAGAGAATGAAGTATGTAAATGTCTTCCCTGCCAAAATCTCTAAGACTTTCGTTTCTTATAACCTATTCAAGGATAACCTGCAGCCATCGGAAGAGAGGGGTCGGATGTGACGCACAGTCTGGCTGCGGATCATAAAACATCTATGACATCGACCAAGGGGGAAGCGACGAAGCAACAAGAGTGTGAGACGAGGCACCATTATCAGAACGATGAGCGCGAAGGGCTACATCGAGGCCCCTGCTCACTGACCAGCGTGCCTGAAGTCTTAACCCGTCGGGCCCGATTGATGGGCCCAGTGCTGAAAAGATTCTGCTCTCCTTGGTCCGCATTTTTGATCTGATCCCATGCCACCCCATTCTCTCTTCCTCTTTCATTTGGACTATGACTTTGACCTACTACCGAGGAACAAAAGGCCGGCACCCTGTCTCAAAAGTACCTGTGGTGAACTGTGTTAAGGAACAGGACTGTGATCAAAGAACAGTGAGTGGTCACACCCTGCCACGTGAAGAAATCGGATTTGAGCTGGACCTTAGTTCCACCGCCGGTGCTCAACAGTGCCAACGAAAGAAGAACAACAATGAGAGCTTACCAGTGATAGCTCTTTATAAACAAGGACACTGGAAAGAAGAACCCATGTCAAAGTTGAAAATCCTCTCCCAACCACCTTATTATATTAACTATCTTCTTATCAAGTTTTCATGATGTTGCATCAATCACTTCCGACTGTACACTGAGAAGTTAAGAAAATGTAACTTTGTATAGTAACATTCATACAACACCAGCCATGTACACGAGTATACTGCAACTTTGAATGTACTTCCTCCTCGCCTACTTCATCAAACTGTATGAGACAATGTACAAATGTGTCAGATTACTCCTGCCTACCCTAAAGACTCTGTATCTTTAAATGTGTGACGAACATTGACGATACTGTAACTGAAAGGCTAACAAAGGCGAATATTGGCCGGACAAGCTGGCGAGATATGTTAAAAGGGAGGACTGTGGAAATTTAGCGTGCAAACTGAACATTATCTGCGCCATCTTGCCCCTCCCCAGCACCACGCACAAGCGAATGCACGGCCGCCATTTTAGGCACCCCGCTCTCTCCCCGCTCACTCTCGACCGCCAGCGTTTTCCCTTGGCGCTGCAAGCATCCCCCGCGCGCCGGCCACCCCCGCTCTCTCATACAGGCCATAAACCCTCTCCTTCTGCGCGACCCTGCTACGGAACCACTTCCAACCGACAGCCCATACATGGTCGTGCCTCTCCTTTGATAACCCCCTTCCTCTGAGCCCCATTGTCTGAGCTGGTCCCAGGCCATCACCTAGCCCTGCGGATGCAGTTTACTGCCCCTACTGTAAGGGAAACACCCCACATCAAAGGGATTACAGTAGATCAAAGCCCCTACCCCCTGAGACCCGGCCAGTTGCACACACCCCCGGGAATTAGCGGAATTCCCTACTGCGCGATAGCCATCTCCCACTGCGGGTAGGGTGGGAACTTCTACTGTATCTATGTGTGGGATCGGATCTGAGCCGGGGCTTCAGGGGATGTTCTTTCAGGCATCAAGGGAATCTCAAGAATGTACTATATGTAATAAAGCAATAAACCAGTGTATAAGAGACCAGGTCTCAGAGATGCAGTTAGAGCACCTCGTGACGATACCTTGCTGTCTGATCTGATGTGTTCTGCTCCGACGGAATAAAACTTTGTTTCCTGCCTTCCAGTCTCCGGCGCCTGCCTCTTTCATTGGTAAATTATCGAGTGGTATAAGAGGCGATTACCGCCGGGCAAATACTTGAAAGGTTATCGACTGAAACTGCCGCTACCATTTAACACCTTCACGTCACTCGCTCTGCCTAAATGGTAGTTGTTTCCAGGTTTCTGTACTACTGCCCACCTGACTCTGGTTCACCGGCATTGACAGGACAGTCTTTGGGGTAACCAGCTACCGACAAGAGATCTTCGTACTACCTGGGACCTGCGGGGAGCTGCTGCAGATGCATCTCTCGTGTTGAGATTTGCTCTCACCGGTGATCCCGGAGGCCTTGCCCCTGGATCGCCAAGGTCTGGTGTGGATTGGTACGTAAGTAAGTAAAGTTTATGTAAAGCGCACGAATGCCGAGGTGTCTTGGTGCTAAAAAAAACATGTCAGATATTCTTCTAAACTCCATGACTGAGGTAACTCAGGATGTTCGAGCAAGACCACAATCCAGTCTCACATGCGACCCCAAAGGTGGATGGTACAAATGGTCCAACTTGCTCCCTGCTTCAGGAGTTAGGTTTGCGTGGGGTAACCGAAGACTTCTGGACAGCCAGCCTCTTATGGTGCCACCAATACTTTACTGACCTCTGGGTGTTACATAGGTACAGTGCTTCACTCACAAAGTCCCAAACTCCTAAGATGTTCTTGCACTCACAGTCATGTTTTGTACTTTGTGGTGTGCCAGATGTCTATTACACACCCTTTTCTTCTTCTTTCTTCAAATCTTCCTCGTATTTAAACTTGTGACCTTGTGCCACTTCTACACTTTCATCTTCTTCCTTTTCATGACATGGTCTGTTCTCATCATGCCTTATTCTCTTTCTTCTTCTGACCAGGCCTCTCCATGTGACATGCACTTCACATGGGTCTCCCTGGCCATGTCCTACCTCTAGAGGACTATGATTTCTCCTCATCCAGTGACCAGACCTCTCATCGTGACCATCTTCATTTCACAACCTCTCCTAGGTCTTCTTACTGTGACTTAAGGCAAATCTTCTCTCCAACCTCTCACACGTTTTCCTCTTTAACTTCTCATAGGTCATCTTCTCTGACTTCTCGCAGGTCATCTTCTCCGACCTCTTGCAGGTCATCTTCTCCGACCTCTCACAGGCCTCTTCTCCAACCTCTCGCAGGTCTCTTCTACGAACTCTCTCATGTCTCTTCTCTGACCTCTCGCAGGTCTCTTCTCTGACCGCTCACAGGTCTCCTCTTTGACCTCTGGCAGGTCTCTTCACTTGAGGATGCGCTCCTTGCGCCTCAAGGCTACACCGATGTGGCACTCTCTTCAGCTTCCACTCAGGCTGACTTCACAGGGTCTATCACACCCTGTAATGACCAGGGCCCTCTTCCTCGCAGGGCACTCACTCTTGGGGTCCAGCCATGATTTCTCCTCATCCAGTGACCAGGCCTCTCATCGTGACCATCTTCATTTCACAACCTCTCCTAGGTCTTCTTACTGTGACTTAAGGCAAATCTTCTCTCCAGCCTCTCACACGTTTTCCTCTTTAACTTCTCATAGGTCATCTTCTCTGACTTCTCGCAGGTCATCTTCTCCGACCTCTTGCAGGTCATCTTCTCCGACCTCCCGCAGGCCTCTTCTCCGACCTCTCGCAGGTCTCTTCTACGAATTCTCTCATGTCTCTTCTCTGACCTCTCGCAGGTCTCCTCTTTGACCTCTGGCAGGTCTCTTCACTTGAGGATGCGCTCCTTGCGCCTCAAGGCTACACCGATGTGGCACTCTCTTCAGCTTCCACTCAGGCTGACTTCACAGGGTCTATCACACCCTGTAATGACCAGGGCCCTCTTCCTCGCACGGCACTCACTCTTGGGGTCCAGCCAGTACTGTCAATTTCTCTGACATGGTCTCTGGAGCACTTCTGACTTTGTGCTCTCTGTCCTTTACTTCAGGGTGTGCCTTCTTCTGGCGCCTGTTCCTCCTCTTGCGGTGGCGTCCTTTCGCCACAGGGATGTGCATGCAGCGCACATTCTTCTGTCCTTCTTGGACTTGCTGCCTGGCACTTTGGTGCTGGGCTGTTTTTTCCTTCAGTAGACTCTTGGCAGCTTCCTTGGCTGGGAGCCTTGAGCTATTTGGGGTTCCCTGCACTGGGATACATTGTCTGTCACCCCTTCAGAATTCATGCTCCTGGGTGCTACCACCAGCTTCAGCTCTGTGCCAGGCAGCCCTCCAAACACTGTGGGCATGTCTATGCCACAGGAATACTGTACAGCTGCAGTGCCCACCTATGGCCAGCAGGTGTCATTGAAAATCATTTCACAAACCTTGGCAGCCTTTCTCCTCAAGGTTCCCTTCTTGCCAGTGTCCTTCTCACTTTAAATGGGGGGTTGCAGCAGCCTTTTCTGTGCTGCAGTCCACTTCTATATACTCTGTCCTTCATTAATCTTGGACCTAAGCAGGCCCTTTTCACTGGGCTCTGTTCATATTCTCATTCCGGCCGCTGAGTGCAGTACTCCCCCGCCCCCTTGCTGGCACTGCAGTGCTATTCCCAACACGGGCCCCAATAGCTTTCCTCATGCCACGGGCCTCGTGCTATCATCACTGAGGGTACATAGCACTCTCTAGAAAACATAGAACTCTCACTTCTTAGAGTCCAGTGTACTGCCAGTCACTCACTGTTCCCCCTTGTTACATGTCAGGGCTTTGCCGTGCACCTGTGTATTTATTTTTCCTGGAGAGCTCGCTTTCCATCAAGACATCACACAGCAGGAAACCTCTGGGCCTTTCTCTATTCTGCCTGCCATACAGCTACCTCCCCCAGGCACTTCAGATGCAGGGTGGGCTCCCGCTCAGCTCCATCTCTTATTTCACCGGTGGACCTGCACAACTCCTCATCCACTCCGCAGTGCTCACCTCATGCTCTGCGGGCAGCCATTTGCTACTTGGGACCACTGGGATGGGGTGCCCTCATTATGGGCTATCCTCTCCCCCTTTCCTCACACCAAAGCGCCTGCACATGCGGGGGAGTCCAACTGCTTGCCACCAATGTAAAGCGTTGGGGCCCTATGCCCCCGTGCAGTAATATTAACGACACAAACGGACCATTTTATTAGCAGGGTCACATGTCCTGTGACACCTGTGATGGTTGGGTGTGTGTGGTAATGTAAGCCAGCCCTCGGGGGTGGCTGGTACAAGAAACACTAGAACAGTGACCAGCCGGTCACTACATGTAGGTCAGTTTGCAAAATAGCATTGGTTGGTGCGCAAATTATGACCACTTTTAGCAAATATATAGTTTGTACACATGGCCCCTAGAATAAACCAAGTTTTGAAAAGCACATTATGGAAAGACTAACAGCAACAAGACTATTCGCATTTCAGCCCTACACAAAGTTTTTAAATATACATGAAGAAGGTGTGGAGTCCAAAAAGCGTGAAGGACCAAGTCCAAGCTCTGGAGAAAGCCCTAACATATGCCTATAAAGTGGTTAAGAGGCGTCAACTATTGCAGTAGAAAATGTAAACACATGGAAACATAAATGACTATTGAGGACTCAAAACTAAGAGAGAGACTTGAGTACCACAGATCCCCTCCTTGATGACCAAAACAATAAGCTCCATTGAGAACCATTAGGTTGAGTGTAAATAAACATCCACATTTTTGGAAAACAGTTAGGTTAGGCAACAATAAATAACCATCTGTTAAGACTTCTTTTGTGTACACACACTTTGCACACATGCCTGTTATATCATGTTATTATAACTATTTTGTTAATATATTTGCTACAACCTGGAGGTACCATCTTTCCAATGGGGCACATAGCCCATAGTACACCCTATCATTTCAGGATGTATAATAACAACACTATGCCAAATACAAAGATGCAGGTACACTTTCCTGTTTTACATTATATAATGTTGGTTTTGGGACATACCGCAAACCAGATATTACTGAATATTGTTTGGGTAAAGTGCCATGTATTGAATACAAAAAAAGTGTTATAGTTTGCCTACAAATTAAGAAAATATTCTAAACACACTATTCACTGTTTAGGTGACTAGACAGTAGAAATTCTTGACTTTATGAATTGTCAAAGCAGGCATGTAGTATTGTTCATCCCTTCCTCATGACATTTTCAAAGCTTTAATATATAAAGAGGATAAGATTGGAACGCTTGGGACTTATGTACTCAGTGGATGTACTGTTCTTTTATGACTTCATGTTGTTCTAGTTGAAGCTTTTAAGTGCTGCTCAGAGGTGATAAATAAAAGGTAATGCATAATGCTAGCCTCCTATTTTGACATAAAATCAAAGTGTGACCCCGTGAACAGAGAGAGAAAGGATTAGAAAATGAGAAATGAAGAAAAATGAATTAGCAGTACTTAGTTTCAATACACTATGGGCCTCATTACGATGAGGTTGGAAAGCCTCCGAACACAGTTTGGAGGCTTACCGAGCCTCATCTCGGTTTCAAAATTGACAGCCTCATTACAATGGAGGCTGTCAGTTTTGAAACCGGCCTGACATTCCGGCTGGCTTCCGATGGGCTCAAGAAGCCTATCTGCCTGTCAGAACCGGCACGTAATACCTATGGACGGCGTTTTACGCCGTACCGATTACGATGCTCGGTTTCCAGCAGGCTTTCCATGTCGGGCTTTCCAACATGGAAAATAACTTTTTGGGGCCCCATCAGCCAGCGGCTTCCGGTTGGTGTTGTCTACCTGTTCATTCCTGCATCACGTCGCAGGTACCGTAAAGGTGCCTGCCACGCAGTGCAGGGATGAACTCAAACTCCCTTTTACTGTATGGGAGCTTGTGATGTGACCGGTTTCCGACTGCAGCACAAGCTCCCTTACAGAAAAGAGAGCTTGTGACCTCATCATATGCGGTTGCATCAAAGTTCAGCAGTCGGAACTGCGTATCCACGACAGTGTCAGATGGATGAAAGGCCGGCCTGTTTAGTAATGAGACAGTTTCCTTAAGTTGCATTGATGGTCGAGTATAACAATTTTTCAATTCTGTCTAGCTATCTATTATCCTTCAAATATATAGATATGTACATGTGTGCGTACATGCATATAAATGTGTAAATACTATTTTGTGAGCACTATTTGCACAATGCAGCGATCGACACATGTTAAAAAAGTAAGACACTCACACATGTCTAATTGAACAAACATCTGACAGTAATTCATTGTTTCTGAATAATTCTTCATCTGTATGATTACATTGTTTATGTACATGTTTTTAAAAACTGCACACATATGTTAAAATAAATGTAACTATGTTGGTCGAATAGATCTGAAGTATTGTTGTTAAGAAATGTGTAAGCAATGTGGCGAAACCCCATTTTCTTGTTTTATACATCTCGTGGCCAGCCCAAACTGGTTTGACATAAGTAGACCCCATACAATTTAAATTCTACGTCGGGATCAGACTCTTTCAGATTATTGTTTTATTAACATATTCTGAAATACAGCCAGTGAACTAATTGTCTCTAACTTGGGTCTTAGAGAAGAAATTGCTGACCCAAGAAGGATTTCATTCTTTGGGGAATCGGACATTCATTTTGTACACCATGAAAGGTCTGAGAAGCTCAGCAAAATGTACTGAAACCCAAAAAATACTTATTGCCTAGTGCAGAACGGGTCTTAAAAACTTGGCTCTTTAGACAGGCGTAGTCTTTCTGGACAGTCTTTTCTTTAGTATTTCTCTTAGCGCCAGGACACCTCAAATGAGGTAGCTGTGCACTTTAAACAAATGACTATTGATTTATTGATTGATTGGTTGATTGAACAAGAGACTAAGCAGAGCATACTCATCAAAAATCATGGGCAATCCCTGAGAAGTCATTTTTCTCCAAAGAGCCTTCTGCTCAGCTCCTAGGTTGACAGGCATGAATAGCTCTCCAGCTGGTCTGCAGTCATTACCTATCTTATCAGCTTTGGGGACACAGCAAAATATCTCTCTTGGGATCCTGCCAACTTATGATGAAAAGAGACACAGCAAATCGAGGTATAAAAGGAATCATCACAAACAAACACACACCCTCTCTCCTGAAATTAATTAGCACCAGGGAGCAGAAAGGGAAGACAATAGGAGCTTCTGATGCGAAGGGACTAAATGTACACCTCCCCCCTACCAGCAGACCCCTCAATAGGCAGAGAGAGGCAACAATATCCAGCCATGTAGTTTCACATCTCTGACTTATATATATCAGAACAACTCTTCCATGAAAGACAAAACCCCTCTGAGGACTGGGATATTCTGGGAAAGCAATGGTCTGTCCAGAGACCCAGAGAATGTACCAGAAATGCCAGCTCTCAGAACGCTCCCTCCCCTAATGGTTAACATACCTCATGACCACCTGAAACTGGTCATGCGCCGGACAAGGATCGGCATCAGGATAGTAGCAAATATTTGAAGAGCATGGAAAATTGCTACCAGTATATCCAATTGAAAGAATGGGTTGACTAGCCAGGACCAATGACGCTTTATAGACTCCATTCCCATTGTTGTGCCAGAACCGTTGACACTAATATTCATCATCAGATCTGAAACCTAGCCTGATTCATCTGGACATATTCAAGTTCAGACATTATCAGATGGCCTGCAAGAGGTCCAGCCTAGCATGATTATGGAGCCCAAACCCCTATAGCCAATTAGCAGGGACAGAACAGGTCAGATGCTTTATACAAAGGCATTTCTATGGAACCCAACAGTCATAGGATACAATTCTCCCCGAGCATCTCTGATGTACCAGGTATAAAGGAACAAGCAACGCACTACCATGAAATATCTGAAGCTTAGGAGTACATAAAAGAGGAAGGAAGATTGTGCTCACCAATGCACTAAAGAGAGCTGTTCCATATCTCTCACAGCTCCAAATTAAATATTCTGAAATGTATAACTCACTCATAGCCCTCTAGAAGAGCTGACTGAGCAGCCCTGTATCTTGCAAACACCCTGTAATTTGAGACAGCACTGTGGTAAACACACAAGGCACCAGCTGCAATCAAACACTTAGATCCTTAACCAAGAATAACTTGCCACCGTAGCAAAGCAAACTAAATATTAATAAGCAGGTTCCAAAGTGACGTTGAAGCATGCACCTTGCTGGATGTTTGAAGTTAGAAATTCTTTGGTATTTATAAGGGAAATGGCCCATCAAATCAGTTCCATCTTAAGAGGTTTCAATCAATTCTGCCACTCAAACTTGGCCTACATGTGTGCTTTCTAAAGCTGCTAGCATCCACTAACTCCATAGTAGTGTTCAAAATAAAGCAACAACAGCAATATGGCTAAACAGCCAGTCACTCTCCTCCTGCAAAGTGCATACAAATAGCAAACATAGATGTTACATGACACATGACAGCCTATATTCCACCACTGGCATCAGTGCTTAATTTGAGCCGGTAGTTTCCGGTGCTCGACTCTGGCACTTAATTGCCAACACTGGCGTTTGTGACAGGCTGTCACAAGGTGGTGCTATCTGGCTAATTTAGATGACCACAATAACAGGTCATTATTAATTTAATTTACATTTAAAATGACTAGCTCCTCTCATCCAAGTCATTTTTTATAGCTTTGGCGGCCTGAAATAGTCCAAATTGTCACACTTGTAGGAGTGTGATGGTTAGTAGTTGTGTTGTTAATCTCATTGGCAGCATGGCAGTGGCAATGTGTGATGCAATCTGCAGTGGTCTTCTTACGAGAAACCTGGCACTTACGTTTTATTACAAATTAAGCACTGACTGTGATGAGCAGTTGTACCACAAGGGAAACAACCTGAATTCTGGTCAACAAGGAAGTTTGAATATTCTGGATGCCACTCAGTTGAGTCAGATTTGGCAATAGGGCACAGGAAGAGAGTATTCACTTAATAATGTATTCAAACATATTGGTTACCAGCGCACTGACCCACTCAACAAGCTATCATTACTGATGGCATACCATGCACCTACAACTCACAGTGGCATAACAACAGAACCTCTGTCTATTGTAGTGTATTTTTGAAACAGAGCTGCAAGATATTGGATTATTAATTGGGGCAGGTAACTAACCACCTCAAGAAATAATCACAACTGTTGTCATAGTGAACTGTTAAAGCCACTAAATTAACCTGAACTCAACCCCTTGGTAGCTATCGTACAGAAAACGCAGGCTTAGGGCAATGTGTAAAGTATTTAAGAAGTGCCTAAACAGCAATAAAGTCAACATTCAAAACAATAAAACTCCACATTAGAAAATAGAGTAATATTTGAAAAGACTCCAAAATGACAGAAATCCAATAAGGTGAATTTTGAAAGTTTTATGTAGGAATATCACAAAAAAGAATAAAGTACCAATGATAGTCAACGGAACATAAGGGCAATATGACGCTGACCGCGATGGAGGGCGGATTGGATACCCCAACCACGTTCGTCCTAGTAAAAGATTTTATCTTCTGACTTAAGTCATTTAAATCCCAGTCCTCCCCAGGAGTCCATTTCTAAAGCTCTGAAGGGCCTCATAGCAGGTACTTAGAGACTCTGAGGAGGTGAGCAAGAGTCCAGACGTCCAGACAGAAGGGTCCAGTCCAGGTCCAGTTGCAACTGATCAGACGGGCAGTTGCAGGAAAGGCATCTTGTAGCTTGTTTTATCTTTTCAGCTTGAACGGGAGGTCAGGGTTATGAGTTTTGATGTCAGATGGACTACAGGGTACAGAATGTCACCTCCTTTCCTGCTGACATTTTGATGAAACTATATAAATGCAGTAGAAGTAAAAAAATAAGTAGAGCTATGTTGGAGGAAGTGACAATTCTTAGAAAGACCCCAGTTTTAAATGAAATGCAGCTATAGCACCACAAGGCTCATGTCTCCTTTAACAAAAGTGTGCTTAACAGAAACAACTAAAAAAGAATTCAAGTTTGTGCTTGAACAATTTGATTGAGGTCATACAATGACTACAATATGGTTTCTTTGTGGCAGGACCACTATGATCAATAAAATCACTTCATGGGTAGGACCTCAGGGATCTTCTTTGCAGCTTGAAATGGGATACAAATATGTATGTTTGACAAACCTATGTGCTCATCTGACACTTTGTTGTGTAAATAGCAGCTTTTACGAGTGTAAATTTAATCATGATATTCACAAAACCTGAATTTGTACTCTTTTATGGATTTGCTCACATAAACAGTTATTTCACAATTGTGAATAAACCTTCTCAAGTGGTGCGTGGTTGTTGAAGTCACAGGTTATTGATATTTGTACACATATCATTTTGCAGGTATGCACAAAAAAATTGCAGAGACTTTCCAACTTTGAAAATAGTTACAAATCTACTTCTTATAGGAAGGAGTAAATGGTAAGTGACATCTGCAGATGTGGGGAACGGGTTTCTCTGCTGTTAACATGCTTCTTCTGTAGAGAAAAAGGAAAAAGTTAGGAAAACAATTAAATTATGAATTACAATTTACATTTTGAGGGGTGCACCTTTTAGATTATGGTATGTTCGCGTTAACCTGGGAAGCTTTGACAGCCGCAGCATATGAGAAACACTCTTGCAGTTCGATGAAAGGTAGAAATGTGCTCCAAACTTAGCACTAACCCTACTGGAGCAAATGTCTGACTTTAGTTGTATTTTGGTATGCGTGTCTCTCGTGTGCTGACATCACTCTCTATCTCCCTGACAAACTCTGAATTCTAGGCGCTACCTCTGGTCCACAAGGGTGTACAACAGGAGGGTAGCTACTATTGCTGCAGCAGGTGCATTGGCACCGGGCCTAAAGTCCCGAAGGGCAGATTAAACCATAATATTTGCTGCATTTATTGCCCCAGCAGGAGTCAAATGGGGCATTTTCTTTGCTTGCACCTGGGCCGTATCATCCACTGGTGTAAACGGGAAGGCACCTTAATACTGGAGAGCCGCGTTCAGGGACAGCATATTACCTTCTCCTCTCAGCATCTCACCTCCGATAGTCGAGGGGTGGAGGACATACAGTGCAGATGCAGGGGAGCATCAGTGATGTGCCCTCCATCTGCCCCTTAAGTACCTGAGGGCTTAAATAGATAACTATTTAATGATTGCTCATGTCTGCCGGCGTGATTGTTTATTCCTTGTTACAGGAACGCTTCCAGAAGTAAGCTTTGCATGATACATCGAAAAAAGAGAGACATTTTGTCAATATACCTGGCTAGGAAATCGACACGCTTCAACAGGAACCATTATCAGTAGATAATATACGCTCAGTGCACTAAAGGAAAAATTGGATTTTGACGAACCAATAAAAATGTGATCTATGTATACATTAAGGTCATCCATGGGTGACCTACATAGGCCCATAATAGTAATCCAATAGCAGTAAAAGTCCACAACTGTTGTGCAGTACTGTAGACAAGAGATAAGTCATAACGTCTATTTAGTTTGCACAAACATTTACTATGTTGTATATCTACCTTGGGCAGTATCTACTATATATGAGATAAAGTACCCCCGCTGTACAATACATGGGTATTGCAAGTCACTGAATTCCGTGACAATATAGAGACCGAGACAGAAGATTGAGTTGCTTTATAAGGTCAAGTAACTCCGAGGTGACTTGCAATATCCTTATGTAGAGTGTGGCACTTTATTCCTTAAAATACATTGTCATACCACCTTCCTTCCAACAACCTCCTTAAATCCTCAGGGCTGATCCAAATCATGGCGTACAGCCCTGCAGACATCTTTAATCCTTCACAGGTACCGCAGTCTCAGCGCTTCTTGTCAAGGTGTTAAAAGTCTGACGGGCAGCGCCATCACACATGACAGCTGCCTGTCAAACTTTTAACAAGCGTTTTGCTTTTTTAACTCATTTGTGCTTTTTTAAAAACAAAATCCCAAAATTAGATATTGTTTTTAAAATTGCAAAAACTTTTTTTAAAAACACACCAAAAGAGTTGTCTCCTATGGTAGGTCTTTTTTTTTTTTACTGTCACTCACCACCAGGTTTAACATGGTGGTGACAAACAGCTAAAAAACATAACACTGCCTACTGTAAATTGGGCGGATGGCGTTATATGTAAACCTTCAACAAACTGAACTCCGTTGTGCCATTGGAGTACGCTCTGTAGATGATATAGTTGAGGTTCACTCGCCTGTAAATCAGGAGAGTGGAAAGAGGGTTTGCCAGCTGTTGCAAAAGGATTTTAGAATCAGTATAAGGTAAATCAATGTAAAACATGCTAGCTTAGAATTGATAGAAACCTGCAGAAATTCTCTTTCTTATAATCAGCGCCATAGCCACTGGGGGCCTAGCCGGGTGGGCCAGCCTAGATTATTGTTTGACCGCCTCTTATGCCTATGGATATGCTTTACTTGGATTGCAACTTTATCTCCAAACCTGTACAAAATGAACGCAGGCAGTGAATGGCATACCCTGCATCTCAAGATAAACATTGCAAGATAATACTTTCCAAACTTCAAATATGGTACAACCATTAGTAAAGTCACACCAGTAAGGTTGGCATCTAAACATTAGGGATTAATTACGAGTTTGGATGTCCGACCACCCGCACACTGCGACCACTAGGAGCCCGGAGCACCAGTGATCTTCACACCGTCATGTTACGAGTTTCCTGCAGTGTTGCTGTGGAGAATTGCAGTGGTGGTGGTTACTTTTCTATATTTCTCAATGCCTGTGTGAGCATTTCAACTGCATATGTGTCTGATGCACATATATGCATGATACATGTGCAAAAATACCACCGACCCATTGCCAGATTCAGGCCCATATGTGGGTAGCTCAGGCAATGGGTATATGGTACAAAAAGGACTCATCCACATATCACCACAAACAGGGTCGTAAATCTTGGGGTGAAGATGCTGCTGTGAAGAGGGGACCTGTAGAAAGAGATCCACGCTGAACTGTGATGGGAACAACAAGAAAGGGTGAGTAGTCACCCAAAATCATTAGTTTCAGCTGACTTGAAGCTGGCGGTCTCATCGCCGTGGACAGCTTGTAGAGAAACCAATTCGTAATACAGACGGCAGTGAAACTCCCCTGTACTGTCGTACGGCAGCTGCTTTTCCCCGACCAAGACCCCAGTGGTCTGTGGTGTGCTGCCGGTGTCGGCGGTTGAGCCGCGGTCATTCCAAATGCAATTCGCACATCTCATAATACAGTGGTCCGACCGCCGAGCTTGTGGCGTTTGGACCGCAGGTACAGTGGTTCACAGACCGGCAAACTCATAATAAGGCCCTAAATAATATTATGTCTTAAAGTTAATGAACAAACATCTGAAATGAATGGGGCCAGCTGGTGTAATATTGAGATCTAACTGCAGCCATGGAAGTTGTTGGATTACAACTAGACTTGTTCTATATTTCAATTATTCAGGCATAATTCATGGCTTTATTGCTTATTACTCAAAATTCCTTAAGTACGCCATTGTGCCACATAACATTATTAGGATGTTGTTAGTGGCAAAGTTATTGGGCAGGATTGCAAGAACAACGTAAACAACCAGAAAATGAATGGCTATTGCTTGAGCCAATTTGTTTTTTAAGTGTTAAATGCATCCTCTTATAAATTGAAGTAAGAATGCCTTGCACACAAAAACATACTGCTCAAAGATGAATTCATGGAATTTCACATCATTTTCCTGAACTTTTGTTTAATAATTTAAGCGCAAGTTGTGTGAATTTCGCACGCCCTAATTGTAATGCCATTTTTCATGAAGCAAATGTATGTAGATAGCAAGTCTAATCGCCCCTCAAATGCTTTCAAGAAACGTTTTTCAGAGATGTGACAGATGATTCACTTTACAGCACAATTTTACCAAGTTGTTGGTAAAAAAGCCCCAAAGAGCTAAAACTCTCTAACATTCCCCAACACTTTAAGGACAGGCCCAGTACCAAGGACCGTTTTTCTTCACAGCCTCAAATCATGGATGCACCTAGTGCAATGTGTGCAGCTGTCTGAGAGCTGCTTTTAGGCTCCAATGGGTAAGCATCCCCAACCTCTAAGTCCTGTAAGCAGCCCTTTCTCCCAGCAGATCTGTCCTAATTATCATCCCAGCCACTTTGCTCAATGTAGAAATGTATGTGTCTTCATGACTTAAAGAAAGCTTAACCCGCCCCCCCCTTTGCCTGCGTAATATGCACCATATGCAGAAATGGGCCCATTTACTAAGGAGTCATGCATAAGAGAGCTTGCAAGACAGTACCATATCCACAAAGATATTGCACAGCTGCTCTTTGCACTAGCGCTGGCTCATACTTAGCGGTGTTGCACCAATGCGCCCTCCATTGCACCATAATGCAAGAGTGTCTGCTTGTTGTCAAGCAAAAGTTTCATGTTAATAGAGTTTATCCCCTAAGTACTAATGGCATGCTTCAGCATACTTTACAATTCTGCCCACTGTGTATGTGTGCAGTACAATGCGGCTCACACCCAAAACTTGAAAAGTTTAGTTTGGTAATATATAAACAATTTTAACAATTCCAAACTTTAGGCCTGGCTTGAGGTGGTGTAATTTTGTTGGCAGAAGTCTTTGCCTACCAATGTTAATAGACGGACATTTGCATCAAACACGTGGGTGGATGCTTGGGAAAGCCCATGGACTACCCATGGCACATCTCTTGATGTGAAATAGCACAAGACAGCACCTCCAAAGTAGTGTAAAACACTAATTTGCATTCCTGTAGGGCTAAATCCCAAAACTACTGTTTTGGCCATTTCAGATAGCTCAGTTATCTTACTCTACATTGCTCTACATTTGTTTGACTTGTAAACCATAATTATAATAAGGAAACCAACAACTTCAACTCACAGATTTCAAAGTGATATTGAATAAAAATGCACACCTTCTCTAAGGAGCTTGGGCAAGAGCTATGTTCTGGGAGGCACTGTTATATTTACTGCAGCAAGTATAGGGGGCAGTTTTGTGCTGGAGGGTTGTATGACATAATTTCGACAGACAGAAAATCGACCTACAAATATATCGCAACAAAAATATCGATGTCAAGAATATCGACATCCTATCTACAACATGGTAAGTACAAAAATATCTAAAATTAAATATCGATGTCAAAAATATCGTTATTAAAAATATCGTTTTTCTTTTACTTTAAAAATATATGTAAAATAAACCAAATTATACTTAGAAATTAAATAAACATAATTAAATATATTGTATAATATTTAAAATGTATAATTAATATATATAATTTAATAAAACTTTAATTAAACATTTACATATAATATATAATATATATACTTACTTAATAATTAATTTTACTAATAATTTCTGTAACGTATAAATTATTAAATGTTTTTAAAAATTACCAATACATCTATACACATAAAATAATAACATTAATAAATATTCAATAATTACATATAGCAAATAATAATCAATATTTTTAATGTGAATAATTTTTATTATTAATGATATATTACAATAGCAAAAATAATACAAAACATATGAAATATCAGACACAATAAAACTACTAGTCCAACTCCAACAAAAACAACAGTAAGGAAAATGTTGGATACCGTAGGGGTAAAAATTACTATTCCAACTCCAAAGAGTGCAACAGTAGGCAAAGCGTTGGATAGCGTAGGGTTAAAATTACTATTCCAACTCCAGAGAGTGCAATAGTAGGGAAAGCGTTGGATAGCGTAAAGGTAAAAATTACTATTCCAACTCCAGAGAGTGCAACAGTAGGAAAAGCGCTGGATAGCGTAGGGGTAAAAATTACTATTCCAACTCCAAAGAGTGCAACAGTAGGGAAAGCGTTGGATAGCGTAAAGGTAAAAATTACTATTCCAACTCCAGAGAGTGCAACAGTAGGGAAAGCGTTGGATAGCGTAAAGGTAAAAATTACTATTCCAACTCCAGAGAGTGCAACAGTAGGAAAAGCGCTGGATAGCGTAGGGGTAAAAATTACTATTCCAACTCCAGAGAGTGCAACAGTAGGGAAAGCGTTGGATAGCGTAGGGGTACAAATTACTATTCCCACTCCAGTAAGTGAAACAGTAGGTAAAGCGCTGGATAGCGTAGGGGTAAAAATTACTATTCCAACTCCAAAGAGTGCAACAGTAGGGAAAGCGTTGGATAGCGTAGGGGTAGAAATTACTATTCCAACTCCAAAGAGTGCAACAGTAGGGAAAGCGTTGGATAGCGTAGGGGTAAAAATTACTATTCCAACTCCAGAGAGTGCAACAGTAGGGAAAGCGTTGGATAGCGTAGGGGTACAAATTACTATTCCCACTCCAGTAAGTGAAACAGTAGGGAAAGCGCTGGATAGCGTAGGGGTAAAAATTACTATTCCAACTCCAAAGAGTGCAACAGTAGGGAAAGCGTTGGATAGCGTAGGGGTAAAAATTACTATTCCAACTCCAGAGAGTGCAATAGTAGGGAAAGCGTTGGATAGTGTAAGGGTAAAAATTACTATTCCCACTCCAGAGAGTGCAACAGTAGGGAAAGTGTTGGACAGCGTAGGGAAAAGAATTACTATTCCAACTCCAGAGAGTGCAATAGTAGGGAAAACGTTGGATAGCGTAGGAGTAAAAATTACTATTCCCACTCCAGTGAGTCCAACAGTAGGGAAAGCGTTGGATAACGTAGGGGTAAAAATTACTATTCCCACTCCAGAGAGTGCAACAGTAGTGAAAACGCTGGATAGCGTAGGGGTACAAATTACTATTCCCACTCCAGTAAGTGAAACAGTAGGAAAAGCGCTGGATAGCGTAGGGGTAAAAATTACTATTCCCACTTCAGTAAGTGAAACAGTAGGGAAAGCGCTGGATAGCGTAGGGGTAAAAATTACTATTCCAACTCCAGAGAGTGCAACAGTAGGAAAAGCGCTGTATAGCGTAGGGGTAAAAATTACTATTCCAACTCCAGAGAGTGCAACAGTAGGGAAAGCGTTGGATAGCGTAGGGGTACAAATTACTATTCCCACTCCAGTAAGTGAAACAGTAGGGAAAGCGCTGGATAGCGTAGGGGTAAAAATTACTATTCCAACTCCAAAGAGTGCAACAGTAGGGAAAGCGTTGGATAGCGTAGGGGCAAAAATTACTATTCCAACTCCAGAGAGTGCAATAGTAGGGAAAGCGTTGGATAGCGTAAGGGTAAAAATTACTATTCCCACTCCAGTGAGTCCAACAGAAGGGAAAGCGTTGGATAGCGTAGGAGTAAAAATTACTATTCCCACTCCAGAGAGTGCAACAGTAGTGAAAACGCTGGATAGCGTAGGGGTACAAATTACTATTCCCACTCCAGTAAGTGAAACAGTAGGGAAAGCGCTGGATAGCGTAGGGTTAAAAATTACTATTCCAACTCCAGATAGTAAAACAGTTGGGAAAGCACTGGATAGCATAGGGATTCTATAAACATAATAACCAATTAAATAATTAGTTATAAAAAAATAGCATATTAATAATTAATTTACAAAATATGTATTCTTAAATACCAATTATTTAAAATAAATATTTATATAAATAACTTTAAATTACATCCCACACTATTCCCCCTTTAACACACAACACACTACACATACAAAATACACAATACATTTAAATATCAGTTTATCTATTATTTACAATTAATAATACATTCTTTATAATTAATATACTTATTATTTACAAATGTATACATATTAACTACCAAATTACAATTATTCACAAATTAATTATTAATTAACAATACATTAATTAGCAATAACAACAAATAACATGGAATAATAAATTATTTATATTTACTATATTTAACGTACTAATAACAATTAAATACCAATTAATAATTAATTAACAATTAATTATTATTAATTACAAATAAATAAAAATTATCAGTAATTATTTGAATTTAATTACATCCCACCCTATTCCCCTATAAACCCACAACCCACTACACATAAAAATTCACATAATTAATTTAATCATCAATTAATCACTTAATAAAATTAAATCACCAATTAATTAGTAATTAACAATTAATTAATTAACAATACCAATAAATAAATATTAATATTAAACTAATTATAACTTATATAATTAACCAATTAATAAAATTAATTAACAATTAATAATTAATTAACAATTAATTAATCAATTAATATATTTAATTAACAATTAGTAATTAATTAACAATTAATTAATCATAAATACCAATTAAACAATACATATTAATTAATTAATTATAATTAAATTACTTCCCACCCTATTCCCCTATAAACCCACAACCCGCTCTGATACTAAAACGCTAAATTATATTTTAAATAATTATTAATCTCTAAACATTTATTTTTAAATGTATTAAAATACATTACAATAATCTTTAACATACAAATAAAATACATATTAAAATACATTACACTAATAAAATATCGATATTCTTGACATCGAAATTTTTGATTACGATATTACTTACATCTATATTAATGACTTCGATATTATTAACTTCGATAATACTTACCTTGGGGTCGATATTCTGTCCATCGATATTCTTGACTTCGATATTCTTTACCTACGATATTTACAACTCGATATACTTGTAGTTCGAAATTTAAAACTCGATATTTAGACTGCTCACCGTGCTGGAGAGATCTCTGGTAACAAAGTGGAACACTGCACTTTAGTTAGCTGACATTATTTCTGCTGTGATTTATCCTATTGCTTTAAGCTTGAAAGAGGGGAGGAATAAACAAAAAATCAATAGTCTTGTCTTCTCTTTCAAAATGAATAATACCAATCTTTTATCTATATGATGATTTTATCTAGGCACTTAGCAGTAGCATTTTCCCACACATTGATTATAACCCAATTTAAATTAGTAGTCACCTTATGAACCTCAAAAGGGCGAAATTCTGATGCAAACATGTTGAGCTTTGGGCCTGCAGAATACAGACAAATCTTACCATCAAGATCTATGCAACAAAAGTAAACACATTCTCAAGTTAGAGCCGTCGAGGGTCATTTTACTTTCACCTATGACAAAATCTGCTAAAACTCTTAAATAAAGTATGGCAGACCCACTGAAAATTGTTCGTTCTATCCATGAAAAGTATATATGATCGCTTGGAAGTGCTGCCACTGTTCCAATAAATTTAGAGCAGCCTGGCTGACAGTGATAGGTAATTTCAGATCAAGGATAGCAGTCTTGTTCAGAAGAGTTGATAATGTCTTTATAAAGTATAACATCCCGGACGAGATGCGGTGTGGATGATGGCACGGTAGAATCGGAGGAATTTACTAAATTTGTGTTACTCTTGTAACGCAGACTTACTTATAATTACGCCGTTCCGCCGGCAGAATTATTCTGCAATAAACTTGGGGGCATATTAACAAGATCCGGCGTTAAAATTATCGCCGCTTTAGCGGCATAAAACTGCCTCTAAAGTGGCGATAATGGCCTTGATAATATGCCCTGGAGAATTTCAATAGAAGCCCATGTTGACACCAGAACATGGGCTTCTATTGGAATTCTCAGGACATATTATCAAGCCCATTATCGTCGTTTTCTGCCGCTAAAGCAGCGATAATTTTAACGCCGGATCTTGATAATATGCCCCTCAGTTTCTAAAGAGAGCTGGAAAAGGGAGCAGTCCCTCTATGTTTAAAAATCACTGCAGATTAAAGCATACATCTTAGCGCCCTTACATACACTGCAGTAACTACTGATTACTAGTGATTGCTGCAGAGTTTGTAAGGGTGCCGAGGGTGTGCACTGCAGAGTGGTATGCAGTGACTTCTAAAGTTTCGAAACCACTGCTTACCACTCGACGGCGGTAACCTTACATACTCTGCGCTAATCACTGCAGAGTACGGAAGAGTGTCGAAGGGTACTTAGCTGAACTAATTTCATAGCGCAAAATGCTTCCTTGCATCCATTTTTGGATGTGATGGTACATTTTGTGTTAAGAAGCTAGCACCAAATTCCAACTGCACCCCATTGCATAATTCATCGGAATTTTAATGTAAATCTGAGGTTTGCTGTGGAATTAAATGACACCAATTCCGCCCACCCCTACTTAATAGCAGTCCACGATATTGGTTGGATCGGAGATGGTGTTTACTCAATTCACGAGGTAATGTGTACCAGAGACAGGGCTCAAAGCAGCAGTTCAAAATACTGCCAATAAAGAAAATGGCTGACTCAAAAATTGAATCCTAGAGCGGAGTTTAGAAAAACCATGAAGGTTTTCCATAATTTAAAGGTACAATACAGAAATAGCAAAATGCATTTGCTAAACAGATCTCATTTAAATGCATAAAGTCATTGCCATGAAAGCTCTCAGTAATAGTAACTGTACCAATAATAGACAAGATCAGAGATAGTCTAATTCTCAAATGTGCAGAAAAATCTGTTAGAAATTGGGTGGCCTAGTAGAAGGAAAGGTGTCTCTGGCTCATCCCGAATTTGAAGGCTTTATATAGCCATTTTTCCCATAAAAAAGTAGTAAAACTGCAGAGTCAGCATGGTGTGAGCAAACAATTAAATGTTCAACAAATCAAATCACAGAATTATGAATTGCCATATAACCCTTTCACCTTAGCACTAACCAAATACAGAAATAGTTAAATACACAACAGTGAACCATTGTGAATGAATGTAATAAATACCACATGCAGACTGAAGGTCCTTGGTAAAGCCCTCTTTGAGAGCAGTGCCATATACAAATAAACACGTCCACATCTGGCTGCATGTAGTGTCAGGCAGTAATGCAAACACAGAATAAACATGGCTCAGCATCCAGTTGGACAAGATGGAGTTGAGGCCTAACTAAGCCAGAAAAGCAGACTCTAACATGTCACAGCAATTTTTTTCCAATGGTAATAGCTCTGTGTCAGTGTGCACATGTGATCTGAAGTGTAGATATATTGCCCTGAACACCATTAATGATACACATTTTGATTTAAACATGCAAAAGCTCTAACAGGGTATTGGAGTCAATTGATAGAAATGTTGCTTGCTCTCATCAAACCCTGGTAGAACCACACAGGCCATTAAGTGGGCAAGACACCATGTCTGATGGGAGAGCTCTACCTTCCGTTATCTAGGTTCCAAAATATATATATCAGTCTTAACATAGATTTACATGATAGCAACTAGATGCAGACAATCTCCTAAGCTACAGCCCAGATGATGTCCTGGAGGTCCATGACCCAGACAGCTCCAGACAGAGTTGCCCTCACTAAGATGCTGATGCTACCAAGGCTACCCTGCTACTCCACCAGCCTGCTAATCCCTGTACCAAGGAGCCTCTTCTGAGCATTGGATGACATGTTGGGAGACTGATTCCATCTGATGCATTGACCCAACAATGTGGCCTGTAAGTGGGCTCATTTTTAATACACAGGCACCTCACTGCGGCACTTGGCTCCATATGGGGCATCACTGACACTGAGCCTTCCCTCACCCACTGCCTCAAACTATATTAGCAATTGGATCTGATCGAAGGATCATCGTTTGGCTCATTAGGGTGATCCTGAACCAATCTGTGGCTCCCCTACCTGAGCTCTTTGCTCAATGGGAAACTGACATTGGCCGTCATCTCACAAAAAGCAGGGGAGAAGACACTCTACCATCCACATAGCATTTCTCGAAATGCCAGGTTCCAATACATTTAGCACAATATTCTTCACTGTGACTACTTAGCTCCAGCATGCATACATAAAATCTATGCCACTGCTAACTCAACTTCTTCTCACTGCTCTGCTCCCAATGCAAATATCAAACATAGTTTGGGATTACCCCATTGTGAATGCCTCCTGGAGGGAGATCAAAACCATGGTCGTGATTCACCAATGTAAACTTACACTTTTGTGTAAATTTACTCTTTTTCAATATTCCTAGATTATGATTTAATGGTAACTTTATGACTCAGGAGACTTGGCAGTCGAGGCTGACAACTCCGCTCAGAAAAAGATAGGACAGGCCTAAGTCAAGCACCATGATTTCCTCTGCTTCCTGTGGCATCTTGAGAAATCTGCATTCCTTTGTCCTGTTGGTGGCAGTCAAGATCTTTAAAAGTTGAACATATTTACTGTATTGGACTGGCCTGTAGGTCAAGCAGAAAGTGCTGAGGGGCTAATCTGACAGGCAGGGCCGGACTGGGAACCGAAGCTGGCCCTGGCAAACTGCTCTGCTGGTTGGTTGGGTGGTGGGGGGCAGGGCTGTGGCCGACCTGTTTGCTACAAGGGGCCGATATCGTAGCCCGATGTAATAAAAACGTCCCCATGGGCCCAAAACTGGGCCCCACCCTGGCAGCTCACCGGGGAAACGCCCAGTGCCTGCCACGGGCAGTCCAGCCCTGCTGACAGGTTAGTCTTGTAGAGAGCCACTCGGGCTCTCCACTACTTTGTATCGATATCGCACACGCATCCACACACCCCTGGGGCGGGCTCACCCGAGGGGATAAATAAAGGTGGGCGAGACCGCACGTGGTCTCTACGGTGTAGCCCAGCAAAGTACAAACTGCGTAGTGTCCTTTACTCGCGCAGCGATAACTGAGACCCTGGGCCTGCACCTCTACACTGGCGACGAGGGTCGTACCTGTGCGTGCGATGCTGCTGCTGATGCCTGAGGAGCGAGCGGAGCCCACCAGCGCTGATCGTGCTCCCTCCTCTTCTCTCTCGCTGCCTGCGGTGCCCGCGTCTGTCTGAGGCCTGCGGTCGGCGGAGCCCACCCGCTTGCTGGTCCGCGCTCGTCTGGAGCCGCTGGTGTCATCGTCTGTGAGGCCGGGTGAGTGGCAGGCATCGCGCGCTTCCCGGAGCTTCCCGGCGGACTGCCTTCGGCAAGGGGGCCTTGGCAGGCTGCCCTTCGTACTGCCTGCCTGCAATTTGCTCGTCTTGCTGCTCGCTGCTGAGTGGTGTCTCCCGGGGGGGAGGAAGACGATTGTGAGCGCGAGGGGAAGATGCCCAGGCTCCAGCTCACTACCATTGGCTGCTGCATCTCCAGGACTGGGAGGACAGCCATTCAACAAGCATTGGCAGTTGCAAATCCAGGCCTGGGAATACCTCATTGTGTTTCACTGCTCCTGAGGGCCAAGGGAGAGGAATACTCACACCCCAGCAGGACTTGCGCTCCAGCACTAGCGTTCCTCCGGCTGCCCCACGTCCCACCATGTCCACACCGCCGGCTACCAGCGCTGGCACATCACAGGGGAGCGGACCCGCCGCGGTGGCGGTCAACCATCCGCCGCTGCCTTCGGTGGCCACCCACACGGCTGTAGCGCCGTTACCCCCCTTCAGCGAAGCATCGGACCCAGCTACCGCCGCCCCACGCTGGAAAGCATGGGTGGGTCGGTTGAACCACTACTTCCGAGGGACCCGTGAGACAGACGGAGCAGTGAAGAGATCGTTACTCATTTACTACGAGGGGCGGAAATCTACGAGCTATTTGACACGCTTCCGAATACCGGGGAGCATGACGACTACGACGCCGCAGTTGCGGCGCTGAACAAGCACTTCGATCCCCAACTGAACCCGGACTTCGAAAAATTCAAGTTCAGGAGGGCGTGTCAAACGGACGCAGAGTCGGTGGACATGTTCTACGCACGGCTGCGCCGGCTGGCCAGCACGTGCCCGTTCGCAGATCAAAGGGCGGAGATAAGGGATCAAATCATTCTAGGTTGTCGCTCCAAGCTACTCCGGAAGCTGATCCTCCGGCAACCAGGTATCTCGCTAGATGACATCCTCATTCTGGCCCGGTCTCACGAACTATCCGATGCCCGGGCGGAAGAAATGGAAGCTGCCCTCCACACGCCCGTGGCGGCGGGACCAGGGCTCAAGAGCGTGCCTATCAAGGAGGAAAGGGTTGAAGCGATACTACGGCGGCCTCCCGCGCCCCGCGCGACGCCCAAACCCGCAACGTCGGGCCTGTGTGGCTACTGTGGGGAGGACCACACGGCGACGGCGATCTGCGGAGCAAAAGGCAAGACGTGCTCTCGCTGTGGGAGGATGAACCACTACGCCCGGGTGTGCCGAGGCGGACGCTTCCGGCAGCAGTCCGCGAGGCCGAAGTCTGGACAACAACAGGTGCGCCGGATCGAACACGAGGATCCTCCGCTAACCGACCGATCCTACCGCCAGGCGCACGACTCGGTGTATGAGGACGAAGATGACGAGGTATTCGTGGTATCGTTCGTCGGCAGGATAAGCTCCTGGTGGTGGCCGCCGCCCATGTGCTCAGTCTCCGTGGGCCGTGCAGAGATCCAGGCCCTCATCGACACCGGTGCGTCCGTGAACGTCATGGACTCGGACCAGTATGACCGACTATCTCCAAAGCCCCTGCTGGTGTCGTCGAAAGCAAGAATATACACATACGGCGGGACGGATCCACTCCCGCTCCGTGGCGTTATTACCACCACTGTCGCCAGCGGAGGATACTCCACGCAGACGCAATTCTATGTCACGGAGGGCAAGAAAGGGACGCTGCTCAGCTGCCACAACGCCGAGGACCTGGGCCTGGTCTTCTTTGCAAATCAAGTTCATGACTCCCACGCAGAGGACATCCTTCAAGAGTTCCCGGCTCTCTTCACCGGCCTGGGCAAACTGAAGGGCAAAAGGTTCAAACTGCATATAGACTCCAACGTGAGGCCAGTAGCATTGAGACACCGGAGTGTACCGTTCAGCCTGCGCCCGCAGGTGGAAAAGGAGCTGAGGAAACTCGAGGAACTGGACGTAATCGAGAAGGTGTCTGGCCCCACGCCCTGGGTGTCCCCGCTGGTCGTGGCGCCCAAGCCCAAACAGCCCGGAGCCATTCGGCTGTGTGTTGACATGCGGTTGCCCAACACCGCGGTGAAGAGGGAAAGGCACATCACCCCCACAATGGACGATATAGTGGCTGATCTCAACGGGGCCAAGTGGTTCTCGAAGCTGGATCTCTATGCAGGATACCACCAGCTGGAACTGGACCCTGGCAGCCGTTACATAGCGACCTTTTCCACCCACGTTGGTCTCCGCAGATACAAGAGGCTAAGTTTTGGCGTCTCCTCTGCGGCAGAAGTGTTCCAGAACGCTATTCGAGAGTCATTGTCAGGACTGCAAGGGGTGATCAACCTCAGTGACGACATCCTGGTCTACTCCACCACCCTGGAGGACCACCATGCTCAAAGGAGGGCCACGCTTCGACGGCTGGAGGAGTGCGGGTTGACCCTGCACAAAGCAAAATGCTCGTTCTACTAAGACCGGGTGGACTTCTTCGGGTACACCTTCACGCGTGACGGACTGCTGGTAGATCCGAAGAAAGCGGAAGCCATCCGAGCGGCGCCCACACCGCGGAGCCCGACAGAGGTTCGAAGCTTCCTTGGAATGGCGACGTACTGCGGACGGTTCATTCCCCGACTGGCCGCGCTGTCGGACCCGCTGCGCGCCCTCACGCACCAAGACCGCCCGTGGGAGTGGACCCCGGAAGCTCACAAAGCGTTCCAGGAAATCAAAGAAGGGCTCCTCGATAAGACCATCATGGCATACTTCCACCCGCGACGGAAAACAGAACTGTTGGTGGACGCCAGCCCGGTGGGCCTGGGGGCCGTCCTCCTGCAGGAGCACAGCTCAGAAGTGTGGAAGCCGGTGGCATATGCCAGCAAGGCGCTGACGGACACGGAGACGAGGTACGCCCAGATCGAGCGAGAGGCACTGGCAATCAAATGGGCGTGCCAGCACTTCCATCTGTATCTCTGCGGTCAGGACTTCACCGTGGTCACCGATCACAAGCCTCTCATCGCCCTGTTAACGGGATCGACGAAGCTCGCCCCGCCCCGAATCGAAAGGTGGGCCGTCCAGCTGCAAGGGTACCAGTTCAAGGTGGTGTACCGGCCAGGGGCCCACAACCCCGCGGACTACCTGTCCAGACATCCGAAGCCAAGTCTCGAGGCTGGAGTGCAGGAAGACACAGGCAACACGGAGGCGTTCGTGAAGATGGTGTCCCAAGGCGCCTGTCCGAAATCCATGATCCTGGATGAAATCGGCCTAGCCACACGGGAGGACCCCACTCTGACCAGAGTCCGCAAGGCGCTAGATCGTGAAGGTTGGACTCATTTCCTCGACGGGATTCGGGCCCTGCGGCCGGAGGTCAGTCATGCTCGTCAGCAGCTGTGGCATATCCGGAGTGAGCTCAGCGTGGGGGACAAAGATGTCATCCTGAGGGGGCGGCTGATAGTGGTCCCAGAGAGCCTCCAGCAGAAGGTTCTAGCCCTTGCGCACGTGGGCCACCAAGGCACGGCCAAGACCAAAGCACGACTCCGAGACAAGGTATGGTTCCCAGCGATGGACACCAAAGTCAATGAAATGGTCAGACAGTGCCATGCCTGCACCATCACTGGAGGGGATCCAGCACCCGCCCCGGTGATCACAGAGGAAGTGAGCGCGTCGCCATGGACGCACCTCAGCATAGACTTTGGAAGTTTTCCGGATGGCCGGCATATGATGGTTCTGGTCGACTCTTTCTCCAAGTTCCCGATAGTGGAAGTCATTGCGTCCACCGCGTTTCCCCACGTCAAGAAGGCCCTGGATCGCGTGTTCGCAACCCTGGGACTGCCCGAGGAGATCAAGTCGGACAACGGGCCCCTGTTCCAGGGGCGGAAGTTTCATGAATACCTGGCGAGTCAAGCCATCCGGCACCGGAAAATCACACCCCTGTGGCCACAAGCTAACGGGGAGGTGGAACGGCTGATGAGGACACTCAACCGGGCACTGCGGATTGCCGTGGAAGCCGGGGATGATCTGGAGGCAGCCCTAAGTCAGTTCCTGGGAGTATACCGTCAGACCCCCCATAGCACCACCAAATGTGCACCTGCGCATCTCTTGTTCAGAAGAGCCCCGAGAGACAGCATCCCGACGGATCCCACCTGGACCCACGCAGAGCGAGATGATGTCGCCGTTCAGGCCAGGAGAGAGGTGACCAACCAAAAGGCGAGTGAAGCACGCCGAGCCCAGGACACCGGGCTCAAGGTCGGAGACAGCGTGGTCATCAAGGACCGGCACCCGGGATGGAAGTTCCGAACACCCTATGAACCCGAGAAATGGACAGTGACGGGGGTGCAAGGGACCATGATCACGGCCCGTTGTGGCCAGCAGGCCATCACGAGAAATGTGTCCAGCTTCAAGGTGGTGCCGGAGACGGGCCGCGAGGTCGAAGATCCTGATCTGGCTCAGGGCGGAGCCCTGGCCGGAGATCCAACGTCTCTCACCCAAACAGCTTCCCCTGTGGCCGGTGGACGATCGTCCGAGTCAGGTGAGGAGTTTGGCCAGGGGTCCGGGAATCAGGACAGTGGGACGGGTGAGTCTGGGACTCTTTAGCAGGACAGGTCACCCTAGTCTTACTCCAGATGCCCGAGGTACGGACTGCGCCCCAATCCGGCACCTCGCCAGAGACTAAGAGACTATGTATAGACTTGTTCCCAAAGCAGGGATCGTGTGTGGGCTGTATAGCTAAAACAAAGGAGGGATGTAGAGAGCCACTCGGGCTCTCCACTACTTTGTATCGATATCGCACACGCATCCACACCCCCCTGGGGCGGGCTCGCCCGAGGGGATAAATAAAGGTGGGCGAGACCGCACGTGGTCTCTACGGTGTAGCCCAGCAACGTACAAACTGCGTAGTGTCCTTTACTCGCGCAGCGATAACTGAGACCCTGGGCCTGCACCTCTACAAGTCTGTGGGCTGTTTTTTTGGCTGTTTGTGAACCTGTTTTATTGTCTGCTAGGCTGGTTTTTCTGTTGTTTATCCTGATATTAAACACTGCCTACAGAAAACTCATATCGATTCAGTCTTTCCTACCTTGCAAAACACTGAAACAGAATGTTCCAATTTGCAAACATGGACCACTTTTTTAGCTTTCTAATTTACTAATAGGTGCCACTTTTATTTTGGTGTCAGGACCTTTTTTCTGTCCCTGTTAGACCCTGCACATTTCCAAGAGCAGCATTGCGGGGGATACAAAACATGGGCTTCTCTCGTTGCACCGCATTAAAAACCTATTGGTTAATCAGAATGACCAAAGTGTACGGATATGACACCCACTGAAATGCATATTTACATTTTTTTCAGACATATTTATTGAGGACATGGTGAAAGCCTGCTGCATGTTGGTACTGGGTGAGTGGCCAGGCACATCCTTACACAATGCCCTGCAGCACTCTCCTCTACCGTGGCCCCGAGGATGAGGACATGTCCACTTTACCAGCCCCGAGTTAAACGGTTTGTTCTCTGTACCTGTTGTACATGGGACTGTCACCAGATAATTGGATCTATTTGCTGACTCTTCGCCCTGCAAGCTATTCTTGAACGTCAAGATTACATCTTACTCCAGCTCTGTAAGTACACTTAAGGAAACACAGTGATCAATATGTCTTTTAGCTAACAGCAATGCGAAGTGCTGACCTGCATTTCAGACAACCTTAGATGTCCTGACTTCAATTAAAGGGCTATTGATCTTTGGTGCGGGCTCATGTAACTTTTTAACAGAACTGAGCGTGGTGCTAAAGGATGCAAACAGAGATGGATGCTTAACATCAATACATCTACAAGAAGCGGGCATGTTGGCTACATCAGAGTGGTTTACACAATTGTTGTAAGGGGAATAAACACAAGAGTACACATTTACAACGTTGCCATAGATTGCTGGGACAATAGTGAAATGACAAGTGCGAGGCTGCTGTCTCAGCAGATGCAGGGACGAGATTGGTACCCGGACACACTTTCATCCTCCCCGAGGAGGAGGCAGATGGAGACCAGATTGCATTTATGTCCACAAGATGCTGAGGCAGAGTGCAAGGAAAATGCTACTGCGTGGGTATCTTGGATGAACGTAGGTAACAGGAGTGTGTTTTTTGGGGAAGCTTCTTACGCGCATAAGCGGTGACAGTAGTATAATGGGTTCATTCGACATTGCAGCACAAGGGTAGACCACAAAAGGTACTTAAATACAAACTAGACAAAAACCCAGCAATTTCAAAGCCAGTACGTCTCACCTTAATGACCTATTTGCTTTTCTAACATCTTTTGCTGATGCTCTACTAGATCGGTAAAAATGCTTTTTGAAAATGCAATGTAGCATCAGAAAAAAAGCACGCTGGCATGGCCGATGGTCGCTGCGGCATCTTTCTTTTGGCACATGGATAGGTAAATTAAAAAATGTGGGGCAGATTTACGTTCCCTGGCGCATCCCTGCAAATCAGCAGGGATGCGCCAGGAAAGATGCGTCACGCAAGTTTGCCCTTGTGCCACCGCAGATGCGCCGCATTTACAATGCGGTGCATCGTGGCGCAAGGACAAGCAGATGCGTGACGCATCTACCAGCGTAAGGTTGGCGCAGTGCTGAAGTTGTGTCGCAAGCGCAACGCAACTCCAGCACTGTTCCAACCTGCCCTATCCTTAAGATGGTGCGTCACGAGGCGTAAGGATTTAACGCACCAGCGTCGGAAAAGTGACTGCGTGAAATCTTGTAGATTTCACTACGTCACTTTTCCGAGGCTTTTTCCGACGTAACGCCCACCCTGCATACATTAAACCTGACGCGGGTTTAATGTGGCGCAGGGCTTTACAACGTGACTCATCTCCCTAGATGCGTCACGTTGTAAATCTGTCGCAGCATGGCGCTAGCTTTGCGCCGCCGCTGCGTCACAAAAGTGACGCAACGGCGGCGCAAAAGTGGCGCACGGGGCTTGTAAAACTGCCCCTGTATATATAATTTTAGTGGCACAAAGGCGCTTTTAGCACCACGAAGTGGGCTGGTTGCAAATAGCAGTTTTTGGGCCCTCCAAACAATACATAAATAAAATTTAAAAATATGAATTGCGAACGGTTGGGAGAGCAGCAAGCGCGTGTGTGGATGTTGGGTGGGGGAAACAAGGGGAGTGTTCGGGGACAAGGGATAAACTGGCCCTTGAGGCAGGGTCCTGGGAGGTCTTTAAAAAACATAAAAGCCACAGACAGGTAGGGAAAGCAATGGATGATCTTGGAGAGCGGGATTATGAAGCAGCACAGAGTGGGGGTGGTCAGAGAGCAGTGTTTGTAGAGGGAAGAGGCACGGAAGGCAGAGAGGCAGGAAACCAGTTTCATTCTCATGGAGTGCTGAATGAAAAAGAAGAAATAAGTGGGACCAGTGGAATGGTACAAGCCAGCCAATCAAAAGAATTGGAAACAGGTAATGCCCCAGGGGAGGGACAAACACAGGAAGAGGATTGAAGGCTATGGAATAAGAAGCAAGCAAAGAAGAGTGACAAGAAAGCCAACCAATGGTAAGCAACAGTGGGCTCCAAGCTCACTGTAAGTTTTTGGTATGGTTCACAGGAGGCTTTTACCTACAGACTGTTAAAAGTTATCAGATTAGCGAGACAGAAACGTGGGCTGCACAATGGAAGATAGCAGGGGTGACATATGATGTCTTAGGAGAATTATAAAGACGTGTCAGTCGTGAGTGAAGTAAGAACTCTTTACCACACATAAATATAGAGACTAAAGACACAAAACCGTGGAGAACCAGACACCAAGCTCTCAAAGATCCCCTGCCTTTAAATCCAAAATGTTGTGCGAGAAATAAGGACATTTTGCTGCCAACAAGAGACATTTAAAATCAATACACCACCCTGCACGAGAAACTCAGTGTGGAATTACAATTGATCGGGGGGGGGGGGGGGGCGGGGGTGTAGAGCTGTGCGACTGAACTTGTGAACAAGCCGAAAGCAACCACAGGCAAATGAAAAGGCAACATTTGGCAACTGTCACATTCAAATAACAGGGGAGCATAGATACACCAATCACTTTAAATGCACACACTCCCACCAGGCTTGTTTTTAGACGCAGGGGATCACGGGTGATTGCCTATTGCATCACTTGCTGGGGGGCACCAGTGTCATTGAAAGGTCAGCTCTGGCCTGCTATGTAAACTTTACTTAATTTCAATGTTGAAGCGTTCAGTAGATGATTACTGGTGAAACTGACAATGTTTCTCTAAAAACAACTGCAGAGGATGCTAATTGCACCATGTTCTTACCACTGATTCCCAGTGCTTAATTTCTAACAAAATTCGTTCCTGTACCCAAAATAGTTCTTAGGAGTCACTGCTGGAGGCGCCCACTGCAACCCTTGGTGCCACCCACTGCAATGTGGATACTGGCAGTTGTCTTGGTTCTTACCTTTCTGTAACTCGCATCTCCTCTCCTCCTAAATATCTTACTTTCTCTTCTCCTGTCTGTTTTAAAGCTCCTGCCTACAAACCACAGATATCCAAAGCTAGGCAAACAACATGCACTACCAAACATCTGTCATTTTAATACAGCCTTCAATCTGTTATTCACAAACACTTATAAGACACATAGACCATGAAGAGGTCGCACCCAACCTCCCTCCTGCCCTTTATTTATAGACTTTATTTACACACAACAGAATAAATAATGTAATCTGACATTTCCACGTGTCGCCTGTTGAAAAACAATGTAGATGCACCAAACATACAATACAACGCAATGGCTTGTCTGGCACACCAGAGAAAGTGAACGGTCAGCTGGTGCTCAGGTGTGAGCTTTTACTCCTCAAAGCAGTGAAAAATGCTATCAGCTTTGGAAGGATGAAAAACGAAAATAGGCCCAGCAAGTATTTAAAGTACCCTGCAGTTTGCGGGAGCAAATTCCCCGAACTAATGAGCTACTTCAATAGGTATTGAAACCGTAACTGCAATTTGAACTCCACTCTCAGCAGCAGGTGCACGAACCAAGAGATACAATATGAAGAGATGCGAATTCAGTGCATTGCAGGTTACAGACTGTTCCGTTCTGCAGATGTACTATCCGGAAGTGATAACCTGCTGTCATCGAAAAGTATGACCTGCAAAGTGCACACATCCCTGCAACAGCTGCTCTATCCCACGAGCAGTCTTAAAGGCAAGCTGACTAGAAGAATGCCCAGACCTAAAATAATCGCTTTTATTGTAGGGTTGGTGGGGGGGAGACGAGGGGTGCGAATGAATCATTTTTCAAGCCAACATTCCCTCAGAAGGACTGGACCCTGCTTCTGAAACCCTGAGTGTGTAAGAGCAGCAAGCCTATCATCTGAGTGGAGGAAGAGTCCAAAGTAGTAGGTGTAGCATGGACGTCACTTTTATCAGGCCCCATTTACGAATGATAAGTGACAGTGTCTGGCTGAAAGAGAGTCAGTGCATGAACCTCTCAGAAGTAATGCTCCCATTCCTGGGCGAGGGGGAACCACGGGGCCTTACTAGAGTAAACTTTCACGTAGTACTGACTGAGGGAGAGGAAGGAGCTGCTCTGAGTGGCTCTATTGTGTTCTCATGGGTTGGGAGAGCTCAAATAAAATGCAATGTTGTGTTTTAAAATGGAATGCAGTAGGATGTATGACGTTACAACGCACACTATTACAACGCATGCACTTACAACGCATTTTTTACAACGCATAATCCATTACAACGCATGACATTACAACGCATGACACTACAACGCATTTTTAAAAAATACCTTTACAACGCACTACCATTACAACGCATACTACCTTTACAACGCATACCATTACAACGCATAATATTAAATTACATTTAAGGTAAGTATTAGATAGTATAGGGGTAAAAATTACTATTCTAACTCCAGGGGGTGCAACAGTAGGGTAAGTGTTGGATAGTGTAGGGGTAAAAATTACTATTCTAACTCCAGGGGGTGCAACAGTAGGGTAAGTGTTGGATAGTGTAGGGGTAAAAATTACTATTCTAACTCCAGGGGGTGCAACAGTAGGGTAAGTGTTGGATAGTGTAGGGGTAAAAATTACTATTCTAACTCCAGGGGGTGCAACAGTAGGGAAAGTGTTGGATAGTATAGGGGTAAAAATTACTATTCTAACTCCAGGGGGTGCATCAGTAGGGTAAGTGTTGGATAGTATAGGGGTAAAAATTACTATTCTAACTCCAGGGGGTGCATCAGTAGGGAAAGTGTTGGATAGTATAGGGGTAAAAATTACTATTCTAACTCCAGGGGGTGCATCAGTAGGGTAAGTGTTGGATAGTATAGGGGTAAAAATTACTATTCTAACTCCAGGGGGTGCATCAGTAGGGTAAGTGTTGGATAGTATAGGGGTAAAAATTACTATTCTAACTCCAGGGGGTGCATCAGTAGGGTAAGTGTTGGATAGTATAGGGGTAAAAATTACTATTCTAACTCCAGGGGGTGCATCAGTAGGGTAAGTGTTGGATAGTATAGGGGTAAAAATTACTATTCTAACTCCAGGGGGTGCATCAGTAGGGTAAGTGTTGGATAGTATAGGGGTAAAAATTACTATTCTAACTCCAGGGGGTGCATCAGTAGGGTAAGTGTTGGATAGTATAGGGGTAAAAATTACTATTCTAACTCCAGGGGGTGCATCAGTAGGGTAAGTGTTGGATAGTATAGTGTAATATTATGCGTTGTAATGGTATGCGTTGTAATGGTAGTATGCGTTGTAATGGAATGCGTTGTAAAGGTAGTTTTTAAAAATGCGTTGTAGTGTCATGCGTTGTAATATCATGCGTTGTAATGGATTATGCGTTGTAAAAAATGCGTTGTAATGGTAGTGCGTTGTAAAGTTGCGTTGTAAAGGTTGTTCCCCAATGCAGTAGGTCTGGTGTTCCTGCTGAGCGGTGGGATGCACAACCTTGTCATCGCTCAAGAATTCCCAGGCTAATTGTGCGTCTAGGGGCCTGCTTAAGTATGGGACAAACAGTCTGCAACTGGACTTTCCAACAGGACTGGCACCCACAGGAAGTTCTAAGAGCCCCAGTGGGCAAAATTAAATTCTGGTGGCGCCCACCGGCAACCACCAGCTCAAATTAACCTCTGCTGCTTCCTAGACTCCAGTACCAGCGACCCTGGACCTGGATTTAATAAGCAAGGATGGGACCGTGTTGCAGCTCACAATAGCAGTGATTCTTAATGGAGCATTGACAAAGCTACCATCAAAAATAATATGCCACTAACAAAATATATTTTTCCACAAATGTTATAAACAGCAATGCAGTACTTTCATCCTCTCCTCCTAATGCAATTACAACTGTGGCTGGTCAGGGATGAAACAATCCTTCTTCACCTGAACCAGGATCTTCATTCACCTTGACTGGGTTGAAAAATCAGGGGGCGGGATGATAATACTCCCCAAAACTCTATTCTATACTGATGTTCTTCCTAGATAATTCTGCTAGGTGTACCACCTGCCCAGCGACAACCAGTTATTTACTGAACTGTCACTGAGCTTATCGTAGAGAAGCAAACTTCCTATTTCAATCCCCTTATGTACGAAAGGGGTGGGATTTTTGACCTTGTAATTACTACATAAAAATGGGTAAGGCTGAACCTCCAATCTGGTAGACTGGTTTGGTTGGACAACTTGTTAGTTGCATTCTCCCTCATCTCCTCCAGAGGGTAAACAACGTTTACCACGAAACTTTTTCCCTGCAGGGAATTACAGCGCGGTCGTTACAACGACTGCGTTTTAATGCCGCATACCATTACTCCGCAAGTCGGAACAACGACTTGCGGAGGAGGGAGAAGGTGTTCGATTTAAAATCCAACACCTTCCTGTTGCAGGGATTCTGCTCATGCACAGAACTATGCACAGGAAACCAGGACCTCAGTGAATTGTGGTGTAACAAAAAACTCACCTCAGTACCCAGAACCCCTATCCGACTAGCATCAGTGTCTCATTCGTTCTCCGTATCATCTCGAAGCTACCAATGATTAGACAACCTAGAACATGCGACTTAGAGTACTCTCAGGAATGGTGGGAATCAGAAACACCTTTTCGTTATTATTCTTATATCAGTCCACAACAAGAGTAATCAGAGACACGGAAAAGTTAAAAATGTTTATTTTTAACTACGTGCTCTAAGGTGCAGTACTTTGACTAATACACGCAGGCAAATGATTACAAATAAAACCATCAGCATTGTTACAATACCATAAAAAATGAAGGGAGAAATCATATTACAAATGATAGTGGAAAACAAGTCCTATAATACTGTGTGAACCACCCTCCCTTCGCTAGTAAACTAGTTTTATAAACTAATCGAAGGCCTCTAGGCTTGAATGGGGAACCCCATACCTCAAAGATCAGCTTAGGTGAATCACATCACAGGATCAGCTCTGCTCTCTGTGTCTGGAAAGGTTTTCTCCAAATGTCTGAATCATGCATGCAAATGCAATAATAAAGGCACCCGAGTTTCAGATATTTGCAGCTGTGTGCGTGTTGTGTCTAGAGCGTGGGCCGATCAACCTGAATTCAACAGCATACATTGTTATTTGACCTTGACGGCTTCTGCACACAGTGTTCAGACTAATGTCACGGTGCACGTCAAGGGATGTGAACAACAGACCGTTCTCATGCGAAGAAAAAACAAGCAAGCAGTTTAACTTGTAATAACAGCTACCTGCAGTGTCTTATGCGAAAGCAGCAAAGTGGCAAGATGGCGTTTTACATCTAAAGCGCTTATGCTAACATAGCAATGTGTGCACATAGAACTCCGTCTCCACTACACCCTCCCTTGATCGGACCACAAACCAAATAGGGAATCAATGTAGGAACGCAGAGTTCAAGGTCGAGTGAGACAGAACCAAGTTCATATATTGCCAATCCATATAATTGGTAGTGAAAGTTCAAAAAGTTTGTTGGGAAAAAGAAAAATTAAAACATCTCTCAGGGGCGGCATACAGCCCAATGTGGAGTAAAAAAGAAAAATTAAAAATCTGGAGTAGGACATGCGGAAGATGGACAACTGCCAATTTAATCCATCAATTTATAGGCACAATAAGTTGCAACTGCCTCCAAGAGGAAGTCATTATAATGTTCAGTAAAAGAGTCAGAGCGATACCAAAGGGGATGATGGACGGAGCGTTTGAGCTAATCAAACACTCACCCCCAGTCAAACGATCTGGGTTCAATCCATTATCATTCTTTAGCTCACTCCACCACCCGAGTTCAGACATGGCCATATGCAAATCAGTCTGACCCTGTGCCTCATGGGAACAGTCCAGCCCGAATTGCCAAGCTATGTCTTCCCTGGACCGGAAACAAGCATCCTGGGGCCAGTTTCCGGTTCATAACCCTCGTCAGCCAGACTATCTTGATTCCAGTGGCAAAGTGAGCAAGGGACCCACGTCTGGGCATACCCTGCCAACTTAGGGCAGACAAAGCGATACCAAAGGGGATGATGGACGGAGCGTTTGAGCTAATCAAACACTCAACCCCAGTCAAAGGATCTGGGTTTAATCCATTATCATTCTTTAGCTCACTCCACCACCCCAGTTCAGGCATGGCTATATGCAAATCAGTCTGACCCTGTGCCTCATGGGAACAGTCCAGCACGTATTGCCAAGCCATGTCTTCCCTGAACTGGAAACAAGCATCCTGGGACTGGTTTCGGGTTCATAACCCTCGTCAGCCAGACTATCTTGATTCTGCATTCTGTCCATCAACTGTTGTTTTTGCATTTGTCACCCTGAGTGGGACGGGTATGCTCAGACGTGAGTCCCGTGCTCTCCATGCCACTGGAATCAAGCTATTCTGGCTGAAGAGGGGTGAAACCCCGAAACCGGTCCTAGGATGCTTGGTTCTAGTCCAGGGAGGACCTGGCTTGGCAGTTCGGGCTGGACTGTTCCCATGACGCATAGGGTCAAGACTGATTTGCATATGGCTGGGTTCAAATTGGAATGGCATGGTGAGGAAAAAAACGATGGATTTAGGCCCAGATCTCTGTACTGGGGTGAATGTATGACATTGTTCTGCATTCTGTCCGTCAACTGTTGTTTTTGCATTTGTCACCCCGAGTGGGACGGGTATGCTCAGACGTGAGTCCCGTGCTCTCCATGCCACTGGAATCAAGCTATCCTGGCTGAAGAGGGGTGAAACCTCTAAACCGGTCCTAGGATGCTTGGTTCCAGTCCAAGGAGGATCTGGCTTGGCAGTTCGGGCTGGACTGTTCCCATGAGGCACAGGGTCAAGACTGATTTGTATATGGCTGGGTTCAAATTGGAATGGCATGGTGAGCAAAAAAAACGATGGATTTAGGCCCAGATCTCTGTACTGGGGTGAATGTATGACATTGTTCTGCATTCTGTCCATCAACTGTTGTTTTTGCAGTAAAAGAGTCAGCCATCCAGTCAAGTAAAGTAAATGGACATACATGTTCTTCGATAACCGGAGCCTCTAGCACCATCAGAGAACAACTTGCGTGTTCTTCAAGATAACTTCTCGCCAAGAAGTCATATGCTGCCGCAGATATATCCCAATTCCCTAGGACTCCATGAGCTGCTCCACAGGCCATAATCCCGATACCAGAACAGTCCAACTCATGAGCCACTAAGGGACTCATTAGTTGATCATAATCCGGGGCTGGAGACGCCGTGTTCGACAGACACAAATCCAGAGCCCATTCGAATGGACAATCTAGGCAATGGAAAACAGGTTGCACGCAAGTAAAGTATGAGAACCGGAAGGATAATCCATAGGCTACGCTCAAAGTGGCCAGTGGTAATGTTCCATAGTAATCAAGCATCCGGTTGCGCAGTTGAAGCAGCCGGGGCAGGCTGTTGTGTGATACAAATCCTGCAGCCATTGCGGAGCAAGCAAACCAACAGCAGCACACCAGCAGTCAAGGCGAGAATCAACGGAAGCCCGCCGAAGACTAGGGGTGGGCGAAATTTGCGTAATCGCGTTACGCAAATCTCCGCGAAACGGTAAAAATCTCCGCGAACACGCAGAAATTCCGTGAACACGCGGAATTGCTTGTTCGCGATACTTTTTTCCTGTTCGCGATCGCTGTTTGCATGCTCGGGGTGAAATATCTCGCAAACACGCATATTGAGAACGCGAACAAGCAAAAAATTTCGCGAAGTCGCGGAACGCAGATTTTTGGGCAATTTCGCGTTCTCCGCGGAATGCAAAATTACCCAAATTCCGCGAACGGAACGGAATTTACCGCCCAGGCCTACCGAAGACGCTGGAAAAAATAGAATGAAAAAATGCCAGTATCACACCAAATATTGTTTGGAAGGAGGTCACAAGGCCGGAGCCCACAACTTTGACAAAATGCACCAAGCCAGTTGTTGACGAGGCATTGAATATAGTATGAATCAGAGCACCGAAATGAAGGGGGTGATCAGTATTAAAAAATGCATGCACCTCGGTGCGTGTGTTTGCTACGTGAAGGACAAATGTTTCACGCGAGGAAGTCAGGGCGACTTCTTTTTGGGACAATAGAGCCCTTATTCTGCTCATCTTTTTGAACTCTGCTTTCAAGGTTGGTATGGAAGGCCAGATGGATACATCCAGTCTCCCCTGCGGGGGTGGGAAGAGGACATTTTTACAACAGACTACGCATTGTGAGACAGTTACAATGTACGGAATCCCCACTAGCATCCCGCAGCATGCCTTATTGTTTAATATCAAATAACTACCGTTAGCTAATAACGTAAAAGTGGGTGTAATTGCTGGGACAAGATTTCCCTTCAGAATGCAAGCTAAATTCGGTGCCTGAACGCTGCATGCACCATGCAAATGGATGTTCCTACAGACTAATGAGTGATCAGGTGTGGAAGTGCATTCCTCTCCTTTCAAATAAACTTCTTTACCCTCTCTTAGGCACCTGTATGTAAATGGGAGTGACCAAACTTCATGCAGGAAAGCAGTTCCTCTAGGTTTCCCTAAACACTTTATCTCAAAGGCGCAAAGTAAAATCGGGAGTTTCTTCTGGGGTGAGAAGGGCGTTAGGCTATCTTGGAAAAAATTGAGGCGCCGCCTAGCTAAAGGGGGATTGGCCCTTCCAGATATCCGCTGCTATCTGGTTGCCTTTCAATTTAAGGCTATCAGGATGCTTTTAGGGGAACCAACTGCATGTGCCTGGGGTAAGTTGCTGGGGGAGTCGGTCAGCACTGAAGGCGGGGGGAATAAAGCAGGGTTTCTTTACAAGTTTGGCTCCCCAAAATTCTTCAAACGAGTAAGGTTGAAGGTGATCAAAAATGCCTTGGAGGTCTGGTATTTCATCCGCTCCAGATGTGGGATAGGTTACTACTCCGATCAGGCACCGATCTGGGACTCTCCGGGGACCCCCCCCTGCCTCCAGGATAGTATGGCACTCCCAATTAAAAGAGCCGGGGTCGCGACTTGGTCTGAGTTGGGGGATGAAAATGGCATACATCCTTGGGAGGTATTGAAAGCAAGAATAGGCTCGGGATTCTCGAGGTTCAAGTTTATTCAACTAAAATCATGGTTTGAAATGGAGAAGGAGAATCTAAGGGGAAATGGTGAGGTGGAAGATGCTCTCAAGAACATTCAACATCTTAAGAAGGAAATCTCTATCTGGTACAGGCTCCTGATCAACGCAGATGACGTTGGTATTCCTCATCAGGTTTCAGCCTGGAATGACTCTCCTTTTGAACCGGATATTGGGAGCCTCCTGGAACCCTCCATGACCCTGCTTTATAAAATACACAAAATCTGCCAGTTTGAAGAGAAATCACTTTTTTGTTACTAATCGAATTTACTATACTCCGGAGAAGATCTCGAAATTTGCCCCAGACCCGGAGCCGAGATGCCCCAGGTGCTCGCTCCCTAAAGCCAACGATGTACACATCTTTTTTGAATGCGCTGAATTAGGAAAATACTGGGAAGGGGTGTGCAGATACCTATGTATGACCTTCGGAATAGATATCGTGTTGAACGGCTCTCTGATCTTTTTGGCCAACGACCAGGTGTCCACTGCCGGTTTGGCTCAACCACTCAGAGGGCTGTTATTATGTTTGATTTTGCTGGCCCGAAGGGAGATATGTTTCAGGTGGAAAGTAGAAGACTGGTTAAAATCAGCACTGGCTATGGCCCGGTTAGATGTTATGAGTTCCAGCCCTAGCCTTCCTTCACTCTGGGCACCCTTTGTTCGTCTGGGCCAGGAACTGAGACTCTGTTGATTCCATTCTGCAGTTGCTAAGGGTCGATAAATACCATGGTCCTATGATTAACACCTAAATCCCGGACGACAAAAGGGGATTGGTTGGATAACCTAAACAATTGCAGGCGGTCGGAGGACGCCCCATTATTAAAACTGACCGGTTATGTCCTGCTAGCAGTTTATAGGTGAGATGAGGACAAAAAAAAAAAAAAAAAAAAGGAAAGCAGTACCCAATGGTTCGTATCTGCCTAGGGCATAATCTTTCATACATAAACTGAACTTAAACAATGGAAATGGTAAGGTGATTAAACCATGGATACGCCACATAGCTGAGTTCGATTTGGCCACAGAGAAAGGTAAAGGTTCCAACTTTTCAATATGCAATAATGAGTATATCACATCTTTCATGGACATGAACTGTTGTTTAGCAGTCAGATTAAACGGCAGGAATAAAGACGATGTGTTTATGTAGTCCCAGGGAACTTTCCCAGCCTTCAATGTTTGTAAAGTCCATGCAAACTGCATTATAGAACGTAATTGATTTTGACCATGGTATAAAACAGACATATCATCCTGAACAATATCCACAACAGATGAAACAATATTATCTAACGTGTAAATTCTGGAAGAAAGGGTGTTAATGCTATTATCGATCACAGCTAGCACTTTTTCCATATTTGCTTGATCAATAGCCCTTAATCTTGAAGCAGCTTCAATTTGAGATAATTTCCAAACTTCGTTGTAAAGAGCATACACCCATCTTTTGGACCTGCCACTCACAGGGCCTTTAACAAAATTGTTCAAATCTACCTTGTCGTTCAATTTGGACAAATGAAGTTTAACAGATGCCAAGGTGGAATGTTGCAGCCAGGTTTGACATAACTTTCCTACAGAATAGGTAGTAACAGAATGGGAAGATTCAAATCGGGGGTCTACCCTAACCTGTGTATAGCCTTGGTAGAAAATGATGTTGACAGGAATCTGAGCTTTTCTGCCGTATTAACCATCCTTCAGGATTTAAGTTGGAAATGTTGAAGGATGAATTAGTAATGAATGACTGTAATTCATCAAGGGACAATTCTGTGCGATTATCCCAATTTTCATATGCACCCAGATTAGGAATAGTAGGAGAATTCAGTTTTTTAGAAGTAGCCAATCCAAAGCAGGTGGTTTGAAATATGGTAGAATTCCAAAACAACATGTGGTTTGGGATAAGGCATGCACGATGCAGAGCTTCTGTACCTTGTACCTGCCATGCTTTAGAACCCCAAACAAATTTAAGATCAATGGTATCTTTCCACAGCTCATAGCCCCCTATAGCTAATTCATCCATAAAGGACTTGGAATACAATAATTTAGTGTGGGTCAGTCTAACTTTGGAAGTTGACTCAGCAGTCATTTTAAAATAAAATGCTTCTGGTTCAGATACACTGAAATCAGTAAAATATGTATATTTTTTCACTAGAGTTTTGGAGCTGCCTTCAAATGGTGCTGGACAATGTTCCCATTGTGTATAATTGACAAAACTTCTAAATGTATTTGCTTTATGCAGGAAATGATTGCCATAGTGTTGGTAGCAAAACAACTCTCCATAATTTGCTGTGTCTAAATATAAATCTTCAGCATCAGAAGCAGCATAATATTTCAAATCAGAAAAAAGAGCCTCTACGGCTTGGACATCCCAATCATCAGAGCGTATATTTTGTTTAACAACATCCCCCATAGAAACACGAAGTACATTAGGGACATTGATGACCTCTGTGGGACCATGAATTTGAAATTTGACAGCATCCCATACAATCCCATCCAACACAGGCCAGGCAGTAATATTTACAAAAGTCTGGTCCCTCTTCATGATGTGTGATGAGGAGTGGGGAGCCAACGTTCCATCAATTAATCTAATTGTAGATCTTTCGGTGAGATAGTGTCCATTTACTAGACGAAAAAATACAACCACAAATCCAATTGACATAAACAAAAAAATAGTTATGAACACCAGCCAAATGTAAGTCCATGGGGGAATTAAAACATTTCTTTTAAACCAAACAGCAAAAATTGAACTTTTCGATCGGGTGTTGGAAGTGATAGAGTTAGTGTCAAATGAAAAACGTGACTGGTCAACTGCACTTGATTGCAAAAATAGGCAACGACACATCTGTGGGATAAGTATACTCAGTATCTTCAACTGGACCACCAGCCGGTGGAGTCAATAAAGGATTAGTAACTGTATGCATCTCGATGGCAACGCCAGGCCTGTTGGTATTTGCCGGAGCCAAAACAGAATTTCTCAGCATTGCTGGACAAGAGACCCCTGGAGTCATACTAAGAAGAATCGACCACTCGTTCTAGTTTGACATTGTCAATGGAGATGTACCTGTTATCCTTGCGGCCAGGAAGTGGAGGTAAAATCATTGTTCTTGTACCCTGCACGCCAAGCACCGGAACTGGAGCACGATAAGAGGGGCTGAACTCCTTCTTGTTCTCCACCTTCTCACGGACCAGGTCACCAACTCGAGGTAGCCAGCCAACTACCGGAATCTGAAGTGCAGCATCAGTTGTGGAGGGCAAGTGTTCCTTTGCAAGACTGTCTCTGGTCTCTTGTAGATTCTGTAATACAGCAGAATGATCATCTACCTCAAAGGGTGCGGCCGACGCCGCCATGTCTAGACCATCAAGGTCCGGGACAAACATCTTTATGTCAAAGAGCATTTCGTATGGGGTCTGCCCACCCAGAGACCTTCTAGGGAGATTATTAAGTGCACGTTGAACGCTATACAAATGGGCCGACCAGTTCCTGCCAGTACCTAAAACCCTAGCTGTCCGGGATTGCTTTAAGTCACGGTTCATTCGCTTCACAACGCTATTGCCCTCAGGCCGGTATGGAGACGAAAATTTGACTTGGACCCCCCAAGATCTCATGGCATCCTTGTACGCCTTAGAGGTGAACTCCGGACCCTGGTCTGAATGAAGGGTACCACATGCAAAAATTCACACAAAGACACGCAAATCCCTGATGACAGTTCGAGCATCAGCACTCCATTGTGGCCAGACCCATAGAAAACGTGTGCACGAATCCACTGCAAATAAGATGTACTTATACGCAGTATCAGAGGGGAAAGGACCGCAGTGATCTAAATAAACACACCCACGTGGTTTATTAGATATGTACAACTGTGTTTGAGGAGGACGGGCAGCAGTTGAAGGCTTAATGTGCTGACAGATGTCACATTTAAGAACATAAGCACAAGTCTGTTTATACAATCCGCGCCACCAGTAACGTTGTTATAAGATAGTAACAGTCGCAGAAATGCCAGCATGAGCAGAAGCCATACCTTCGTGAGCAGCTGTTATCAAGGAAAGTCTGCAGTCCACGTTGGGAATCAATCCATCACCAACGTCATTAATTCTCACTCAGGGAACTTTATCAGGACTTAAATGATAAGAGTATTTAGAAGGGAAACCCCAAGGGTAATTATCACCCTTCTCTGTTGCAGCAATTGCTGCCAAGATGTCATCATCAATCTTACTTTTGAATCTTGTAACTGCTGCTACTAGATATGTGGCCAATGCTGTTTTCGCTGCTTAGTCAGCTAAACTGTTTCCAACAGCGTGGACACCTACGCGCTGGTGCCCAAGAGTGTGAATCACATTCACGAGCGGCAGACATTGTTTAAGTTCGGCGACTCGAGCCCAAAGCATTTTATGCTTGATTGTGCTACCTTTGGAATCACGATACTCATTTTGAGACCAAAAGAATAAATTGTCGTTGTAAGACTGAACACAGTAAAAGAGTCACTCACTATAAGAGTAGTCACTCGAGGATCGGCAAACTCCAGTGCAAGCACCAGAACACGAAGCTCTGCTAACTGAGCGGTACAATCACCCAATGGCTGCCTATGCACGACATCAGACTTGAATTCCCCATTTACGAAAGTACCAGCCACAAATGCGCAAGCCGCCGAATAAGCATGCTTAGATACTGTCGCCGGTTGCGCCGAACCGTCAGTGTAAATGACACAATGGTAATTCTCAAGTGGGCGCAAGGACAGAGGAGCTGGATGAACAAATTCATACTGCAAGTACTCCTGAGTCTACAATGAGGCATCAAAGATGTAAGTGACATGCGACGTTGTCAAAGAAGTGGCCCATTGTATCCAACGCTGAAGCAAAGCTTTAGAATTTGGTACACTGGCTTTCGTTACTGCCTCTAGGGCAGGATACGGTGTGACAACCAACATGCGTTTCCCTTGCGTCAGCGCTCTCTCTTTCAGAATCGCCATCTGCACTGCAGTCTTAACTTTTTCGACCGTGGAACAGCGCATTTCAGCCAAAGTGTACAAGTGCGACTTTTAAGCAATGGGGACTGTATCGCCCTCATTGAACGTTAAGTACGTGAAACCCACTGCTCCAGGCACAATTCTTATTACTAGTTTAGTGTGGTTATCACACGTCAGTAAGTATTTAGAAGCAAGAAGATCAGCCTGCAAAGATTGCAGGATAGCTGTATGTTCTGGCAGCCAGCTCGATTTGGAAAAAGTAGGTTGTACCAAGGCATATAGCGGCTTGATACGCTGGGCATAATCGGGAATGTGAGTACGCCCGAAATTCAAAAAACCCAGCAAAGATTGTAGTTTTTTCAGAGTTGTTGGTGCACCCAAACATGCGCATTTCTCCAGGAAGTGAGGTGCCAAACCTCGACCTTCCTTGTTGAGTTCATAGCCCAAAAACAACACTGTATACTCTGCAATGTGTGATTTTGCAAAGTTGAATTTGTAACCGAAGTCCGCAAACATAACAATGATGCGGTCAACACGACACAGATGCGGCCATAATTCGTTGTCTGTGAGATAGATATCATCAACATACGAGTATGCATCAGGGTCTATGCTCTCTAACAGAGAGACTACACGTGCGGCAAAGACACCTGGACTGTTTTTGTAGCCCATGGCTAATCGTTTAAACTGTTTCCGTTTGGCGCCGGAAGTAAAGGCTGTCCATTGACTACATATAGAGGACAGGTTATGGCTATAAATGCCATTGGAGATGTCAAGTGTGGTCTTAAACCTTTTTCGCACAAGACTATCAACAAGGGCAGAACTGTGGGTATTCTCAAATGCCGGTAATCCAAAACTAGGCGGTAAGACCCATGAGGTTTGGTTACAGTGAAAAGAGGATTATTCATGGGTGACACACATGTTTCAATTACACCTTGATATTCCAATTGTTCAAGGATTTCTGCGACGTGAGATCTAGCTTCACGTGCATGGGATATTGGGGTTGTGGCTGGGGCATAGACAGTAATGGAATCTCATGGCTTGGCGACAATTTATCCCACCCAACCTGAGTATGGTACAACGCCGGAGCAAGCACCTGTGCCCACTCTTCTGCAAAGTTCTGAGCTTGCTCCCTCTGCACAGTGTGTGCGAAAGATGGGAGGATTACCTCCTCCCCTCTAGGAGTGGCCAAAACTAAAGCTGGGGTCCAGTCTGCCTCTGCTAACAGAATGTCATATGTAGAGGTCAGATTTTCCCCCAAAATTCCTTTTATGGTACGTTGTATGTCACCTTCAAATAAAAGTACTATGTCATATAGTCTGTCAGGGGGAGCCACTCTAGTGTCAGCAGTTTCTACAGTAATGAACGTATCAGTTGCTGTCGCCTTTGGATATGGACGCAGTGCTTGCTGCACCATTGTAACTTCCGCCGCGCTGTCTAGCAGCATTAGTGCCCATGTCAGGTTCCGAAGCTGCGTTCTCACTATCTGTGGCATACCTCTCTGTTAGTGCAGCAACCTTCTTTTTCTGAAACAGGGGTCGCTGACGTGCAAACTGTTCCTGCTTGCCTTTACCGTCAGCCGGGCGAGGCTGCTCATGTCCTTGTTGGGCACCCGACCTTTGCCACGTTCTCCTCCACCGGACTGTGAGACCAATGTTTCCTGAGGAGAACATTGTTCAGGACCCTGAAATCTATCAGGAGACCTAATTCTAGTGCGATCGCACAATTCATATGTGCATTCAGTAGTCACTTGTACTGGTGACGCGGTCCGAGACCCCTGTTTCTTTTGCTGCTTCCCCTATTTCTTAGTTTTCCAATTTTGTTTAGGAAACGCTGGACGGTCGTCTTTAGGAGGCGTAACCATCTGAGTTTGCGGTTACGCTATCGTTTTAGCAAAAGGCTTAAGCCCCAAACTATTGCGGCCAATAGTCTTATAAGCCACTGCAATAATCTTCGGTAACAGTGGGGGTTTATCGACGTCAGTGACGAGGCGTAGTTCAGTCGACACCTGAAAGTTAACCGCATCTCCCTTGACATTAGCAAGGATGAGATCAGCAACTACGTCGAACACACAAACAGGCCTCATTCCTAACTCGACCGCCGCCTCCGGACCGTGTTGATCTTGAACACGCTTGATCACGGAGGGCAGCACAGTCATAGACGGAGTGCCGAAGCACTTCGAGTAGACTGCTGCAAATAGTTTACAGGAGTTCTCACAATCAGTAGGCCTGGGCGAAAATTTCGTTCCGTTCGCGGAAATTGCGATAATTTGACATTTTCGCGTTCCGCGTAGAGCGCGAAAATGTCAAAATTTCCGCTTTCCGCAGCTTGGCGATAATTTGTTTCTTGCTCGCGCTGTAAAATAATACATTCTCGCGCGCGCGCGATCGCCTTACCTGAATCCCTGCATTCGCCGACAAGTTTTCTTGATCCGGTCGCGTTCTCCATGAGATGTTGGATTGTTTTTAGCCATTTGCGCTGTCTCGCGACAGTTCGCGCCCGCAGTGACATCATGCGTCGCGCGATCACGTCTTTCTTCTCGCGATCATGCACCACGAGACAACTCAAAACAAGATGGCCGCGCCCGCGAGCAACCACATGGGTAAGTTGGAGACCCGCAACCATGCAGAAAATCTCGCGAACATGCGGGAAAAAAAATTCTGCATCTTCGCGATATTTCCGCTTGTTTGCGATAATTTTAAACATTTTCGCGATAATTTGCGAAAGTGGATTTCGCAAATTCCGCCCACCCCTAACAATCAGTCACTTCTGGGACCAAGTCTTTCTGCAAACTAATGGTAAGGATCCTGTGTTTTTCCACAGGAGTAGAATTTGGAAATACTGCTTCCAGCTGGTCAAATTTCTCAGCAAGCCCATAAGGCATATCGTCCTTATTCTGGGGGCGCTTGCCCATTATCGAATTAACCATGACGGGACTAATAGTAATCCTGGCCGGGCCAGCTGGTTGCACCACAAATCCAGGTTCCCCCAGCTGAACATTGCGAGAAACGTATTGCACCAAAGCCCTTTGTACCGTAATCAAGGTGGTATGGAGTTGACGTAAGTCATCCAGCGGGGCTTGCAAATAGCGTGGATGTGGTGTAAACCTGGCCAAGACTGGCCAAGTGGCCCCTGGAATGGACAAGGGACCCAATCGAACCGGTGTAACCGTGTGGGGGAGGGCGCCATGGAACCAAATACGATGCTGCCAAGCAGAAATGGGAATTTCCTACGTCCTATACGGCGTATAATTAGACAGGACCGCCGTAGGAGTGGTTGTGTGAAACGTATGATCATCCGCAGTCACCTCCGGTAAAGTAACCCAAGAGTAAAATAGCTCATAGGGATATGATGCATTGGCACTCATTACAAAGATAATAGACATCCCGTCGTCAGGCACCCCGAACTGCGTCAAATGACGCCGGAGAGGTGCGCTTCAATAGCGACTTCAGCCATAAGGATACAGTGAAGAAAAACAATCTATATTAAACCGTAGCACAAAAATGGTAGAATTTCAAATGAAACCTTTTTAATTATCAAGCACGAGAGAACCTATATATTAACTATTTAGGTAGGTTTAAACCGTCACTCCCGTTAACCGGAAACAAGAGTGAGGGTGTTGTGGACAAATATAAGCACTACTAAGGCGTCTAAATCATAAGACCAAAATGTTAGGTGCGCCATGTTGCAGGGATTCTGCTCATCCACAGAACTATGCACAGGAAACCAGGACCTCAGTACCCAGAACCCCTATCCGACTAGCATCAGCGTCTCATTCGTTCTCCGTATCATCTCGAAGCTTCCAATGATTAGACAACCCAGAACATGCGACTTAGAGTACTCTCAGGAATGGTGGGAATCAGAAACACCTTTTCGTTATTATTCTTATATCAGTCCACAACAAGAGTAATCAGAGACACGGAAAAGTTAAAAATGTTTATTTTTAACTATGTGCTCGCCTCTAAGGTGCAGTACTTTGGCTAATACAAGCAGGCAAATGATTAAAAATAAAACCATCAGCATTGCTACAATACCATAGAAATTAAGGGAGAAATCATATTACAAATGATAGTGGAAAACAAGTCCTATAATACTTTGTGAACCACCCTCCCTTAGTTTTTATAAACTGATCGAAGGTCTCTAGGCTTGAATGGGGAACCCCATACCTCAAAGATCAGCTTAGGTGAATCAGATCACAGGATCAACTCTGCTCTCTGTGTCTGGAAAGGTTTTCTCCAAGTGTCTGAATCACGCATGCAAATGCAATATTAAAGGCACCCGAGTTTCAGTTATTTGCAGCTGTGTGCGTGGTGTGTCTAGAGCGTGGACCGATCAACCTGAATTCAACAGCATACATTGTTATTTTACCTTGACGGCTTCTGCACACAGTGTTCAGACTAAGGTCGCGGTGCACGTCTAGGGATGTGAACAACAGACCGTTTTCATGTGAAGAAAAAGCAAGCAAGCAGTTTAACTTGTAATAACAGCTACCTGCAGTGTTGTGTACAAAAGCAGCAAAGTGGCAAGATGGCGTTTTACATCTAAAGCGCTTATGCTTACATAGCAATGTGTGCACATAGAACCCCGTCTCCACTACATTCCCTAATGTCCGCGCAGACTGGAGTTGGAATAGTAAATTAGACTATTCCAAAATCCAGCGCCCCCTCCTCAAGTCGTTGTAACGACTTGCGGGGTAATGGTATGCCGAATTACAACGCGGTCGTTGTAACGACCCCATTGTAATTCCCTGTGGGGGAAAAAGACAGAGGGATAACGAGGCATATTCCCTCCAGAATATTAATCATAAAACAACTCATGAAACCTAAAAATGGGTTGAGGAATTTTGGGATTATCAAGCTAGCCCCTCTATCAGATGATATTTGCTTATTTGCTCATCCCCTTGAGACAGACCAATCTCCAAGGGGGGCAAGGAAATGATAAATCAATACTTAAATAAGTCGAAAATGGCCATCACCTACCTCCCGATATAGAACGAGTCAGGTCATGATGCCCTACCCTACCTCACCTTTCTCTTTTATTGTTTGCCAGTGGACTAAGTGTCTCTACCTCTATATCCGATTACATATCTGACTTATCCTTTTTGGTTGTACACTCCTACTATATGTAGGATACTATAAGCAGGACATGCTTCATAGCACCTGCCATCCGGATAATAGCAGATGAGACGAGAAATGCACGCTCTCACAGGCCCACTTTCTCAACCTTTTCACATGTGACCCTGGTATCTTTACATAAACGCACGTACTTATGTTGTTGTGACCCATATATTTCAAGGAATAAGGGTGCACTTTAATGTGTATCTCTTTTATGTTTTCTTTTGTATTGCTTCTAATGATTACTGTAGTGTGGTCCTCATGTTGTAAGATATTTTCCTTACCTGCTTGAACTGCATGTGTGGTTGATATTATGTCAGCACTGTGTTGCAGAATAACACTAATAAAAATCTTTCACAAAACTGAACATGGCCATCAATGAAGCTGCTCCTACACAAGCAGAAGCATCAGCAAGTCAATTGCTCCTTATTACTTCCTCTTTATATGTGTGATGCATTTTTTCTTAGGATTGTTTTTGTACGCAGATTCACAGGATCATTCCAAATAGCTCCTCCACAGCCATTGACTTTGGGAGTGATTCATTTCTAAAAATGTGTTCATGGAAATATTTAAACTCTCAAAAAAGCGAAAAGATTTCCGAAATTCTATGCATGGGATTTTATGACTTCCTTTCCCAAAAAGTTGAATAATAATAATAGTAATAATAATAAGAAGAAGAAGATGTGCAAGATTTTTTTTTATTCATATAACTCTTCATACTACATTTCTGGATTTCCTATTACTGTAAAGAACAAGACTTCCTATTGCTCATTATACTGATATGAAGTTGTGGTCTGGTCATGCCCAGTAGCGAATGCCACTTTAAGGATTTGTAGCAGAGCTGGTAGTTAGTTCCAATTATTCAAGAGGCTCATTGCAGAATTTCTAATGCCCTAAGTTGTAGTACTCTGCCAGCGCAGATACATGTGATAATGAACTGCTAATACGCTGATATCCAGTGGCCTCTTCTCTCCCCTCCTCCCCATTACTTTTTATAGGGTGCAGATCTATAAATCTTTGATGGACCATTAAAAATGCATGCACCACATACTAACCCCTGCGGTACCCCACTACTTGGATTCTTTCAATTACAAAGTCATAAATTATTATCTTTAAAAGTATACCTGGTAATTCTTCCTTTCTACTACTGTAACAGTTGTCCATAATTCTCAACGCAAATTATTTGAGATTGAATTGAGCTTTTTTCATAGGAATTTTTATTAGGCTTCACAAATAGTTTGAACATTATCTTTACACTTTTCTTTCTATTAAAGCAATGCTTGTACCTGCTGGTTCTGTGGCACTAACTTTGAGTTTATATACTGTGTGCATGATTACGAGTCATACGGAGTGGAATCCCAGGGTGGAATTTGCCTTCATAAATAGTTCAGTATTCCTGCACCTGGTTTTACCAGGTGTCGTACCACTGGACCAGATTTACATAGGAGGTGATAGCAAAAGGTTTTTGCTCATATGAAGAGACCCAGATTTCCTAAGCATTGAAATTGTATTGCGTTAAATATGCTGAAAATCTCTTTGCGAACATTCAGCGCATTGTTTACACTTCTACCAACATCTTAATATGAAATTCAGTCTCAATCAATTTTTATTATCTTTTCCTATCAATATATACTTACCTGATAAAGTGTACACTATGGGGCTCATTACGATGACGGATGGAAAAGCCCTCCAATCGCCATGAAATCGGGAAAAATCCCCCCACATGACCTGCGGCATTTCCGATGTAATTTAGGCCAAATCAGACCGCGGTGGACAGTTGTCACAAAACACCGTCCACCACGGTCGGAAAAGCTGCAAATCCGACCGCCGCGGACAGGGAAAGCTGTACAACGGCTCGAAAAGGCCGCTCCTGGCACGGCATGAATGCACGGCCAATTACGATGAGAATGCGGAGCTGGTGGACCGAGCACTGCCATCCGACCACCCCGCACGCACACAGGCCAAAAGAATGGCGGGTGGAACCAATCCCACAATAATGCCGAAGTGTGCCTGTACTCCCTGCCGCCCTCAATCACAACACACACGCCACAATGACACACCCCAACTTGCTCCTGGTAGGGAAAGCCATGTGCAGCATGGAAGAGACATCTGGAGATCTTCACCCATGTGGACACACCCACAAACCACAGATGAAAACCAAACCCTACCTGGACCAGCAGCCTTTGCACACCACAAGCAAAGACAGAAAGACAGGACACCATTGACTCACACTGCACAACATCACACCCACCTATCTCAACACAACACCACTTAAACCCACACACATCACGTCTCTCCACCATTACCTTGCACCCTGCATCCCTAATTTATTTGTACTATGCCCCCCAAGAAAATGCCCAACATCACCGACTCAGAGTTGAAAGTGATGGCAGACGAGACAATCAGGGCAGAACCACATTTGTTCGGGGACCTGGTCCAACACACCCCACTTGCGTGCAAGAATCAGATGTGGGCAAGGATCCACAGCAAAGTCAATGCCGTAGGGACCACCCTACGCACTGTGTGTGATATCATGAAGCGGTGGGGTGACCCCAAGGGCCGGGACAAGCATCGGGCCCAGAGGAAACACGCAGTGGCCCAGAGAACTGGTGGCAGACCTCCCATTCCACCACCAACCTTCACCGAATGGGAGGAGAAGGCGCCTGCCATAATGCATCCAGAGAGTCTCACAGGAATCGTGGGGGACTGGAGGATGGTAAGTCCCAACAAAATGATCACATCACACTAAAATACACTGTTGTGCACAACAAGTGAGCCCCAATCGCCTGCCCACATCGAACTCATGTGGAATGCACACTAACAATATGAATGAGTCACAAGGACAGCATTTCCTTAATCAGTTCAACCTCACAGGTAGGTGGTCAGCTCATGGAGCTCAATGACCCCCATAAGGATGTTGCTGCTCATGAGTCTCCAAAGGAGTGATTTCCGGAGACAAAATGAATCCACAAAGGATTTCACTTCCCCACAACGCTCACCTGGCATGACGTCATGCCGTAACTACTCCACCAGTGAGAAGTGAGGAGTGTCACCATGCACACATCGATGTGCCTGCTGGCTATGCATTCCAGCAGGAAGAACGGACCGCCTGTGGCAGGGCACAAAACAGAGCACGAAAGAGACCCGTACTGAGGCCCACTCCGAAAAAGGGACGGTGCCTAGCACCGGTGAGAACTCACCCACTGAAAGACCTGTATGTACATCAACACCATGTGCAACTGATGACATACTGACATGAATGCCTAGTAAAGCCAAGGCAAATGTCATGTCAGCCCAACTCAAATGTTGCAAACGTGAACATCTAAGTTGTGCTGTGTGCAGAACATGCTGACAAAAGTGACCTTACTCCAAAAGGTGATTCGATAGCAACAGCAGGCGACTGTGCCATGGAAGAGCCCAGCCAGGCCCCCCCCCCCCGGAAGCTGAGGCCTCGGATGCATACTCCCAGGTGAGGAAGACCTATATGGCCTCTCCTGCGTGCACAGGCCAGGCATTACGTATATGGTAATAGTTACACAATGTGTCCTTTCTGTGCCAATGTTCGGCTAACTCCCCCATAAGTGATTGTGGATAGTCAATTGTGGCCTCACATTCCCACAGTGAAAGCATGCTACCATGAGTGTGCATGCACAATGGGCCTCTGTTTAGACAAGTAGTCAATCGCACACCAGCCTGAAGACCTTCGGATACCAGGTGTCTTGAACATTTGTCAAAGTCTGTGAGACAACAGCTAGGCACACAGACACAGTCAAAGTCGCTCATTGTTGCATCACACTCAATGGAAGTAGTTGGCGATGAGCTGTTGACGCTGGTCAAGGCCTTCTTCCTCACCACTGTCATTGTCACTAGACATGTGTGGGTTGGGGGCGGGGGAGATGTTGCTGGTCCGCCAGATGTAGCAGTCATGTGCCGACCCCGGATACTCTGCACACACAAGTGAGATGATCTGCTCCTCCTGTCATACCACTTGCACATTGATGGAATGGTAGTGTTTGCGGTTCCTGGAGATGGGTTCACTTGCCTGTGGTGGTACGAGGCCAATGTGTGTACCATCAATGCCTGCCATCGACATTTGGGATGCCTCTCAGGCAGGGCCGGCAAAAGGTATCTTTATTTCTGTGGTCCAACGAAGCATTTGGGAGGGCCACTGCATGGCCGATTTTTCTCTTATGTCTCTCGCCAGGCCTGCTTCAGGGCCCTCCTTTATATCTCCTCAGTTTTTCACGGGCCAGGGAGACGCATTCTTTCCTTCTGAATTTTCATTATAGATGTTGTCTCGGGAGGAGGAGGTTTTCTGAGGTAGGAGTATCAGGCAAGTGACACTTTTCAGCTCTCACTCATGCCCTCCACCTCGGATTCCCTCTCTGCCACCCTCGTACAGCGCACCTCATCTCTCCATGGCCACTCGCTCATGTGCATTTCATTTGTTGTATGTCGCTACTGATTTGGGTGTAGGGTGTGACAGTACTTTACATCACGCACACATTGTACAGAGACAATCAGTCATGCAAGTATGTAAGTACATCAGTCTACAGGGAATGTCACGAAAGCCTATGTGGATTGCAAGGTGTGGTAATCACATGTCGTACATACTGGTGGGCAGGTTTTTTAGGGCGTTTGGTCTGGAGAAGCACTGACTCGGTACATGTGTGGGGACATTTGCAGGCAGTTGCAGCTGGGCACACTGTACACCACACCAGTACGTGTGTTGGACGTGCTAGGGATTACACGTATGTCTGATTTGCAGACAATGGACACCTCTGGTTGTCTGCCTATGCCACTGACCCTTCACAAGATGACCACTGGCCGAGAGATGCCAGTCAGATGTCAAGGGATATTCAGGCGGGGTTCACAGGTTGGATGTTTCATTACACAACATTGGTACCTTGCGGGAGACCTTTGTCCTTTTTTGACTCCTTTCCTCATTTAAGCCCATCTGGCCATGAGGCATGGCTATGTATGTGATTTCACTCTCCTTTCCTTGGACATTCCATGTGTGTGAAGACTTGCTTAATCTCCACAACGGCCCCAACAGCGCTGGGATGCCTGGCTTCACCTTGGGGGTGCCCAGGAGTGGACATTTCACAGGGAAAAGCCAGGAAGGGTTCCACAGCGGTATGAGTACAGCGCCAGGACACCCCAGGGTAACAGTGCACTATACAAGTACAACACATTTACATTTACATTTGACTCATGGGTCCCACTCTCTCATCCCTTCACAGTGTAGTGAGCAACTGGTCACTCTTCTAGTTGTTCTGATGTACCAGCCACTCCCAGAGGACTGGCCTACCCCACCACACAGCCACCCAGCAGAGGCATCACTGGACATGTGACCCTGCCAACAAATGGAACAGGACGCACGTGCCCTGGGCCAGTTCTTCTATACATGTATGGTGTCTGTGTGGTTACTTTACTTGTATGGGGGCCTCGTGCCCCACAACATTGCACATAGACTGCACCAGTCACTTTAGGCAAATGAGTTGTGATGTGTGATGTAATTGTCAGGGCGCCAATGCAAATGCAGTATGTGTTCGCATGCATGTTAGCTGGCATTTGCAACGATGACACGCATGGGACCCACTTGAAAGTTGCAGGGTTGCGGTCGCAGCTTCCGGGCCGCCAGGGAGTGGCACACACAATGCGGATGTGCCACCAGCCTTCGGCGTACATGTTTAGATGTTGCGGTGTGCGTGCTCTGCAACTGCGAGGCTCATCATTGGCCCCAATAGCCTTCGGGAACACCGAGGGTCACTTAATGGGATTGGGTGGGCCTCGCACTTTGCATTTGGCAGGTTGCCACGATCATCGTTGTGCTGCCACGCTTGCTGGGAGTTGTAGTTGTTCAGGGGTTGCATGCGTGGAAATGTTTGGTACGTACCTCTGCTGTTGGGCGCGGCAGCGTCTTGTCTGCCGGAGGTGCAGCAGGTGGGGCAGCGGAAAGGCCTGTTGTGTCGGATCCATGGCGGCTCCAGTGGTTTACATGGCTTCTGTTTCGGCTCTCCCTCTCCGTAGTTGTATTTCTGCCATCTGCAACGTGGTGGTTTTTACGCAGCGGTGGCAAGGGCTGTCTGCAACATCGTGATCTGCCTGGCGAACGGAACGTGTTTCCGCATGCCAGTCCGGCCCTGTTGGTTCCATCTGACACCCTGCGTACGCAAAATAGTGCGGAGCCTGGCATACTGCGGCAGATGGAAAATAGCCTCTGTGGGTCCATTGTGATTTGTTGGTCTCAATGACCGCACCTGGGGCGGAGAACATGACCAGCATTTTCCACCACCAGCACGGATGGCCTTCCGTCCATCCTTGTAATGGGCCCCTATATCTTTAAAACCTAATTTGGAAGTATCAAATGCCGCTTAAATGAGTGTTCTACCACATTATCAAGTTTTCAAAGTCATCCTGCCATAATATTGTATCCAGAAAATCACCTACCATAATAACTTCAAGGTAAGTATATAGGTAGGGGGAGAGTTATTATTCCATACTCCACATATATGTACCTTGAAGATATGACATGTAAATGTGGAGTTAAAACGAGTAAAGCTGCACTATATATATACTTAAATACAAAATATTCTGGTAGTCCATAGTTTGAATGCAATATTATGACAGGACACTATTTAGTCAACCAGTATTGTTACATAATTCTGCTAAAATGTTGAGTCTTCACTGATTTTTAATAATGACTGGAAGCAAATGAGAAATTGCATAAACATTCAGTTAATATAGAGACGTAGAGCAAATAAGACATATTAAAGTGCTCAATTTTATTGTAACTTGCCCAACATTCTATTAGGGTTTATTATTTTACCCTGGTTCAAATCATGCATAATTCTTCTGAGGACATCACCAATGTCACAGATTTACTACACAAGGGAAGCACTAAGTCAAATATGTTTAACACATTTTCCAAAGTAAACATTTTGGGGCCTATTCACGAACAGCATTATGTTGTATGTTTAATAGTACTGCAATAGCACTACTTAAGTACTACAAAATGCTATTCACAAACCTATGAGTGTAAATCTCCACTTCCACCTCTCCTATCTTTTCTACGGGAAGAACCTTACACAAGTAAGTTTATTACTTACCAGTGAAGGTTGGAGGGACCGGGGAAGTGGCTAGAAAATGAGGCACACTTACTACTAAATGGAAGAGCTTTAGAGAGGAGTAAGGAGGGGTTTAGGGACAGTTAGGGAGTGGTTCAGGGAGGAACATGCACCCATCCACAAAAGAATAAGCCCATTGCTATTCACAAAGTACACTTCTAAAAAAGCTACAGCCAGAGAGGGACCCAGAATAGTAGTAAAGTCATCTAACTCAGAGTTTCCATTCCAGCCTCACACATTGTCACCCATTATGACTGCAACACCCTCCTATACAAAATAATGGTGGTTGGGTCTAAAATAAAACCCTACAGAAAATAATGTTAAATTAAATTACATTATTTAAAATAGTTAAATAGTTACAAATATAAATAATTAAAAAGATAAATAAATATAATGTAATTTATAGTTCGTTTTTTAAATAAAACATAGTTAATTTTTAATGCCAAAATATGTAATACTATTTTTGAATTAATAAATTAAGGTAACAATAATTTGTATTAAAATATAATTCATTATATACTTCACTTTTAATCAGTATTAATGCATTATAAAACATATAAAGGTTGTTAAGGCATGTCTGTTGCAGATAAACCTAACATAAGGCCAGGCAAGAGCTAAACCCCCTCTCTGAGCATCCTAGTTATCTTCCGACCCCTCATGCAACTTTGTCTTTCTCCCACCTTACAGTATAATGCAGGTATCACACAGATATCCCTTGTAGACAGCATATGAGACGCAAACAATTTAAATACAATGTTATTTATTTTATGTACCCCTTTACTCTTCCTTCCACTCATACATTCACCACTGCAAGTAATTTGGTTTCTACACATACAGCAGGAGTACTTCCAAATACGACTGGCCAATGTACAAGCCCTGCGTCCAAACGCATCTCTACAAAACACACAGGGCTGTGACTATACTGTCAGTGTCACTAAAACAGAATGTGGATTTCAATACCATTATTTGTTAAGCCATAACAGTGATTCATTGGTGAATTATTTTGAAGAACTAATGCACTTAACAATATCTTACACTGTCATGTTTTAGACACAAATATGCTCCTCTACTTCTGCCCCTAGCGCTCAACAAAAATCAGGACTGGCCAACACAGCAGGCAGATGGTATAGCTGATAAGTACATCATCTGCCATTTTTTGGTTACGTCAAAAAGAACTCTCTTTGTAAGTGACAGGATAATCATGTATCTACTTTCACTCATCTGTACATCTACCCATATTCCCATTGTATTCAATTATTGACTGTGATATCCTTTGTCACTTTTCTTAATGGTATGACACGGCATTGTAAATGGAAGCAGAAGAATCTTACCTTTAGTCTAGTCTAGCAGAGGACCCTGTCTGTTTGTTTTTCTTTGCATTCTTTGTATTCATCTCCAGTCTTACCATCTCTCAATCATCTGAGGAAGAGGACACCTGCAGAAAGAAGGATGTCTTCCCATTGTCAATCTCCCTGCCACAACCCCCTTTAGTCTAGTTGATAATATTCAGTAGAGGACCCTGTGTGTTTGTTTTTCTTTGTATTCATCTCCAGTCTTAACTTCTCTCAATCATCTGAGGAAGAGGACACCTGCAGAAAGGAGGATATCTCCCCATTGTCAATCTCCCTGCCACAACCCCCCAGATGGCAGATGGTCACACATGCAGGGAAGTGGGGTTGGCATGGCTAAAATACTGTTCTCTAGGAGGATTAATTTTTCCATGAGCAGTCCACTGTGCATAGGGACTTTCACAACACATAGGAGCTATTCTGCATGAGATAGCAGACAACCTTGCAGGACTCCCTCAGATGTCTGACAAACATACCCGTGCGTTAGATAATATGAAATGTCAGCTAGATAAAGCCAGAGATACACCCAGAACCTCTTTGTTTTTTGTGAGAAGAAAATGGAAGGCAACATGCATTGATCATAAAAATGACAGAGGTACTATCAAAGAATTGTTAATGTCAATCAACTGAGACTTCACAATCTATGAGGCCCACACCACCCTGAAAACCTTCATGTGAATCCCCCTGTAACATCAATATTCGTATTGCTTCTACTTCATCCACCATCAACACAAGATCTACCATAAGCATCATCACAAACACAGCTAGAAACACAACAAGTATTAAATGGCAGGAGACATTGGGCCTTATTATGAGTTTGGTGGTGCGGGATGGGACTGCCCGGTTACCACCCCGCCAAACCCATGTACAATCCGCCCGCCAGATTAGGAGTTTTCTCCAGTCTGGTCGGTGGTTCCTTGGCGTTCCCACGGCGGTGCCTATGAAAAAGACATCGCAATGTCAAAGGCAGTGCCTGCATGGCATGGACTGCTGCAGTCCATGCCATGCAGGTACTGGTGTGCATGCACAGAGGGGTGCACATGTGGTGCCCCCCTGTTTGCGTCCACATGGTGTGAGACACCAGGGAGCCTTGTAGGGCCCCCTTTGTTTCCTCAGTGCCACATTTTCATGGCGGTCACGCTGCCATGAAAAGTGTTGCGGTGAGGAAACTTGTAATATGCTTGGCGGGGCTGCAGCGGCCCCGCCAAGCATAATGCAGCCTCGAGACCACCGCACCACCACCAGGGATCTCTGATCCCTGGCGGTTACGGTGGTCCAGGGTGGCCAGACCACCCTGGTCACAATGGGGCGGTCGAAAGACCATCACCACTCCGCCTCCGAAAGTCTGGCGGTCTGTGGACCACCAGACACTTAATAAACCCCTTAGACACTCCCCTGTGCAGTAGTGAAACAAGTGTGTCATAGGCCTAGTGCAAGGAGAAAATGCCCCCCTGTCTGAGGTCTAAATTATAAAATAAATCAATAATCAGAGTTCAGTGGGCCCCTCAGTGTTCTCAGCCCTGCTGCTGCTGTACCAATGGAAGCTACACATTAAAACCATCCTATGATTCCCGTCAACAAACTCTTAACACTTAACTCACAAACATAGCTGTATACTTTTGTCTGCTGAATTTACAAATCCAAATTTGCAAAAATCTAACCTGTGAAAATGAAGCATTATAAAACCTAATCTAATGCCATGTACGTTATCGTGTATTTGTTGCCATGCCAATCTGGTCATATATACAAAGTGATGTTATAATCCTATCTCCATGCTTATACAATTCACAATCAAGTCTACATTTGATTATTAGTTCATCAACATGCATTTACTCCACAAAGATCATCAAATATTTTTTTAAACTGTATCTATCATTAAATAAAAATATTCTATTTATACTCCATCATGAAAATAATGTAGACGGTCTTTAGAATTGGGCAAATTAAAAAAAAAAAGTGTCTTTAATCAGAAGGAAAAGTTGAGCTTGCAGGGGAATTAACAACATATAAAAACACACCAGAAATGTTAGGGAACAAGCCTTTTCACAACAGCATATAAAAATATATACAATTTGAAATGGACAGACCAATTTAATAAGCCCAGAACATAGTGACAAACTCCTAAATTATGCCAAATGCTCAGATGAAAGTCAATAGTCCAATTGATAAATATAGTCACTCTCCTAAACCAGAGGAGGTATCATAGCAAAGTTCCTGGTTTGGGGCCAAAAGTTCCTGACCGTCCTCAGATTTACTCTTTATCACCACAGCATTTAAGCCCTCCTCACTTGCAAACATAATGCGGATGGCCATGCCAGAACCGGAAAATCCCTGAGAAATTCAACACACAGGGTTATGAGGTGAAACAATGAAAACAGACAGATTGGTGTGACAGCAGGAGGTGGGTTGGGTAGTGGAGGCAGATGAGTTTTAAGGCCTGTCTTAAGGAGGTCAGGAGGTAACATTGATGTGTATGTTGGCCAGATAGAGACTATCAGGGTGTCCTCGCTTCTCATTTCAACTCATGTGTTTCTCGAAAGATCACTACTTTATCATCTGCTATGAGCCATATGACTTCTTCGAGAGCAACCATTGAGATATATTGACAGGTTAGGGGCAATAGAAGATGGGTCAATGATTAAGGTGCAAATATGTTCCTTTATTACTGCCATTCCAGATGTGCATTTGGGAAAGGAGCAGGATGAATTCTTGTACCCATCTTAAAATCGAGAATCTTGCTAATCATCTCCCAGGGACTTGCTCTAATGTTCAGTGGCCAGCTCTGTCCACTGAAAAGGAATGAGGGTAAAATAAACAAATGATGAAAGCATTTGTCCACTACTTCATACAAAAAAATACTTTTCAAGAAAATTACAACATTAAATGAGAGTAAGATTAGCATTATGAAACTTTCAATGACTTTTGGCCATGGTAATGTCTAAATTAAACCGTACATTTATCACACTGTTTAAGTTATGTCCATTATTTTTTTAAATAGTCAGATATGATTTCGATACTGTAACCAGACCTTCTATGCAGAACATTGTTGTTAGAACTGGAACTCGTAAATATAATTGGTTCATGCCAAACAGTCCTACTCAGACAACATTCTATTTAGCATGTTGCTTAGTGTAGACACGATTAAGTGGCAGAATTACCCCTTTGTTTGCATTTGTTAAATGAATGTATACAACTTTAAAAAACATATTAGATGCACATAAAATATTGTAAAACTTAATTGGCATGTGAAAAATATTGAACGTTGGATAGTGAGTTAAAGTTGTGCAAAGTCAGCCTTATATACATTTATGCTGACAAAGTAGAAACGTAGCTAGTCAATATTCAAACTGTGGTAACTAATAGGATACACACACTATATGATAGGGTCACAATCATTTTTCATTGTGGCAATAATATTACTTATTTAACATAAAAGATTTTAAAAACAAGTAACATACAAACAAAAACAATAATTTAAACAATTTGTTTAAAAAACAACATATGGGACAGACAACAGGGACATACTAAGACAACATTAAACTAGAGACATAACTGGACAATACTTCCAAAACAGATATGCACTTCTATTATTAGACAAAAATGTCATTTACCACCTCTCTACTGCTCGAGAGCTTATAGTTGAGCACGAAGGGCCAGCCAAGCTGTTCTCAGGACCCTCCTGTGCAGTGGTGTCAGCGGAGCCGTGAAGTTGCATTGGAGCACAGGCCAAGCACATCTTAGGTCTTTATAAGCGCCCAGGAGTAAAGGTCCTCCCAAAGCTTGAGGCACTCCCACTGCACTGCAGCATGTGACACTCTCCCTCCAGATCTGAGACTGCAGTTCAATGCAGAGCTGCACCCCCATAGAGCTGAGGGCCCTTCTGTGGTGCTCCTTCACAAATAAGGTATCATTTTCCATCCGAAAAGATCGGGCCCTCTCATAATCTCCCTCAGCCTTTTTGGGAGATTAGAATCAAGTAAGGAGCCGGAGGTGGTGAGATGAGGGCACTGAATGACCAGAAAATGGCTTGCCTCCAGTTCTTGTTTGTAATTTCCTGTTCGTCGCAGTAGACAGAGATCTTCACCCCAAGAGAAAGCTCGTCCCTAAAAGGGGGCAGAGGAATTGCGAATATATGTGTACCACTGATCTATTTGATGCAGACCACGTGTGAAGCATACCCTAATATATGTGTAAGTAAGAGAATTGAAGTAACTTGGAATTTTTGTTAATATTGTAGCTATATCAGTAGATGTTGATCATGATGCAATATAGCCAAAGTAAATACTTATGGTCCTGATGAAGGCTGCAAATAACCAGACCAAAACTATGGATTCATAAGCAATGATAATGAAAATAATAGTGTGCAGATATACATATCTGTAACATGGATGGAAATTGATGTCAAGATATTGCCCTCTCTGTGGCAGGTTTTTAGTGGAATAGAGTATGAATGATGAGTATGCTTGGATAGGTTTGTTATGCACAATTTTACAATGACTGGGTGTAGTAACTGAGTCCAGACGTTTGGAGGATCTTAGGATGTTTATTGGCAGTTAGTTCCAGGTAATCCAGATAAATCCATAGCCAGTAGTCAAGACCAGTACAGAGACCAATGGTAGGCCCATGGTAAACCCCACCAGGAGCAGCTTGTCTCTTGCTCAGCCCTTCCCAAATGACTCTCTGGCTCTCAACATTCTGTGATACCTCATAGAATGAACATTCCACAGGCTGAGTAGGAGATCACATAAATAAATACCAAGCCAGGATATAACACTGGGTTATCTAGCATTAACGAGGTATAATGAATTGAGCATAAAGAATATTTGTAATAAAAATATATGTTGGGTATTCTTCTAACAGAATTCTGATGCGTGTCAATTATCATGTTCTTCATTAATCCCTTCAATTTCCATGAACCCCACCCAGTTAGTAGTATTTTTTTTTTACAATTTTCAAAGACTCTCCCCTGCACCTACCACATTTGCCATGGAGTCATATTCCTGCTTGTGCAGAGACACACATAGCGGAAATGTCCATACAGAAAAGATAGTAGAGGCCAGGGCAAAGGTCAGCAAATTACCTTTTCTAGTTGAGTAAATAGCACTACTGGAGTAGATACGACAAAATAAAGTTAGTGAAAAATTCGAAAAATTGCTTTATTGCGTGATTTGTTAAAAACCCTTGCAACGATATACAATAACAGAGATTCATTGCTAGGTGCTTAGCTTTGATATAACATTTAAAAACATTGTGAAAGCCTAATCTAAATAGACACTGAGGTCCAATTTAAACAGTTGAGAGTTAAGAAAAAGAGAGTCATTGTGACATAAAAAGCTCTATTGCTTGATGCACAGTCCATGACACACTGCGGATTGTGTTCAGTTAAGGAGGAGGGTTTGGCGTAGTGAATCAGGCCTTTTCTTGCTCCACTTCCTGCTCCTGATGTGTTCATACCTGTCGTGGGCGGGACGAAACTGCATCACAAAACGCCTTTATTTGCTGCAATGTGTCCAAAGGCTAATGATACAATGTTTACATCAACAAGGATATTATCTGTATGTAAGATGCTGCACACTGGCATACAACATGAAATGTAGCTCACGTTTACAAATTTTGAATGCTATCCCAGATGAAAGAACTACTTATTTGGAGGATTTGTATATCTGTACAACAGTTTTTCGTGAATTTGGTTACTGCCAGGTTCTTTTTCACGTTGCAAAATTATAAACAGTCCTTTTTTGGTTTTGAACAAAGGGCTTTCAGTGCAGATGCCAAGAAACAATAACTTTTATTGAATCTCTGTTTGCTGAAGAAAGAATAATATTATTTTTTATAACCTCACAAAAAGCCGCTGGTCTAATAGTTTTTCCAAGCGAGAAAAATGCAGCTATAAATTGTTTTCTAATCCTACAGGGACGCTTTCCTTTCTTTGTACAGGTAAAGCGGCTAAAGAGATCACTGCTTGCCAGCGCGCAACTAGAGCAGTATGTATCCATTGAACCTAAAAGCATTCATCTAAGAATTCAGCACTGATGGACCTCCCAGACCAATTAGTTGGTATCCCTCAATAGGCCTGGGATCAACAATTCTTGAAAACCATAAAAACAAGCATTGGCGTAGCCAATATGTCTCGCCTTTGGGACCTTATAAGTGTTTAGCCATGCAACAGTTGCATAACTAAATACTTATAAGGTCCCAAAAGCGAGACCTATTGGCTATGCAAAGCGGTCGTGCGGCCACGAAAGTGAAAGTGATCGTGATCGCGATCACGATCAAACATCAAAGCGGCCGCGAAAGTGAAAGTAATCGCGGTAAAGCGCGGCGCGCGCTCCCGCGCACATGCACTGTAGCTCTAGGCTGGCCTAGTAGCACTTTTTGGAGCCCTCTCAATAAGTCTTGCCAGACCAGCACATGCGCTGGGTCAGGCGAGACCTAAAAAACAACAATTAGCAGTTTTTCCAGATATTTTTCCAGATATTTTTTCCGATTGCCAACATTCACAATGCTTCTGAAGTTTGGACTAAACTGTTTGGTGACATTTGTTGCCTGCATAGGAGTATCAGTAAATAGTGCTAGAAACACAATACCGGTTTCTGTTTTTAGAAAAGAATGAATCAATGATAATACCTGGCGATAGTGATACTTGGAGTCATTCATTTAAGAATTTATTAATGCATTCATTCATGCATCTCTCTTCTTGTGTAAAGAATGTCTGCAATAGTGCCTTAACGGACAGCACAACCTCACTCAAGTTTGAAATGGGAAATCATGATATCAATTGCAAATCAATATGCATTGATTTATCCCCTGGTTAATTTATTTTGTCCTCAACCTATAGGCCTTTCCCTAATTCTCAGTCCATCTCTTATCTACTCCCTTTGGAGCTCTAGTGTCGGTTTTTTTAATAAAAAGGTTTTATACTCCACATGAGACTGTGCACTCATGGGAAAAATCAAGTTTTTCCATCGTTATCAAGTCTTCTAGGGAGAATGGTTTCAGAAAAAAACGGTTAATCACCAGAAAATTCAGGACATATTTGTGGCGTTTCTGCAAAAGATACAGAAAAATATTTGCCTACACCTATCATAACATATATTCAGCTGAAAAGCAGTACTCATAAATGACCAAATCTGTTTACACAAACAAATGTGCCTTTTTAGCAGATGTTTATTATGCTCTAGAGGAATCAGTCCCGTGATTTTCAGATGTTTTTATTGAGGTATTGTTTTATTCTATGAACATTTTACCACCTTCAGAACACCGGAGAACAAGCAGAAATACCACAAAAAGTAGGAGGACTCATTGACTACAAACTGTTGCAGCCAAGAGTTAGTACTGTGCTTGGACACCATGTGCATGGGACCTATTGTCATGCTTATAAGTGTGATTGAATGACTGTCAAATTATTGCTTTTGAAAATGTCATGATGGTAAGGGGCCACCAGATTTATAGTATCTACTATTTTCTCCATTGTAGAAGCCTTTTTATTGTTCCTTGAAAGACATCTGCCTGTTATGAAGGACAACGGGGGACTTTAACACAAACATGAAATGTGTCAATGTTTGTATTGGCTCAATGGCTAATAGAGTTTGGGGACAAAGAACAATGCACATGGGGTAACTTAATTCATACAAGAAAATTGAGGCGTGCAAACCAGCTGAACATTCATCAATGGACTTTTTAAAAAGTTTATTACAAATTCAATTTATTGATAAAATCAAATTGGTGCTAAATATTTTACCAAAGGTGCCTTTGTGCCTGTGTAAAGCCTCTAGAAGCCAAGTTGCTTGAGCATCAAACCGTTACCCAGGAGCTGAACATCTTTTTTGATAAAGAGTGAACTTGCTCCTACAGCTGAGACATATGCATTGGGTGTGGAGAGGTGTTCTCTTACTCTAACAGGATGACCATCTGAATTTAATTAATTTCAAAGAGGCTACCCTGTCACAGGTAGCTAATACCTGGGTGTTCCTCTTTTCTGACCCTTTAGTCAGTCAGACACCTATCCCAGTGGGAGATGAGCTGCACCAGAACCAGGTGTGCATGGCCATGTAGGAGGGGTTGCACAATTCCCTGGCCACATATCTAGGGTGGCCACAGGAGTTCTGACAAGGGACCAACAGTCCTGCAATGTTGGATTTAGGTTGAGAGGGTCACACTGAAACTGTTAGCAGTAGAGCAAACGGAAACTGCAGCAAAAGTGGATAGGGTTACTCCTGTAAACCTTTTCCCAGCTGGCTAACCTCCTGTTAAACTACAGGGCCACAATAAGCTGCAAGAAGCACTTTTCCTGAACAGTCCAGTTGAGAAGTTACAATTGGGCCTGCGCTGGACTCTGCTGATGGGTTATGCTGAAGTGAGTCTTAGGCCTGGATGTAGTTTGCGGAGTTTTGCTATGCGGAACTCCGCCAAGTTACAAACAAACTCCGTGAAGTTCCACGAGTGGCGGAGTGCAGTGCGAACTGCAGTTTGTGCTGGTATTCCTGCCGCTTGGGTAGAAATTCTACCCAAACGGCAGCTTGCGTACGTGAACTTACCTTTCGCGATCGCAAACTTACCGTTCGTGATCGCGAGCGGGGAAATAACTCTGCTGCACATCGCGAAGCGGAGTTTTCTGCACTCCGCGAGCTCTGCGGAGGGCAGAGTGCAGAAAACTTCACAAACTCCGCGAACGGAGCACAGTTCACCGCCCAGGCCTAGTCTTGATCCCCAAGTGTCGATTCTGAGGTCCTGTGATCACTGGCTGTGTCAAAGTGTGCTACTCCTCACATCCTGAAAAACCTGGGAACTAGAGACTTTTTGGCTTCAAAGATCTCTGGTGGACTATCACAAACCTGCCAAGTCAGTTTGATGAAGTTGCATTGCCACTTGGCCAAAGATTCAGGTTACTCCCGGTCAGAGCTTTTCTGCAGCAGCAAATCCATTTTAGCTGAACATTGTAAAGAGGCTATCCTGACTTGTGGAGACCTGATCAGCTACAGCTTGCAGCCTGTCCCTCTGGAGGAATCTTTCTTTTAAAAATATGACTAAGTCAGAACATAGAAAACTCTTCACTGAACGTAGGTTCCAAAAGTATCCGGCCAGTAAGAGACGGTCCTTAGGCATGAATTTTGAATTTCTCCCACTCTGAAGTTTCCTGCCATAATTCAACTGCTTCACTGAAAAATTTTTCAGCGACTAGCCGGCCTTGTGGAGACCTTCTTTACCACAGCGTGCTGCCTTGCCCCACTGAGTATTGACAGAAGGTAAAACTTCCTACCGGACAAACTTGGATTCTATATCTGACCTACTCTCCATCATGGTCAGCTTTAAATCACACCTATCTCCCAGTCAAGGGCAACAAGATGACATTGGTTGACGCTCGATGCTTTTTGGCACTATTTTTATGTTTAATTTTGAAAATGCATATCTCTAGTTCCACTTATAGTATTTTTGTTATTTTTGTGTTATTTGTTTATTCTCTATTTTTATAAATTGGAGTGGTAGTTTTATTGAGCAGGGTTTTTAACTTATTAGCTTAGGTACTTCTCAATGCTTTACACATTTTCTCAAGTCAAGCCTGTGTGCACTGTATATTATTTATTTATTTTATAATTTTTATATAGTGCTAGCTAGACCCGAGGGTATCAGAGCGCTTTACATAGATAGGTGCATAACATAGCATGACAGAGGGATGCATACAGATAAAAGCCAAACATTATAAGTAGTCGTATATAGCATGGTAAGACATAACGGTGCATGAGGATATAAGCAACACATTATAATTTGGCATGCAGTGAAGGATAGAGGGGAAGCTCACGAGGTTGAAAACAGTCCAACCTCCACTTATCCATGATGGACAAATAAGCAGGGAGTCATCTAGGTTATTGGAGTCTTGGTTCGTTGACTAGGGCGGTAAGGTATTTCTTGAGGAGAATGAGTTTCAGGTCCCTTTTGAAGCACGGGAAGGAGGGGTTGCATCTGAGGTCAATCGGAAGTGAGTTCCATATCCTTGGTAAGTTACCCGAAAAGGATCGGGACTGAGTGGTTGTCTTTTTGAATTTCGGAGGGATGAGAAGAAGTGAGTTGGAACTTCTCAGGGATCTGGATCGTTCAGCTTTGACCAGTTTGCTGTTAAGGTAGTTGGGGGAATGTGAGTGGAGGGTTTTGTGTGTGATGCAGGCCAATTTGTAGATACATCTGCCTTCAATGGGTAGCCAGTTGAGGGAGTGGAGGGATGTGATCAAACCTTCTAACCCCCATTATGAGTCGAGCAGCCATGTTAAGGACTGACCTTAGAGGGGCTAGGTGAGCTTTTGGCGTCCCTGTAAGGATGAGGTTCCCGTAGTCCAGTTTGGATAGGAATAGGGATTGAAAAACAATCTTGAAATCGTCTTGGGGAATGAAAGGTTTCATTTTCTTCAGGTGTTTTAAAGAGTACAGCGCACTTTTAGTAGAGTTTTTGATGTGTTCTTGTGGAATGAAAGGTTTCATTTTCTTCAGGTGTTTTAAAGAGTACAGCACACTTTTTGTAGAGTTTTTGATGTGGTCGCACTGTGCCGTAGCTACCAGGAATGGAGCTCAGGTTAAAATTACTGAAACCTTTGCTGGACCTAACAAGAATAGTGTAATTGTTATTTGTAGTGGACTACCATCCAACCCAACTAATAATCCACCTTGTCACATTGACTGAAAGAATGCAGAGACATCATTCACTAGAAGCTGTCCGTTCAGCAGTTTGATGCCTCCAATACGTTGTCGACTCTTCAAGGATGAAACTATACCTACATTTGTGGGCCAGTGAACGGGGGGCACAGGGTACACAGTGTTTTTATTTTAGTTCCCATCTGTGAAATATGTTCTTTCTCTACCCCCACATAGTTGCAATGCCTCCCTACAGCTGTTTGTCTGCATCACCCTAAGGACCCATTTCTGCATTATGCATTACTTTCATTTTTGATTTCTTCTGCTACCTAGGTACTTGGAGACTAGTCTGATCATAGAAATTTGTATCAAAAGGTAAAATCGTGAAAACAGGCTGTACTCCCATGACGAGGTGTTAACGTTTCGCACCTTCCCTGCTACCCTTAAATCTCTGTTACCTGTCAAGAAGCTCAAAGTGAAGCAGGTAAGGGATTTCATACCACTGCCAGACAGCTCCAAGGCAGGAATTAACATGTATATCACTGAGGCCCCAATGTAGGTAGGACATGTCTGAAAAATATTACAGAAATGACAGGTCCAGTATTAACATTACAGGCAGATGTTTCCACAGAATCCTTAATAGGTCCAGAGATGTAAGGGAAGGGAAACAGTCAAAACACTGTGGCCTTAGCCACGTGTGTTCTGACATAGCAAGAGTACTCATGATTGCCCTCACCACACATATGCATGGTTAAGACAGTGCATGGTGTAGCTGCTGGCTGCTGCAGGGATACAAGCAGGAGGACCTCGCCAGGAAGAGAGCCGCAGTGCGGTAAGTGGGGCTGGGTTGGGGGTAGTTTTCGGGGCTAAGGGGGGGTCGGGGTAGTTTTCTGGGCTCGGGGGTAGTTTTCTGGGCTGGGGGGTCACGGGTAGTTTTCTGAGCTGGGGGTTGGAGTAGTTTTCTGGGCTGGTGGTTCGAGAGTTATTTTCAGGGCTGGGGGGTCGGGGTATTTTTCAGGCCTGGGGGTCAGGGGTAGTTTTCAGGGCTTGGCGGTCGGGTACTTTTCAGGGCTGGGGGGTCAGGGATAGTTTACAGGGTTGGGGGAGGGTCGGGTTGTTTTTTTAATTAGGCCTAAAGGCAGTGAAAGGGGTTGGGGTAGTTTTAGGGACAGCGTGGGGTTGGGAGGGGGGAAGCGGTACCCACACAATATACTAGGCGACATACAGCATCTCATTTTTTAGATGCATCTCATCGTTAGATGCTCCTGTTGTAGAGAACAGTGTGAACCCAAGTACTTTTTTATGGACTGCCTATTTTAGAATTGAGTGGAAATAGAAATCCTCGGGAATCTGGATAAAGTGCGATGTCGACAGGAGATACACCAGTGCAATATCCCTCACCAAAAGGGCGACATTTCCCATTACTACCCAAACTAAATAAGGCCAACAATTACTTGTGATAGAGGCTGCTGGGCAAGACACGGTAAGGCCATTTAATTAGTAAATTGATGCTCCCCACCAATGTAACACACACCTCATGTCCAAGAACTCTCATGGAGGTTACAGAAAACATTAGATAATGCCCATGCTCCTTCTCTCATACAATAGGTCCCCCTAACCACGTCAGTGAATTAAGGAGTAGTTAGGGAACACTCCCAAAGAGCCCTACTCATGTAGGATGTGCGATGCTCCCCCTACTGGTGAGACTGCCTGGCAACAGATATCCAGAAACAGAGTGAAGGTCTCAGACACAGGCCTCATGCATGTTCATGTATGATTCAAAATCTGTCCTACCAACAAATCAGTACGTAGTATGCAACAGTCATCCAGAAGTGTGACCATTGCTATACTAAGCCATTTCTCATCAGGGAGGAAACCCAAGTCAAAATGGCGGCCATTTCGACAAGTACTAAGAATCAGGTGGAATAGGATGATATCTAAGGGCAATATGGTAGTTGAAGCCATGGCAATGTTTGGTGCAGGTACCAATCCATTGTCTTTTATTTAACAGTGGTCAAAATGGGGATGTTAGGATAGGCAATGTAATCATTCTAATATGAGAAGGGTTTATCTATTTGTAGCATTGATGCACTGTGGATTGTCTTGTTTATTTATAACCATATCCTCTCCATGTTCCAGTTCCTCTGCCTTTAAGTTTACAATATTCACCAGCAAGAGCGTGCTCTGTGCAATATTTCGCACTTTGTGTACCCTTGTGAAGCTGCTTTTGTTTTTCAGTTTTCTTCTTAGGCAGACATTGGGATGCGTTTGGAAGCACACACATGCTTTACCCTTGAGACAGTCGAGTGACGTGTAGGTTAAACTCTTGATTGGAAGTTACCCTGAAATACATGGCACACTAGACACATTTCAACACTCGCTATCACAGCCGCAATAAAACAGACAGTCCACGTCCACCCTCATACACAATACCGCTTAATTATAGTTCAACTGCTTTATACACCAGGCCAGGACCGGCTTTAGGACGGTGCGACTGGTGCGGCCGCACTGTGGAGGGGGCGCCAACCTCAGGGAGGGGAGCTGTGTTTAATAATAGCTTATGATTGGAGAGATAAGGGGCACTTTTGTCCGGTGGTAGTGAGAAAATCCTAGGAGGTGGTCATGGGGTGAGGGGGCACCAAAAAGTATTGTGGCACCGGGCGCCGCCAGAGCTAAAGCCAGCCCTGCACTAGGCACAATTAAAACTAACTGTGGTCAGTGGGAAAAAGCCGAACTGTGCAGAAAAGCAGCGGAGTGCTGTGAAGCCACAATAGAGGCATAAATATGATATACAACTGCTGATAGTAAAACGTAACATAGACTAACAATATAATATAAGTAGATATACAAAGTCAGAGCCCGATTCTTACAAGAATGTGTGAACGTACGCCTGAATCTTTTTTTATGCCTTTGATAGGATGTAGATTAACAATGATTGGAAATTCACAGAGACTTCCAAGGATTCTCCTGAAATGAGGCAACAGAAACATAATTTCAGAAGTACTCCTAGGAAATCTTTCTGAATTTCCATTTACGTCAGTGTGAAGGTGGAAGCCCCACTCAGGCAACAACCATGATCCTTGGCAGGGTGAACCCCAAAAGTCACAAAATAAACCTGTGCTTATCCCCCTGGTAGCGTGGCACAACAGCAGTCAAGCTTACCTTAGAGGCAATGTGTAAAGTATTTTTGCACCACATACACAGTAATAAAGTAAAAACACATCACAAGAAAAAAACCAAACCAGATTAGAAAAACAGAGTACATTTTATTAAATAAAATGATTCCAGAATGACAAAATTCCAATCAGTAGAACTGGAGATATGCCATTTTAAAGATTTAAGTGAAAATAGCACCTAAAAGCACAAAGTGGCACTCACAGTCATCAGGTTGCCTGGACTTGGGGAAAGTTATAAGTTGAGGCTGACTGCAGTAGAGTTGAGGACGGATACTGGGACCAGGTTAGTCCAGCAGAAAAGTTACCCTCTACGTCTTGCTCGAACAGTTCTCTTCATGTTTGAGGATGCTGGGAAGAGGAGGCTGAGTGTTTAGGAGGGTCGTCCCTATAGCGAGAAGAGCCGGTCAAGCATCATGTGTGATACTTGCTGTAGCTTCACATTGGCGGTCACCACTGGTTGTTAGTACTGTAGTGTGAAGTGTTTTTTTTGCTTTGCCGGTCGCCGAGGATAGTGGTTGTTAGCACGAAGAGCAGGTTTCACTGTAGATTTGCATTGGTGGTCATCATGGGCGACCAAACTTCAGGATTTTCACCTTTTCTTGAGGGGAATTAGTTCTGATTCCAGCCAAGGGTCTAGAACCTAGGGGGAACCTCTTGGAGATCAGGATGTATGCAGAGGCCAGCAGCAGGGCTAAGATGGGTCTAGCTGCTGGTCCAGGCAGGCCCAGTTGCAGCAGGTCAACTGAGCAGTTGCAGGAAGGCTTCTGAAGCTTGTTGTGGCTCTGAGCTCACACAGGATATCATCCAACTAGCCCTTGGAGTCACTCTGGGTTGCCTGGGATGAAGACAAGCAGGTCCAATCTTCCTTCTTGGACAGGAAGACAGTTCTTCAAGCAGCAGGGCAGTCTTCTGGCAGGACAGTCTTTCTTGTGTACCTGTCGTGACCGAATAAGGTTAACCACTAACCTTGAATGCCGGATACAGAGGGAGCGATGGAAGATGCCAAATAACCCTTTCCCCTGTATGGAACCACCTGCGAGTATGTAGATACCCACTCTGCAGATCAAACCACAGTAGGGGAAGGGGAAAAAAGGGACAAACGAAACAATAAAGGTGCAGCAGCGAAACTAATCAATGGGAGATGTTCTGGAGTTGTAGACCTCACTCCTATTGTCGCCCCATGTTCCCTGCAGGTGAGACACAACACAACACACATGAAAGCTCCACCATAATTCACAACGATATATCAATATTCAGTATGTGATGCAATACACTTACAGTTATTACTGCCACACTCATCTCCTCACAAAAGGAAAAAATAAAGAAAATAAATCAAGGCATTTCTTCACCACTGTTTTCACAAGGAAGGTACACACTGTAGCAAAGATTCAGCAAGAAGCCACTGTATGAGTACTTATCTTAACCCAGACAGTCCTCTGGTAGTGGTGAGTATTCCCGTTTGGGTCCAAGGGAAGACTTTCTCTTGTAACACACAATTCCAGCGTGTGTGGGCATGCAGCCAAAAAAAAAGGAAACCAAAATAAAAAGCGTAAGCGCACTCCGAGCCTCTCAACAGCTCTTGGAAATAACTGAGCGTAACTTGCCTCGTAATTGCACTCCTATGCGTGTACCGGAACTCCACTTGGCCCCAGGGAATGCACAAAGGAAAGCGCTACAGCGCGAGTCCTCAGATCGGATTCTGCTGACAGGAGGTGAAAAGGCGGTCGCGCTTCAGCGCGAACGCGAGTCATTAACGTTATGGTTCTTCAGGACATTTTCATAGGTCGGAGCCTGATGTCAGGGAGAAATGTGGTTGCGCTCCAGCACGAATGCGAGCAGATATCAGTCTCCCTCGTATTGCAGGAAAGGCCTCCTACAGCTTTGGAAGAAGTGGGCTTTTGAAATCTCTAGCAGCTGCTAAAACCGCAGGCGATGCAGAATGTAACCTTCTGGTAAGACAATAGAATACAAGTGACAAGCCCCGTGTTGTTTGTGGGCAGAGCTTAAGTAAAGAAAAAAGAGATAGGACAAGTAAGGACTCCCTTGGCATTATGGGAGATGTAGTCACAAGTCATACACACTTCTAAAAGCTCCTCATACACTCATGTGGGCTTTCTATAATGCAATCTCCACCTTACCTATGCTTAAACGTGGCTTTACCTTCCACAGAGGCAGGAGTGTTCTGAGTGTCTTTAGAGGCCCAAAGTATAAACCTGGTGCCAGCCTTTGTGTGGGAAGACACCCTTTCTTACCCTCACAACTGGGTGTGGGAAGTTCTTCCCCTTTCTCTGGTCAAGGCTCCGAACTGTCTCGGGTGACAAAAGGCCGAGCCGACCTGGTGCCAGGTTCCTTTGTGTGTGCAGTGGGCAGAGGCCTTTAATTGTGCAAATGAGGCTGGGCACAGCTCATCCCCAGCCATCCTGTCCACACATAATCCCCTTTGTGTTACTGTCTTGAAGCAGTACACAAACACCAATAGCAGAGCCATTCACAGTCATGTGACACTGGCAGGAAGGCACAGCTGGTTGGGACAAGAAAATGGCAACTTTCTAAAAGCGCTATTTTTGGAACTGTGACATAAAATTGACTTCACCATTCAAGAGGATTTTAAATTACAACCCATTTGAGTGCAAACAGCATATCTCTATCTGCTCTCAATCTAAAGTGACCACTTATTAAATGCAACACAATAACCAAAGAGATGGACATTACAACAGGGAAATACGACTTTAGGAGTCTTTCACTGTTAGGACATGTAAAATGAATACACATGTTACTTTTTAAATATCATGCAGTCTGCCGAATGAGCCTTTAGGAAGGTTTAGGCCTGGCAATGATTTGTTTTGCCAGGTCGAAATGGCAGTTTAAAACTGCCCTACAGGCTGTAGTGGCAGTCCTGAGACTGGTTTGAAAAAACTACTGTAGCAGGCAGCACAATAAGTGCTGCAGCTAACTAATAGCGACAAAATGTGACCTAGTGCCAACAAAATGGGTTCAGCAACAGAAGGCAAAAATCTGGGTGTGCCATTCAAAAAGTGCAAGGTTCAGCAGAAGCCATTTCCATATGCTTAATACAATTTCATGTCCGATGGGGGTGGAGTTTTGCCGCCGACAAGGATGGCCGGCTGACTCCAGAGCTCCTCTCTGCCGTGGCCTGCCAGAATGACTATGGCATCCTTCCAGCTCAACACTCACTGTGGGTCTGAAGCCATCTGTGGCCTGTGCGGGGTCCTGGGGATCGCAAGGCTACGGATCCTTCCTCCATGATGACACTTGCGGGAGATGAGGCGACCTGTGCGGTGCCTCATCCACTTGGAGGCCAGCTCCTCTGCCTTGCTGGGTGACATTTTTTACCTCACGTGGGGGCTGCCTTCACCAGGGTGGTGCCTGTGTGCACCTTTATGTTGTTGAGGGATTTGTGAGGTCTACTGCAGCCCTCCTGATCAGCTGCGTGGTACTCACCCGCAACGTGCAAAGACGGACACCAACTTGCTGCTGGTTTGGATTCTTGGTGCTCCCCTTCCCTCGTGCACTTTGTTCCCCGCTTGGGGTGGGGACTCTCCCCTCCTCTCTTGTGGGTTCAGGCCTCCGGAGCTGAGAGGTCAGAGCCTGCCCCACGGAGCCCAAAGCTCTGACTGGGGCCCACTCTCCTGCCCTTGGAAACTTCCTGACTCGGAACCCAGGGGTCAGAGTCTGGGGTCAGCCTGAGGCCACACATACAATGGTGGGCACTGGATATCATGGAACATAGAGCCACCTGTGTAGGATGCTGTCCCTACCTCAGGTTGAAATGGAGGCTTTGTCTGGACTGCTTCAGGGACCAAGGAGCACTTGGCTGGCCTACTCTACTGTGCTTGACCGCCCCGGTCCTCTCATCCTCCATGGTGTCTCTCCTGGACTGTCTTTGCCTTGTCTACCGGTTGAAGTTGCTACCCCCCGGGGGGGTCATGTCCTGCCATACTGGTCCGTCTTTTGCTGACACCAGGGGCGACGTTCTGGCCATCTTCACCTGCCTGGCCAGATCATTGTACTCTCCTCATCGCACCACCGTTCCTGCTTCCCCTGGCTTGGTGTTGAAAGGGAGACCCCACCCGCTTACACTGGATTCTGCGGTCTCCCTACACCTAGCTGCTCTGCCAACTTCCAACCCCTAGCTGGCCAGTTGCGCGGGAGTGCCATTTTCTTGGTCTTCTACACCCTTATGGGCCCTTACCTATGAACCGGGTCCTATCTGCAACAGGATCCTCCCTCAGTCGCTCCCACCTAACGCTGTCCATGGCCACTGGGAAGGCATCACATCAACTGCTCTTTATCGAAGCAGTGGTCCACCATAAAGCCCCCATGCCAGCCCCGTCGGCCGCTGGGATGACCTGATGGATTTCATTATGCAGGAAATTACAGTGATGTGACACAAGCTCGAATTGATGGATGACAAGATCACGGATCTCAACACTGGCACAAAATCCATCTGGACTGAGATTAGAGCGTTCCAGGGCCGACTGGGTGGCGTGGAGATGTTGGAGTCGCATGTCGAAGACTTCTCAGGCCAGGAGCAGAACTTCGGCGCCACTCCCACAAGATTACTGACCTGGAAGACAGAAGCCGGAGAGATAACATTCACTTCTTTGGCTTCCCGGAGAGGGTGGAGTAGGACAATATGGGGCACCTCCTCTCTGACCTCCTCCTGCCCCTCCTGGGACCATCTCTCACCCCTCCCCAATGGGCCCATCACAACCAAGCCCACAGACCCGTTAATGCTGGTAAGCTTCACCTGCTTATAGTTTGTTTTCTGATGAACCCCCAGGTTTGGCAGATCCTGACCACAGCTCTCTCTCACAGCCCCTACGAATATGAGGGGCATGAAATCTGCATTACCGAGGACTTTTCCAGGAAATGAATGACAAGAGCCCTGCATGTCTTGCTCTCCACCCGGCCCTGTGCAAATGGGACATCAAGTAGGGACTATTTGATCCAGCTCGATTATGGATCACCATGGACGGCAGGTCCAGAGACTTCCTGGAGTCAGAAGAGCTCAAAGCCTTTCTTGACTTTCTGCAGGACTTCCACATGGATAGTGCCCGTGCCTCAGATGCAGACCAAAACTGCCCTAAGACTGCTGGCCAGCCATGTCAGTCAGGCAGACCCCAGGAGAGGCTTCTCCCACCCCACTGCTGCAACAGGAAGGACAGAGCTATCAGGGCAGTGATTGAACTCACACAGGAGACAGGCAGGGACAAATCCCACTCACCCCAGAAGGCTCCTGAGATCCCTGATCCAGGGGAAGAGGACCACCGGGCGCCGGTGCTGGCACTGCCAACTGGATGAGTACCCTCAGCTTTTAGTTGTTTACTTTGGCTTTGCAAATGTGTGTGACTCTCCCTCTGGCCATGTGCGTGACTCTGCCTCTGGCCTGTGCGAGAGACAGTTTTCCTCTATTTTTACTGCTTCCAGTGCTGATCTACTGTTGTGTGCATTTCCATTGGTAGGTTAAAGTATTTTTGATGGTTCTGTTGCATTGTTTTGCTGGGAGGGATCAGAGTATGGGGGCCCCCCTTCCCCTTAGCCCTCTTTCAGCCGGCCTGGGTGACGGCCCAGTGCACCCATGTGCCCTTGCCCTGTGATCTAGGGACCCACTCTTTAGCAGTGTAAAGGGGGCCTGCCCATCTGTGTATTATTATTATTATTATTATTATTATAAAATGGAGGTATCTCTTCTCGGTCCTCTGCAGGCTTCGTCTGGGTGAGGACTTTGTTGCCAGGGTCCAATGGCTGTATGACAGCCCCTCAGTGCAGATGAATTGAGGGAGTCCTGTCTCTCCACTTTCATATCCAGCGTAGGAAGCGTCAGAGATGCCCACTCTCCTCTTCCCACTAGCTCTGGGACCATTAGCCGTGACTGTCTATCAGTCATTGGAGATCATAGGCATCCCAACCCATGGAGGTCCCTCCTCCATCCTCCTTTACGCAGACGGCATCTTGCTGACACTCAAGTACCTCTCTTGATCTCTTCCAGCTCTCTTTGCCCTCAGAGACAACTTTGCGCAGATAGTGGTATAGCATCAATGGAAGAAGAGTGAGGCCTTCCCACTCACATTATCTACAACAGCAATGGAATGTCGATTTGCAGGTATGGGCCCCATTCCTTACCGATGGTGCGCTATTGGGTGGGGGTGACTGCCCGAGGGTATTCTGTGCCTTGTACTGCGTTCAAGGCAGTAGTCGTCATCGTCCCATGGAGGAATGCTGGAGTTCTTGCAACCCTCCTCCTCCTGCAAACACACTACTAGGTTTCCCCTCTCTTGGCAAACCCCCCGCTCCCCGCTTTCCCTGGCGCTTACTTCCTTTCTTCCTCATTATAGCGGCTCCTTGGTGCTGAAGTGCTTGGATATTGGTCGGTTTGCTTCCCCAATGCTGTTTATGCTGTCTTCTGCATTTTCCCATGCCATTGTATTCTTTGCTCGGCTGAGAATGTATTCTTTACTTTTTCTGTTGAAAATCCAAAATAAAGACTACAAAAAAAACATGTACAATTGCACACATGACAATTCTTGAATTATTGCAGCTGTACTTGCTAACCTTTCTCTTTCTATACCCCCAAGGGCGAAAATATTTTTCCAGCTGGAGAAATCTCTTCCCCAATATACCACCAGTTTCAGGAGTGCTCCTTCCAACCCTAGAAAGAGCTTTTCGTAAAGTATTGCTAGTGGTTAGTAGAATGCATCACGTGAGAGGCCACAGACACGAGCCCATGCAGACTATGAAATAAGGGGATTTACCAGGCTCGAGGGCTGCTTGGGTCCAGTGTGGTAATAATAATATCATTGTTGGCATGTGTGCAAAAGTATATGCTGTTCCACGAAAGGAACGCATCAGGACAGGCTCAGAAATCTCGTTAAGAGGGATTGTAGTTGAGCGCTCATAATGCTTTCCAGTCAAATTGGAATTGCATTGCAGCCGTGAAGTATCCTGCCTCTGTGTTAGAGCTGGGGAATAATTTACAGACACAGTCCTCACGAGAAAAAAATATATTCAGCCGCGGCGCGTTTTACTGTAAACATTTCTCCCACAAGTATATATTACTTTATAATCGTTGTGTATTGAAATGGAGTTTAAGCATGTTATTAATGAGCTCGATTGACACCGCTAAGCAGTATAAGCTATTAGTTCAACAATTGTCCCCCACTAAAATAAAACCTTTTTATCCAAAATCTGTTTGTCCTGCAGGCAATCCAGAAACACAAAGATGCAGATGCATTTTGGAATAGGAATTGCATTACACACTGCATCTAGATATCATGATAATACGTTGGTCTTCGTTTTATATTAAGATTAAGAAGAGACGGATGAATAAATTCCTCAAGTGTATACAAAGATGTAAATACTTGTTTTGATGTGTTGTATTTTGTCACTTAGTTAACCTCAAGTCAAATAATCAATCAATCAATCAAAATTTTGTAGAGAGCACTAATCACCCGTGAGGGTCTCAAGGCGCTGAGGGAGGAGGGGGAGGGGTGCAGCTACTGCTCGAACAGCCAGGTCTTGAGAAGTCTCCTGAAGGTCAGCAGGTCCTGGGTCTGTCGCAGATGGGTGGGAAGGTGTTCCATGCCTTGGCGGCGAGGTAGGAAAAAGATCTGCCGCCGGTGGTTGTCCTGTGGATGCGTGGAACGGTGACGAGGGCGAGATCAGCGGAGCGAAGCTGGCGATTGGGGGTGTAGAAAGTGAGTCGTTTGTTGAGGTATGCTGGGCCGGTATTGTGGAGTGCTTTGTGAGCGTGGTTGAGGAGCTTGAAGGTGATCATAAACAACAAAAGAGGAGAGAGACGGTCAAAATGTAAAGAAACTAGGAGCCAAAGAGAAGAAGACAGGTTCAGCCCACTAAGTTGAGACAAATCCCATCAGCCCACCGTTTCGGCAGAACATAATCATCTGGGAGTAAGGTGGATCAACTCATTGCAGTGCACCCTATTTCAGGGGAACCATCACTGTGTATATGCAATGAGTTTGCAGTCTTCCAGAGAAAAAATCTCAAAACATAGTGGTACTGAGAAAGAAGTAAGATGCAGTGCAAAACAGAAAAGAAGTGTATTAAAAATGGCTACCTGATAACACCACCCAACTTTATTCGGTGTCAACAAAAGTGCCAAGATTAAAAAAGCAAGTGAAAAACTGATAGTTTGAAAAAATAACTATCTTATAGCAATAGAGGTCGACATGTTTCAGCCAAAAGGTTACAGTTACCTGGCTTTCGTCAGGGCCATGTATGGTAAAATGCTACTGCAGAAATATGTGTTTACAAAGATACTTTGATAAGAACATCACCATGACAATACCCTACCAACATCAAACAGTCATTGATTTGTCCAGTAGTTTAAGGGATGTCAGAGTGTTCCTGAAAAGAAGAAAAATATGTGTTTACAATTTATGAAACACAAATAATTGACTCTCAGTTTCAGTACAGCACTTTGCCTACAAAGTACAAAGGCTAATAAGTCCATGAATTTTGGATCCTTAAACATTAATTAGGAAAATGAATGTACTCACCCAGCATTATGTGGGAGTACGCCTCACCTCACCCGGCAACTGCTCGGTGTACTGAGGCCCCGCTCTGTATAAGTGTAAGAAAACACATCCTTAAAAATGTATATGTGATCCTTCTTGCGAAAATTAGAATAAAACTTCCTTGTTGGCCCTGAAGACAGACCACTGGCCTAAAAAAACAGAGACTCCATTCAATGCAGATTACTTGACCTCAAGGTTTCAAACAAATAGTATTTGAAAATCAGAATTGAATATATCAGTCTATAGAAATATTTTTGAAAAAAATATTTTTGAAAAAACCACTCACAAGCAAGCTTGTGAAATAGTATACCTGCCATGCATCAAATAAAAGGGAGAACATGGTAAAATAAGTCTCCTACTGAGCATTTCGAGGTACAAAGTTCTAAACATAAAGAAAGGAAGCTCACCTATCCGTCGGTACCCCTCTCCTTGTCCAAGCCGAAGGGGAGGTACCGATGCATCTGTCAGTGTCCCTTAAATAGTGTAGCTAATTGGTTGAATTGTAGCACATGACAGGGGACTAACTGCAAATAGACATGCTCAAGAGAGTAGTGTCACAAAAGACTACTATTCTATTGGTACCGGTTAGTCACAAGTCTCGCATGGTGAAGAGACTCACGTATTGGTTGAATTGTGGCACCTGACAGGGGACTAACTACAAATAGACATCCTCAAGAGAGTAGTGTCATGGAAGACTACTGTTCTATTGGTACCAGCTAGTCACATGTCTAGGGTGGTAGAAGGACTAGCATATTGGTTAGATGGTAGCACCTGACAGGGGACTGTCTACAAGTAGACATGCTTAGAAGAGTAGTGTCTAGGGAGACTGCTGTTCTATTATTACGAGCTAGTCACATGTCTATGATGGTAAAGAGACTAGCGTATTGGTTAAATAGTAGCACAGGACAAAGGACCAACTACAAATAGACATGCTCAAGAGAGTAGAAGACTACTGTTCTATTGGTACCAGCTAGTCACATGTCTAGAATGGTAGAGAGACTAGTGTCTTAGAAGAAGAGAGTAGTGTCATAAAGAACTACCATTCTATTGGTACCAGCTAGTCACGTGTTTAGGGTGTTGGTTAAATTGGAACACCTGATAGGGGACTGACTCCAAAGAGACATGCTCAAGAGAGTAGTGTCATAGAAAACTACTGTTCTATTGGTACCAACTAGTCACATGTCTAGGGTGGTAGAAGGCTTGAAGGTGATCCTCTTGTTGACTGGGAGCCAGTGCAGGTTTCTCAGGTGGGCTGTGATGTGAGTGTGGCGGGAGTTATTATGATCTAGAATCACTCATAAAGGTTTCACTGTGGTTGAGATGTTGGGGGAGGTTCAAGTTCCAGAGACCATGAGGTTCAAGTTCCAGAGACCATGAGGTTCAAGTTTCAGAGCAAAAACCAAAGGAAATGATGGACGGAGTGTTGAACATTGCAAGCACTCACCCCCAGTCCACTGATCTGGGTTTAATCCATCACCGTTCTTTAGCCCACTCTGCCACCCCAGTTCAGACATGGCCATATGCAAATCAGTCTGACCCTGTGCCTCATGGGAACAGTCCAGCCTGAACTGCAAGCCATGTCTTCCATCGACCGGAAATAAGCTTCCTAGGACCGGTTTCTGGCATTTCAGCCGTCTTCAGCCAGGCTTGCTTGAATCCAGTGGCAAAGTGAGGAAGGGACTCACGTCTGAGCATACCCTGCCAACTTATGGCGAACAAAGCAAAAACCAAAGGAAATGATGGACGGAGTGTTGAACATTGCAAGCACTCACCCCCAGTCAACTGATCTGGGTTTAATCCATCACCGTTCTTTAGCCCACTCTGCCACCCCAGTTCAGACATGGCCATATGCAAATCAGTCTGACCCTGTGCCTCATGGGAACAGTCCAGCCCGAACTGCCAAGCCATGTCTTCCCTGGACCGGAAACAAGCTTCCTAGGACCGGTTTCTGGCATATGCTCAACCGGTCCTAGGAAGCTTGTTTCCTAGGTGCAGGCAGTGGTCCATGAGACCACAGCCTGTTCTCCCACATATTTTCCCAAAGAAGAAACATAGTTTTTTCAGTAGCAGGCTTGGTTCTTTCAAGGTGTATGGGTTGCTTCATTATTTTATTCCCATTCTGGTTGAAAACACAGTGGTTGTGATCTGCTATTCTTTGCAGGCCACCAACCATGCGTGTGTTGCAAATAACACGTGGTTACAAATAGCAATCTGCCTAATGAATATTGAAAAGACAGGTTGTTCTGCAACCCACTGCATCGGGACATTTTACAATGTGACCCAGAAGTGCATAAGTTACATCATAAAATGAAACACTGGTAACCAAAAATTGTTGCACAATTTGCGACTAGTCATTCAGCACATCTAGACCTTGGAGATAAGTTATGCATTTCAAATATGTACCCAGTATTCTATGTTGCTTTGTCTCTGAAGTAATACTGGGTGATACGCCAGGATGGAGGCTGAAGACCCAAGAGGAGCCTAAAGGGACAAGACGGACGGCTACGCTAAAATCAACAGTATTCTCGAGTCCAACCGAGAAAGAAATTAAACGCGGATTTGATGCCTTTTCCAGGTCATAATCCTGTCATTCCATATTCGGCATGATAGCACCAGTGGTTAGTTATTGCCCCAGTAATGAATAAGAAAACAAATGTCCCAGGGTGGGCATGGCAGTGGTTAGTGCCAGGTAATTCACACTCTGGTTGGCACCATGGATGTTCAAACTAGTGGTAACAGGCCCTCCTACCAAAGGTGTGCAGCACTGAATCTGGCCCAAAGTAGGGCTCCAGGCACAAGATAAAAATCTGAGGAAGAGAAGTATTATTTTGAGGTCTCCCTCCTGTGAATGTCTGTTGAGCGGAAATCTGGGGCCCACTGAATAAAAGGAGAAAGTTGTACCTTGAGTGCTGAGGCATCGGTGCTGGGAGTGTACCAAGCACCTTACAATGACCATTGGGGCTTTAGGCCCTGCTACAAACTTCAATATATCTGAAGGATTTGAGTGTGAATTTTAACGACCATTGATGTGGGACCCTCTGTTTCCACATTAAAAATTCATAGTGGCAAAACAGGGCTCAAGTATACCTTCCTGGGGCAGTTGTTAAACGGAAGCCAATGCTTGTAGGGGCCTGCGTAACCAGGCTTAGAGAAAATTGAAGCCTCTGTAAAGGCAAGGAAATTAAAGAGCCTTACGTGACCATGTGCTCCTACTGCAGCTCACGTTTACAAGCTTTTTCTTGAGTGAGTGTGGTTGACTGTTTTCTCTCATCTGACCAGTCCACCTTTGACAGCCATTGACTTGACTTAATAATTGATTTTTAGCCTCAATGTCCCCAGCAATCAGTGTTCAGGATAACAAGTTTGCAGCGGAAAGTGGGCATCAAATAAGTCTTCTTGACCCTCTTGGTAAACTTGGGTGAGCCGTCCAAGAGGTAACTCAATGCACTATATCTCATTCTTTCAAAAATCCTGCAAATCAGCCAGAGTTAGAGTTTTCAGTCTCACAGAGGAGTCTGGGATAACCCCATACCCATTGCTGTCATTTAGTGGTCACCGGAGGTCACAGTTGAGGTTCCTGGCCTGCCTCGAGGTGGCTAATTCAGTGTCAAGAACACTAGGGGCAGATCTGCATTCAGTATTTTCTATCTGTTTTTCATTGCACTAATAGTGAATAATGTTCTATTATTCACTATTGGTGGAATACAAAATGGAGCACACTTAGGACCTGTTGTGGCAGCTATGCTAAGTGAAAATGGATTTAATGTTTTGTTGTATGCATGCTTTCGGCAAGAGTGTGTTTAAGTGAGAGAGTCTGCATAAGAGTTAGCAAGTGGGGGCGGGAGTGGCGTAATGGCCAGAGCTGTCGACTTGGAGCTGGTCAACCAGGTTTGATTTTAGATGTCCGCTCAAAATCCTATGATTCTGGGCAAATCACTTAATCTTCCATTGACTGCCAAAAATGAATGTGTCCTTGTACTATGTAACTGGTGCTAATGTTAAGCGCTCCCATACCTTCAGGGCGAGTTCGCACTATATAAAAATGTAATTGAGGCCCAGAAATTCTATTCTTTAATGAAAGGCAATGCTGCACCAAAGTTGCTGTGTTGCCTTCCTTTAAAGGGAGAGAGGAAAAAATGTGCCATATCTAATAAGATATGGCACATTTTTCCACCCATGCACTGGCACACCTTTTGCAGGCATGTACAAAGGCACACACTCTTGAGCCATAGTGCAAGGGTGTGTGCATTCTCTGAAGCATAGATTTCATGCCTTCAGGTACAAAAACAGTGCTTTGAGACTTTTCCCACTTTGTGTATGTGATGTACAATGCACTGCACATGCAAGATTGGAAAAACGAGGAGAAATTAAAAGATTTCTCTTCTTTTCGCCTGCTTGCGGAGCAAATTCCTGTCTACCAATGTTTGTAGATAGGGAATTGTGTCAAAACCCATGGGTGGTTGCATGGAAATGCCTATGCACCACCTATGGAATGCATCCTTTATACAAAATAACCCAAAGCAGAGCATAGCACAATTTCTGTGTTACTTTGGTATAGTAACACAATCCCAGTATCATTGTCACAGTGGGCTTACCTAGCAAAAGTTTCAGTGACACATATTTCCTATAAGATTTACAATGGGTTGACGTTAGAATAGAATAGAATAGAATAGAATGGAATAGAATAGAAGAGAATAGAATATGCCAATGTTGGAAAGATATATTGGCTAAAAAGATATGACCAAGGTAAGTATCTATAAAAGGGAGCATGAATATAGGATCTGCTACAGTGAGTACCAGACACTTAAGGACGTTTCCCAGGGCCTTAGCCTTAACACTGGGTGAATTACATTGAAGCTGCAATGATGTATAATATCTGATTGAACTGGCAGATATTAGTACCTATTGCACAAAAGACTAGACTGGAGATCATATCCACTGACGATTTATTAGTCTTCAGGAAGACATTAAGGGCCAGATGTATCAAAGAATTGCTTTTGCGATTCTTAAATAGCAAATTTGACTGATTTGCTATTTTAGAATCGCAAAATGCAATGTATGTAGGATTTGCAATCCTTAACATTCCCTATTAGCGAATCGCAATTTGCGATTCACTATTAGGGAATGCCTTCCCATTCATTCCTATGGGCCTGAAGGCCCATAGGAGTGAATAAGAAGGCATTCGCAATTTGCAATTACAAAATAGGTCATCACAAATTGCGAATGCAATTGCAAAGGTGCCAGGAGGACATAAGGCACCCCTGATGCACCCCCAAAAAAGTTAAGTGTGCACATGTGGCACACACACATATCCTAAGGGCATGTGTATGCGCCACATGGCACTTACAAAAATGCAATTTAGTGCATTTTTCTAAGGATTTGCAAATTATCACCAACTTGAAGTTGGTGGTAATTTGTGATTCCTTAGTGCAAAGTCGCATCGCATTTAAGGAATCACAAATTGCGATTCCCTAACTGCATTAGCAAAATAGGTAATCGCAATTTTTTTCAATTTTGCGAATGCCTTTTGGGTTGAGACATCCCAAAAGGCTTTATACCGTTCGCAAACGGGACGATTCTGCGAATCGGCCCGTTTGCGAATGGTAAAACCCTTGATACATCTAGCCCTACAAGCCTAGCTTTTCCGATTTTAGGAAGATCGGATCTGCACAAGTTTGTTTTTACTATGGCACCCGGACACCTATAGGCAATGTGTGCTCTATAAGTACCCCCCAAAAATAATTAAAATAAGTTCTGCCTGACATTAAAAAACATATGCAACATGCAATTCCTTGTGCTTCTGCAATATGCCCATTGAATGATAAACGGGTTTAGCTTTTTCAAGTGATTTTGTAGGAAATAATACCATAATCAAATGCAATGCTGATGAGAGCTCTGTTATTCGAAAAATACAGATTCTCCAACATCTGATTAATGGTGGAATAAAATTTGGACCACTAGCTTTGTGGAGAACATTTTGACCTTTATTCGAATCATTAGTACATACCTGATGCAATTTGGGCTTGGCAGTACCCAAACATCTGGATTTACTCTTAGAAATGTATATTAAGTATCGAGCTGCACTGACAGGCACAGAAATCCCCCACCAAGGACAATGAGATAGTTATTGGCCCCTCTTTCCTGATGAGAGTCAATATTCGATCCCTTCTTTTTTTGTTTCTCCTTCATTTCAGAAATTGCATTGATACGTTTTATTTGTATCAAATGTATATATAAAGAAAAAGTAATGATCTACCACATCCCTGGTTCAACCAAGAATATTTCTGTCTATTGCAGAATCAGCCATTGTCAAGGAAAGCACAGCAGCACTACAAAAATATTTTGTGCTTCCCCAAATGAGCAATCTTTACTTCTCAGAAAGTTGTGCTGTATGCTAGGTTCTCCATTTTGAATGGAAAGGATTCCAGTGGTGCAGGTTTCACTGCTCTAATGCAGAGGACATCAGTGCTACACTTCCTATGATAGAAATTGTAGCTGTGACCATGTGAAGTCAATGTGGTCTTCGCAAGGCCCTGTTTTAGCCCATTCCTTTTACCAGTATAGCAATGCTCAGTAATGCTTAGCCACACGAGTGGTGTAACATGTTTTATCAGGAGAAGTGTGAGAATATCATTTTGTGGATTCCTCACAGCTACCGTAACTTCCCTTTCAGAAATGTGAGGAAAAGGATTGTTTTTGTATATACAAATATCAGTTAAATAGATTTCCCAGGGTTGCCACTGAGCCTGAGCGCGAGCCCAAATTCCGCAGCTACCCACATTGCCAAAGGGCATGATTTTTCATGACAAAAATGTGATGTCTCCAAATGTGTTTGTGGCCTTTGCAGTTGCAGGAGCTTGTCCCATCCATACAAGTTGGGTATAGTTTGTATCGGGAGAAATGTGAGAGTGCAGTTTTAGAACATTTGGTATTATCTGATGGATTTCTCTCACCGATTGACATCTTTATCCCCTCTTACAAGGAAACCAAAACATCAACATTAACAGTAAAAAAAGTTAAAATACTGCAAAATGATGTCCATCACTTAGGATAGACGGTATGTCATGGTTTCCCCTCCACAGCTGTCATGTTGCATAGGCTCAGAGGTTACTGAATCGAGTGAAAGTGACCACTGCATACTTTTGGAATATGCATCTTTGATGCAGTGGCAGAATGAAAAATGCCATGCTGCAGAATGCTATGATGGACCCAGTAGTCTGCCATATCTCACAAATATTCATTGGCCTTGCACTTGGGGGCATCCCTGAGCTACAGTGGCTGACGGGGCCTGTGTTACGCCTCTGCTTCGATGCAGATCTAGCAGTTCCAGCACATGTATTTTATCCTGTTTTATTTTGCCTATTTGTACAGTGTGTGGTTTTAAGCACTGTGCAAGTACATGTTATGTTAGTGCATTGGAATGTTGAAAGCTCCTTTGAAGACAATGAAGTTGCTGAGGGATAATAATGTCTGGTATAGGCCTTCTCTTCCAACATTCCAATCTTTATCTTTCTGTTTCTTGCTTTTTATTTTAGAACATTCTCCCCTCAGTGGGTGGAATGTTCTAATAGCCTTATAGACTTTCTGCCTCTGGCTATGCAGGTTGCTAAAGGCTCTCTCCCACTCAGGTTGGCGAACAACCATTACTATGCATGGCTTTACGTCACATGCATTACAACGCATGCAACGTCACCATGCGTGGGCATTGCTACGCATACCATTACATCGCATGCGCTAGCGCATGCGCGTGCGATGGAATGGTGATGCTGGAACCGGGAGCAGAGACGGCGAAGTTGCACAGGAACCATGAGGAAACAAAGGTAAGTGGATGTTTTAAGGTTTAGGGCTTAGGGCTTTAGGTTTGGGGTAGTGTCAGGGGGGATAGTGTATATTACTGTTTTAGTGATTAGGGCTTAGGGTTTTTAGGGCTTAGGGGTTTGGGTAGTGTCAGGGAGTGGTAGTGTATATTACTGTTTTACTGTTTAGGGCTTAGGGGTTGGGGTAGTGTATGTTACTGTTTTACTGATAATGGCTTAGGGTTTTAGGGCTTAGGGTTCGGGGTAGTGTCAGGGGGTGGTAGTGTATATTACTGTTTTACTGTTCAGGGCTTAGGGGTTGGGGTAGTGTATGTTACTGTTTTGGTGTTTAGGGCTTAGGGTTTGGGGTAGTGTTAGGGGGTGGTAGTGTATGCTACTGTTAGGGCTTAGGGGCAGGGGGCCGTAGTGTATGTTAATGTTTGAGCGTTTAGGGTCAGGGTTTTTTTTATTTAGGATGCAGGGAAATGGGGTCCGTTGTAAAGGCATTTACTATGCATTTCTAAGGACATGAAAACTAATGCCATACATTGTAATTGCATGCGTTGTGACGTACATCATGAACTAAAAACCGCGTTGTAAAGGCACGCGATGTTTTGGTTCGCGATGTATCGTCATACATCCCTCAGGTTCAGAGCCCTATTTTATTTTGGTGATATTTACAGTTTTATGCACTCTGCTTAGTATAATATGTACTGTCATGTCATGCCATGTCACGTTATATGTTAAATAGTAGTTATTAGAGCATGTACACCAGTTAAGCGTTCATGGTGAGGGACACAACACCACCTCTGAAATGAATGAACCCCAGAAAAGAGCTAGGTCTTGAAGTTTTACAGAGAAAAGATGGTGCTGAGGCCGAAGGGTTACGAGTTCCAAAGTAAAGAAAGAAAAACTGTGTTCTAAAGAATGTGCCCTACTGACTTTAGGAATAGAGGGTATATGAGACGAAAAGGATCTCTGGAAAACTGGACATGATGTAGGGTCTAACTAAAGACTGGAGCGGGACGGGTAATGGTGTGATACATAGTACAAAAAACCTTAAAGGCAATACCATGATTTATCAGAAACCAGTGAAGTGCAGCGAGCTCTGGATTCAAATGATAAATAAAGAGGGCCCCTTTCATAAAACTAGTTTTAGCCATAAACATATGTTTAAAGCCAAATATGGCTCCATTTCCTCCTGCCAGGAATCCATAAAACTACACTTACAGTGTAAATCATTTTACCACTATGTCATGGTATGCTACATCTGAGTACAAGTACACAGTAGTAAACCTCACGCCATGGGCGGGGAGTGGGCTGATCAAGTGAACTGAGGACAATTGCACAGCAGTAAACCTCACACAAGGGACAGGGAGTGAGTTCATCAAAGTGTGTGAGAGAGTTTATGCCTTTGTCCTCTCTGATCCTCCCCCACCCTTACAATGACTGGTAAATTTATTCCAGCAAAAGGCAGCAGCAAATCTACTCACAGGTAGGTAGAGTTTAGGGGACGGGGTTTCTGTGTCGGGAAATTGCTTTCTCCATGGAGGATAAAAATGAAAACAAAAAAAGTATATTTGCACAGTGGGCTACTTTTCTCCAGTGCGAAATTGCACTGCGCGTACAATACGATTGGGGAAATGGTAACACACATAAATGCCCAAGAAATTTCCAGAAGTACACTTGAAAACCTGCATCTCTTTACATATTTGTATGAATAATTTAATAACTCTACTTATTATTTCCGTCAACTGTTTACTTTTCTGACACCATTTATGACTTCGCATAATCAGTTTCGTTCTTTAATCTTCCCACATAAAAGGAAAACAAAGTCAAAAGTGGAAGTGGATGTAAATAATGTAACACTTTTTTTCAAAAGCCGATTATACTATGAATGACTCTCAGATCTCCGAGTATTTTCAAGTTTGCAGGAGCTGGGAACCAAAAGCAGTTTCTGCAGGATAAGTTAACTGGGTGATATCTCTTAGGGGCATATTATCAAGCACGGCGTTAAAATTATCGCCGCTTTAGCGGCAGAAAATCGCCGCTAAAGCGGCGAAAATGGGCTTGATAATATGCCGCAGAGAATTCCCATAGAAGCCCATGTTGACACCAGAACATGGGCTTCTATGGGAATTCTCTAGGGCATATTATCAAGCCCATTATCGCCGCTTTAGCGGCGATTTTCTGCCGCTAAAGCGGCGATAATTATAACGCAGTTTCTTGATAATATACCCCTCTATGTTCTGACTTTTGCGAAAGTTAATTTTCTATTGAGAACAGAAAGCCCCTTTCAAAGTAACATGTAGGTATTTACTTGTATCAAGAAATTACATTCGGTCTATTGGTCTGAGTGAGATTTCCTTCCACATTTGACAGTTCCTTTCAGCAACATTACTTAAAATATTCTGAAACATTGAAATAGAAAAGGTGATAAACAATTGTGTGAAGTGTCTGCTTGACAGAATGTTCACACATTTGCAAAATAATTATTTTAAAGTGAGGAAACACCTCACATTTCTGAAGCCGGCAGCCTTTTCATAGTTTAGTTTGTATCATCCAATTAAAAGGATAAAAATAGAATTAGTTCGCAAAACATTTCTACCTCTTTTAGTATGAAGCATGTCCCACTTGCTATTTATCTAGTGATGTCACCCTTTTAGTAAAATAGAATTTTTTTTGGGGAGCATAGGGGTCAAAAATCTTAAATGTAACCTAATCTTGAAACTGACATAAGTGGTAAATTCCAGAGCCTCTTTTGATTCCTCGAGAATCCAGGATTCTTATATACTCTGAGAACCGCAGGCGAAACTACGGTTAAATCGAGAATGACTTGTAAAGACAATCATTTGCAATGCAATCGGTCTCGCCTTTGGGAACCTATATGTATTTAGCTATGCAGCACATTAGCCTGGGTGCTGAACATTCACTGTTCTTTAAAATGGAGGCAGAGTAAGCACCAAACTGCGTGACATGCCGGGTATGGGAACACATGGAGAGAAATATTGCCTTTCAGCGGGAAATGGTATAGTCCAAAGCTCTGTTTTGAATATAAAATCAGGGCCTTTGGTGTTCATATCACTGAAAATACAAGATTTGAAAAAAATATTTTTGTCTACTGGTGCTCGTGGAAGACCATTACTATGGACTGGAATCTAGAGCATGCTAAAGTGATTCTGGTATTTTACTGACCTCTGCTGGTCGTTTTCTATCAAGACAAATAGAGGCAATTGAACAGAAAATAAAAGTCCTTAAGCGGAAGCAGACAAGTCCTAGGGCTGATCTTCAGAGCCCACATAGGACATACACATATAAGTATATAAGTATATACTAAAGTATATACAAGAGGTCTCGAATGCTCGACCTAAACACACAAAGGGGAAAGAAGGAGGATCAGAAAGACTTAAGTACCGTCACAAAGAGAGACCGCAGGAACCAGCAAGAGGTATAAACAAGCCAAGGGTGTCAGGTACTGGATTAAAGAGGCCTGGGGTGGTTTCAATTCTAGAGAGCCCTGGTATTCGGCCCGCTGACATTTATTTAATATGGCTTCCGAGCAGAGCTTTGGGCACGGTACTCATTATTTGATAAATTAAGCACTGACGCATCTGAAAAATACTTTTCCTTCGACGATGCAAACAGCACTCATCCCACTGTGGCGCAGTGCTTTCCTATTCACATTCCACTCGCAGGCTCCCGCACCCCGCGTGTTCTGTCCAACTTGCTCCTTTAATGGACTGTAATGGAAGTGAAGTTCCTTGTGCGCTGCAGGGCTCGGGGTTTACTGCTCCAGTGTCCCGGTGGGAGAAACACCGAGCGGCTGAAGCATGAGACAGGGAACGAAGAAATTACCCGAGAGCATAGCTGTCAAGGTTTTAGATTGCTATGTGTGACATTTTCATAATTTCTGTGTAATTATGAGTGCAATTAGAACCACTATGAGTGACACTTTTCTCGCCAGCAAAATCAACCAATAAAAGATGAGGGAAACATAAATATCAGAAATTTGACCCATTTGAGCAACGAGAAACTCTAAGATCTTAAAACTGCTGCAAATTCATGAGGTGGCTGAGTCATAATTACAACGAAATTATCAAAATATCATACATAGCAATCTGAAACCTTGGCAGATATGAAAGAGGGCGAGCATCACTTCATATGACATGGCATTGAAGACCATGCCCATACTTCTGTTCTTGACACCGAGTCTTGTTTACTTAAATATTTCATAAAAGTGATAGGAAGTATGTGTTTTATTCTATTGCTATTTTATTGCTTCTCTTGTACAAATTATGATGATATAATAAACTTGTGAATTTTGGTTGGCATAATGCAGGGCTGGACTGGGAACCAAAAGCAGCCCTGGCAAATTTTGCCAAACCAGCCCCCTTCCGGCGTGGAGCGAGGTAGCGCAGCGAGTGTGCCCGACCGCTAATAGGGGGGTTTAGGGGGATTCTCCCCCGAAGAAAAGTTTGGAAAACAACAGATCAAAATTGTGAATTTTACACCACATTTTTCATTACATATTCAATTGTATCAACTTTCAAAGCACAGTAAATAGTAACTGATGACCTTAAAGAGCACCAGGTTACCCACCCAGTCATATGTACCCATAGACATTCTTTCAGAGAGCACCAAAAATAGACACAAGTAGTGAATCAGAGAGAACAAAGTAAAAGTGAGACCAGCCCCCACATGGTGTGTAGGGACAGAGAGAGAGAGGGAGAGAGAGAGGGAGAGAGCGAGATAGAGAGAGAGCGGAGGGAGAGAGAGTGGAGAAAGAGGGAGGAGAGAGTGAGAGAGAGAGAGGGAAAGAGAGGGAGAGAGAGAGAGGGAGAGAGCGAGAGAGAGGGAGAGAGAGAGAGAGAGTGGGAGAGAGAGAGTGAGGGAGAGAGAGAGAGGGAGTGAGAGAGAGAGAGGGAGAGGGAGAGAGAGAGAGAGAGAGAGAGAGAAAAGGATAGTGAGAAAGGGTTAGAGATTGAGAGAGGAAGCAAGAGAAATATGGGGATAGAGAGGGAGAGAGGGGGGCTAGAGTAAGGGAGAGAGAGGGGGAGAGAGTGAGAGAGTGAGAGAGCGAAAGAGGGATAGGTATAGAGAGATAGATTGAGAGGGAGAGAGGGATAAATAGAGAGTGCGTGAGGGAGCGAGAGAGAGAGGGATAGAGAAATAGAGAGAGAGGGAGAGAAAGTGAGGGAGAGAGAGAGAGAGGGAGGGAGGAAGAGAGGGAGAGGGAGAGAAAGGGAGAGGGAGAGAGAGGGGGTGAGAAAAAGAAAGAGAGATGGAGGGAGAGAGGGAGAGAGAGGGGGAGAGGGAGAAGGAGGGTGAAAGAGAGAGGGTGCAAGAGAGAAAGAGACAGAGAGAGAGTGGGAGAGTGAGAGAGGGATAGCGAAAGAGAGAGGGATAGGGAGAGGGAGAGAGGGATACAGAGAGAGAGGGGGGAGAGATAGAAGGAGAGAGAGAGAAGGAGAGAGAGAGAGAAAGGGGAGAGATGGAAGGAGAAAGAGGGAGAGAGAGAGAGGTATAGAGAGAGAGAGAAAGGGGAGAGAGAGAGGGAAAGGGGAGAGAGAGAGAGAGATAGAGAGAGAAGGGGGGAGAGAGAGAGAGAGAGAGAGATTTCCATCATTTCACTACAGAACATACCACTAATTTACTTGTAATTTTACCCTCACTACATCAAAGCGCCATTGTTGTTCCACATAATGCAATATTCTTTCACTACAGAATAAGGGAATAGTTGAACTAGATAATCTTATTGCATTATAACAAAACAGGTATGAACGTACTGAACAACATGTCAATACGGTATGGCAGTATATGCCCATTAATGTAGTACAGAATGTCCCGTACAGAATGTCCCCTTGACTGTACTTCCGAATGTAGCCATCTTTGTACCGAATATGACCACCATCTCTGTGCTTCTGTACTACAAAATATGCAATGATAGTAGTACAGAATATGCAATATTATAGAATGTCATTGCTACCCTACCGAATGAGGCTATTGTACTACAGAATATGTTCTAATTTTAATATAGAATAAGGCTATTATTGCACTGTAGAATGGGCATTAATGTAATGATGTTTCGTACTATGGTATATGTTCATTATTGTACTACAGATTGGTCCCATGACTGTACTCTACAGAATATGCTATTATTGTATTACTAATGCAATCACTCTCCTACAAGAATGAGGTCACAACTGTACTGGAGACTAAGTCATCATTTCACTACAGAGAATGGCTATTACTGCCCTACTGAATAGGCATTAATGCACTGCAAAACATGCTGTTATCCAACTGTAGTACATGTGCATTATTGTACCACAGAATGTTCCCATGGCTGTACTGAAGAATGTGGCCATAGCTGTATAGAACATGAGTATCGGCTAATACTATCAATCAAATATTCTTTATCTATACTATCATCCCACTCAAATTTCCTTAAACAATCAGAGATGGCAGCACTAGACAGATACACAAAAATAATCATACGCGCAGAAAGGCAAACAAGAGGCAATCAGACATTTAATTACACATGGAAACTCTGTCAGACAAGCATTTAGACACTGACACAGAGGCAGACACAGTCATGGTGGTGCCATTTTAGCACACAATGTAGCTAGACACAAAGATCCAGACGGATGCAATCACATAGAGACAGACAGTGTAAACACTGTGATAGACACACATACACATCACAGCCAGAAAAACAGTGATACGGTTATATCCCAAGAAATATATTAATATGTAAGTAAGTAAAATGTTAGCTACCCAAGAGAACTACTCTCCTCATGGCTACTAAGTAGTTTGGAAACTACTGCAATTGTCTTTTTTGTATAGCTGTTTTATATTAATGACATAGCAAAAAGTATTTTTATTTTTGTAGAGTAATTTTGAAATTAATGATGCTGTAAAATGTTTCTTTTAGATTTGTATTTTTTCAAGTATGTTTTTACTTGGTGATGTAAATGATCATAAATTTATCAAATAAATTACTTACTATTAATATGTATAAACAACACACACGATGGCACAGTGGTATACAAGTCAAACACATGCTGTCAATCAGATGTACATACAGCACGGAACCAAAGTGACACACAGCAAAGACACAGTGTCACACAATACATACACAATGACATAAAACACGCACACGGTGACACTGCAGCATACAGCACTGATACAGTGAAACACAGATCAAAAGCACAGTGACACATAGCACAGAAAACAGTCACACAACACACAGTACAGGGCAGGCACATAATGGTACAAAGCACAGAAGTCATGACGCGCAGCACGGACAGTGATGGACACCACACAGCACAGAGATGCAGCAGGGACCACATCACAGCAAAACACACATCTGTGGCATACACACACCTGTTGCTGCCGAAGACACCACTTTCACAACAACATCTAACACACCCAGAGTGTACCACAGCCACAACTTTACCACCAGACCTCAGCCTGGCCTGTTCCTGCCTGTGGAAATGATTATTAATGCTCTGAGAACATTTATCCACAGCCCCGGTCTGTTCCTGTCTGTGAAAATCATTCCTGTTATGGGAAAATCTCTCCACAGACCACAGTCAGCCCTGGCCTGGTCCTGTCTGTGGAAATGATTCATCCCAGTTCTGCACTGCACAGTGGAGTGGAGCTACCATGCTGGCCGCAAATCACATTTTAATATTGATGGTGAGAATGCGGGGTCAGGGGTGGAAGTCATCATGCCCTCCATGCTGCACTCCTTCCCTCCCACTGAGACGTCTCCATCCCTGCTCTCTCACAAGCAGGCTACATCGATATAGCTTTTTTTCCTTCTCAATTTTCAGCCATGAATCCGATGCACAGAAGCCACGCTGCTGTGCAATAGGGCTACAAATATTGCAAAAGGCAATAGCTTGTTTCTTCTGCACCGATTGACGGAACACTTTTTCTTTTGCTGTTTGATTTCTAGGCTCGCCTCCAGAGAGAAGGTCAGCCATTTACAGAAGGGAGCCGTCTCCTTGCTCGATGCCTGTTGAGAAACACGGGAGACACGTACATACAAGCTGTGCTTGTAGAAAGGCTGTGTGTTGCCTCTCTAACTCATTTCTTTCTTGGAATAATTGACAACGATTCCACATGCCCCAAATAATGTTTGCTCCGTTTTTTTTTTGCACATACCATCAGATTAGGCCTCAATCTGATGGTATGTGCAAAAAAATCATTGGGCCTGTAATTTACTTTCGTTGGCTGCGGCCGACCCATGCAGCCCCCGAGAGGCTGAGGCAGCAATCACAGTAGGCCATGATTAAAGTAGGAGAATGAACGAAGCAGGCTGCCTGCATTAGCGTAGTTCAGTTCTCCTACTTTAATCGCGGCCTGGCCGCCCGCACCATGCGCACCAAGTCAAAAATTGTAATCATGATGATGATTGTTTCATCATCATAATTACAAACTTTGATTTATTGCCTGCACCCGCGACGGTCCTGTGAGAGGCTGAGCGCGCAACTTAGGCCAACTCTGCCCTCCGCCCTGCTCACAACAAGTCACTCAAAATCAAATCATATAAAGTTGACTCCACCACTGCGCGCGGCACGAGTCCCGTCCGTGCCCAGTGCCAACTGTGCCACCATGAATCATTAACTGGCTGCAGTGGAGGGAAAAACTCACCTGCTGTTGGCGGCAGTCAGGGGGGAAACCCTAGGAATAATTAAATTATGGCCGCCCGCAAGCTCCAGTCAAGTGCGCACAGTGCCTCTCTGTCTCAGTCGTCACTTGTGATGCTAAAGGCAGTCTGCGCGAGGCCCAATGTGCATGCAGCATGATGACATCAGCCCCGGCCCCCACCCTAAGAGACAGACACGGCGGAGGAGGAGACAGTGCATCATTCTGCGCGCTGCACACAGGCACCTCCTCCTCCTCCTGATTATTGGTTTGCACCGCACGGGTCAATAAGGCTGCGCTGTTTGTTTTCCCTGCAGCCCAGGCTGCGCACTCCTGCACCGCGGAGCAAGCAGAGACACAGCGGACAGAGAGAGCGGACTCGGAGTAGTAGTTTCAGGAAGTCTGACTGACTGTCTGTCTGAGTCTGACACAGACTGTGTCAGTCTGTCAGACTCAGACAAACAGTCAGTCGGACTTCTCTCTGAAGTGACTGACGTCATGTCACTCACGGTCGGACCGAAAATTGGCCCCAGCCACAAAACCGGCCCCCCTGTGAAAACCAGCCCATCCAGCCTAGCGGGCTATTGCCCGGTGCCCGGAAGTACCAGTCCGGCCCTGGCATAATGTATTGACCAATAACAATAAAAAGGCAGATGCAATGCCAATTAGACAAAAAGAAAAGAAAAGGAGCATGGTAAAACAAGGAGAATAAAACAAATCACTTTTACCAGGTGGTGTTTGTTGTCCAAGACAAGGCCATTCAAAAAATTAATGTGATGGGAAAAGGAGTGGGGTGAACTAAGTCGGTAAGGGGTCTATTAGGATGTAGGGCGGATCGCCACCACCATGCGGGCAGTGGCGATCCACCCTACATCTTTCCCCGCCCGCCACCCATTTCCCCCACCATTTTAGTTTGGCAAGGGGGACACCGGCGGATGGAAAGACCGTTTGCCGGTTTTCTGCTGGTTGACCAGTCAACCGGGCGGAAAAAAGGGGCTATATATGGTGGCGGTGTCTGCTAGACACCGCCATCCATATTAGCATGGGCAGCGGAGCATGGCTTTCCATGGCAGAGACCTCGCCGTGGAAAGCCATGCGGAGTCTGCTTTCGGGGGCCTGTTGCGGGCCCCCAGGGTATTGGGGGGTGGGGGTGCACATGGGGGTTACCTATGGTGCCCCCCTGCATTGTCATGGACATGGTGGCAGGCACCTCACACTCCCTGTGAGCACCGCCCGCCACAAAGCTGGGAATGGAGGATGCCACCCCCACAGTGGCATCCTAATTGCAGGTGTGGGACTGCCGCACCACTGGCGGTCGGTTCCAGCACCGCTAGGGTGGCGGGTGGACTAAAGTCTGCCCGCCATCCTAATCGGCCCCTAGAGCTGTCACTGCAGGGGCCACCATATCCATAAGCGACTGCTGTAAGCAGGAAAGTAAAACTTGTGAAGAAACTACTAATATTAGCCTCTGAGGTCATCACTAGAAGAAAAAAAAAAGGAGGTCACATGGCTCCACTAAGAATTAACACTAAAAGGCCTGCAGAACCACCTAATAGGGTGTGAGAGGCCGTAACACAGAGCCCAGCTGCCTCAGGGCCTATAGCGTACATTAATTAGAGTCAGCTGACTCGCGGACTCCGGCTGGAGCAGTTAGCAGTGTCATGACAGCATGGTGCTGGGCAAGCCTCAGGAGAGGCTGGGAGATACACACAGCGGTCACAGCAGGCTGTATTATTTCAAAAAGGTAACACCAGTTAAGTGAGCAGTCCAGGGGTCTGGTGCACCACAGCTACACAATTCACTGACTTGAACAAGTCAACAAACTAAGAGAACTGCATGTACTCTGTAGCAAAGAGAAACCTTTTAAGTAATTTTTAAAACATACTTACTGCATATTTGCTATGCCCTGGGTTTTAGAACAAGCTGCACACGGTTCACCCTGCAGCAGAGCCTCTCTTCCTCCTGCATAGTACATCTTCTTGCCCGCGCTGTGACCTGGGAAATGTCTGGGAGTCCCAAGAGATTGTCACATACAGGAGACTGATCGGGCCAGGCGAGGTAGGGGACACGTTTGTACTCAGCAAGGAATGTTCGAGTACTTAAATCTTGGATTTTTTTTTATAAAACCCCTGAAGTTTATTTTCCAGTGTAAGAAACACTTAAGCTGCTCTTTTTAGCGATTAGATAAACCTTTCCTCTTGAAGCAATATCGTGATCGGTACAAGAGGACAATACTCCCTGGGGCGCGCAATTGAAAATGTCTAAAATCTGCTCTATAGTGTGTTGGATTGCTGAATTTTACTTAGCCCACATGTATGGAAATAGAGAATTTTCATATTCTGCAGCGTACATTGAAATGATGGTTCTGAGATGGACAGTTTGATTGTCTTGAAAATAAATTGCTACGAAGTAATTTTTTGGGAACTCTGCTGCCCTCTTGTGGGCTCTGTCGGCACTGACATTGGCGTGGCGAATAAGGGAAAGCCAGAGAGCATACATTTTCTTTCGTCTAATTGCTGAACTGCGGATATTGTCTCATTTACAGGGTAGGTTATAAAATGTTGCGACCCTAAAGCACTGCGTGAAACAGATTAGAGTAATACCAAAAAGTATTGACAATGCAATAGGACTCACATTTACGCGTGACCTATTGCATTGCAAATAGCAATGCGTGCGGGCGACGAAGCACGGGGGGGGCGGCGGGGAGAAGGCATCGGACTGCGGCAGGGGGGCACAGGAAGAAAGTAGTCTGTGCTGTGAAGGGACCACTAGCCGTGGAAGGACACAAATGACTGACATGGCTGTTATGGGGAGGGACTAACAAGCTTAAAATCAATTGGAAGGCAGCATTTAGAACCTAAGCCAATGAAGAAGATGGGCCGAAGAGTAGGCGGAGCTTCCACAAAGCTTCCACACTATAGTGTATACTGCATGCCTCGCAAAGCGATGCCAGCGCATTCGCACTGCAACACTAGGCGAGACCTAAGAAGAAGAAAGTAGTCTGTGCTGTGAAGGGGCCAGTAGCCGTGGAAGGACACAAATGACTGACATGGCTGTTAGGGAGAGGGACTAACAAGCTTAAAACCAATCAGAAGGCAGCAGTTAGAACCTAAGCCAATGAAGAAGATGGGCCGGAGAGTGGGCGGAGCTTCCACAAAGCTTCCACAATATAGTGTATGCTGCATGCCTTGCAAAGCGATGGCAGCGCATTCGCACTGCAATGCAAGGCAAGACCTAATAAACTGGGAAGGAGAACTACTAAAATCTAGAACTCCTAAAATCTGCTTGATGATTAGGTTCAAGTTTTTCCATACTAGCTCTCAGAAGCGCTGACTGACATTTGATCACTGTGCACCCGGCCTGTTGAATTCCTAGACGTATTGACTTCTTCTGGGACAATGTAGCAGCCATGTTGGCCTTTTAGATGCACAGGTCTGACATGTAACTGACAGCACCCTATGTCTACCAGCAATATAAAAATGGTGTTTATTTATTGGTTTCACTCCCACTGCCTCTGTCTAGTCTAGGGAAAAAACAGTTCACTGTAATCAGTTCTGCATCTGCAACAATCACTTACAATAGACATTCTAGAACTGTACCTAGTTTGATGACCTCTGATTGGGTTTTGAGATGTATTAGGACATCATTCACCAGATGGCCCCTTAAAAAGGTATGTACCTCATATAAGACCGATTATGACTAGGCCAAACCCTACCCTGCATGGTTTAATAGGTATGCCTCGCACTTTATCAGGCTTAGAGGTGAGTCTAATATATAACTACGGGCCAGATTTGAAGTTTGGCATACCACCATCTGCCAAATTGAGAGATCGCCTCAGCCGTGATATCTATACCTCGATAGGAACCGCCATCATGGCAGTTCCTGTGAGGATGCAAAAAGTATAACTGAAGGCCTCTGCAGCAATATGGGAGTTTGATATTAAAAAAGAAAAAAGTGTATGACCCACCCGCCCGCCTCCCCAGCGAGGAGTTTTTATTTGTTATTTTCTGCCCTCACTGCACCTGGCAGTAACAGACTTGAGCATGACACTGTCCACCCCTACTTAGTTTAATGCTCTTCCTCCAAAGGCACCTGCATGTCGGGCCCTCAGAGGACGTTTTCCATTGACAGTCAATGGGCAATAGGGTCTTTCATTAAGGTGGGGAGTCTTCCGACTCAGAATATAATGGGTGGACCATCAGTCTGGCACCAAAATCTAAGTCTGGCCCTAAGTGTGCCACAAACCAACTTGTCTATTAGAGTGCACCACAACAGTCTCCCAGTTTATATCTCTTTTTCTTGACTTCCCTACCTCCAACTGCCTTGGACTAAATCATTACTATTCAAAGGGATGCTTGCCGATATTCGCCTACAAATAAGTGTGCAGCTTGAAGACTGATGAGAATGCATTTTTCAGGAGAAAGTTCCACAGAAGGAAGTTGTTTCATTCTTTAGTTCTTCAGCGATTGTGAAACAATTTCTTAAGTCTTGAAAGTATGCATTTCAAATTGTTCTTTCAGTATCCTGAATGGTCTTCAATGTATTGTTTTCTTTGCATGACAGCTAGGTACATAAAAAACTTCCTGTAGATATACGATAGCTGGTTGAATCTAGCAAACAACTATCTCTGTGATGGTGCAGATGAAAAGGTGCAGATAGTCAGATGTCAAGTCAGTAAACAAAAACTGGAGTCAGGTGTCAAATATTAATAACAAGTAGGGCTAAAGCTGACTGTATTGCAAAAAGCCAATCCTGTGGACCATGTATGCACCTGTGACACAGGGCCGGACTGACCTATAGGGCAATCAGGCGGTACCAGACAGGTTGGTCTGAGAGATCAGTGTGTAGCCTATTTTATGGCGGTGTGTAGGCCTCTTTGAACTAGGAATAATTTCCCCACATTCAAATATGTCTCCTGTGGTCTGTGTTTGCCACATATACTGCTTACGTGCCTTGCTTGATGAAACCCCTCTCACTCAAATCGTGATTTGGGCCTAAAAAATAATCTTATCTTTGGTCTCTTATAAAGCATGAATCTGAAATGTTTTGGCGTATAAAGTGGAACAAATCTCACAAATTGAGAATTAGATTTTAGCTATCTCGATTTACGAAAAAATCACGAAGAATTGAAATGGTATTAATTTGCATAGGGCTAAATCCCACTTCTGAAACAGGCAGAGACTGCTTTTGAAATATAGGGACAGATCTACAAGATAGTGCTGCAGCGCGGCACCGCAAGCCATTTGGCTGCGCCAAGGATGCCTGAGCCATGGGGAGATTGTTTTGTGCAGGGAGGGGCATCTTCCTGCACAAAATCAATTTCTACAGGCATTTTCCTCTTTCAATACGTGCTGTACAATGCAGCATGCATTGAAAGAGGAAAAAACAAGGAGAAGTGAAAATATTTCTCCTCGTTGCATTACCCATTTCCAGGTTTACAGTTTCTCATAAATCTGGAAATGTGTGAGGTTTCATGGGTGTTGCGTGGGAACACCCAGAGCAACACCCATGGAACGCCCCTTTCACTCAAAGTGCTGCATAAAGGGGCCATATTTACAAGGACAGGAAAAGCCACGCTGGGTGGCTTTTCCTGTTCTTGTAAATATGGGACTGAGAAATGCTCTGCCAGTGCGTCACAAAAAGTGACGTACTGGCAGCGCAAGGGGCTTGTAAATCTGCCCCATAGTTTCAGATTTGCTTGTCAGGGAGATTTGCAATCATCCAAGATGCAATGCGTCCTAAACAAGACTAATAGAGATTTTGTGGACTGAGTACAGTTAGGCAAGTAGGCATGAGTATCTGTTAACGCTTTAATTTACCTTTACAGACCATGCTCTACTATCTGTCTCCTTAACCCCTTGTGTGCCCCGCCCTTTCCACGCCCTGTGCCGGGCGTTGAATTAGCGGGCGGGGTTCATGACGAGATAGTCTCGTCATGGGCACAGCGCAACCGCGGCCCATGACGAGACCATCTCGTCATGGGCACTCAAGGGGTTAATGCGTTGGATGCCCCTACCTCCTGTTTTCACACTGGGCTGAAGAAATGGTTTTGAAGAGCAAGGAGATAGGGGTTAGAGTCACTGGCACAGCCAAGATTGGAACATCTAAATTCAGGAAGAGAACCCACCCACGGGTCTCGAAGGGTCTGCTTTGGGTGCTAGAAGACATCCCAAAAGACTCGGGTGGTGTCTATGGACCAGAATGAGTTCCTCAAGTCAGACTGAGGGTCTCTATCATAGTCTGTGAGCCATATGGGTTTTTTGAAAGTGGGTGGAATGCAGTATGATGAACATGTGGATCAACTGGGCTGTGAGATACCAGCTGAGGGTCTCTGAGGACCTCCAGGTGGTGTCTTAGAATGCGCTGTGGGTATCTGAAGGGAGATTATAGGTATCTGTGGGCCAACTGTGGTGCAGTAAGGTTTGTTCTGAGCATCTCAAGGAAGATTTCAGTTTTTGGTTGATATCTGGAAAGAACCTAATGACCAGCTGGGGTTTTCAAGAACTGTCTAGGTACCTGTGGCCAAATGGAGGTGTCTGGAAGAAGTCTGAGCTTTAAAATCTTGGGATCTCTGTCAACAGGTCCAGAGAGTAACTGAGGGTGGGCTGGAAGTGTTTGATGGTTGGCTGAGTATGCCTCAAGACAGACAAGGGTCTCGAGTCCATAGCTGGGGGATCCTCACAGGCCTTCAGGGGGTCTCCTAAGAGTCTCTGCATCTGTGGGCTATGGGATGTTGTAGGACCAACTGTGTGTGTGTGTGTCTGCAGAATGCTGAAGGTCTTTCAGAGTGATTGATGTGAATAAAGATCAGTCAGGGATCTTTCACCCTCTCTGAGGACAAGCTGATGGGGCTTTAAGCAGGGCGTTTACACTGGCATTTTTTGCTCAGGGAAGCAGATTTGAAGGTGGCAGGTCTTTACTTCATTTTCAGACTCGTATTAGCAGAAATAGGGTAAAACAATACAAAACCTATGTTTCTCTAGACCTGAGTTTTTTCTGAAAATGTGGGAGAAGACAAATATTGCTTAATTTGTATCTTTGTGAAGGGCAGCTCTACTGAAGTCTAGGCTCTCTCAGTTTAACTTTCTACCCACATCCCCAGAAGAAAAAACGTTGACATACAAAAAAGGGCTCTCAGGAGAACCACGCATCTAAAAAAAGAAAAAACAGTTTCTTTATAGAGAGTCCTTTTATTTCATTTATAAGAGATGTTGAAAGGCAACTGAAAGTTGTAATTCCAGAGTGTTAGTTTCTTTGATCTGCAAAGAATAGCCAACGTGTATTACAACTGCAAAGATTGGTACCATGATTTTAACCACTATGATTTCAGACTGCAAAGTAATACCACAATTTAACATGTGCAAAACATTTGACACGTGTTTCGCAGGATAAAACACAGTTTTTCAAGGCTGCAAGAAATATTGCAATACAATAAGAAGTAATTATTTTTCCTAATGTTCAAACAAAACAGTTGATAACAAGCATTATATAATGATACTTCCATATATACATAAAGTAATATATCTGAATTCATAATATCAAAAGATCATTAACTTCCATTAAACAATTATATGCTATCACGTAAATTCCTGTACTATCAGGTTATATCCTATAGTACCATGCTACATTTTTTACATTACACAGCAGCTTTTCTATACAATATATCCTTCTTCATTACTATTAATCATAGTAATCATTGCATAGCAAAAACATGTCAGTACACAAATATGCATTTATCATATTCACAACATATAGATCCGTGGTTCGACATTAGTTAATCCCTCTTATGAGATAAGATCACAATCGAACAAAGGAATACGGACTATTTTTCTCAAAGATGCCTTCGATTATAACCTCTGTACCAAGTTCCTTACACTCCACTCACATTCATTCATATGTATCCAATATGTATCCACCTATGCCTCAATGTCTCCACTGAATTATGTCATGGTTACACAACACTGAAAGGTAGTTTCTCTGCATGACTGAACACAGTTGTAAGGACAAGGAGATTGCCAAAAATCAAGTCTTCTATTTCCCAGGGCGTTCCATCTCCCTTCTTAATGAGGAATATCCATTTAAAACAATGAAAATAATATTGATCCCTTTCTTAGGCACGTGTTGATGATGGAGGAACTAATCTGGGTTCCTGAACTCATCGATTGCTGAATATTATCACTAATACCCACTGGCTGGGGCACCTTTTCTTCAAAGTCTGTGAAGATCTTTGATCTGTTTTTGAGGGAAAAGGATTTGTAATCTCCCCCTCGCATGGCAAAGAAAATGTTCTTGAAAATATCCTAGGGCATGTCTAGGTTTGACAGATCACGCTATGTAGGCTGAAATCCGTGGGCCTCATTCTTAAAGAAATGAGTAATCCACACCTTGATGTTTACAACTTTGGTTGAGACTTCCTCATTTCTTGAATGGGCCATTATCAGCACTCAAGGTGGAATCTCTGCACTGAACGCTGCATTGGGGTGATTCTGCCCCAAGTGCGGAGACTCTGCACTTGTAACTGTACGAGTCGTAAACCCCTTTGAGAATCGGGCCCCATGTATATATAAAAGCATGTAAGAAGACAAAGCAAGTGCACATCCTCTGATTTGGGTGGGACTTTACCTTCACCTTCATATCCTGGAAGAAAATGTACTTCTACCCTTTACAAGGGTAAGTATACAACCTTTTCCTGGATGATAAGGGCTCTATAAATACACACAAATGTGTAAGGTTGTGGAGCTGCAAATTTCCACACCCACAGGAGTAGGTGAACACCATGGAAACTCTGTGTGAATAAATCCATTCAGAAATTGGACAAATGGTTTTGTACTCATAACTTAGGCCATTTACATGTGTACATTCAACTTACATATGTCAGTAGTTTTAAGAATGAGGCCTCATGCACCAAGTCCTGGACAGAACCTTGTTATCACTGTATTCTCACATTCGGCCCAGTAGAAACATACAGAAAACTGATTCCCAGCATGTGCTGACATGTTAAATGAAATCATGTTTTGTATCCTACATGTGTCAAACTTAAACTAATGGCCACTTCACGGAAATGCCCAGGAGCACCAGCTTTCCCCTTTAGGGTATGAAATAGAAATATTTAACATCCACTTCCCCATCAGTGATTCTGTAGGCTTCTATTCCTGCATAATTGCAGTATTACAGCATATCAGAGTCTTAACCAGCAGTGCTGTGTCTCTATAGGGTCTTTTTTATGCATAATTTCCCGTTCAGAGTGAGCCCAGCCATTGAAATATTTTGTGTACAAGTTGTACGTTCACCTTCTATATGCTAACAGGTTTGCCAGAGCAAAATCTAATTCCAGAATTCACAGAGCAAGTGGGATTTCCTCACACAAAAGGTATTCAAATGTGGTGTTTATATGTCAATAAATCTATGGCTAGGAGGAAGGTTCTAAGTGACCTTTTGATAAGGGACAGCAAATAAGTTAAAAATCCCAGTGGCGGTTGACAAGAAATGCATTTTTTGTGTTGCTAATAACTATGACACTGTGTAAAGAATCTCCGCAAAACCTTTACAAAATTTGCTCTTTTTTGCCTAATTTGGGCATAAAAAATCTCAAGGTGTTCTGTCAAGTACGGTCCGCAACAAAAGAGGGGGTCACAAAAAACAAAATCCAGACAGCAGTTCAGTATTTTTTGAGAAATTAAGGTTCACAAATATTTGAATAGCTGAACGTTTGAGCTTGAGGAACTCCTGTGAGACTCTCATAGGAGTGCAAATTCAAAAATAGAGTGTTCTGATTAGCCCAGGCAGCTTTTTTTCCTTTGGGCCATCTTTCTCCCACGAGAGTCAGACTCCTGCAAAAGCAAGTGCTCCGATTGGCTGCCAGCAACATGAGAAAAATGTTGCTGGCAGCCATTACAGTATTCAGGGACTTAGTCCACTCTCCTGAGTTCTAAAAAAATTATATAAAGGGAACCCATCCCTCGGTTCGGCTCATTTGCTGTGTCACAGGAGCCCCCCAGTGCGGGCAGGGAAACATGTGTTGGCTCCTATCTGGCGGGAATGTTTTTAAATATCCTGCTAAAAAAAGGAAGTAAACACAAAGTCCACCCTCAGCGGGTGGGAGCTTTAAAAATGCTCCCACTAGTTGAGAACTGACTTGCCTTCTGTTTCCCGACCTGCACTGATGCACCAGAGCACCGACCTTTAAATGAAGCAGACCGCTGACATGGGTACCACGGGGCGAAAATAGGCCCTGGCAAGGGTGCTGCACAGCAAACTCCACTTACAAAAAATAATACAGCCTGGGGTTTGGGTACCCAGTGGACAAGAAGGCCAAGGGAGGTGCGCCATGCTGCTCCCTGGAGCCTAATATGGCATGGTGAACGTGCCCTCCTTAATCAGTTGATGGGCCCTGGGGGATCCGGTCCCTTGGGTAAAAAATGGCTTGGGGAGGATGGTAGTGCACCCCTTCCCTTATTTAATAAATTGTGCCCAGGGAATCGGTTCTCTGGGGCAGAAAACGGCTTTTGGATGGGGGCCATGCACCCCCTTCCCTTAAATGTACGCAGCACCGGGGGGATGAGGTCCCCGAGGCCATAAATGGGCAGGGGAGGGGGACACTACCAACTTACCCCTCCCCATATATATTTTATTTTGCCTTTTTTTACAAAAAGGTACAGCCCTGAGGGATGGAATTCCCAGGGCCTCTAAAGGCTTGGGAAGGAGGGAAGCTTGGGCTCCCTCCCATTTGTTTCCATTTTGACCCCAGGGGATGGGGGTCTCTAGGGCCTAATATGGCTTGGGGAGATGGGCTGCATGCTTCCCTTCCTTTTTTTATTGAATTTGGACCCAGGGGATGGTGTCCCTTGAGCCCAAGAAGGCTCTGGGAGGGGTCTGCATGTCCCTTCCCCTTTTCAATTTGATTTAGCCCCAAGGGATGGAGATCACTGGGCCTGATAGTGCTCTGGTAGAGGGGCCATGCAGCCTCTAACCCTTTTAAAGGAAAAAAAGGCCCCTTGGGAATGGGTTCCCCAGGGGATTGGGTCTCCGGGGTCTATTGGTTTGGCCCCGGAGGATGGGATCCATGGAGCCTGATATGGCTCAGGAGGGTTCACATGGCCACCATCCCATTTTTTATTATTTTTGTACCTAGGCGTCGCAGTCCCTGGGGCCTATTAAGGCTTGTGGAGGGAGGATACACTCCCCCCTTAGATTTTGGCCCTGGGGAGGTGGTACCCGTGGTCTAATAAATGGGCTGCATGCCACCTCCTTTTGATATATATATATATCCCGAAGTTCAGCCCTACGCTGAACACATCAAAGGCTGTGTGCAGTGTGGGGTTGGCAACCTGCTGGGGGTTTGACCACAGGTCCAGGTGGCAGGTCAAGCCCTGTTGCCAACCTCCTGATGCGCATGGCCCAAGGCTGTACACAGCTTGGGGCTGGCTGTCTGCGAGGAGTTGGAAGCAGGGCCTGGCTGCAAGACAGGCCCTGTGGCTAACCCCAGGCCATGCACGACGAATGACTGTGCACAGCATGGGGCCGGCTGCAGGGGGTTGACGCAGGGCCTCCCAGTAAGTCAAGCCCTGCGGGAGTTGGAGACCGGGCCTGCCATTACGTATGGTAATAAAATATTATTTTACTTTAAAAAAGCCCTAGAAATCCACTGAAAAACACAAAGGTTAAAGTAATGTTATAGTTAGGTGAATATGACAGTGACTACATTAACATTTTGAACACAAAAGACCACAGAAATTCACCATTTATAGTTAGCAGAGCTAACTATAACTTGTGCCCCAATGCACTGCTTATGACCTCACATCACTCATAACATGATCAGTGACATCACTGATGACATCTCAAATGACATCACTCATGACATCACTTATGACATCATCCAGTGAGTACATAAGTTAAATTATTATCTCTTTCTGTACTACTAATGAGTGATGCTATTTATAACATATGTGATCTGAGTGGCAATGTGACTGTCTGTATCAGTGTGTGAGTGAGTGTCTAAATGGCTGTATGGGTGGGTCAGTGGGTGTGTCTGCCAATGGAACTGTGAGTGTTTTTTTGGGTGTGGTAGTGGCTGTGTGAGTGGTTGTATTAGTGTGTGATTGGGTGTGTGAGTGGTTTTAAGGGTGTATGAGAGGTGTGGGTGTGTGAGTGGGTGTGCGAGTCGTATGTGTGTGTAAGTGGGTGTGTGAGTGTTTGTATGCGTCTGTGAGTCAGTGTGTGAGTGGTTTGTGGGTGTTTGGGTGTGTGTAAGTGGTTGTGTGGGTATATGGGTAGGTGTGTGAGTTATATGGGTCTGTACATGGGTGTCTGAGTGACTGTATGGGTGTGTGAGTGGTTATGTGAGTGGCAAATGTGTCTGTGAATGAGTTTGTGAGTGGTTTTTGGTGTGTGAGTGGCTGTTTGAGTGATTGTATGGGTGTTTGAGTGGTTTATGGGTATGTGAGTAGTTGTATGGGTATGTGAGTAGGTGTCTGAGTAGCTGTGTGGGTGTGTGAGTGGTTGTATGGGTATGTGAGTGGTTTTATGGGTGTGACTGAGTGGGTCAGTGTTTGTATGGGTCTGTGAGTGTGTGTGTGAGTGTTGGTTTTATGGGTGTATGGTGGTGTGGGTGTGTGAGTGGTTGTATGGATCTGTAGGTTGGTGTGTGAGTGGCTGTATAGTGGTGTGACTGGGAGTGTGAGTAGTTGTATGAATGTGTGAGTGGGTGTGTCAGTGGTTGTGTGAGTGGGTCCATGAGTTGCTGTATAAGTGTATAAGTAGGTGTGTGAGTGCTTGTGTGGATGGGTGAGTGATTCTGTGCATGATGCCATCAATGATGTCATCCGTGATGCCATTTAAGTTATCAGTGATGTCATCAGAGATGTAACTGACCATGTAATTATTGATGCAATATGTGAGGTCATACACAGTGCATTGCATGGGCTTAAGCTACAGTTAGCTTAGGTAGCTATAACTGCTGAATTTCCATGGTTTTGTGCATGTGAAATCTGAGCCTAACTATAATGTTGCTGTAACCTTTGTTTTTTTTCAGTGAATTTCTACAGTTTTTGAATGTTTTTTCCTAACTATAACATCCCTGTAAACTTAGTTTTTTTTAGTAAATTTGAAAGGTATTTTATATCTTTTTTCTTTACTGTAATGTACCTGTAACCTTTGTTTTTTTGTAAATGTATACGTTTAAAAAAAAAAGTTAATATAGCTGTAACTTCTAATCTTAAAGAATGGGTGTGTTAGTAGTTCTATGTGTCATTGAGTGTGTGTGAGTGGCTATAAGAGTGTGTGAGATGGTATGTAATTAGCTGTATGGGTGAGTAGGTAGATGTGTGAGTGGCTGAATGGGTGAGTGAGTGGCTGTGTGGGAGGCTGTATGGTAATCTTCACGAAGTGATCAGCTTGTACTGTTGGGCCTGCTCTGGTGTCACTGAACCTGCTGTACCATGGTTATGCACCTGAATGTGTTGCTGCTGTTGCTTCATATTTACAAACTGAACAATGTTCTTTGTGAAGTGGGGTGCTCACTCTCTTGGGCCCATCCTTGTGTCACTGCTGTCAAAATGCCAGGACTAAAGTAAAAGAATGGTATACCACTCTCAGTACAAAGGAACCAGTAATATCAATCTTTCCCACTCTTTTTCAGTGATACTGACTTACTTAGCAAATCATAACCATCCTTTTTTTGGAAATTCCATTTCTCAATGGTCAATCTTTATCAACCCAGTCTTCGACTCCCGATAAAAAGCCCAATTTGGTAGTTTGAGGGTGGATTCCTAAATCCATCACGACACTCAGTGCGACCCCCTGTGTAACTTTCACGATGGATTCGCAAATCTATACTGAGGTCCGTTAGAGCATTTAACAATGTACAGCTATTACTTTGCATCTACATTTTATATTCTAAGATAGTACTGAATTTGAAAAATAAGTACTCCATATAGAGTGTTCTGATTAGCCCAGGCAGCTTTTTTTCCTTTGGGCCACCTTTCATAAGCAATGAGTCTAAACCACTCTCATTTTAACAATCAAATTACAGTCTCTTTGGAACCTTCCCCCTTCACTCTGTTAGGTCAGTTTCCATAGCAACCACATTTGGAACACTCACAAGTACCTGTAGGTCAAAAATTTACAGCATTTTCTCAAAGCAGCATACTAGCTTCAAATTCAACCGGAGCAGGTGTGATTGACTGATTTGAAATATAAGCATATCCAAAATAACATTTCTTTTTATTTTAGTTTTCCAGAACCAATCACAGATCTATGCATTTTTTGCTCAAAATCACTACCTATTTATCAGGCGATAATGAAACGTGTCGGTTGTTGCTTCAACCTGGGTGTCCTTTTTTGTAAATAAAGAAGATTGGGAAAGTTACGAGACTGCAAGTGCGTTCTCACTATTCCAAGTGAATTTGAGGACATAAACACTGGCGTGGCTCTGCCGGGAATTCGCACCGGAACAAGAAGCGCCAGGGGTCTGTATACTTGAGCCATAAAACTGTGGATCTATATATATGTATATATATATCCAAAGCACAGCATTCCACCTGGGGCCAGCCGAATTTGCGGCGGGTGCAGCTGGGAAGTGGTGGTGGAAACTGCTTATAAAACAACAAAAACAAGGAGTTCATGGTACTCCCAAGGTCAGGTGCACTCGTGGGGTGTGTGTCGCCTATAAAATATCCGCAGACGCATTTCTGGCTCTTGCCGTCATCACTGCGGAAAAGCTGTCAATAAAACGACACAGTCATTTAAACGGTTACTAGTAGGTAGTTATATTTAGGACCTAGCGTTTTTTGTTTTCCCAATAACTTTGGCGTTGTTTAACGAATCTTTGCGCAATTTTCAAAACTAGTGGGGCGCTCCGGTCAGCTCCTGTCTTGAAAGTTTCTGGATGATTCGTCAAGCGGGGGCCGAAATAAAAGGGGGGTCCCAAAATGCATTTTCCCCTTGTAATTTTCCATAGGAAACTTTAGAAAAAGCTACAGCCCAAACTGCTGAACGGAATTACACCATATTTGGCAAAAAGGTAGCCCTTAGTTCAGAAAGAGTCCTTTGTTTTTTTAAATGGTGTAAATCCGTTCAGTAGTTCCTCAGAAATTAAAAAATTAAATGGTTTCGATATCTGGGCGGAGGCTAACCCCCCAGCACGAGCTTGGCTCTAATTGGCTGCCAACACTTCAAAACAGGAAGTGTTGGCAGCCATCTTGTGCTTCGAGGAGGGAGAAAGAAAAAGGTAGGAGAAAGATAAAAAAATAAGCAAAGGGGGCAGGGTAAAAACACCCTGACCCCCCAGGCCAGCTCAGGGGGTCCCGCCCCAAAAAAGCATTTCTTTTGTAATTTTCGTGCGGGGTCGCGGCGGTGCACAAATCCATCCGAAAGATTTTTAAAAAACGGAGCGTGGTCTCCCACGCTTCGTTTTCAAAATCCCTGGGTAGGCCAAGTACCGGGGGCAATATATTTATGTAGCCGGGGCCCACAGGGGCCCCCGCAGCCCCAGGGACCGCCACCTCCCTGGGGCTAAGTGAATTATAATATGTGGGAGTTAATGCGGCCCTCCCACAGCCCCGGGGACCGCCACCTCCACGGGGCTTGCTTTTTATTAATCTGGCGTGCATAGGTACTACTCTGGCGAATGTAGCAGTGAATGCATTAGTGCCTTGGACATTGCATGAGTACATGTGTACTTACAAATTTACCATGCACTCTCCTTGCAGCACTCTAATCATCCAGTTACAACCCATGTACTCATGCAATGGCCCAGGCACTAACTCATGCAGTGCTACAATCTGAAGAGCACTACCCATGCACTCCATCAATCCCCCTGTCACTCCCTGCACACTCTTTATGCAATGGACGAAGCACTAATACATTCACTGCTACAATACCCAGAGCAGTACCTATGCACTCCAGCATTCCCCTTGTCACTCCGTGAGCACTCTTCTAATCACCCTGTCAGCACCGTGTGTACTTATCCAATCGCTGTGCCAATACCCAAGCACTTATAAATTCACCATGTAGTATCTTTGCAGCACTCTAAACATCCAGTCACTAACCATGTGTTTATGCAATGACCCAGGCACTAACAGATGTAGTGCTACAATCTCCTGAGGACTACCTATGCAGACCTCTAACCACCTACACATTACTGATTCATTCCTCCAATTACCCAGGTAGTACCCATGCACTCCAGAAATCCCTCTGTCACTACCCATGCACTCCTCCAATCACCCAGCCAGCACTATGTACTTATCCAATCACTCCGCCAAAACCCAAGAAGTTATAAATTACCATGCACTGTCCTTGCAGCACTTTAAACATCCAGTCACTACCCATGTACTCAAGCAATGACCAAGTCACTAACACATGCACTGCTGCAATCCCTTGAGGACTACCTATGCAGTCCAATAATCTCCCTGGTACTACCTATGCAGTCCTCCAATCACCCAGCCAGTCCTATGTCCTTATCCAATCACTGCGCCAAAACCCAAGCACTTATAAATTCACCATGCACTCTCCTCGCAGTACTTTAATCATCCAGTCACTACCCATGTAGTCATGCACTGATCCAGGCACTAACACATGCACTGCTATAATCCCCGTGTACTACCCATGCAGTCCTCTAACCACCTACATACTTCTCATTCGCTCCTTCAATTCCCCTGATAGTACCCATGCAGTCCAGCAATCACCCTGTCACTCCCCGTGCACTCCTCCAGTCACTCAGCCACTACTATGTACTAATCAAAACACTCTGCCAATACCCTAATAAATTTACTGCTACAATCCCTAGAGCAGTACCTATGCACTCCAGCATTCCCCTTGTCACTCCGTGAGCACTCTTCTAATCACCCTGTCAGCATCGTATACTTATTCAATCACTGTGCCAGTACCCAAGCACTTATAAATTCACCATGTAGTATCTTTGCAGCATTCTAATCATCCAGTCACTAACCATGCGTTCATGCAATGGCCCAGGCACTAATAGATGCAGTGCTACAATCCCCTGAGGACTACTTATGCAGTCCAGTAATCTGCCTGTCACTACCTATGCACTCCTCCAATAACGCAGCCAGCACAATGTACTTATCCAATCAGTCTGCCAAAACCCAAGCACACATTCACCATGTACTCTCCTTACAGTACTGTAAGCATCCAGTCACTACCCATGTACTGATGCAATGGCTCAGGCACTAACACATGCACTGCTACAATCCTCAGAGTACTATCCATGCAGTCCAGAAATCCCTCTGTCACTCCCTGTGCACTCTTCCAATCACTCTGCCAGCACCATATACTTATCTAATCGCTCTGCCAAAACCCCAGCACTTATAAATTCACCATGCAGTCTCCTTGCAGCACTCTAATCATCCAGTCACTATGCATGTACTCATGCAATGGCCAAGGCACTAACTCATGCAGTGTTCAAATCTCCAGAGCACTACCCATGCAGTCCAGAAATCCCCCTGTCACTCCCTGAGCACTGTTCCAATCTTCCAATCACCCTGCCAGCACCATGTCCTTATCCAATCACTCAGCCAAAATCCAAGCATTTATAAATTCACCATGCACTCTCCTTGCAGTACTCTAATCATCCAGTCACTACCCATGTACTTATGCAATCACCCAAGCACCAACACATGCACTGCTGCAATCCCTTGAGGACTGTCAATGCAGACCTCTAACTACCTACACAGTACTGATTCACTCCTTTAATTACCCAGGTAGTACCCATGCAGTCCAGCCATCGCCCTGTCACTACCCACGCATTCCTCCAATCACCCAGCCAGCACCATGTACTTATCCAATCACTCTGCCAAAATCCAAGCACTTATAAAATCATCATGCACTCTCCTTGTAGCACTCTAATCATCCAGTCACTACTCATGTACTCATGCAATAACTCAGGCATTAATTCATGGCAAATACAGGGGAGGTCATGCCAATCACAGGGGTACCCCAATGCATAGTGTTCCCTAGTGTATGTAGGTGTTTTCACTGTATTCTAAGTGTCTTTTAGCATAGCACTGGCTCGAGGCCTGGTTAGTCAGAGTCAGTTACCGCCAGTACCCGTCAGCAAAAAGTTGGGTGCACAGGAGGACTTTCTGCTCCTCTGCTGGTTCTTTCTGCACATCTTTTGCTTCTTCCTGCACTTTTCTTCGTCTTTCTGGACTTCTGTTGCCTCTTTCTACATTTGTCTTGCTTCTTTCTGCGCTTTTCTTCCTCTTTCTTCACATGTCATACCTATGTAGGCATAATTAGAAATCAGCATTTAAAAAACCTTTGAAATTCTCTGAAAAAATCATAGGTTTCAGGGACGTTATAGTTAAAAATTAGCATTTAAAAACTTTGAAATTCACTGAAAAAACCATAGGTTTCAGGGACGTTATAGTTAGAAATTAGCATTTAAAAAACCTTAGACATTCACTGAAAAAACTGCAGGTTTCAGGGACGTTATAGTTAGTTGGACATTTCATTCGTACAAAACCAGAGAAATTCGGCCGTTATAGTTAGTGCAGCTACCTATAACTCGCGCCCCGCAATGCACTGCTGATGACATCACATATTACATCATTCATGACATGGTCAGTGACATCACTGATGACATCCCTAATGACATCTCAAATGACATCACTGATGACATCATCCACGTGATAAACTGATGCACCTCCTCATACTCTAATATAACCTTTGATACACCCACTCTAAAATACAGACTACCATTTTTGAAACCATAGACACACTAATTCCAGTTAGTAAATACCCACTTACTAATTCCTAGGTCTACACACACATCCACTCAATAACCAATACAGTCACTCATACATGCAGTTAACCATCAATACGGCATTATCATATGCACTCACATGTCTATACAGACACTCACACACCGCCACTCATCCAAAGAGTTCCTCACACACCTAGTCAGTCATGCAAACAATCAATCACACTCCCATTTACTCACCTATACAGTTATACACACTCCACCTCACTTATTCAAACATATACTAATACATACTTACACTCTTATACAATAACTAACACAAGCACACACTGATCCATACAGCCACTCTCACAATCACTCACTCTCACATATAGTCATTTATACACTCCAACACTCACAAATCTAAACTGTGTGAATGTCTGTATCAGTCAATAACTCATGCATTCAGTAAGACACATTTAATCACTCACTTATACAGCCAGTCACGCACCTACTAAATCATCCATCCAGACCTTATACACCGACTTATTCTTCAATATATCTTGGCATATATATAAAACATATTTAAACTTTATAGAAACACACAGTTACTGGATGATGTCATCAGTGATGTCATTTGAGATGTCATCAGTGATGTCACTGACCATGTCATGAATTATGTAATAATTGACGTCATCAGCAGTGCATTGTGCCCGCTTCCTTTACCACTGTGCAAATGCGCCATGTGGCACGTTTTAAGTTGGGGTATTAAGTCCCCTTGAATCCTGAGAGTCCCTGGGTCCAACTAGCCCACCACGTACCTCCAGTAAGCACCATAAAGCTGCGTTGCAGAGAGGTGGTCCAAGGACATGCCCCATTTCACACCTTTCTACAATGCAACTCTGTGGCACTTACTGGACCTACCTGGTGGGATAGTTGGCCCCCAGGGACCCTCAGGATTCAAGGGGACTTAATTCCCCAACTTAAAACGCACCACAGGGCACGTTTGCACACTTGTTACATTAGGCAACGCCCCCTCCCTGCACCACTGCTCAAATGCAGCCCCTGGTGCGTTGTAAATTGGGGGATTAAGTCCCCTTGAGTCCTGAGAGTCCCTGGGGGCCAACTAGCCCACCACTTACCTCCTGTAAGCGCCACAGAGCTACGTTGCAGAGTGGTGTAAAAAGGGGCATGGCCTGGGCCACCTCTCTGCAACGCAGCGCAGTGGCGTTTACTGGAAGTAAGTGGTGGGCTAGTTGGCCCCCAGGGACCCTCAGTATTGAAGAGGAATTAATTCCCCAACTTAAAACGCACCACAGGGTGTGTTTGCACACGTCACCTCAGGCCCAGCCTCCCTCCTTTCACCACTGAACCTATGGTTCCTATGGTAACTAGGTCCTAACTATAACTACCTACTGGCGACCGTCTGGGCCCACCTCTGAGTTTCGGATTGAGATAGGGCGGTTGTGAGGTGCTTTCATTTCACGCTGGGCGGGATGCACTGTCATTCCTGCCCCCGCCGGATGGATTCCTGGACTCGGGGTTGACGTGGTTTGGGGATCCAAGGAAGCGCTTCTTGCACATCACAGCAGGATATTGGTTTTAGAGGCACTACGGACTGTCCTGCACCCGGCATAACCATTTGGCTTCACAATACCCCCCTGCATTATCTACCTGGAACCATACTGCATTCTGGGACTTGCAGTTCAGAAGAAGTACGTGAACTGTAATTGGGTGAGCAGACACACTTGTTTGGGGGTGGAGCTGGCGTTGCCCAATGACAACGAAGTGGGACTTACATCAAGCGGTGCATTTAAACCTCCTGAATACTGTTTTTGGCGCTGAAGAAGGCCGACTGGCCGAAATGTATACGCTGCAATAAAGTGTTTCCTTGGTTCTCCCCTGTGTGGCCACTGCTCTGACCTTGAGGAGGAGATATTGGTGAGATATATATATGTGATCAAGGCCTCTGGTAGGCTGAAACGCGTCATGTAAGCATGCTGAGATTTAAATAAAATTACCCACTTGCACTTTCAACTGGGTCAGTTATCATCTGTTCCTGTGTTGTCCTGGAACATTGGGGGATTGCAGGAGCTTCCCAGGCGAACTCTTCATTATATATATATATATATATATATATATATATATATATATATATAGATAGATAGATAGATAGATAGATAGATAGATAGATAGATAGATAGATAGATAGATAGATAGATAGATAGATAGATAGATAGATAGATAGATAGATAGATAGATAGATAGATAGATAGATAGATAGATAGATAGATAGATAGATAGATAGATAGATAGATAGATAGATAGATAGATAGATAGATATAGATATAGATATATATTAGCCACCAAGTCCAATAAATCCAAAGCAATCCTCTTGGTTTACATATTATTTATTGCCACTATGTCAAGGACAACACGTTTCAGCTCTGAAGCCACTCTCAAGAGAAGTGCTAATTTCCAATAGAAAATATATAGAGCAACCCAATCACTATTTTAAAAAAAATAGTAAGTGTATTATGTTAACAAATGCTCAACAATGACAGTGATTGCATTGAAAAAGTCTATGTGTGTGCTGCAGCTAGGCTTTCCTGTTTTCCGTTTCTATTTTTGGTAAATTCTGGTGATGTTTTTTCAGTGTTTTCCAGTGATTCCAATACCTTAAAAAACAGTGGTTATCAGTGGTTGAAAATGTTCACGCCACCAAAAACAACAGAAACAGTGTTTTTCTGGTGTTTATTGAATGTTTTGCTTTTATTATTGCTTGCTTTCTGCACTGGCAGTGCATGTTTATAGACAGTGTGCCTTTAGGGTATATGAAGTCCAAATACATTTTTACAAATCAAACTTATTGTAGTACACCATACAAAACTTCTTTAGTGAGTCTTTGGTCATGTGTGCTCACTCTTTCCTTCGCATGTACACATTTATCTGTGAAAAGGCCCTCTCAAAATTGACACTTGAGACGGCAACTCCAAAACAGCCAGTACACAATTTGCTAACTCTGGCCACTGACATAGCTTTCCATGCCAATACTGGTGCACCTAAAGACTGCAATTCTGCAATTCTCTGGGACAGGTTCTGCAACACATGTGTTGGACTGGGCGCATATGTCCTCCGTTATTGAAGCGACAAAAAAGAAGCTGTCCAGAGAAAATTCCCCTTTACTGAAGGGATCTAGAACTTGGACAGAGTACCTCAGTGAGGCTTCATTGACTTCAAATGCCATAGTTGGTCAATGCCATTTCTATGCCTCATTGCAAGCCATTTCTCATGCACTGTAAAATAAAATTTCCTGAATTGCTCCTCAACATTTCTTTGCTTACCAAGTGGCAAGAATTCTAACATGGAACATGTTGCAGTGCCAAAGTCACTAAAAGTATCACCCAGCCTACTCTCAAGGAGATGTTTCACATCTACACCAATTACGCTGAACACTTGGTAGACAAGGGTGTTTTCAGACTCTATTTTTTTAAGTGTCCATTACACCAGTCTTGCTTTCCTGCAAAAATCTAAGAATGCAGTAGAGTGTACTTTTTTTCACATCACTATCAATATGTGACCAAAGATCCTCACAATTCTTGCCTTTGGCATCATCACTAAGCAAATATTTCGCAAATGGTCGCCACATGGACAATATAGCATTCAGGGCCTCTAGGACTGAGAACCACCAGCTAAATAACACAGTTGGGGTGAATCTCTTTCTTTGATGCAACACAAAGAACAAAATGAGAAATATTTGTGTTTTAGTTCCCACGCATAATGAAACAGTGCACCAGAATGGTCTCCAAAGTTAATAGAATTCCTCATTAATTCTGAAGATTGTAAAGATGCTTTCAGCATACCATCTAGCAAGTGGCAAGGATCTCTTACAAGGAAACACTTCAGCTCAGGTACCGATGTTGACAGGTCATCACATAACCTTTTCATGTACCTAACTGAATTACAGTAAATACAAACAATATCACTCCAATTTTTGTTAAACTTGGTAAGAACGTTTTACATTAGCATTCTAAGTGACACTTTCCCATGTTTTCCAAACATCTGGTGTCATGTTTCACTAGTACCCCAGATGCTTGGTGGCAGCACTATTTTCACATATACCTGTCACTACACCTTGCTACTCTTTATTGCTACTGCCTTGTTTAACAAAGTTAAATTGTACTGGCCCCTTCAGGAAGAAATCAAAATGAATCTTTCACTCACCTTTTCCTTTCTTTGAATAACTTTTACTTTGTGGTTGTGAAGGTGTTTTTTCAGTGTATATATGATTACACTGTGGAGGTCTATTCCTTTTGGTGGGATTTTATTAGTTATTATAGGATTAAACCTAAAACTGGATAGCCTATACATAAGCATGACTGAGGTCAAACCCTACCGCTCATGACCAAAGGCTGTGCGCAGCAGGGAGTTGGCATAACATTTGGTTATAAAATATTAATTTCCGTAAAAAAAATATCCCTGAAAGAAATAAAGGTTCAAGTAAAGTTATGGATAGGTTAAAATTTCAGTGACACCTTAACATTTTAAATGTACAAATCCACTGAATTTCACCAGTTATAGTTATCTCAAGTAACTATGTCTTGTGCTCTAAGGTAACTATAACTTGCACGCTAGCCATACACTGCTAATTATCCCACATATTACATAACTCATGACATCTTCTATGACATCATTGATGATATCACTGCAACATTTGCTTGATGAGAAAGCTGTGCATGGTGGGTGTGTGAGTTCTAGTTACTTTAGGACATTAATTATAGTTACTTGAGATAACTATGACTGGTGAATTTCAGTGGTTTTGTACATTTAAAACATTATCTTGACACTGAAATTTTCACTTAAGTACCCTTTACCCTGTGTTTTTTTAAGTGAATATATACAATAGATAATACTATGCTTAAAGATTTAGCTGTAAAAATGGCAAAGTACTTTGTCACTTTCTAGCTCAGCTTGGACGGAACTGGCTAATCCGATGCCTAAAAACTTGGCTAGAAAAACATTTATGTGAGTCGCTGGCGTTGTAGGGTGCTCTATTTAGGAGCTGCTCTCTACCTGAACTTGGAAACTAACAAGAGTTCCTAGCTTCCTTTTTGAATAATTTATGCAGCACTCTAAGCCTGAAAGGGTATTGTTTTGATCTATACTGGGTGCTCCCTTGTGTCTGGGCACATTTATATCTCTCTGAAGAGCTCATAACAGGATCAAACACGTTTCTCAGGTTGCTTTGCTGTACTCCAGTTTGGCTTGGATGGTATTTTACCAATCCAAGGCTGTAATACTGTGTGTAGAGTGTTAAAAGGCTTTTGGCATTTTTCGTTTTGGCATGCATGGCACTAGCTAATCCTATGCTTAAACACCTTGCTGTGAAAATGGCAAAATACTTTGTCACTATCTAGCTCAAAGCCAATGGCATTGCATTAATCCTATGCCTGAAAACTTTGCAACAAAAACAAACATTTGAGGTGAGCAGATTCAAAGTGTCGCTGGTGTTGTAGGGTGCTCTATGTCAGGGCTGCTCTCCATGACAACTTATGAACTACCCAGAGTTCCTTGCTAACTTTTTTGCGTTTTACATAATATATACATACATACATATTGAGTTGGCTCTGCAAGTATTTAAATTCATAACACTGACATGATAAATATAGTTCTTACAAAAAGTGGTAACCAGGTCCAAACCAATAGGCGCTCTGCAATAAGTGTGGGGTGAGTAACACAATATGTATATTTCACTGGGAGCTTAAGGAAAAGGGGTGCTTAAGGAATAGGAGTCGGTTACCAGTCGGCCCTACGTAGCTTCTCAGCCAAGGGGCAATTAATATTTACAATACAATCCGATCACTCAAACAGTATTAAGAAGTCAACAATGTCCATTCTAAGTAAATAGATGAAAGTCTACTTTAATCCATTTATTAATAACCAAATGAGCAATCCAAAATAATCCGGAAGGATGATCACATCAGAATGTCGATATTCATACATCCAATGAAATAGTTTCCAAAAATAACGAAGTTGTACATCCATCTCTGAGAAATCAGCCAACACGTGTTTCGTCAACAGGTGTTTGAAAACTTGACTTCATCAGGGTTGAAAATTTAACAAACAAAAACAATCAAACCCTAGTAGGACAAGAGTTCAATAAGATGCTAGCCTTCACCCATTAGTGGTGTCTGTCCCCGAAAATATGCAGAGTAAAGGTATACAGTGTAGAAAGGATGTCTATATGCCACCGAGGGTGTCAGAGATGATAGGAATTATTGTCATTCAGACCAAAGTGTAATTTTTAAACAAAGATCCAGTAGAAACAAAGAAGAAATCAAGAGAGAACCCAGTCCCAACACGCAGTGGCAATCTCACTTCCGGTGTCAGATCTCTCATATAAGGAAACAATTAGAACAAACACCTTTACTCAGTAGCAGTTGTGACAAACATGATAATATATCATGTAATCAACCAGGTTGAGTCGAAGGTAGCAAAAAGTAGGTGGCCTGAATAAGAAACGAAAACAATGAATCTACTTCTCTATAAAGTGCAATGTTGCTTAATCTCTTTCAGAAAACTATAGGGAACACGAAACGAAATGTTCAAAAACAGTCAGTAAGATAAATGCATTGTAATATGTATATATATGTGTGATATTACAAAGTGCAGTCCCTATTACATCCTCAAATCCCCTCCTTCTCAGCCTAATTTCAGTACACATCACTTGGATCACAAAACAAATGTTATTGCTGTAACGTTTCAGGATGGTTTACCTTTAAGGGGGATAGCATAGTGGTACAAAAAGATGGATGACGTCATGGAAGGGCCGAGTAGTGGTGAGCCATTTCTACCCCAAACTTACAGCTTTGGTTTGTGCGTTAGGGCATAAATTGTGTTCTAGCGTGGATTGGGTCACAAAACTGGCAGAGGCAGGGGCCATTCACCTATATCTGAAAGACAACATAAAGTTTGCTAGCTACAATAAACTCTGGTCAGAAGACGGCATCTCACTGTGAAGTTCACATCCAGGCATGTAGCTTCCATTGGTGCAGCAGGTGCAGTGGCACTGGGGCCCAAAGGCTCGAGGGGCTCACCAAATGGTGATTATTGTTATATTTTACACTTCAAACAGCAGCCAGAGGGTCCATTTTCTTGTTTGCACTAGGGCCCATAACACACAGACTACGCCACTGTTCCCATCAGTGCTTGTGGCTAGATGCGAGGCCCTTAAAGCACATTGGGGAGACAGAAAAGCAAGTACCTCTGTGGGTCGCTGTTGGAAACCAGATGTGTGAAGTAGGTGAGAGACTGGTCAAAGTCTTGATTGGCTCTGCAGTCGTACAAAGACAAACAATATAGTTCCTATTGCGTTCACAAGTTTCTGTGTGAAACCCCAAGCCTACCGTGGGTAACTCGGTAGAAGCACTAAACATTTCTCTGAGAGAGTTGCATACTGTATATGAACAGAAACTTCGAAACAACATTACACATAAAACACAAACTGGATAAAGTGCTCAAACGAATCTAATTAAACAGAACAAACTCACAAGACTTAAAAGACATGGCACTGAAGTAAATGTGATGTAGGGATTACGAGTTATTAAAAAGTATAAATTGGGATGCCTTTTAAATTCAAAGCAATTGTTGAAGTAAAACTCAAAACACACCTATCAGCTCGTTTTCATTCTCAAAAACGGCCACCAGGCGTCAGAAATACATTGGTGTGTTTATCACTGACACAAACCAACTCTCACCAGGCACTGGGTTCTAATATAAAGCTGCACCTTTAAAACAGTTTCACTCACTTCATGCAAATGCCCTTGCTTAAAAAGTATCTGAAAAATATTCTGATCTTCATTAATAGTTCTCTAATGTGTTTTCTGGTGCTTTCAAGGAAGTCTTTCTAAGCGGTGGGTCAAGTTTTCGTGTTGGTATATACAATTTCTCATTTCCCACTTCCAATAAGGGAAGTGCGAATTGTGCAAAGTTTTTTGTCTACAAAAAGCATGTACTTCTGTGAAATTATGCATATTACATAAAACACATTGCATTAGTTCTTTAGCAACTTTCCACATTGGGGTAGGAGACTGGTTTGAGGAGAAAAGGTCTTGATTCAGAGAAAATATTTTTTTCAGTAAGAAGTTTCTACTCCAACCAGCATCTCACAGGCAAAAGTCATGAAAAAACAATTATGCTAAGTGAAATGATGACGTTTCAGTACCTTTTACATGAGGCAAAATTCGAAATTATGTAAGATTATGCCCACATACCAAAAAGCTGGTACCGACCTAGCTTTCCCCCAGACAGGTAGTCCCTCTCTCCTTGGGTCTTTTGTTTTCTGAGTGACAGGGAAAGGGGTTCAATGACCTGAAACCTCTTTTAGGAAAAGGTCCAGCTGCCTTTGTATGCCATGGAAGTCTTTGGGTTTCAGTGATTCAAGGCAAAGATTTGACTGGGACTCCACATTCAGTCCTTCAACAAGCAGTGCCTCAAACTCTCCATTCTTGCTCTACCCATCATACCCAGTGAAGTCTGGGCACAGTAGGATTGATGTAGTAGTTTTAATTGAACCAATCAGAAACCCGCCTGCATGGCCACCTCTCTCGGGATGCCAGAGCTCCCGCTCACTCATCATCTTCTAGCTCCTGAAGGTCTTGAACCCATTACTCCCTCAAGTGCTGCAAGGCATCATGTGTGTTGCTGAACAAGGTTCTATATGTCAGGGATGCAACTTTCCTTGGCGTGTATTAGTCTGATCGTCGATCTTCCAGGGGCAAAGACTCTGGGAGCTCCAGTCCTTTCAGCAACACAGCCCTAAGTGTGTGTTTTACCTGGAGGTAGCAGTAAACCCCGGTAGGGGCTAGTTGATAGTCGCACTGGATGTCCATCCAGGGGAGGACATTTCTATGAGACCAGAGGTCCCGTACTTGGGAAAGGCCAATTAAGTCAGTAGATTGTGTGATTTTGCCCCTCCATCTGAGGGCCTTTAAAGCTGTGAACCAGAGAGTAACCACAGTTGTCATTGAGCCAAAGAGGGAAGCATCCCTAGGTGTTCCACAGATAGCCCTGAGGTAACCTGAAAGCTGCAGAATGAGTCTGTCTATCAGGAATGCAGGTTCGTCTGGGAGGAGAAAAACTCAACTATTTATGGTAGTAAGTTGCGCCGCCCAGTAGTACTTCTGGATATCAGGCAGGACTATCCACCATCATACAACCCCCTGGTGAGTTTATGTAATGAAATTCTGGCTGGGCCACCATCCCAGAGAAACATCCTAAGGTTCCTTTCAATGGCTTTAAAATAGGAGGTTTCCACCAGGTAAGGTGTGTTTTGTAGAGCATAAAAAAAACGTAGTAGGGCCATAATTTTAAAAAGAACTCCTCTACCCAAAAAACGACAAGGGTGACCTCCAGTGGGTGACATTTCGCCTCAATCTATCAACGGTGGTGAGAGATTTTTGTTTTAGAATAGCTCGGTATCTGTGGTGATATATATAACCAGATTACAAAACCTTTCCGTGACTATTGTCGCCTCTCAGTAACCGAGGCATTTGTGGTCCTTGGCCTCGCAAGACATAAATAAGAGTTTTTTTCCAATTTATAGAGTAGCCAGAGTAGTGGCCAAAGTTGATAATGATATGCATGAACCTACCAAGGCCCCGATTATGAGATGAGTCTGGCGGTCCAAAGACCACCATACTCGTGAGGGTGCAGTGGTTGCGGTTCCCTGACCACCCTATTACAAAATGGGCGGTGGGACTGTCACAGCCCACCGCAGCCACCAGGGACCACCTTTCCTTGGCGGTGTTGCAGCAGTCAGGAGGCAGTAATATGCTTGACGAGATTGTCATGGTCTGCCGCAGTCATATTACAAGTTTCCTCTCCGCCAACATTTTCATGGCGGTCCCAACGCCATGAAAACTGTGGCATAGAGGAAACAAAGGGGGCCCTGGTGCCACATGCCCTTTGTATGCACATCAGTTCCTGCACGGTATGGACCTTTCAATCTATGCCCTGCAGGAACTGTTTTTGGAGTTCCTATTGCAGTTCCCATTTTCAGGGCATCACTGTGGAAACATCAAAAACAAAGTCCGCCAGACAGGAGGAAACTCCTAAATTGGAGGGTGGGCTGACCGCGGCTTTGGCATTGCAGCGGTGGAGCCGAACCGACGCAGCAGTGCCAAAGTCGTAATAGGGCCCTTAGTGTGTTGACGGGGTCTGTAAAATACAGCAGGATGCTGTCCGCTTATAATGAAATTTTGCTCTCCCAGTGATCACTCCAGTACAGACTGCGGACCAATGGGTCCTGTCTGATCCAGGCCGCCAAACTTGAGTATGTTAACATATTAAAAAGGCTGATTGCTTTTGACTAGTATCAGTAGTGGTATTGAATGTTTGACTTTAAGTACAGTATAATAACCTCAAGAAGACAACCCCTCAATGTACAATCAGCTATGTATTGGAATTTCTGGGTGGGAAAGCCCTATTATCCTTTGTGGGGACATTAATCATCTCTTAGTACCCAGAAACAATATGCTTAGGGGCTCTAGACTTATGCATAGGGATGAATGGTGACAATCATATTCCGATCCAAGGTTTACGTATTATTTAGCCCCTCATAAAAAATATTATAGAATCAATGGCAATAGGGGAACCCAGTGGTGCATCTTATGCACAATGAACATGGGAATACCCTAAACAGGCTTTTAACTTCTCGGAACCTGGAAGTCTGTAACAAAAAAGACTCCGTGACAGGCGGACCGGAAGAAACTTTTTTCGTGGTGAATATGAGTCGACAATCGACTTTATAGTTGCCTCCGCCCATTCTCATGGAAACATTCTCTACACTGATACTACACCTTGCAACTTTAGCGACCACGCAGTGCTGTACTTTGAACTATCTGGAGTCGAAGTTTATCTCTGGCAGACAGAAAAGGTACCAAAACAAATTCTAGTAAGACAGAATGGGTATCAGTTGAAATGGGACCTGAAAGATACGAAGAGAACTATACAGCAGGTCGTGGCCAATAAGTTGGTTCAGGTTATGAACTGTTTAGATCCTATTGCGGTACAGATCCCAAACATCCTAGAATTGTTTAAGGAAATGCAACTGTCCCTCAATCGGCCTAATTCCACCAAGGATAGGCGGGAAATTTGCTGGTTTGACAAGACTTGCACCTGGGCTATAAAAGATTTTCGTAGGGCCTCAAAGCATCCCCCAGAGACCAGCACCTGATTAAGGACTTATGTAAGAAATATAAGAAAACTAGGAAGAATAGGGAGGCAGAGATGATTGAGGTGGCATGGAAAGATCTGGATAAGGCAGCATCTTGCAATAATAGCAGGGAATTTTGGAAAGTTGTAAAGGCCCCTTACTTTAGGAATAATTTGGAGAAAACTTTCGATAACCATGTAGATGGAAAGACCTGGGTGGGACATTTTGAAGGCATCTTTGGGAGTAAGATTGCTTCGAGGGATGCCTCATTTGACCTTATGGAACTTTCAAGCAACCCCCTACTTTTTACTTTGGATGAGGTGAGAATTGCATTGGCCAAGTGTAGTCATGCTAAAGCTCCGGGCCCAGACGGGGTCCCTGTTGACTTTTTTTCTGGAACACCAAGAGCCATGGGCCCCATTGCTTATTATTATATTTAATGAAATTTCTAAGAAGGGACCACCGCCATCATGGAAAACAAGTATTATTGTCCCCATACATAAAAAGGGTGACAAATCTAACCCTGAAAAATATCGCCCAATCTCCCTTTTGGACTGTAAAAGTAAATTGTTGGGCCGTGTCCTACTGAACAGGCTAGAGGACTGGGTGAGGGAAAAAATATCTTGATGCCAACCCAGTATGGCTTTCAGAAGGGCAGAGGCACTATTGGTCAATATCTGAACCTAAGCCTGACTATCGCCAAGTTTACTGTAGCTGAAGGAGGGCATATCTACATGGCTTTTCTGGAGTTAACGTCAGCTTTCAACTGTGTAAGCCATGTGAAGTTATGGTCTATAATGTTGGCGATGGGTAATGATCCTCAGGTGATCAATTTCATTTGCAAAATGTACTCATAGGCAACGGCATGTGTCCGTTATGGAAGGGATGGAGAATGTACGAGACCCTTTAAAATCTTTAGGAGTTAGACAAGGCTGTGTGCTTGCTCCATTTCTGTTTTCGCTATACACAAATGGAGTGGAAGCCGCCTTAACAGGATCAACAGACCACTACCAATCCTGGCCTATACGGATGAAGCAGTCCTAATTGCCAGGACGGGAGCGGCGCTCCAACGCCTAATAACTGCATATGTTAGTTATATGTCATCCTTAGACCGAAAGGTAAACAAGTCCAAATCTTTTGTGATGGTGTCAGGAGCACTCCCTCCCAACAGGATTCCATCTTTTTATATTGGGACTAGAAAACTGACAGTAGTAGAGACCTTCTCCTATTTGGGAGTTTTATCTGATAGTAAAAAAACTTGGACGCACATGGTGGGTTGTAGAGCACAAATAATGGAAAAAACTTTTGTTGCAATTTCTGGCTTCATTAGAAACTTGGAACCAAGCCTATAGCGACGATAAAAAAGATTTATAACGCAAAAACGATTTCGGGCACAACATATGGGGCAGGGTTGTGGGGAATGGTACCAATAGATGCCCTCCAGAAGATAGAGGACGGCTTTTTGAAGAGGATCGCCTCTCTACCTGTCTCGTTTTCCAATTATGTCTGTCACCTAGAACTAGGTTTACCCTATATAATGGACATAGTGAGACTTGCCCCGATAATGCTGTGGCATTACATTTGGAAAAGAAATATAGTGGATCCTAACCAGGTCATAATACAAAATTGTTTGTCATTAGACAAGGCACATAAAATTGCTTGGTTACAATATGTCGAATCCACGTTGAAGTCGCTAGACATACCTGAACTGTACATAAACCTGAGTTCTTGCACCAATTTCCCTAAAAAGAAACTTAAGGCATTATTTCTAGCTAAGGCAGCTAATGCAAGGGAAGAAATCCATCGTGCAAAAACAGTTGTGAAATTTTACTATCGGATCCCCCCCCTTAACGGAAGGTGAATATTCATATTTGGAGGGTGTAAGAAACTTACAGCACAGGTTTGTCCTTTTAAGATTTCGCACTAATTTAATCCCTTTGATGCTGGGTTTCCCAGCAAAAAAGTACTCCCTAAGGGCCTCATGTAGGTAGCCAAATACCGGTCGGTAACGGCCGATTTTCGGTAAATATGCCGTTACCGACCGGTATTCAGACAAGTGAGATGTAGGAGTCCAAAAACCACCTTTCGGTAAATATGAGGCGGTAAATACCGAATCATATTTACCGAATTCTAAAATACCGAATCAGATTTACCGAATACATACTTAACGAATCGGTAAATATGAAGTGGTAAATATGAAGTGGTAAAAATTAAAATGACATGTAGGAGCACTCGGTAATTAAGAAATCCAAGAAAATCGGTAAATAAGAGTCGGTAATTAACACGGATTGAAAGCAGGTGGTAACCATCAACAGTGCATATTAGCAATCCCAAAATGCAACAGCGTGGACAACATGGCCGCTATGTATGTCATTGCAAGGCGCCTACGTCTACAGGCAGCAGGACTGAGGGTTTGGCGACGGGAGGAACGCATCTACAGACAGCGCATCACACTATTCCAGCTGACTGATGCAGAGATACATGAGAGGTACAGGCTACACCCCGAAACCATCATGGACTTAATCAGGGACCTTCACCCACTCCTAGACCAGCCAATAAGAAGGGCGCACGCCATACCCCCACATGTGCAGGTGCTCTGCAGCCTACATCTGCTGGCATCCGGCAGTTATCAGGTGGTGATAGCTGCGGTGGGTGGGGTATCCCAGAGTTGCCTGTCACGTTTCTTCAGGAAGTTCCTGGATGCCATGATGCAGAGAATGCACCACTACATCAGCTTCCCCAACACACAGGCTGCACTGCATAAAACAAAAACAGACTTTTATCACATGGCACAGTTCCCCCATGTCATCGGCTGTATTGATGGTACACACATCCCAATCTGTCCACCAGCTGACACAGAGCACATCTACAGGAACAGGAAGTCCACCCACTCCATCAATGTGCAGGTGATCTGTGATGCAGGGAACATCATCACAGATATTGTTGCAAAGTTTCCTGGAAGCACCCACGACTCTTACATCTTCCAGAATAGTGGGATCTACACACGACTGAGTGCAGGAGAATTCGGAGAGGGATACCTGCTAGGTAAGTAACAGTGACGCCCCTTGCAACCTGCAAATCATAGTGTATAGAGGCATGTTACTGATGTCACCCTTTTACTCATCTAGGCGACAGTCCATATGCATGCCGGTCATTCATCCTCACTCCCTACCTACACCCAGCAACCCAGAGTGAGAGACGATACAACGTGGCACACAAAACAACACGCAATGTGGTGGAGCGCACGTTTGGACTACTGAAGAGCAGGTTCCGCTGCCTCCACAAGAGCGGAGGCGCACGCCAGTACAAACCCATCACCTGCTGCAAGATTATTGCCACTTGTGCAATGCTGCACAACCTTGCCACGAAAAAAGGGACAGATGTGGAACTAACATATTTTGAGGACAACGAGGATGAGTCAGGACAGCCACAGGGCAACGCAGCTAGAGTGCCAACTGCAATAGATGGGAGAGAGAGACGGGCAGAGATCACATGCAACTATTTCTGAGTAAGTAAGGGGACACAGCCAGTTGTGAGAAGTCATGACGTAGTTTAATGTGGCACCACGCCATGAACACATGAACAAGCCAATCTGGCAATATCCCATCTATACAAGAAGTAAGTCCAGGGTTACGTCACCCAATGGGAAGTGGCTAAGCAGGGCCACATCAATGTTTGCGCATACGCACTGCAGTGGTGGATGGCACGGCCTGTGCATCCTCACTAGAGCCAACCCCAAGCCGCCTGCTGCTCCTGCGTGCTTCTGGGACGGGGGTGTGATGCTGCTCCTGCTGCTGGTGTCGATGCTCTCCGCAGCATCCCCTGCAGCAGTTGTCGACGCCTGACTAGTCAATAGCACCCCTAGTGCACTTGTCACCTGCACCATCCCCCGAGACAGGTCGCTGCAGCACTGTGTTAGGCCCTCCTGCATCGTCACAGAGCGCCGGCACAGTAGAGAAGTCGCCGTTGCCAGACGGTTGAGTGCCCTGTTGGTAGTGTCCCTTCTCTGGCGTTCCCGGCGCCGTGCTTCGATGTCAGCATCTAATTTGCTGCACAACTGCTGGATTGACTGGGACATGTCCCGAATGCCCGCAGCCATGCCGCTGATGTTATTGTCCATGGTGACTAATGTGGTTTTCATCACCCGCATGTGCCTCTGGACTGACATGACTGCCTTTGTTTGCAGGCGCTGTTGCTTCAACATTTGGCCCTCGAGACCCAAGAAGACACCATGGCCGTCAATGGGTGCTGGTGGACTCTGGACACGCGACCTGCGGCGCCCTCTTGCTCCCGTCTGTGCTGCCTGTGAGATGTGGGGCACAGTGGCATGGCTCCCTTCCTGGGACATGGTGAGTTCGTCAGGGCCCATGCTGTCGTCTGACGAGGTGTCTAAGGCTCGTAGCCTGGCTGCTGGATGCCTCATCATTCTCACACCTGCAAGCGGAGATGTGGCCGGTGACTCAAACATGAGTGGCGATGCTGGCTCTTGGTGAGGTGATGCTGGCTCTGGGCGAGGTGATGCTGGCTCTGGCTGCGGCGAGGCTGCCTGTGTTGGTGGTGCGGGTGCCAGTGGGCCTGCTCCCTGGTCTGTACTTGTGCTGGCTAGAGGTGATATTTGTGGCCGGTGTGCCGTCTCTCCTGCAGCATGCCCTGTCTTGCATGATGTCACATCTGTGGACAGAAATACAACATTGGCTCAGTGTCCCCGAAGGGCTGCATTGAAAGCGTCACAATAAATCATTTCACATTCCAAAATGTTCTCTGTCTCCTTGTGCCTCGAGTGCGTGACATGCCTTGTTGCCCTGTTACATTTACGTCATGGTTAGTGTTTCCCTGACTACATCTCCCGGAATGCATTGCCTGTCTGCACTGACACGTGTGGACTGCAGTGTGATTCTCGTTTCACAATGGGGGATGTGGGATAGGGATAGGGGGTGCTACATTGCTGTGCTTTCGTCTTACCTTGTTGTGTGGCGGCTCTGGCAGAGCTGTCGGCGTCCCCAAGACCCACGACGCTCTCTTGCTCGATTGTGGCCCCCACCAGCTCCTCCAGTTCGGTGAGGGCAGGTGCCCTGTTGGTTCCACCTCCAGTCTGGCTGGCCTCCTTCTGGATGTCGCCCATCTTCCTCTTGGTTACAATCCTCAGGTCATACCAGCGCTTCTTTAGGACCTCTATGTCCCTGTGGGTCACTCCCACTGCATTCACCTGGGCCTGGATGGCCAGCCATATGTTGCGCTTTTCCGCCTCAGGCACTTGCAGGGATTGCCTTCCGAACAGCTTCTGGTGCTGCTTCACCACCTCCTCCACCAGCACCTGGAGTTCCTTGGGGCTAAATTTCAGCTTCCTCCTCCTTTCCCCTCCGTCTCTCTGTGTTCTCTGGCTGGACATGATGTTCGTTTTCCCGCTCGCACAGGCACCGGCTCCCTGCCTCTCCTCTGCACTCCAAGACTCTCCAGGGTCGGCTAATTATGTACACCTGCCTGGGTGTGGCCACTTCCTGGTTGGGTGGGCTGTGGTTGCACGGGATTAGCTGTTTCGTCAAGTCATGTGATTTTATTTGCCGAATCCGTACATACCGATTCGGTATTTTCCGATTCGGTAAATACCACCTCGGTATTTTCCGATTCGGTAAATACCACCTCGGTATTTTCCGATTCGGTAAATACCACCTCGGTATTTACCGATTCGGTGGATTCCGAATCGTGATTACCGAATGTTACCGAATCGGTAACTGTTACCGAATTTTTACCTACATATAACTTACCGATTCTAATTTACCGATTCGGTACGGCTCGGTATTTAAGAAACGGTAAAATTTATTTACCTACATGAGGCCCTAAGTGAGCTGACAGCATGTCCATGCGACAAGTTATCAGTGCAATGTGATCTTCACCTTTTTTTTTCTTCTGTAACTTTTATAAAAAAACTGTGATTTAGATATCTTTTACCGATTTTAAGGCGGTACAATTTTAACCAATGCCGTGTTGCCTTGTTATTCTTGAAGAAGCTCCATGATCCTTATGTCTGCCTCTGCGTAGCATCTTTTTTGTGGGCCTGTTCGTGCAGGAGACGTTTATTATAAGGGAGAAATGTGTAAACCTTAGCCCTTTTCTCATATGAGTTTTTAATGGCAATGTGGAAAATATTCATGTGCTTGGGATTTTCCATGGAAAATTATATATAAGCGATGTTATTTTACAATGTAGTCATATCACTTTTAACTATTTTTTATCTATTTTATTAATTAACTGTTAGCTGGGTTGATAAATATTGTCGCAGGACTAATTAATACATTTATAGTATATAGTACCAAGATTAAATTGTGAATTTCAGTGCAATGTATAAATCAAAGTTCATTGCGAAGGGGCTTTTCTGGGTCTTTTAAATCGCCTCCTTTGATATCCTCCTCAGATCGCGAGTAGTATACAAGTAAATATTGTAGCCTATGTAGTTGATATTGTCATTTTTACAGCAGTAAAAGACACTTTAATTCCATTCATGGAAAGGAAATCCATCACGTTTGGGGAATAAATCTGAACATTTTCTACAACAGCAGAAAAACTCAAATCTTGCACAAAGGCTATAGCACATGTTTAGATTTATGGTATGTTACAAAGGCTACCAGTTGGGGAATAAAGATCACATCAAAAGTGGAAAAGATACATACACTTAATTATAAACCATTAATTTAATCTTCTATCTTATGTTTTTACAAGTGTGACAGGCTTCCTATTGGTATCATGGGGGCTAAAACCTAATTAAGATGATAATCTTACATGATTCTTATACGTATTTCAGGCGTCACCCTTTATCTTACCTGACATACTGTTCTAAAAAAATTGAACCATCATGGTATTGTTTTTGTTGACTGTATAAAAGACCATCATGGAAGGCAGTCAGACTTTTACAACGATCCCCCAGTAAGGGAGGGTTTCTCTTCCAAGTCTTAAAATGATTATTGTGCCACATTTGCCTCTTAGCTTATTCTGGCACTGGGTATACCCAGAACTATGTGGCTATTAAGGACATTTTGAGTACTAAAACTGTAAAAACATCATTCAGGACTCTGGTGGTATATGGCTATTTATGACAAGTCCTAAGCTGTAGATTTATCATCTCTCACAGAAAGAGTACACAGCCTTACAGTTTAATCCTGGACTTTTCAATTTTGCTCATGATATGTATGCCTGTCATTGGCCAAATTCTAAATTACAGACTGTAGGACAACTCTTTCAGGAGGTCTCCCTTGCAGTCTTTTTAAAAATTGATTAACTCAATTGAAGTCCCAAAATAAGGTTTCTTTAGGTATTTATGGATGAGATAAAGTTTTGTGATACTCCTCTCAGATGGAATGAGTTTGACTACTCGCCCTCTCTTATGTTTATTATCCTCCAACTCTCAAAATTACCCGCTAGGCCATGTTTATTCAGTGATATTAGATGTGTAATGGGACAACTGTCAACACAGTAGATGTCTTAGTCTTAAGGTTGTCATCCACTGGGATGACTACCTTAAGACATCTAGGGGCATATGTATCAAACTCCCGTTTAGCGAATCCCAATTTGCGATATTTTGCGATTAGCAAATTGAAATTCGCAAAGCGGGATGTAAAAAATAAATCACAAATATTTTGCGATTTCTTAAAAATCGCAAAATATTCTCAGAAACCTCATTTGCGATTTCTTAATAGCGAAATTCGCAAATTAAGAAATCGCAAAAACGGGAATCTGCAATCCAGGTGCAGCCTGATGACATCACAAACAGGAAACTGGAGTGATTTCCTGCACCTGCTCACCTGAGCCACACCCAGAGGCTGCTTGGAAAGTGTGAGGCATCCCAGGAGAGAGCAACCAGCAATGGCTTCCAACAAACAACAGGAGGGCAAGGATGCAGAGAAGAGGAAGAGGAAGCATAAGTTTTCAGAAAAGGAGCAGGAGGTCCTCATTGAGGAGATGGTGTGCAGCCATGAGCTCCTTTTTGGCAAGAAGGCACTGCGTGTCCCAGAGGCGAGGAAAAGGAAAATTTGGCTGGACATCCAAAGTAAGGTGAATGCAGTGGGAGTGACCAATCGTACCATTGAAGAATTGCGCAAGCGATGGTATGACATGCGCCAGAGGTCGAAGGAGAGGGTGGCAGCCAGACTGAAGGACGCAAATCAGACTGGAGGAGGACCATCCACAGCAGAACAGCCAACACCCCACGAGGAGCTTGTGGAGTCCACTCTCCTGCCTGAGAGCGTCGGTGGTGTGGCTGACATAGACAGCTCCGACCCTGCATCCAGCAGCCAAGGTAAGATGCATGCAAAATCAATCTGCACTCAGCCCCATCCCATGCACACTTCCCCAAATGCACATAGTAACCTCACAAAATGTCATTCCAGTCCAAGTCTTACAGCACACCCGGCAATGCATCATGGGACTTGTAGTACTATGTGTCCATGAGACAAAGGAAATCTAATGCAACATGTGGGTTGGGGATACGTGAATGATACAGCGTCAGAGGTTAGCCAAAACAAACTGTAGGAACTTTATTGATTGCCAATTGCAGACAAAGACACAAACTCATGTAGTCCCCTTTACATCCACAGCACAATTCAGGGCACGTGAAGACAGCGCAGAGGGAGAGGAGCCTGCACAGCCTGAGGACTCCAGTGACGACACTGAGCAGATTCCAATCCAGCGCAGGAAGCGCGCACATGTGCCCCCACTGCCTCCATTTGAGGACGAATTACCGGCCACATGGGATGACAGTGACAGGAGAGAGGGGAGTTAGGGTGTGTCACACACGCCCATTCAGGACACACCAAGGCCAAGGATTCGAACACAGGACACATGCAGGTCAAGGCCCAGGAGCAGCACTGCGACTGAAGCCGAAGAATCCGTCTTCTCAGGCCTGGAACATAGCATGCTGCAGGAACAGCGCCTGCAAAGCAAATCAGTAAGGTCAATCAATAGGCAGCTATGCCGTATCCACAAGGACCAGAAAAACATGGGGGAGGGCATCATGGCCATGGCAGGTGCCATCCGTGACCTTTGTGACACTTTGAGGCACAACCAGGCCGCCACTGATAGGGCTGGCCGACGTGCCAATGCACGCCTTCACAACTATACAAAGGCCGTGAACCGCCTCTGCACCACCACCAGCACCCTCACACGCAGAAGTGTGACTATGCAGGTCGAAATGGCGTACTGCTGCCAGGATATAGCCCGAGGACTTGCACAGGTCACCACTGCTGTGGAGCAGCTGCAGACGGCCAACGCAGGTGGCAGCGCACTCATGGCCTCTGCCGAGAGTGAAGACACCTCCAGTAGGAGCAGCATCACTCCTACATTGCCAGGGGACAGACGACGCAGTGCCAGACAGGGTGCAGGACAAAGGAACACCATGGGGGGCACTCAGCCTGGACGCCAAACACCACCAATGCGTCACCGAAGGAGGTGAACTGTGCGGTGACACTTAATGCAAACAGGGTGAAGTAACCCTACTATGCTGTGTGCACAGTTACTTGTGCCTTACCTGCACTGTGTGCATAACATGTGCTGGGGACAGCTACAATTTTCATTATTGTGAAGTGTGACTAAACACTGCACACATTATCAAGCTTTTTTGTCTCATGTCATCATTGCTCACCTAGAAGTAGTTTTGCGTGATCTCAGTCCGTCTCTGGCATCCAGCAGCTGCCCCGACTCCTGATGCAGGTCTGGCAGGGGGAGCAGGGCGCTCGTCATCCGATGTGTCTGTATCGGTCACATCTATTGTGGTGCCTTTCCTCATTGCCATGTTATGTAGCATTGCACAGCTTGCCACGATTTTACAGCAGGTCTCAGGGCTGTATTGCAGCGCGCCTCCACTTTTATGCAGGCACCGGAAGCGGCTCTTCAGGATTCCAAAGGTACGCTCAATGACGCTGCGTGTAGATCTGTGTGCCCTGTTGTAGCTCCTCTCACTTGCATTTGCAGGATCCAGATATGGGATCAGTATGAAGTCCCGCACTGCCTAGGCACTGTCACCTGCAGGGATAGACACAATAGGTAAGTCAATGTCCCCCCCCCTCAAGTGATGTAGTGGATGTATTGATGTGTGCCATGTATTTACCTAGCAGGTATCCCTCCCCAAACTCTCCAGCACTCAGACGTCTGTGTATTCCACTGTGTCTAAAGATGAAAGAGTCATGTGTACTGCCGGGGTATTTGGGGACAATGTCAGTGATGATATACTTTGCGTTGCACACCATCTGTATATTGAGGGAATGGTAGCATTTCCGGTTTTTGTAGACATATTCAGTTGCTGATGGGGGTGTGATGGCCACATGGGTCCCATCGATGCAGCCAAAGACGTGGGGGAAACGTGCAATCTGGTAGAAGTCCAGTTTTGTTTGCTGTAATGCCTGTTGGTATATGTGCTGTGAGAGCCTCTGTAGCATTGCATCTATAAAGGCATGTAAGAAGCGCGAAAGTGCACTCTGTGACACCCCACCAACCTCCGCTATTACCCGTTGAAAACTCCCTGACGCCAGGAGGTGCAGGGAGCACAGGACCTGAACATGTGTGGGAATTGTTTGTGTCCTGCGTGTAGGGAGTTCCAAGTAGGGTTTCAGCTCCTCAATCAGGTCCATTAGGGTCTGTGGGTGCAGTCTGTACTTGTCATAGATGTCCTCTTCAGTGTGCTGGAACAGAGTGATGCGCAGCCTGAATATACGTTCCTGTCTCATTTTCCTCTGTGCAAGAGCCCGAATACGCAGCCTCCTGGCTATCACGAACATTGCTACCATTGTGGTTGGGTCTGTTGCATTGTGGGGTGGTTTAAGTACCTTGCACCAGTTTACCACCTGCATGCAATTGGTGTTAATTGCGATTTCTTAATTTGCGAATTTCGTAAAATCGCAATTAGCGACTTTTTCATACATTTGCTAGCGATTTCTTATATTGCGATATCCTCATTGCGAATTTCGCTAAGTCAAAAAAATCGCTATTTAGGAAATCGCAAACATAATCGCAATTTTTCAGTTTCGCAGCCTAAGAAATCGCTAATTTTGCGATTTCTTAATTTTTCCTAGGAATGTGTGTCATACATATGAAATTGCGAAAATTTAGTCGCAAACGCTGTTTTTTGCGATTCGCAGCGTTTGCGACTAAATTTTGGTTTCATACATATGCCCCCTAATTCCATAAGGGATGTGCAAAAGAGCTTCAAAGTAGATATTGAATGTTTCTAGACTCAAGCTTCGCCATTATAATGTCATTCAAGACTCATATTGTACGCCAAAGATGTGACATTCATGGGGATGTCGTCCCACTTCTGTATGTTTTTAATGTTCCTGATTGCATGCCTACACAGCTCATAAATGTCAGTCAGCTTCAGGATTTTTAAAGTTGTAAGAAAAGCCAGTAAGCTGCTTTGATATTATAATACCCTTTTGTCTAAATTTATAATATTTTGGTTTACATTAGAGATCACATATGAATATTCAGGGACTGTGTATTTTGTTATTAACACAGCGAGGCACTGCATTGCAAGGGCATTGCTAGATAGTATAATAGTGTTCAAAATGTTTTCAGGAATAGTGAGCACTATTTGTTCATATTTGGGGGATGAAAATATCAATCATAAATAACAATCCAAAGCAATGACATTTGCAACAAATATGATCACCAATATGGAATGAAAACCTTGATATGCCCTAATTCTTTGATTTTGTGAATTGATTACTTTTTTATGGGCAAAGCCGTGGGGCATTTGGGGGACAAAATATCAAGTTTTAAATATTGGGAATATCTTGATGCAAAAATATTGTGAAATAAAATATTGTTGTCAAGAATATCTATTTTTGGTAAATAATATCGGTTTTAATAATATAGTTTTTGAAATTTTATTTTCAGTAATATACGGCCTGATTATGATGGGGTCGGACGAGCATACGACCGCCATCCTGTCAGGGGCAGAACCAACCGACTAGCTGTCGGCGGTCCAACCATCGGGATTACGATGGGAGCGCCTTCAAGGCGGTCGCAATCTGTATATTTTGGATCGCGGCGTGTGCTGCGGGCTGCAGCACATGCCGCAGTCCAAAATAAACACATCTGACAAATCCCTGCACTATGTGGCAGGGATATGTCACGGGGCACCATAGGTGCCCCCATATTGGAGGGCCAAGGGGGCCCGCTACGGGCTGTCAAGTTCCTTACCGCCTGCTTTTTTAACTGACATGAAAAGGCCGGCAGAAAGGGACATTGTAATCCCTACGGCGGTGCCTGGGCAGGCACCGCCACCATTGTATGGATTGCAGTGCCTCCAACGGGCTTCTTGAGCCCATCGGATGAGTGGCGATCGGTGTCTCCGACCGCCCACCATCCGCCGGCCATCGTAATGTGGTGGGCGGACTTGCAGGGTCCAATGGCAGTGGGACCGCCCCCGACGGCCAGACGGTTGGGGTCCCACCGTCATCATAATTGGGGCCCTTAGTAGTAAAAATTATCCTTTTTTATTATTGTAATGAGTTTTAGTTATATTAATTTTAGTTGTTAGTATTGTTGATGTAATTGTTATTAATTTTTTAAAACATAGTGATTTTTAATTTTAATGTTATTAGTTATTTATTGTGTTATAGTGGGTTGTTGGGTTTTTACAGAATAGGGTACAAAGTTATTTAAAAGTAGGTTTAATAGATTGTTGATTCATATTTAATTGGTAATTTGTGATCAATTATTAATTATGCAAATAGTTTAAGTACATTTAGTATTTTCAATTATTTTTTTATTTTGTTTATTATTAGTTATAATAAGGATAGTAGTGAGTTGTGGTGTTTGTAGGGGTAAAAGGTTGGTAGTTAATTAAGTTTAAAAAAATTAATTTGATTTTTATTAGTTTTTAATTGTTAATTAATGATAACATTTATTGTAATTATGTAACATTTATTGTAATTATGTAACTAATTTATGGCCTAATAATTTCAACATATGTATTGGTAGTGGGTTTGTAGGAACGAAGGTTCGAAATTTTATTTACTTTAAACAAAATTGGAAATAATTTATAATTAGCTTTACATTTTTAATTTAATATTTAATTGATTGTTAAATATGTATATAATTTAATACTGATTTATATAACTTATATTATAGTTGTCAGTTGCTGGGTTTGTAGTAAATTTTGGGTAGTAGTTGAATTAAATTAAATCTGTTTTTTAATGTTATGTTATTTTTTGTAAAAATACGTTTTTTAGTTGATTATTACTTATCTATACTATTTAATGTATTCGTTATTGTATAACTGTTGTAATGTTTTATTTATTTTAATATGTATGCTTGTTTTAATCTGTTCATTAAACATGTATTTGTTGGTACTGTCTTATTTTTTTAAGTGACTAAGTTGGTAAGAAAATAAAATGTAATTCTTTTTTATATTATTTATATATTTATGTAACTTATCAATTGGAAATTAACTAAGTACAAATGTTTTTATATCCATTATTGTTTTTAAAAAAAATATTTAATGGTGTTTGTGAAAATTTGCTACTGAGATGACATTTTGTTATTTTAAATAACAAATTAATTATTAATTATATTAAATTAGATAGACACTTGATGATTTTTTAATGAGTTGGGGCATCGAACTTGAGGGATTATGTGCCCCAGTATGGGCAGGTGAAAGGAGGGGCCAGGAACGAGGAAGGCCCAACGCTACAAAAGTGCTTCTACACCCCACAGCATGGGACATCGAACTTGCGGGACTATATACCTCAGTTTGCCCAGGTGAAAGAAGGGACTAGTAACCAGGAGGGCCCAGCGCTACAAAAGTGCACTTGCCACTTCATCCACCTCAGGCAGAGTGAAACAGGGCTAACGGTTTTAGTTTCCCTTCAATGTGCTGATTTGTATATAAAGGAATTGATGTCCACTTCAGGTTACCAAATTTTAAGACTGTCTTTTCCTGCGTGTGCCAATGTTATTTTAGCTAATTTTTGTTTTAACTTTTTTAGCGGAGATCCGGATCATTTAATCGAAGAGTAAGAGTACTATAATTCGGACCTTGTGCAAAGTATAGGGAAACAAGTGTCCCTTATCTGGTCAGGGGATTTTAATATCAGTCAGTACCCCTTTAGCGGTGTACTTGTCTGTGGGGTAATAGATTCGCCGGGAGATAATATTACCCACTTCTCATATACCCCCTATGGGGAAGCCTTAAACCGGATTGTTGTGACACAAATCTCTCTTTTTCATTTGATGTACATGGAGTGGGGTGTTGCCTGTCTTCCAAATTTTACTGGGAGGGGTGGTGGTAGTATCATTGATTTTATACTATTAATCCCAAAGTCAGTCCAACCAATATGAGTGATCATAACTCAATAGAAGTTGTTTTTTACTCTCCTCCCCCAGGTTTATCAAGAATGACAGTAGGCTCACCCATTTATTACCACCCAAACAAGGAAGCCCGTGTGAGATGGGACAGTATTGACCCTAAACAGTTCATTAAAGATATTATAATAGGAGACTTTATGTGTTTCCCGTCTGTAGAGACTGATCCTGATAAGATTATGGATGGCTTCACGGCGGTTTGCCAAAATACATCGTGTATGCTGACCACAAAAGAAAACCCTAAGGAACCTCCAGTGCAGGAATGGTTCGATCCCACATGTACTGCCGCTCTAAAACACATAAAGCAGGTTACCAATACCTTAGCACCTTACACATTAGTTATTAGAGGAGCTCGACAGGAATAAAATACAGTTTCACACAGGAGAAGAGAAGAAATTAGATCTAAGGCCTGGGCTGATTTGGAACTGGCCTCACAAATAAGAGACAATAGGTTAGTTTGGGAAGTTGTAAGTCGTCCCTTTTTCCCTGTAAATCTCCAACTGAGACTGGTTTGTCATAATCTGGTGAAAGATTGGGTATCCCTCTTTACTAACATTTTTGACCCAAGTAACCACACAAGTGTAAATCTGAACATCTTAGATCCTCTGCCTCCTAGCCAGCCCGAAGAATCCCAATTAAGTGGCCCCATCGACGTTTCTGACATTGCCTGTGCCATTTTAATATCTCCAGCAGGGATAGCGCAGAGTCCCGACAGTGTCCCCATTGACCTATTTAGGCTCAATCCCCCCCTTTTGGGCCCCTTTAGTGACAATTACATTACATCCTGGAATCAAGGGATCTCCAAAGAAATCATGGGGAGGAAATAATTATACCTATCTTCAAAAAGGGGGCAAAAATCTTTTGGCCTGTTATCGCCCCAACTCTCTGTTGGACACATCTGTTAACATTTTGGGACGAGGTATTCTTGAGAAATTGATAGATTGTGCTGAGGGTAGCTCTTTATTCTCGGTTGTCCAATGTGGTTTCTGACCAGGCCTGGGTACGGTGGAACAATCTTTAAATTTACTCTTGATAATTGGTAAATACATTAAAGCCAGGAGACGTTTCTTACACCTGGTGTTCATGGACCTCTGCTGTGCTTTTGACCTGGTGAATATGGCAAAGCTTTGGGATTTGATGGAAAAGCCAGGACTCAAATTTGTCCTGATAGACCTAATTAAGCAGCTGCACTAGTACACCACCACTAGAGTGCGTTTCAATCAGAATGGAGACGGCAACCAACCGATTTGATCAAGTCGAGGTCTAAGGAAGAGATTCATTTTAGTTCTAGTTTTATTTCACATTCACACCTAGGTATCAGTTCTTGTAAAAACAGGTAAAGATTTACTTAAGATTGGATGTAGTCCATTACCTGTCCTTTTATATGCCGATGATGTGGTTTTAATAGCACACACAGCAAATGGGCTTCAGTCCTTGCTTGATTCTTTTAATGATTTTATGGGTAACCTTGACATTAAGGTGAATAACCAAAAATCATATATCAGGACCTGCGGCCCTATGAATACCCATACTTGAAAATTCCTTAGAGGGGGATTCCAATTGCCATGGTTTCCAATTTTAATTATTTAGGTAATTTACTCGAGGTTAATCTAAAATGGGATAATTTACTCATTCAAAGAGTACAGAAGCTCACAGGAGCCTGTGAGGCTTTATTGGATTTGCAGGGACATTAGACCACAAGCCCATTAAACAGTTGATTTCACTCAATAAAAGCAGATGTCTCCCAATGGGGCATATTGGGCAGGAATCTGGGGGTTATGTTAATTTAAGAAGGCTGCATTCCCAAGAAAATACATTCTTGTGTAGGCTCTTAGCTGTTCCCAAAACCACAGCAAGCAATGTCGTACATGCAGAACTGGGAATTCCCGAGCTGGAGGATCTTGTGAAAATCGCCCCCATGATCTTGTGAATCAAAATATGGTCCTTTCCGAGACCAGCTTCGACTGTTTGGTCCTGGGGGCTGCATGAGGCTAGATAATATGGCCCTAATTCCCTGGCTTACTTATATTAAGCAGTCCTTTCAAGACATCAGTAGGACTGACTATTTTAATTCACCCCCTAATATTGATGCTGGCAACAAAGGGGTATTAAAGTTGCTATTTTACCAACCCTGAGAGGAAGCTAGAATGGATAGATTGTATACCATGGATTCTGTCCTCCAATATCTACTGGTTTCGACCACTGATTTGGTGGAGCCCTATTTATTATGGATTGTACACCCTGAACATATATTTTACCTCACAAGTCTGAGATTGTGCACGCTGCACTTTCTACTTGCCTTTTCGGTTGCAGGTTGCTGGTCTTCCTCTCTGCCCTGTTGACCATGTGACTTGACTTCATTACAATAATCCGTTCATTTCATGCTCTTTTGTAAACTTCAGAGTACCCCGACAATATGCTTCCTGCACCCAATTTTGCAATTGCAAGGTTTTGTATCCTATAAAGATTATTTTAAATTTTACAGTGCTTAGACATGGAATCAACCTGTTACTCGGTGATCAGCTATATTCATTGGGCCTTAAATATCAGGAAGATGTATGCCTCGACCTAACTAGGTCTCAAGGCACTCAATGTATCACCAATTTAACTAAGGTGGAGCCCCTACCTTTTCCTTATTACAGCGTGGACCCTTTTGAGGTTTTAGTTGTAAGGTTAACATTGAGGGAGCCGCCCAGGTTGCACAGTTTCTGTGCTGCATTTTTTTGTTTACCCAAATGTGCAATACTATTTCTTATAGAATTACTGCTTCAAGGAGATGTTTCTTATTTTTGCTATATGCTAATGTTTTTATACTTATCTATATTTGAAAGCTTATGTTGTTATTGTATGGCCAACTTTGCCCGAATAAAGTGTTATTGACTGATTGAGATATTTTTTTATAGGTAGTGAAGTTGACATTATATGTAGTTTTTTTCAGTTACATATTAACATTATAAATAAATATAATTTCTTGTCATATTCTAATTTAATATTTAACTCCTCTAAAGTCCAGCACTTTCCCTACTGTTGCACTGACTGGAGTACAACGAGTAAATCGAACCCCTCCAAAGTCCAACACTTTCCCAGGGTTGCTAAGATTGGAGTTGGTATAGTGAATTTTAACTCCTCCAAAGTCCACCACTTTCCCTACTTTTGCGCTGAGTGGAGTAGGAATAGTACATTTAACCCCTTTGAAGTCCAACTCTTTCCCTACTGTTGCTAGACTGGAGTGGGAATGGTAGATGTCACCCCTTAAAAGTCCAACACTTTCCTTACTGCTGCTTAGATTGGAGTGGGAATAGTAAATGTTATCTCTCTGAGGCCCAACACTTTCTCCACTATTGCACCAAAGTCTAACTCTTTTCCTACTGTTGCTTTGACTGGATTCGGAATAGTACATTTTATCCCTCCAAGGTCAAACACGTTCCCTCATGTTGCTCTGACTGGAGTAGGGATAGCACATCTAACACCTTCGAAGTCCAACACTTTCCCTACTGTTGCATAAACTGGAGTGGAAATAGTTGTTTTATCTTCCTAGATTGCAATAATTTTTCTAATAGTGGTCAAATAGATTTTATAATATTATTTGTTTGTTTTTATATTAATATATTTTGTTTTTATTTTGTAATGTATTATGTTTATAGCATTTTTAAGAGCATCTATTTTTTTGCTGTGCCACACAGAAATGCTGATAACCATGATTGAGTTGTGTAACAAGCTGTACAGACAGACTCGGGGCATGGTGATTGGCACCAGCTTTGCTCCAAGCTATGCCAACCTCATGATGGGGTGGTGGGGGCAGCAGGCATCTGAAGCCTTGGAGAAATACAGCACACATGTGGTGTTGTACAGATACCTCCGCAGTTATAAGGTTTATTACCACATATAACATTAAATGTGAAGGAGATCAGAAAGGCTCTTCACAGACATTAGGACATTTTAAAGACAGAAAGTACTTTCTCTGACTGTATAGGGGACCACCCGATTGTCTCAAAAATGAAATCACTGACAACCCGATCATTAAAAGTACTATGGGAGTGGGTTTTGTAACTTGCATGAGCATGCAACTATAACTCGAATGTGAAACAAAACTTCGTCCCAGTCAGCACCACTTATAGAAAGATCGATAAACATCTGACCTGTCTCTTAAATAAACATGTGCTTGAGCATATGAGGACCCTCCAGAACAGAGACAAACAGTATCCTGTAGTAGAACCTTTTGAGCTAGAAATTCAAGAGCAATATGATCTTACTCCGTTACTCCGTTTTTTTGCTTTTATAGAGTCAGTAAAGGGTGGTAACACAACACGCAAACTCAGAAAATTGGAATCTAGATATATTCTGAACTTGGATACTAGAACTCCCAAAAGTCTGAATTGCGACGAGGAATTACATATCAACATGGGCAAATAAGGCCGCATCTTCTAGACAGAGGGGGAAGTCACTTGTTTTAGCTGCCAAAGGGGTGTTCCTATTTAGGATAGCCTGTACTTTTGATTGATATCCACATTTGATAATGGTAACTAATTTTAATAGGTATGTTTTGTTTTATGTTTGCGCTTATACAGGGTGGGTCCTTCCTCCTGAAGCTGTCTTACCAGTCACATCTGAGCTGTAGTGAACACCCGTGGGGCTGGACTATTTCTCCTAATCTACTCCTTGGAGTCCGATGAGCAGAAAGCAACTGAGAGCTGAGATATCCCCCCTTTCTACATCATTTTTCTACAATTTTCTATAATTTCTTCTTACCTACTGTTCTTTCACCTCGGCTCTTCTTTTTGACCTAATTACAAGGATATGATGAGAATATTATGGTTTAATATTTAGGGATATCCATTATCTTTAATAATGGATTGTATATAACTCTTGAGACTGATTCTTTAACTAGTAGGAGACATTATTTGCAGTTAGAAGGTGAGGATCCACCCACTGAGGTTGCATTAGGGTGTCAACTCAGATTAGGCGACACATAAAATGTCTCCAGGAGAACTGTTTGTCCACTCATTGCTACATGTTGCTTGCCCACTGGAGCCCTATTGGTATTAGGGTATATATTAAATCCGTTGGGATGATTTTAGTTCCCAGAGTTGTAGAATCTCCATAGGGTACCATTTGTCCTAGTGCCAAGGTCATGGACCTAGGGATCTGCCCACTACGGCTGACTTGAGATTGAAGGTAAGTCCATGTATGCGTACATCGATTTTACACTTAGACTCCCATAAGTAGTGTTTTGCATGTCCACTGGGGCTCTATTGGTAGTAGGGCATTTACCAAGATCTTCGGGATAATTTTAGTTCCCAGAGTGTTTGGAATTACCATTATGAGGGTACCTGGAAATCACTAATATATGCCTGTTATTTCTGCTTGGGACAATTTGGATCTGACATTACTCTGTATACACTAGACAGTGCATGGCTCTTATCTAGAACTCACCTAACCTAAGATGGTGGACATGGTTTTACATCAGATCAGACTAACCAGAAGCAGCACTTTAATTGATTGACACGGTTACTTTCCCAAGAATATGAATGAGGTCACCAATGAAGATTACATGATGCATTTATGATTCACGATGAGTATTCATTACAATGTACGTGTAACTGGAATATGTGTTTACTACCCGTTATAAGATGGCCGACTTCTTTCTGACAGTTTGGAACTCATTGCACCCACCTTTTATGTTGTTGTACTTGCACTTTATAATGCTGCCTGTAACAGAACTCACCCACCCGTGATCAAGGCATGGTTACGCCAAAATGAGTTGGGTTTGGATTTGGCATCTGTGTACAAATATATTGATGGAACATCAGTAATTAGATTTGGAGTTATCCTTTGACCCCGGAGTGCGTGTTTTCTCAACAAGGTGGTGATCGGAGATGGATTACGTATGTATTGGCCCCTTCACCCTTTACGCGCACCACTATGGCCAGGGTCCCAGCAAGGAAGACTTGTGAGGTTGCAGTATTTTTAGTAAATGTCTTTTTTGGGGGATTTAAACTTTTTATATTTTATTTATTGCCTGCCTATATTAATTAATATTTTTCTGTGATTGAAATTGTTTATATTTTTCATTCTTAATGGTTGTTTTTTTGTATAATTATGTATTTTGACTATGTATAGGTATATATATATATATATATATATATATATATATATATATATATATATATATATCAAGACTTTGAGAAAATCTCGCAATATGTTGACTTCTTTCTTTAGGTATTTGGGTGGGAGGAGTGGGTCCTCAGGGTGAGCCTCAGCTTGGATTGGGAAAATCATGTGGTAAGCTGGTGGAGATTTATTGATGATGTCTTTATAATTTGCAGGAGGACTGAGGATAGTGCTGCATCAATAGGAACACCATGAATTTAGAATTCACAGCTCAGATTAATAGACATGCTATTGAGTTTCTATATGTCCATGTATATGTTAAGAATGGTAGATTGGAATCCAAATTATACCACAAACGTACAGCAGGGAATTCTATCCTTCATGCTTCTAGTTTTCACCCAGGACATCTAATAAGATGATTTGGTGGAATGTCAGACAGAGGCCACTGGAAGGTTTCTAGAGCGAGGGTATAATTCTGGCATTATCAGTCAAGCTAAAATAAAAGCCAATAAGAGATCTAGAGACTCTATTTTATTTCAGACCCCCGCCAGTACTCGCTATGTGAGTGCGAAAGAAATGATGATCACTAACATCAGACACATCACCACTTTTAGCCGACAAGAGAGACTGGTCACATCTATTGTCAACAAGCAACGGCCCATAGTTCTAACGGATATTACATTGGGGCAAGTCCTTTCCAAGAAACCCACTCTGATGTTTAGGCGTGCTCCATCTATGAGGAACTCTTTGGTCAACAGTAGCCCTGAAGTAGCAAATACCTCCAACTGGCTATCCCCAAAACATCGATTTTTCAAATGTAGTTCATGTTGTTCTTGGAAATTTGGTTTTAATATGACCAGTTACAAGTCAACATTCAGTGAAAAGTCCATTGATATTAAGGGTCACTTGACATGTAGAACAGAGTTTGCTGTGTATGTCCATGAATGCTCGTGTGACCTACGATATGTGGGCAGCACGAAGCTACAAGTGCATACCAGGATTCTACAGCATCTCAAGGCCATAGCCAACTCTGATCCAAAATACCCAGTAGCACGCGATTTCAAACTTGCACATAAAAACAATTTAAATGACTTCAAATACTTTGTGGTAGGTGCAGTACCTGTCTTGAGAAGCGGGGGAAATAGGGAAAAACTGTTGAGGCAGCTCGAGTCCAAGTTCATACTTGAACTGGATTCTAAGATGCAGAATGGACTCAACACCAGTGAGGACCTGCATAACTTCCTGTGAGAGCAAGGCATTTTGCTGATATTGGAGTAATTTGAAACGTCTATTTCAACTACTGCTAGAAAGGTTATGCTTTGACATTAGTCAGTTTAAACCTAATGTTGCACTATCAAATCTGTAGCTGCTAGAATAGAAAGAGGATTCAGGTGTACTAGTTTAGGATGCTACTGATGTATCTATGTAATCATATATTTATATATTAATATGCACAGGTCACTTTGTGACACATAGCACTTTCTGCATTTATGCATGGGTCACTTTTAGTTGCATCAGCACTTTATTTTACTAATGCGGCAGAGAATGTTAAATCACGCTAATCAATGCAAATAGAATGAATAGTATATGCTTCTAGGAGGCTTCCATGTTAGAGCACTTTAGTATACTAAAGCACTTTGAGGCACTATGCACTTTACGTATTTATTGTTGGGCAACATGACTGTGGACAATGGAAGGTCAATTAAGAGCATACCCCATAGAGCTCAATTTGTATATATGTTGTACCAAGCAGAATAATTATTTATCAAGTAGATTATGCTTTTAATCAGATCTACGAGTTATATATTTTGTATTTTTTATCCATGGATGAAGTTAGGTGTGGGCCACTCTGGACATCAGATAAAAACAATGAATACTGTGATTACGCAACACATTCAGGACATAATGTGAAATTAATTGTGTTAAATATATCAGAATGATTATTGGTGTAATCCATGTAAGAAAAGTAATGGGCTCCACATCTGACAGGGGATAAAGGGATCTGGTTTTACTGGGCTAAGCAAAGTATATCTTTGTAAAGTATTGGCAAAAGGGCGATATTGATGTTTAAAGTATTGTACTTATGGATAATTTGATGTATGCCTAATTGTTGTTCTTCTTCTTGTTTGACCCTTGGAAAGTGAGCATTGGGAAGAATGTGATACGATTTAAACAAGACACAGGAGGGAGTCTGTCTTCCAATGGAGAAGATATACCATTGAATCCACAGTCTGTTGTCATTATCTATTGTACAATAATCACGTGTGTAAGGGGGTAAATAACGGCGATGAATCGCAGCGCGACTATGTGATTAGGGCCGTTTTACAGCGACACCATCCAATTCGGGCAGAAGAATCTTTAATAAGTGGACAAATCCTTCCCTAATACATGATGCGTTTCAACCTATTACCGGACTTGTTCAAATGGCTTTCAAAGTGGTCATTAACCTTGAGGATTTAAATACGTATGAGACATAGAAGAACGACCACCACATAAGTGCAGTTCAAGTTTTAAAGTCACAATGATTCCTGTTGATAATGCCATAAAACTAGTATTCATTGCAGAAATAAGTGCAGTCTGTAATTCTGAATAGTTATTATTTGGTGATATTAATCCAAAATACTGGTACAATACTCAAATATTGACACTTGTATTCCGTTGTTCACTACATAACACAATCCTTTATATTTGTTTGGTACTGGCTGTGTCTCTTCAAGATCGATTCCTATCACTCTCTCATGTATAACTGTGTTAGTCTGAAACATATCAAAATAAACATTACTCACGTGCCTCCTAGTAACTAAACAACTGCAATTATTGTGGTCAGGAATTAGGAGTGTGTTTAGCTCTATTTTGGGACTCTGTGGCTCAAAGTGTAATTTCTGGGTTTTCTGTATTCTACCCTCACTTCATGTTAGAACCATCCTCTGCTGACAACTGAAGGAGCCAGACATGCATGTTCTAGATCTGCTCTAGAACCTCTAGTCGATGGTACTTTTTCTCAGTATGAGAGCGTGGTGGGGACAGAAATTCATTAACAATGTCAACGAATTTGATTCCAGTGACCTAGGCCCATAATAATCACAGACAACTAAATAAGGTTAGATAATTTATTATAAAGCCAAAAGCAACTGGACATACAGACACCTCATAATGCGGGTGTAGAAGTACATTGGAACCAACATAAAGCCAAATCTATGAATACGATTAAGGCGGTACAACATACACAAGACAATGAATTCAATAATCAGGATGCAAAAGATCAGGAAACAGGAATTCAAATTCCCCTGCATCGAGGGTTGATGAAGATAAAGATTTAAACTATCCCTCCACTAGCGCTAATGGGACATCCCTAACTAAGCATTCTTCAGGGCAGGCTAGATTAAGGTGTCAGCGTCTGGAATCTTCCTCAGAAGTCTTCTCCACTTCATGTTGGGTCAAGTAGCATAAAGCTACTGAGACAGAGCTTGTTCTAAGATGCTCTCTCTTTTCCTACTTACAATACTTCAGATATCGCAAGTGCCTTCCCATGATTACTTTCAGGTCACGCCATCCGATAAGGCCACGTTCTCATAGGTAGTTTTCTACGGGATGACGATTACTCCCAAACAGTAACACGATGACCTTTATTCCCAGGCCCTCTCCTGTGAGAAAATACAACAGTTCTCTTTATTGGCATTAGCTCCCAATGTATCATCTTCTCTCCTCCCCTACTCCTAAATCAAAGACATTATTCCAACAAACAAGGGTGCTTCTTCCACCTGCAACATAAACGTGAGAAAGAACATCCACATGAAATGCGACTATTAATTCAAATTCAAGAGCTTCCAGGGAAATGCATTTCAGACCTACAATATTCAGCTAACATAAGAGAAACTAAACATGAGCTTTACGCAGTTAAATAGAAATTGAGACATATACAGTTAATATGTTTATCTATATATCAAACGGCATGATTAATAACCACATTCAATAATAAAATGATTGTCAGTCGCACAACACAAGCGTTTCAGTTAATGTTTTCCACTGGTTGCATTTGATTTTCCATGTTACTTCTACACACATCACATTCATGTAATTACATTACAAAATCCTAACACTTAGGTTAACATGACAAAATATTATAGGCGGATGCAGTCTACGTGTGTTATTATAATGCACGCCTATCCAAAATGGATTTTGCGCTACATCAGCCGTGCCCTACATATATGTATACGTACCGGTTTGTATATAGTTGTTTATGTAAGAAGATTCTGGAGAGACTATTGAGTTGCAGGGACCCTCGTCTCGCGGAAACATTTAAAATTACAAAAAGTATAGAGAGATCGATGATATCCACAAAGTTGATGTTTGCAGTATCTTCCGCTTCTGGAGCCTCCGTATCTTGTGTGTCGGGGAGAGTGAAGTCATTGGAGTTGTTGATGCGAGAAACAAAGCTACAAGAGGTTCATTCAGGAAAACATCCTATATATGTTTTTGGTGTGGCTCTAGAACAAATATTGGAAACAATCCAAATTGTCCAGCCAGCAAAAAGCGACAAATTTGGCCATTTCATTTCTGAATGCAGGAGTTCAAGGAACACAATGAGAATAAGCACTGTAGATGTCAACACTGATTCATGCGCACAAGAGTTATCTAGAGTCTTTTTAACTATGTCTTCTGATAACACTTCTCAATTTGAAGTGAAAGGTCCCTTGTGTAAGGCCATAGTTGCACAAATATCCATATACATAATGGCCGATTCTGGTGCACCAATTACCATCATTTCGGATATACTATTCATGGAAAACTGGGGTGCAAGATCGCTGGCTAAAACTGATATTCAGCCAAAAGCCTTTGTTGAACAAGACATTGACATGTTGGGGTAATATATTGATTCTTTGTCCTGTTTAGGAAGGCAAATCACCACAAAGATTTATGTTGCAATCAAAGGCAGGAACATAATATGGCGGCAAGACTTGGCCAGACTTGGGATCATGTCGATACCTGATATGGAGAATCCCATTCTGTTAGCTGATTATCCTATCTCTTTCATTAAAGCTGATAGTGATTTGAATTTGGATTGTGTTATTAACATTTCAAGGTATTTTCAGTGATAAGATAGGAAATATTTTAAAGTTTGAGCATTTAATCAAGCTCCTGGAAAGTGCCATTCCCGTAGTGCTCAAGGTTAGATTGGTACCTTTGAGTCTTAGGTCAAATCCCAAAGACCTTCTTGATAAACTATGCAATGAAGGAGTAATTCAGCCAACTGATTCATCTAAATGGGTCAGTCCAGTTGTTATCGTGAAGAAAAACAAAGTTGAGATGCACTCTCAACAAAAACATTGTCATTGACTGCCACTGCTACCGAGAGTGCAGGATCCTTTAGCAAATTTAGGGGGAGACAATGTGTTTTCGTGGGGCGCGATCTCAGATCAGCTTATCATTAAATACCACTTGCTGTAGAGAGCCAGGATCTTACAGCATTTATTACACCTTTTGGAGCATTTAAGTTCTTACACATGCCTTTTGATCTGGCCTCTGCAGCAAGTGTATTTCAAAAGTTTATGGATACTGTTTAGGGAGGCATCCAGGGTATGCAGGCATTCCAGGACAATGTACTTATTTATTCTGAGAGTGCTAGGGAACACAATTTCATTTTGGAAAGGGTTATTAACGTTTTTGAGAATATAGGTATCACACTCAGTAAGGAGAACTGTAAATGTATTGTCTATCATTTGGATTACCTTTTATCACTGTATCTCATATCAAGGCATAAGACCCAAAATGTCCCCTGTCTGTGCTATTCAAGATTCAACTCCACCACGCAACAAAGATACACTTCGCTCATTTTTAGGTTTATTTGAATATTACTCATGTTTTATTCATGGGTACGCTTTAGTGGTACAACCCTTGCAAGATCTGTTAAGAAAAGGTCATGTTTTGGTATGGTCTGAGGCAGCGAATGAGGCTTTCTCTAAGATGAAATGTCTCATTACTTCAGCTCCCATTTTATCGGCATTTACAGCTGTGCAGCATGTTTTGTTGACTGTGAACACCGGTCAATTACGATTAGGTGCAATTTTGTCTCAGTGTGTGGACAAGAACGAGCACACAATTGCATTTGCTTGACGTTCTTTGAGTTCCACTGAATTTAACTACAGCACAATTGAGAAGAAAGCTTTAGCATGTGCATGGGCAAGTTTGAGACGTATTTGTGGGGTACACAATTTCAAATTTTCACAAACCACTTATTTATTTACTTAATTGCAATGGTACGTGTAAGACGTCTGCGAGGTTAGTTCGTATTTTATCCAAGTTTCAAGAATACAACTTTATGATTCATTATCTTCCTGGTGGTAAGAATGCCAGAGCGGACTGCCTCTTGCCAATGATAAGTTGTATGAATCTGAGAAGGAAGTTGAATGTGTTTTTGCTGTTTTTGGAGATTTTGCAGAAGAACACGTTTCTATTTCCGGTGAGGTTTGGTTGGATGCTCTCAGTGATGATCTTATTCTTTAACAGTTTATCAAACATGTCAAGTATGGTTGGCTTCAGGAAAGGAATCTGGAATCTGGGCTCAAAAAGTATTTGCACAGGTTTCAGATGAATTATCTGTGGTTGAGGGATTTTTACTCCATCGTGAGTTGTTAGTTCTGTCCACCAGTTTGAGAGAACTATTATTTCAGAGTGCTCATGAAGGTCACTTGGGGATTACGGACACTATTCGTAATTTGAAGCAATATTATTGGTGGTCCAGACTTCAATGCTCAGGTTAACAGAAGGGTGACATGATGTAGTACTTGTTTGGTTTCAGACAAACATCTGAAGTCAACTGAATCCAATGTACATATGGTTCCTTTACCAGGTGCACCATGGGATAAAGTTGCACTTGACTTTGTCGGTCGTTTTGAACATCTTCCAAGCAATAAGAGGTATATGATAGTTCTGGGAGACTATCTTTCAAAATGGATTTATTCAATTTTATACTCCTAATGAACTTGTAAGTGATAATGGTACTCAGTTCAAGTCCCATCAAATGCTGCAATTTATTAAGTCTAGACATTAAGCATTTGCAGGTGGCTTTGTACTCTCCAATTTCTAATGGTTTGGTATAACGTGTTAACAAATTTTTTAAGGAAGTGGTGCAAACTGCCTTATCGGCTGGCCTGCAAGTTGAAACTTTTCTGAGAGAGAAGGTTTGGAGCTATCACACTACACTACACAGCAACACCAGTGTATCTCAGTTCAAATTGTTACGCAACAGACTGCCCAGATGCAAATTGTGTCCTGGGTGGGTCAAAGAATTTTCCCATAACACTGAAGTAAAGGCTGACTCTGTCATATGAGAAATGAAGTGGCTAAGAAACATGAGCAATTACTAGATATTATTGTAATTAGAATAATACTAAGGTGATTGGGTATTCAGTTGGTGACTGGGTTCTCATTAAAAAAAACAATAGGGTTAGAAAAGGAGATTCGAAGTTTACACTGCCTGTCAAGGTGGTTAGGGTCTCTAAAGGTGCTCCTCTGTTGGAAGGTAGAGGGTGGTGGAGCAGGAGGAGCCAGGTTCAAGTTATTCAGGAACAAGCCTCAAAGATTACAGCTGCCGAAAACAAAAGTATTGGTTTCACTGAGCATATTCAGGGACGTTCCTGGTGGGATCCCTCTCAGGGGCAGACCCCACATCATTCCACGTTGGGTACTTCCTCTGCTGAGTCTGTCAGTTATTCTTCCAATGAGATTTCTCATGTTTCTGATGATTCATATTTGTACTTGTCCTCTAAGAAATTCTTCCTTCTAGTTCTAGTGTGGAGGATTTGACCACAAAGTCTTCAATTGCAAGGTGTCTCGCAAAGCTTCATTTCCTCTGAAATGTAAAGATTATTATTTAGTAGGATTTTATTTTCATTGTGCCGTTTTGCCTGGCTAGTGTTTCTTGTTATGAAGTGGTTAACTCGTATTTGTTTACAAAAAAGAGGATGATGTTGTGCTTAATAAGTTGTCCTTCCTCAGTGTTAAGTACAACTTGTTATTGTCCCGTACTCCCGCTCTGGATACTTTATGTTTATGTTTAACTTCGGCCTGCGTTCTGCTTCCTCTGTCCCGGGTGTTCTGCTAAAACTTCTATCTGTTGACTGTTGGCTCTCCCCAGATACCTGTCCCGTGGAGTCGCCCGTCATAACCGTTTTAAGTTTGCGAATGGTTATGACCTCATGAGCGGTCAAACAGCATCGAAACATTTCCTTGTAACTCGGAAGTAGGAGGGGCTCACCCTCTCACCAGGGCTTTAAGTGGCCGGGTCCTGCCGGTGCTCAGCACCAGCAATTCTAAAAAGCAGGGGTCCCTATCAAGCTCTCCATTCTTACCCTCACCATCAGGGTGAAAAAACATAAATCTTCATTCTGCAGCAGTACCACCTTCACTGCCTGTGATGTAACTTGGAAGAGTCTCATCATTTCAGAGCGGTAGCATTTTGCATGTGCTATAACTACGAAACCATGGTTGTTTCTCATGTATCTTATGCAACTAGTAATAACCATTGACAAAGCCAATAGTCCTGAGTTGTTTTAGGCGTAATGTTACTTGTTGCGTCATATATCTGGATGCAGTGACAGAAGCCGCAAAATGCCAGTCGGGATGCACACTATGCTACGGACATATTTTCAGTTCATGAGTTTTTAAGCCACACTCTTACTTACATCGGCCACGTCCCTTTGAGAGACCTCCCAGTTTTTACATCCCACTTTTAAAGCCCTGCCTCTCCCCTCCCCCTTTGCTTTATGACTCACAACGATGCACAGTGTAGTAGACATGTAAGCTTGCAAATAAAATTGCAGTTAGCATAGGCGTTTTAAAACATAGAAAATTGCGATTTTTTGCTGCAAACGCTTTGGTAACTCAAAATCTCTTTCATACATATCTGCCCCTCCCCCACCCCCATTCAAAAAGAAAAAGATATTCAGTGGCGGATATTCCCCGTAGTCAAGAGATTCAAGAAAGGAGAGCTCTGTTTTCAAAAATGAAAGGCGAATAAAGAGGAGACGGTTTTGTGAAGGATTGTTTTCGACTCAAGCAAAGCCTGGGGTTAAGAAGAGGGCATTTATTTTTAAGTAACATAAAGGGGTGAGATGTTCCCCCATATAATTCTTTCTTCTCTTTATAACCTTGCTCCAACCATCAACAGCTCTTCTCCTCCTCAAGGAGGGGGGAGGAGTAAAAATAAATGTGAAAACCGAGCATGATAAAATGAAATTATCTTGGAGATGTAAGAGCAAAAGCAAGTGTTCTGTGGAAAATACATGCCACTAGCGCTGCCTCGACTTGATGTACTGTGTTACTGAATTTGGATGAATAGATTTCAGCTGAAAGACTCGTACCGGGGAGGGATGGGGGATGCAGGTGGGACGTACAGCCTGACTAGAGTTAAGACATGCACTGTAAGTTAAGATGTACCACACCTGACAAATACAGCCTATTTCAAGAGACATTGATTAATTTCCCGCGCGGTGCTTCAAATAAGTCACTCTGGCAACGAAGCAATTCGAAGCTCTTTCACTGGGGCATTTTCCGACATCTGTACCAATTTATTGCAATCTCTCTCGCTACAGATAAAGCATTGTCAGCTCGTCTTTGCCCAATTTAGCAGCTTGTCCTTGACTGCTGTAGGTGGCGTAACACGTCGCTGATGTGCTGGGGTAGTATTTCAGCACTTAAATAATCAACAAAGTCTTGTAAGTACCCGGACTATAGAAATAATGCGTAATTTCTAATGTTCATCAAGGATAGACATTCCTGCACAAAAGAGAAATGAATATTATTATACTATAGTGTCCTTGTGGCCGACAAAGCACTGACACGGAGGCTGGCGGGAAGCAGGGGTAGCGCTCGCGTTTTGCCGCACTGTAGATGCGTGTGCGGAGCTTGCGGGGATTTCTGCTAGTGTGCTCCGCTGTGCGGCCGTTGGGTGACGTCATTCCCCCTCTGTTATCCCGCGCTGGCAGCGTTCAGCGGTCCGGGAGTGCGGCCTGAACAGGGGATGACGTGCGGCCGGGACGGCAGGTCCGAGTCTGCTCATCGCCAATTTATAGTGTCCTTGTGGCGGACAAAAGCACTAACACAGTGCTGATTTTGAAGTAAATTATTTATTTACAGAGAGGGATAAGTGCGTCTTACTCCATTGATAGCTCTCGTGTACTGGCGCGACGCAGCGCGCAAACACGTCAGACCCCAGGGGATCCCGTGGGTCTAGAGTCACGGGTGCAGCACTAGAATGCAACACCACACATCTCCCCCTTTTATCATTAACAAAGAGATAACAAAATTGTCCCCACATTAGAGGTAGTCCTGCCCTTAGGCTATGAATGATGGACGGGGGGAGGAAGGGGTGAGGGGAGGGGTGGGAGGAGGATGAGTGGGAATGTCCCGTAGGAAGGAGTTATACTTCAAATTCTCTGTATTTAGTGGGTGGTACCACTAACCTTCCTGTGCGGGTGCGAGTACCAGAGTCCTGTCCTTTGTGTGTCTCTGCCCTTTCTGGTGTGATGCCTGTGCTGCTCAGTTTGCTTTGTTCGATGCCTGAGTTTCTTGCCTCCATTGTCTGCTGGGGTGTACTGTGCTGGGTGTTGTCTGTGCTGGTGCTTGGCTCAGGGCGACCCCCTGTCCCCCCTTCCGAGACGGGCCGATCGGAGTTCGCTGACGGGCAGCCTTCCCCTGTGTCCTCTACCTCCCCATCATAACTGGTTTCAGGCGCTGTGTCGTCCTTGGCCCATCGGATTACTTTGTTGCATTTCGCCATGCGGCAGTGAGACCAGATCTTGCCATCACTCAGGAGGGCGGACCGCGAATAAAGTTCCTGAACTTGTAGTGGTTTACTGTATTTGCTGTCTCCTTTCCTGCCGAGTGGGCCCAGCTTCACCCTAACCCAGTCACCAGACGCCAAGGAGACTTCCCGGACTCCATGTCATCGGTCATAGTGTTCTTTGTATATTTTCTGTGCTTTGGCTAGGTTGCTTCTGACCATCGCTGGTGACCACTTGCTCTGGAGCATCATGTTCATCCATGCGCGATTGTCCTTGGTGAAGGGTTCTCTTCCCCTTAGGATCTTGAATGGGCTGTATCCCGTCACTGTGAGTGTTATCCGGTATGCCCAGATCGTGCTTTTAAGTTCTGGCTCCCAATTCTTGCCTGCGTTGATTGCTGCTTGGATGGAGCTCATGATGACGCGGTTAAAGCGTTTGGCCAAACCGTTGCGGTACACTGCGGTATGTTGTATTTCGATCCCGTTTCTCTGCATGAAGGCGTTCCATTTGTCCGACACGAATTGGGGTCCATTGTCACAGGTGATGACCCTCGGGATTCCTTCCCGCAAGAAAACGCTGGTGAGGAAGGCGAGGATTCTGTCAGTGTCGGCCTTCCCACAGATCTCCATTTCGGGCCATTTGGAGTACCTGTCTATGAGGACTATGACGTACTTGGGTTCGCCCCAAGCATCAAGGATGGGGCCCAAAATGTCCACTGCCAGCTCGTCCCAAGGGTTGGTAGGGGCGGCAAATTCTCCCATCGGGGGTCGTAGTAGGGTGAGGGATTTGTCCGCAGTGGAGCAGTGCTGACATGTCCTCACATGTTTTTCCACAGCGGTGTCGATGGCTGGCCACCAGTATGACTGCTTAACCCTCCTTTTGGACTTTACGATCCCCATATAGCCTTCATGGACTATGGTGAGGACGCGGTCTCGTAATGTCGCGGGGGTACCACTTTGTCCCCTCGGAGCAGAAAGACCGAGTCATCAGTGAGGGATAGTTCATCCCATACTTTCCAATACTACTTTGTGTCTTCTGATATGTGCCTCTTCTCGGCCACCCCGTCGTGACGAAGGTTTTGACCTTCAACAATGTGTGATCGGTGTCGTAAGCAGATGCCCATTCTTGTGTACTAATGTTGCTCTCGTGGTCTTCCATGAATGCGACTTGATAGTTGTCCCAATCACTGGGCTCTGGCGCTGTCTCTATGGCAGCTGAGCGACTGAGAAAGTCCGCCACCTTGTTCTTCTGGCCCGGGAGGTATTGTACATCATACACGAAGTCAAGAAGTTTGAAGGACATCTTGGCGATGCGCGGGGTGGCTGTGGCATGGCTGCTGGAGGTTAAGACCTTTATCAGTGGTTTGTGGTCCGTGCGAAGGCTGAATCGGGAGCCCCATAGGTATTGTCTAAACTTGCTCATGGCTCATGTGACTGTTAGCATCTCTTTTTCAATCACGCTGAACTTTTCTTCGTTGGGCGCCAGCAGAGCCGATCGTGGTTTCTGTGCCGTCAGTGGAGCGTTGCGTCAAGACAGCTCCCAACCCCTTGTCACTCGCGTCCCTGGTCAGGATGCTGGGGGCTCTACTGTCGAAGCCTTGTAGGGGTATGGCCTCTCAAATGTCCAGTTTGATTGCTTCAAATTCACAGTTGCAATCAGGCGTTTAACAGAAGCTGGCTTTATCTTTCAAGAGTTGTCGTAGTGAATGGGTTTTCGCGGCAAAGTTGCGGACGAACTTGCTGTAGAATTCTGTGAGTCTGAGGAATGACCGAACACCTTCTTTGTTACAGGGCTGGGGTGCTGCTCTGATTGAGGAAGAGGTGTGTTATGGGGCTGGGGTGCTGTTTTGATTGAGGAAGAGGTGTGGCGCCACGGCCAGGGCGACTGACTCCGGAATCTGGGTACCACGGTTCGATCACCGGCGGCAGATTGCCCAGCACCATGTGACTCTGGGCAGTAGCTTGCTTAATCTTCCCGACGGCCCCCAGCGCCTAGAGACCCTTACGGGTGATTGTTCGCGCTTTACAAATGTGGATTATTATTATTATTATTATCGCGGCCACATTAGCTCGTTTGGGAAATATCCCTGTTTCTCCTATTTCGTGTCCTAGGTATGTCACTGAGCGCAGTCCAAACTTGCATTTTGCTAGTTCAGCCGTGAGGCCATTGGCAGCCAGGGTGCGTAACATGTCTCGGAGGGTGGCATCGCGTTCCTCCCTGGACTTTCCCATGATCAGGATGTCGTCTTGGAAATACAGCACGTTTTTGCTGGCCTTGAAGAGTTTGTGCATGAGTTTTTGGAACACCGATGCCGCGGACGCCAGTCCAAAAGGCATGTGACGGAATCTGTAGCAGCCAAACGGTGTGGTAAAGGAGGTTAGCTTCCGACTGGTTGGGTGGAGCAGGATCTGCTGGTACGCCGCCGTGAGGTCAATTGTAGAGAACCATTTGATGTCTTTGGTTTGAGCCAGGAGTTCGCAGATGCGTGGTAGGGGGAACTTGTCTACGAGGATATTTTTGTTTAATTCTCGAAGGTCAATGCACAGGCGCACCTTCCCGTTGGGTTTCCGCGCCACCACTAGGGGCGCCAACCATACGGCGCTTTCTATGGGTTCAATAACGTCGCTCTCTTCAAGGGGTTGTAATTCTTGTTGTACCGCTTCTCGGCAGTTAAAAGGGATGTTGCGCACTTTATGGCTGACAGGTACAGCCCCGTTGTAGGAGAGTAGGGTCTGCTATCCTATGTTCACCCCAAATTTTTGCTTTTTGCTTCACTGGTTTTTGACATACTGAGGCTGTGGGCCTGCTAATCAGACCCCCAGCCTGCTGTTCTCTCTAACTAAATTGACACTATGCACCCTAGGTGCATAACCAATTGGAATTGGATCACCCTGTGAGCCCCTGTACCAGTATACACTAGGTACCCAGGGCATTGGTGTATCTAAGGCCTACCAGGGGCTGAAGCATGTATTGTGCCACCCCTGGCCTGGCCTAGCAATTTGACACAACTGGCTGATCACTCAGCTGGGGTAAGTTGGTGTAACCACCTCTTACTTAGGTGTAGTATACCTATACCTAACCTTAAATGGGACACCTGGTAACCTATAAGTCACTCCTATGGCAGGCCTTAACAATCCTGAAGGCAGAGTGCTTGGTTCCATGTGAGATGGTGCTCTGGCATGAGCTGAGCCTGTCTGCAGTGGTTGGAACAACTTCCTTCTACCCTTTCCAGATATCGTCATACCATATACTCTTAAGTGCATTATGAACCTCGCGGTTAAATGCTAACTTTGGTTTGGCTTTATCAAAACATGTCGAGTAAGGTGTCATACGAATTGGAATACTAACCCCTCGCCAATTCTGGCGACGGGGTTAGCATTCCACCCTTCTAGAGGGACACGACATGTACAGTACCTGAAACCCGGGTAAAATCAGACATAGCCTCAGCTCCACAAAATGGATGCTGCCACCACAGACACAAGTCTGCCCTCCTGCTGCTGGGAGTCCTTCCAGCTTGGGAGACGTGGACAAAGGGTTTCCTGCCAGGGGAGGTGCGTGCACCACCCCAGACAGGATTTTGTGTATTGGTCAGGTAGGGCTTGAATGGAATCAGACATGCCTGAGGCTCACAAGGAGCCTCGGTGCATATGCCAGTTCAAACCGGTCCTGGGGCACACCAGCCCCGGACCTGGGGCGAGCTGGACAAAGGATTGGGGGTGTAACCACCCCCCTTCCTGGTCCCACCCTTAGGGAGGGACCTAGCAGGTAGTCCGGCCCCTAGAATCCGCTTAAAGGTAGGAGCTGTGTCCTAAGACTTCAGACATCCTGGAATCAACTTGAAACAAAGAAGAAGACGGGAACTTCGACGCTCTGCTGCACAGAGGACAGAAGGAAATCTCCCCTATGGTCAGGGAGTGACCATCTTGCTAACGCAAGCACCAATCAGCTACTCGACATCTGCTTTGCCGCCGCCTCCTGCCGGAGCCCGAGCCCAGAGCCCAACAAGACCTGGACCTCCAGACCTCTCACCGCCCGATCCACAGTCCCTGAAAAGAAGGAACCCGTGGAGGCACCGAGACACGTGGAGCCAGCCATCTTGAAAGACCCACAACAAGCTGCAAGCGCGACAACAGAGGCTCCCTCCAAGTTGTGCTTTGGGTCCTGAGAAGCCCAACATCCGAGCAGCATCTGCACCAAAGGTGAGCCCTCCAGCATCTCCACGATCTGCGTGGGGCCCCTCTGCACTTTGCATCTCGACGCGCCTGACCGGTCCCTGGCCCGTTGGCTAGTGGCCATTTTGGCGACGAACCTTGAAAACTACGATGCTGGTCTGGTTGCTCCAGACTGGCCCCAGCTGCTCTCCAAAGGAGCAGCCCCTCTGACCTTGCTGGTCAGAACAATCAGCTTTCTTTACTTTCCACGACTCCTGCCATTGCCAAGGCTTGTTTGCTTCTTTTGAGTCGCCAATACTGCCGACAGTGAGAGCCTGCGTGGGACAGCTCGTGAACCGACTCCTGGACATCGTTGACCTTCAGGGACCACGTGGCTGCGGAGACAAGCTACACCTCATCACCTGTTTGCACCCGACATCGCCTGGTACCTACCTGGTGCCACGCCGGTCACTGGCTAGTGACTGTGAACACTGTCCCCTCTGCTTTCAGGTCTTCTACAACTCCGATCCACTCTTGGATCCACCACATCTCTTCTGGACCGGCCGCCTGCAGCATCTTTGTCATCAGGCTCCATTGAACAGATAGACGAAACCCGACGCACTTCGAGACCTATGCACCCGCTTCCTGTGGGTGAGGTAAAGCTGGCACTCCAGTGCCCAAGTGTAGAGAAACATCTCTAGTGTCTGTGTTTTAAGTCCCAAGTTCGTAGTCCATCCAGAAGACCCTTCTAGCAGTAACTTTTGAACTTTTACGCACCCATTGAAAACCTATGGGAGCCCGCGTGTAACTTTCTTCACTGCACACGCGACCCGTGGACCTCCTGGTCACTAACTATTGTTAGCTCCTTGTAGGCCCAGCGATTCTAGAGGCCCTAGGCCTTTTTCCTTTCCTGTTCGTGGTACTTATACCACTATTTTAGTATATGGTTTGAGCGGCCACCAGGGCCTATCCATATAAAGTGCAACTTCTGTATATTGTAATACTTTCTTGTTTAACGATTTGTGCTCCTGTGCTCATAAAGAGTCTAGGGGATACTTTGAGTAATAAATACATATATATTTTGAATATATATCTGTTTGGTGTCCTTTCATTGGTATAAAGGGGGGTTACATATGGTAAAACAGCTTGCTTAACACGCTTTAACGAGTTTAGCCTCAAAGACTGCTTAGCCTACGCTACCACTAGGGCAGCTAGTCCGAAAAGGTTGACTTACAACCACACCATAAGGGTTGCTTGGCATGGTACAAGGTGGTCACTTTAACTAGTAAACATCATATACCAGGCCAACTTCTCACATTGGTGAGCAGGGGTTGGATTTGAGCTTGCTGTGTTTTACCTCTGTAATCTCTTTGTTACCAATTGAAAGATCATACAGGTACCTTTAGTTACATATAAAACAAGATTAGATATACTTAAGTTCTACTGAACTTAGTTGTTGTAGAACAAAGGGAGTAGCACACCCTGACTACAACTACTAGATAGGTTTAGTAGGAAAACCCAAGTGTAGGTAGTTGCAACACATCCACCCACACTTAAGAGCAATGGCTGGGGCAGAGGGGTCCAATGTACCCATCTCTGTCGAGAGTGACCCCCAGAGGGCACCAACCATCTTTGCTACCCTAAACCAGAATGAGCTCAGGCAGTTGGCAAATATCAGGGGCCTTAAACAGCCCAGGAACCCTACCTCTGCTGAACTCAGAGAACTCTTACAGGCTGATGAAGATCAGAGAGCTCTTAAGAAAACCTCCCAGTTAGACCCCTTAGGGACAGGAACAGGAGGCCCTCCTTCTGAAGATGCCACTGAAGTACCCCTTTCCCACAGTCGACCCTTAGTTGAGAATCTGACTACAGATGATGAGAATCAGCATAGGGACAGGGATGACAATGGGGGTGAATCTGACAGTAGTAGCAGTTCAGATGGGAGAGATAGCCCAGTGCCAGGTGCCAGACCTGGCTCAGCTAACTTAAGGCTGCTGGGGACTGATAATGGGTTCACCCCATTGGATCTCCCTAGTGGACTTAACCAGGGGTTTGGGAGGAGAGGAATCACTCAGGTGACTCTAATGCTTCTCATGCCTCTAGAGGCTCTCAGGGTCGCTCCAGAAGGGGGATGACCAGCCCTCAAAGGAGGGAGCATGAGGCCAGAAGGAAGGAAGCTCAGCTGAGAATCAGGAGACAGATGCTAGAAGTAGCCCTGATGGAAGAGAAACTGAGTAAGGCTAGGCAACCTAGAGAGAGTGGGTCTATACCCACTGGTGGCAAAATTGTCCCTAAGGACAAAGATAGGGTATTTGACAATAGGAACCTGTCCAAGGTTGTGCCCCCCTACAAAAGTGGGGATGATATCCACAAGTGGATGACTGCTCTTGAGAGAGCCTGCAAAGTGCAGCAGGTTCCTGAAGAACAGTGGGCAGCAATCTTAAGGCTCTCCTTTGAAGGAAGAGGCAGAGATAGACTCCTCACTGTTAGGGAGGAGGATGTCAGAAACTACAGAGCCCTGAAGAGTGTCCTAGTTGATGGGTTAGGCTTAACCACTGAACAGTACAGGTTAATGTTCAGAGACACCCAGAAGACACAGACTCAGGACTGGTCTGAATACATTGAATGTGCCACTAAGGCTTTGGAGGGTAGGTTGCTGGGAAGTAAGGTATCTGATTATACAGGATTGTACAATTTGATGATGAGAGAACAGATTTTAAATTACTGTCAGAACCAGCAACTGCATCAACACTTGGTGGACTCAGATCTGACCTCTCCCCAAGAATTGGGAAAGAAGGCAGACACATGGGTCAGAACCAGGGTTAAGCAAAAGAACCAGAACCAGGGCCAAGGGGGTGATCAGAAAAAAACAGACCAAAAGGGTGGAGATCAGAAATCCAAAGACCAGAAGTCTTCAACAGGGCCCCAAACTAGTACTAACGAGGGTGGGTCCCAACCTAAAGGGAAGAAGAAAGAAGGTCCAAAGAAACCCTGGTGCAAATCTTGCAAGAATACAACTCACTGGACTAGTGATTGTAAGAAGGGTGGAGCACCCACCACTGTTGCCCCTAAGTCACCTGCTCCCAGTACTACTGTTAGCAGTGTTGGTCCTCAGACAAAGGGTGTAGTGGGAATCACTATGGGAACTGAAGGAGATTCTGACTTAGACAGAACCCTGACACAGGCAGTCTTGATCTATGATGGGGACATGGATTTGTCCCTGACTGTGAGCCCCAGTAACCTGGGCAAGTACAGACAGACTCCTTTAATAAATGAAAAAGTGTCTCAAGCCTACAGGGACACATGTGACAGTGTCACTATGGTGATACCAGGCTTTGTGGACCCTGGACAGTACATACCAGGTGAGAATTACCTGGTGACCAATGCCAGCAATGCCACTACTTCACATAGTGTGGCAGTTGTTAACTTCTCATGGGGAGGGGTAACTGGCCTCAAAAGGGTTGTGGTTAGTGCAGACCTCCCAGTAGAATGTTTGTTGGGCAATGACCTAGAGAGTTCTCTATGGTCAGAAGTGGAGTACAGGACACATGCAGAGATGTTAGGTATATCACCACATGTCCTTGCTGTGACCAGGTCACAGGCCAAAAAGTGCCTTACTGAACCACAGGTCTTGGATCCTGGAACAATGGACCAAGCACCTACCAAGAAGAAGAACAGGAGGGTTAAGGCTGTGCCTTCCCCCTGCCTCCAAGTGATGATCAGCCTTCCCAGGAAGATGATCTAGAGAACCCCGAAGGAACTGTCCCTGAAGAGCTTGAACCTGATCAGGTTGAGTTTCTGGGGACAGGGGGACCTTCCAGGGCTGACTTGGGGCAGGCTCAGTTATCCTGTCCATCTCTTGAACCCTTCAGACAGCTGGCTGCTGCTGAGGCTGCTGGGAATGCTCAAGGTACACATAAAGTGTATTGGGATGATGGGCTCCTTTATTCAGAGGCTAGAGACCCAAAACCTGGTGCAACCAGGAGGTTGGTTATACCTCTGCAATTTAGGGGCTTCCTTCTTACCTTGGCCCATGATATTCCTCTAGCAGGACACTGAGGCCAGAACAAGACTTGGGACAGGCTTGTCCCTCACTTTCACTGGCCTCACATGAATGAAGATACCAAGGGGTTTTGTCGCTCCTGTGTGACCTGCCAAGCCAGTGGCAAATCAGGTGGCACAACAAAGGCCCCCCTAGTACCACTACCTGTGGTGGGGGTCCCCTTTGAAAGAGTGGGAATAGATATAGTGGGTCCCATGGATCCTCTCACTGCATCTGGGCACAGATTTATACTGGTGGTAGTGGATCATGCCACCAGGTATCCAGAGGCAATTCCCCTTAGGACCACTACAGCTCCTGTTGTGGCCAGGGCCCTGCTGGGAGTATTCTCCAGAGTGGGGTTTCCTAAGGAGGTGGTTTCTGACAGAGGTACCAACTTCATGTCAGGATACTTGACAGCTATGTGGAAGGAATGTGGTGTCAACTACAAATTCACCACTCCTTATCACCCACAATGCAATGGGCTTGTTGAGAGATTCAACAAGACCCTAAAGGGTATGATCAAAGGATTACCTGAAAAGCTCAGGCGAAGATGGGACATCCTTCTACCCTGCCTTCTGTTTGCTTACAGAGAGGTCCCACAAAAAGGAGTTGGCTACAGCCCCTTTGAATTGTTGTTTGGGCACCCTGTAAGAGGCCCACTGTGTTTAGTGAAGGAAGGATGGGAGTTACCTCTCAAAAAGCCTAAACAAGACATAGTGGACTATGTACTTGGTCTCCGCTCCAGGATGGCTGAGTATATGGAGAAGGCATCCAAAAACCTTGAGGCAAGCCAGGCCTTACAGAAAGCTTGGCATGACCAAAAGGCTGTCTTGGTTGAGTATCAGCCAGGACAGAAGGTATGGGTGTTGGAGCCAGTGGCCCCAGCAGCACTCCAAGACAAATGGTCTGGACCCCATACAATCCTGGAAAAGAAGGGAGAGGTTACCTACTTGGTGGACCTAGGAACTCCCAGGAGTCCCCACAGGGTACTCCATGTTAACAGGTTAAAAGCATATGTTGACAGGGCAGACATGGGCTTGCTCATGGCTACAGATGAGGGACAGGAGGAAGAGAGTGACCCTCTCCCAGACTTGTTGTCTCAGAACCCTGAAGATGGTTCAGTTGAAGGAGTGACCCTTGGAGGCAACTTCACTGATCATCAGCAGATTGAATGTAGACAGGTTCTACAATCATTTCAGCATATGTTTTCATTGATACCTAGTCAAACTGACTGGTGTACCCATGTGGTGGACACTGGTGACAGTCTTCCTGTAAAGAACAAACTTTACAGACAACCTGACCACGTCAGGGACTGTATAAAGGCTGAGGTACACAAAATGCTGGAACTGGGTGTCATTGAGCCCGCAGAGAGCCCCTGGGCTAGCCCAGTGGTTCTGGTCCCCAAACCTCACACCAAAGATCGCAAGAGAGAGATGAGGTTCTGTGTGGATTACAGAGGACTCAATGCTGTCACTAGGACAGATGCACATCCTATTCCAAGGGCAGATGAGCTCATAGATAAGCTGGCTTCTGCTAAGTTTTTGAGCACATTTGATTTGACAGCTGGCTATTGGCAAATCAGATTAGCTGAGGAGTCTAAGGCCAAAACAGCATTCTCAACCCCAGGTGGGCTCTACCAATTTGTGGTGATGCCCTTTGGTCTGAAGAATGCACCTGCCACCTTCTAAAGGTTGGTGAATCAAGTCCTTACTGGGTTGGATGACTTTTGTGCAGCATATCTTGATGACATTGCTGTCTTTAGCTCCACCTGGGAGGATCACCTGATCCACCTGAAGAAGGTACTAGAGGCTCTGCAAAAGGCAGGCCTCACTATCAAGTCTACTAAGTGCCAGATAGGGCAGAGTAAGGTTGTGTATTTGGGCCACCTTGTAGGTGGAGGCCAAGTTCAACAACTAGAGAGTAAGATACAATCCATCAAGGACTGGTCTCCTCCAACCACCCAGACTCAAGTTCGAGCTTTCTTGGGCTTGACTGGGTACTACAGGAAGTTTGTTAAGAACTATGGGTCCATTGTGACTCCTCTTAATGATCTGACATCCAAGAAGATGCCCAAAAAGTTTCAGTGGACAGTAAGCTGTCAAAAGGCATTTGATGACCTGAAGAAGGCCATGTGCTCTGCACCTATCCTGAAAAGTCCTGACTACTCCAAAGAGTTTATTGTCCAAACAGAGTTTATTGTCCAAACAGATGCTTCTGAGTTGGGTGTGGGAGCTGTGCTGTCACAACTTAATGTAGATGGTCAAGACCAACCCATTGCTTTTATTAGCAGAAGGTTGACCCCCAGAGAGGAGAATTGGTCAGCTATTGAGAGGGAGGCCTTTGCTGTGGTGTGGGCCCTGAAGAAGCTGAGGCCATACTTGTTTGGCACTCACTTCAAGATTCAGACCGACCATAAGCCCCTCTTGTGGCTAAATCAGATGAAGGGTGAAAACCCCAAACTGCTTAGGTGGTCCATTTCCCTACAGGGGATGGACTTTACAGTGGAGCAACGGCCAGGTACAGACCATGGGAATGCAGATGGTCTCTCCAGGTACTTCCACTTAGGACATGAAAACGAGACTGGTCAAAGCTAGTTTAATGTCCCTGAGTTTGGGGGGGGGGTTGTGTAGGAGAGTAGGGTCTGCTATCCTATGGTCACCCCAAATTTTTGCTTTTTGCTTCACTGGTTTTTGACATACTGAGGCTGTGGGCCTGCTAATCAGACCCCCAGCCTGCTGTTCTCTCTAACTAAATTGACACTATGCACCCTAGGTGCATAACCACTTGGAATTGGATCACCCTGTGAGCCCCTGTACCAGTGTACACTAGGTACCCAGGGCATTGGTGTATCTAAGGCCTACCAGGGGCTGAAGCATGTATTGTGCCACCCCTGGCCTGGCCTAGCAATTTGACACAACTGGCTGTTAAATGGGACACCTGGTAACCTATAAGTCACTCCTATGGCAGGCCTTAACAATCCTGAAGGCAGAGTGCTTGGTTCCATGTGAGATGGTGCTCTGGCATGAGCTGAGCCTGTCTGCAGTGGTCGGAACAACTTCCTTCTACCGTTTCCAGATATCGTCATACCATATACTCTTAAGTGCATTATGAACCTCGCGGTTAAATGCTAACTTTGGTTTAGCTTTATCAAAACATGTCGAGTAAGGTGTCATATGAATTGGAATACTAACCCCTCGCCAATTCTGGCGACGGGGTTAGCATTCCACCCTTCTAGAGGGACACGACATGTACAGTACCTGAAACCCGGGTAAAATCAGACATAGCCTCAGCTCCACAAAATGGATGCTGCCACCACAGACACAAGTATGCCCTCCTGCTGCTGGGAGTCCTTCCAGCTTGGGAGACGTGGACAAAGGGTTTCCTGCCAGGGGAGGTGCGTGCACCACCCCAGACAGGATTTTGTGTATTGGTCAGGTAGGGCTTGAATGGAATCAGACATGCCTGAGGCTCACAAGGAGCCTCGGTGCATATGCCAGTTCAAACCGGTCCTGGGGCACCCCAGCCCCGGACCTGGGGTGAGCTGGACAAAGGATTGGGGGTGTAACCACCCCCCTTCCTGGTCCCACCCTTAGGGAGGGACCTAGCAGGTAGTCCGGCCCCTAGAATCCGCTTAAACGTAGGAGCTGTGTCCTAAGACTTCAGACATCCTGGAATCAACTTGAAACAAAGAAGAAGATGGGAACTTCGACGCTCTGCTGCACAGAGGACAGAAGGAAATCTCCCCTATGGTCAGGGAGTGACCATCTTGCTAACGCAAGCACCAACCAGCTACTCGACATCTGCTTTGCCGCCGCCTCCTGCCGGAGCCCGATCCCAGAGCTTGACAAGACCTGGACCTCCAGACCTCTCACCGCCCGATCCACAGTCCCTGAAAAGAAGGAACCCGTGGAGGCACCGAGACACGTGGAGCCAGCCATCTTGAAAGACCCACGACAAGCTGCAAGCGCGACAACAGAGGCTCCCTCTAAGTTGTGCTTTGGGTCCTGAGAAGCCGAACATCCGAGCAGCATCTGCACCAAAGGTGAGCCCTCCAGCATCTCCACGATCTGCGTGGGGCCCCTCTGCACTTTGCATCTCGACGCGCCTGCCCAGTCCCTGGCCCGTTGGCTACTGGCCATTTTGGCGACGAACCTTGAAAACTACGATGCTGGTCTGGTTGCTTCAGACTGGCCCCAGCTGCTCTCCAAAGGAGCAGCCCCTCTGACCTTGCTGGTCAGAACAATCAGCTTTCTTTACTTTCCACGACTCCTGCCATTGCCAAGGCTTGTTTGCTTCTTTCGAGTCGCCAATACCGCCGATAGCGAGAGCCTACGTGGGACAGCTCGTGAACTGACTCCTGGACGTCGTCGACCTTCAGGGACCATGTGGCTGCGGAGACAAGCTACACCTCATCACCTGTTTGCACCCGACATCGCCTGGTACCTACCTGGTGCCACGCCGGTCACTGGCTAGTGACTGTGAACACTGTCCCCTCTGCTTTAAGGTCTTCTACAACTCCGATCCACTCTTGGATCCACCACATATCTTCTGGACCGGCCGCCTGCAGCATCTTTGTCATCAGGCTCAATTGAACAGATAGACGAAACCCGACGCACTTCGAGACCTATGCACCCGCTTCCTGTGGGTGAGGTAAAGCTGGCACTCCGGTGCCCAAGTGTAGAGAAACATCTCTAGTGTCTGTGTTTTAAGTCCCAATTTCGTAGTCCATCCAGAAGACCCTTCTAGCAGTAACTTTTGAACTTTTACGCACCCATTGAAAACCTATGGGAGCCCGCGTGTTACTTTCTTCACTGCACACGCGACCCGTGGACCTCCTGGTCACTAACTATCATTAGCTCCTTGTAGGCCCAGCGATTCTAGAGGCCCTAGGCCTTTTCCCTTTCCTGTTTGTGGTACTTATACCACTATTTTAGTATATGGTTTGGGTGGCCACCAGGGCCCATCCATATAAAGTGCAACTTCTGTATATTGTAATACTTTCTTGTTTAACGATTTGTGCTCCTGTGCTCATAAAGAGTCTAGGGGATACTTTGAGTAATAAATACATATATATTTTGAATATATATCTGTGTGGTGTCCTTTCATTGGTATAAAGGGGGGTTACATATGGTAAAACAGCTTGCTTAACACGCTTTAACGAGTTTAGCCTCAAAGACTGCTTAGCCTACGCTACCACTAGGGCAGCTAGTCCGAAAAGGTTGACTTACAACCACACCATAAGGGTTGCTTGGCATGGTACAAGGTGGTCACTTTAACTAGTGAACATCGTATACCAGGCCAACTTCTCACACCCGTCTTTCAGGACTATCTTGTGCATAAAGTGGGATAGTTGGCCAATGGTACCTCCAAAGACACTGGGAAAGTCTTTTCTCAAAATGTCCTCTGCAAGGGTGGACGGCTCAGCGGTCATGAGGATCTGAATGTCACCACTAGGATTGAGTTGGATGCCCAGGGTGCCTTGGTCAGCCCATCCCAAGAGCGAGTGGTGTTTCTCTGCGACATACAGTTTGCCTGTGGCCGTTCTGCCTTCAAACTCAAAGGTGAGGGGTCTGAACCCCACCATGGGGATCTTATCACCGGTGTAGGTAACCGGGTGTATGTCCGTGGGGTGGAGTTGGGGTCCCAGGACGTTGGCAAATTCTGAATCCCAGACGGTCTTTTGTATTATGGTGTACGGGGAGCCTGAGTCCGCTACCATTGACACCTGGACTCCTCCAATGGTCACTGTGCACAATGGTTTCTTCCTAGTGTTGCAGTCAATACCCCAAACTTGGTCATCCACACAGAGTATGCAGTCTTCTCCCGAGACCCTTCTCCCTCGTCGGGTTCTGAGTTGTACATGATGCATTTCACCGACGTGTTGCTGGGTCTTCCCCTGCAGACTTTTCCAAAATGTCCCATTATCCCGCAGAAGGAACACTTGACATGATACGCCGGGCAACGTTTGTCGTTGGCCATGTGGGCGGAACCGCCGCATCTGTAGCACAACCCTTTCTTATCCCCAGAGGCTGCACCCTCCGCCACCCTACGTGTGGTGCGCTTGGGCTGGTGATAGGGTGAGTGAGCAGGTGGCTTGTCTTTCGACCCTGAGGAGTCGCTAACTTTACAGACGGAATGTTTTGACTCTGCTTATTTCTTGCCAGCGGCGGCACAGCGTTTTGAGAGTTCAGCCTTTTTGACGATGGCTATGATCTCGTGGAGAGATGCGTCTCCACTCACCCACAACATTTCCTGCACGTTGGTGCTGGTCGTATGCATTATTATCTGGTCCCTTAATAAATCATCGTGCAAGTGCCCAAATTTGCAATCTATCGCTAATTTCTTGAGTGAGGCCACATTGGTCCACAGTTTCCGTGTGAGCCTGTTTCCGCTGGAAGAAGATGTACCTATCAATGGCCTTACAGATGACCGGCTGGTAGTGGGCGTCTAAGTCCTCCAAAGCATGTTGGAACACATCCGCTTCGGTTGGGGCTCGCGGTTTTTTCACCATGTTGTCGTAAACCCGCAATCCTTCTGGACCCAGGCTGTGGAGCAGAATCTTCTTCCTGCGTGTTCTGGAGAATTCTTCCTCCCCTTCATCCTCCAATGCCGACAAGTAGTTTAGGAAGTACCCCTTCCAGTCTGCCCACTTCATTGCTGGCTCCCCTGGTTTCAGGAGGAATGGCACCGGGTTCGTGAGGGAGAAGGTTTGAGCACACATGGCACAGGACAGGGTGTAGTACGAGGTGGAGACTTCCTGGACATGGACACAGACTGTGTGGCCTTCCGGTGTGCAGGGGGCATGGCTCAATGGCTCCCGTGAAGGGTGGTGGCTTGTTTGGTCGCAGCTCTGGGTGGCACTGTGGCAAAGACTGTGGCGACTTGACCCTCAGTAGATACAGGCATGCAGGACTGCTTGTGCGCTTGCAATAGATTGTGCCTCACACACTCTTGAGGCAGGCTGTGTCTGCTGGCAGTGGGAGGTGTTGGGCAATGCCTTGCTGGAGGTGCTGGCACCCTCTGGCGAGCAGTTCTCTGCTTCAATCGGGGCAGTGGGCTTAACAGCGGTGGAGCCTGGCGGGAAGCAGGGGTAGCGCTGGCTTCTTACAGTGCTGTAGATGCGTGTGCGGAGCTTGGGGGGTATTTCTGCTGGTCTGCTCCGCTGTGCGGCCGTTGCGTAATGTCACTCCCCCTCTCCGTTATCCCGCGCTGGCAGCGTTCAGCGGTCCGGGAGTGCGGCCAGAACAGGGGATGACGTGGCGGCCGGAACGGCAGGTCCGAGTCTGCTCATCGCCAATTTATAGTGTCCTTGTGGCAGACAAAAGCACTAACACGGTGCTTACTTTGAAGTAAATTATTTATTTACAGAGAGGGATAAGTGCGTCTTACTCCATTGATAACTCTCGTGCACTGGCGCGACGCAGCGCGCAATCACGTCAGACCCCAGGGGATCACGTGGGTCTAGACGTCACGCGTGCAGCACTAGAATGCAACACCACATATACTGTCGCAAAATTCCTCTGTGAGTTAAACGTTTACCGCTGACATCTGCTGTTATCCGCAGCTCGACTTCTGGATTTTAGATTCTTTTTAAAGGTATTTTTGATTTTTTATGTTTTAAATTTCCAAGTTCTGTCATTTAATGTAGATACATTAAATGTATACATTAAATTAAATGCGAACATTTTCAGGCTAATCATAGCAGGTGACAAATTGCATGAGTGGAATGCTCCTTTTTTCAGGCAGTTAATGCCCTTTTTCGTCATCAACAAGAAGTGTCATCAAGAGCTTTAGAGAATACAGAAGGGCAACTCAGAAAGGTCTGTCTCACAACTAGCACATTGAAACAGCAAGGCAGCTCGGCAAGTTAAGCTGTCACGTAATATTACACCAGTATGAGGTCACAGTATACAGGAGTACATTTTCTACTACGGAGGGTAGGGGAGAGGATGAAGGTGCTTGTACAACCACAGACTTGTGAGCTTGTTGGTTTTCACAAACTTTTGTCTTTTTAGGTCAAGCATTCGAGAACTCTTGTATATACTTTAGTATATACTTTAGTATATATACATTAGTATATATACTTTAGTATATACTTTAGTAGAACATTGGAATGCTGGAAGCTCCATTGAAGACAATGGAGTGCTCCTTGCTTCTACGGGCCAGTAAAGGCCCGCAGAGCAACATTCCAATGTTTTATAGAGGACAGTATATACTTTATTAGAACATTGGAATGTTGGGAGCTCCATTGAAGACAATGGAGTGCTCCCTGCTTCTACGGGCCGGTAAAGGCCCGCAGAGCAACATTCCAATGTTTTACAAAGGACTCTCTGAGCTCGAGGGGATTTAAATCCCCTTGAGCTTCGAGAGGCCTTTGTGTTATTTGTTAGAACATTCTGTCCTTTAGTGGCAGAATATTCTAAAAGCCTTATAACCCTTCGTAGCAGGGCTATACCGGCTATTAAAGTCCTGTTCCCTTGTTAAAGTCCCTCGCCTTCGGCTCTGGCTTTTAATGGGGGAGCGGGCCTTTAATAACCGGTATAGCTCGCTACGGCGGGCTATAAGGCTATATTATATACTTAAATGTGTAATGTACTTCGTGTGCTCTGGAGATCAGCCGTAGGACTTGTCTGCTTCCACTTAGGGACTTTTTTTCTGTTCAACTGCCTCTATTTAACTGTCTTGATAGAAAACTACCAGCAGAGGTCAGTAAAATACCAGAATTGCTTTCTGCTGAGGGACTTTCTTTTTTTTTGTTTTTATGGCAACTGCCTCTATTTAACTTTCTTGATAGAAAACGACCAGCAGGAGTCAGTAAAATACCAGAATCACTTTAGCATTCTCATGATTCCAGTCCTTAGAAATTGTCTTCCTCGAGCATCCGCAGACAATAATATTTTTTTGCAAATCCTGTATTATCTGATGTAAGACCACCAATGGCCCTGCTTTTATATTAGAAACAGAGCTTTGGACTATACCATTTCCAGCTGAAAGGCAATATTTATTTCCATGTGTTCCCATACCTGGTGAGTCACACAGTTTGGTGCTTACTTTCCCTCCATGTTGAAGAACAGTAAATGTTTCAGCACCCAGGCTAATGTGCCGAATAGCTAAATACAGATAAGGTCCCAAAGGCGAGACCAAGTGCATTGCAAATGCTTGTTTTATTTTACTACCCTGGAAATGGTCAGACATTTACTCCAATGATGACTAGGATTACATCTACTTCCATGGTTGAGAAGGGAAAGGGAGGGTTCCTCCAACTCGTGGAAGAGATTAGAGCAAAGCAGTTTGATATGGCTGAGGGCAAATAAGAGTTTTGATATTTTCCATTTCTTCTACTGTTTTCATTGAGTAATCTTATTTTTTTAAACTCCTGAGCGTTACAGGGTGCTAAAGTTTTTCATTTAACAGGAGTACTCATAGCAGTGTTGTAGATGTCAAGGAGTATATTGATAATAATAGTGGGCTGGAAGTATTCTGACTGGTTGTTTAGTCTTTGATGAAGCAGAAGGGTATTTTCCCCTTTTCAGTTGTCCTTGATGCTGAGGTCTAATATATTCAAAGAGGAAGGGATGGCAAAGTATTCAGTCCTGTCTAGGGCTTTAGGTGTGTGTGGCACTGGATATTAGGGGACACTAATAGGATAAAGACCTGTGTGGTGCCGTTGAAGCGGGCTTGGTTATTGATGAGTTGTTTTATTTCCAGTGTGTTGAGAAGTGTGTAGAAAGCTGCTTTTGTGCATTTTGTGTTGCAGGTGCCGGGTAAGAGGAATATGTGTGTGAAAGTGTTCAGAAACATTTTACAGTTATCCCTGGGTAAATGTCCTGGGGAAACCAATAAAATGAAGAAGAGACTCTTTGAAGCAATTACATTTATGGCTGTTGGGCCCACAAACACGTGTTTTAGCACCATTGATGCAGCCAGTTATTTCCCTATTAGTGTGCAACACAATCCAAAAGCATTGTAAAAACGTGCCATATTTTCCTGACCTTCCATCATCTACTACACACATACATAATATCAGGAGCATGTGTAGAGGAGACTATGACAAAAGAAAAGAGATGCAAAAGAGGGGTCCATATAAATGTTAGACTAGGATAGGTCTGTGGACACAGAGGGGATACCACGTTCACTCAATCTTACTCAAAAAGGATCTAAATGTTCCTGAGACAACTCTGCATTTTTTACTGCAAGACAAAATTGTAATTATTGTAATCTCAAGGATCCAATGATGGCAACCTTTGGCACCCGTAATATCAATACCTAATGGTAAATGGTTTTGAAGGCCACAACTAGTTTATCAGAATACACTGCGGACATTACCCAGTATCAGCAACAAACAGAATTCATCTCTTATTTTTATCACATCTGTTTCCATGTGGTGAGGTACCAATGTTTGGGTGTCAGAATACATTTGATGTAAGTATTGTTGTGCCCAAACATTGGTCTACAAAATAATCTACCCATTAGAATAAATAATAGAAAATCGGCACTAAATAGGTTGATGTTAAATCTGTCAGTCCTAGGGTGGTCCGCCTGTAAACATTTTGCTTTACTCTTCCAAAGTTTGCTGGCCTTAACACTTTACCACTGCTAACCAGTATTAGGGTGCGTGTGCTCACTACTTCAAACATGGTAGCATTGGTTTCTCCTTGTTTGGCAAATTTAATTTACTTGTAAGTCCCTAGTAAAGTGGTACTATATGTGACTAGGATCTGTAAATGTAATGCCACTAGTGAGCGTGCAGCAATGCTTGTCAAACTGGTAAAATAAACCTTTTGCTAGGGCCAAATCTTCAATTTTAATACATATAAGTCAACCCTTGGGTAGGCCCTAAACAGTCCACAGGGTACAGTGCAAGATATTTAAAAAACAAAACATGTACTTTTAAGTTTACATGTCCTGTTAGTGAAAAACTCTTAAATGTGTTTTTCACTATGTCAAAGCCTACCTATTCCAGTGTATAACATTGAGGTTGCCTTATTAAATTTAAGAAGAATAACTTCCACATGGGAACAGGTGTTCATGTTTGGTGTCTTTGGAATTGTAATGAGAAATCCACTTTTATGGTAAAGTTAGCTTTCTAATTGCAGTTTTGCAAATGCCACGTTTAGAAAGGTGCCATTTTCATACCATAGCCATTTAGTGCCTGAGGCCAGTCTCTTGGTCATAGGACTAGTTGGATTTAGCAGTGGGACTTTGTGTATACCTTCTAGACAGCCACACACGATAGAGAGAATATGAGTGCCTCGATGGGCCATCACTGGCAGGATGGCAGTCCGGAGCTGGACCATGCCAATTGGTGCCTCTCCAGTTCTGTACCCTTGGAAGTGGGCCAGAAGGTGCTCTGCCAGCCTACCTGTGGATCCCGAGTGGAAATGATGCATCACTTCTGCTGCGTGGACTTTGTATCGCCGCTGCAGCCTCATTAACATATCCACTGCACAATGCATCCTTGTCTATGACACGACAATGCAGGACTCCGTATGCAAGCCCTGCAACCTCTTTGGAACCAGTTGGTGTGCAATGCATCCTCGACATAGGGCTTTGCATTGCAAACCCCCTCACTGATGACTTCCTCAACGAAGGCGCATCACAGCATCGCAGCTTCTTGAAACCAATGCTGTGCAACACATCTCTAACCCCAACCTTGGCTGTGCAACGCATCCTCAACACGTGACTTGACAACACTCTGCAACCAGGATTTAAGGTACTGTTGTTCAGCAGGGCTAACTGGTCCCATTGCCATTGGCTTGAACTTGTAGCTTTGTCCCGATCCAGCGCAAGCAGATATCTACAGTTGTCACTTGGTGCTACTGATTGGATTTTTGTCATTTTGGTCTTGATATATTGATTAAATGTTGCTCTATGTTTATAAATTGGGCTGAGGTTTTTCTTTTGTTGTGTTTTCACATTATTACTGTTTGATGTGCTGCATAAATACTTTACACATTGCCCTCTAAGTTAAGTCTGACTGTGCTGTGCCAAGCTACCAGAGGGTTGAGCACAGGTTAATTTGGGGTTTGCTTGTGACTTCAGCCTGACAAGGTTTTTGGTTGCTGCTTGAGTAGGGTTTCAACTCCCTCAACTAGTAACCCAATTTCTTACAGATTACATTTTTGAAAAGGATTTTAAGAGAGGAATATTGATATCAGATAATATTTCTGTTTGCAATATCTTCCGAACATTCAGAATAGGTGATAATTACAGAACTTGATAAATGTCAGGCACCTCTGAGTCAGATTTTATCAGGTGTAATAAGTATCACATCCAACAGGCACCACTGACGATCAGGACCTATTTTATTCATTATCTTCAATAACTATATGTGGTAAAGACCTCCTGGTCAGAGTCACTGCTCTCCCCTGTGCAGCTCCACCACTGTGGGACTGCCCTTTGCGCTGCTCGAGCTCCTTGCCAGGTAAGTGTTCCTGCCGGCGTGATCATCCCTGATGGTCTAGTGGAAGAGCTTCTCCTTCTGCTAGTCCGCTCTGTGTGTGTCATCTTTTTTTGTTTGCCTTTTTTTTGTTTACCTTTTTTCTGTTTGCCTTTCTTTCCCCTGCTTTTCCTTTTCATTGCCTCTTTCCTTTGACTTCTTTTCCCTCGCGCTCCCCCTGCTGCTGCCCCCACAGCTCCTCCCCTCAGCATGTCACTCCCACCTCCTGCCTCCCAGCTGACCCCTACTTAATGGCGGCCGATGCGCGGCAAGAAGCGCACGACCTCTAACCTCCTAGTCGGAGTCACTGCCCTCCCCGCGCAGCTCCACCATTGTGGGACTACCCTTAGCGCTGCTTGAGCTCCTTGCCAGGTAGGTGTTCAAGGCTCTCCTCCACGCACAGATCCTGCCTGCGCCTCATCCCTGGTGCTCTAGTGGAAAAGCTTGCTCTTCTGCTAGTCTGCTCTGTGTGTGTCATATTTTTTCTGTTTGCCTTTCTTTTCTCTGACTTTCCTTTTCATTGCTTTTTTTCCTTTCCTTTGCCTCCTTTTCCCTCGTACTCCCCACTGCTGCTGCTCCTCCCCCCAGTGTGTAGCTTCCGCCTCCTGCCTCCCAGCTGTTCACCCTCTCCCCGACCCTTACTTAATGGCGGCCGCTGTGTGGCCGCACTGCTAGCATGCTGAAGCCGCTCTAAAGGCAAGCCCATCTTCACCTGTACACAACCAGTGCTAGAGACCCTGGTCCCCCGACTCCCCTCCCCTTTGACCTCAGCACTCTCCGCGCACTCTACCCCGGATGCAACAACAACTGCCAGCTCTTAACGCAGAGGAACACCCAAAGCACAATCTCCTGCCGACACTGCCGCCTCACCTTCACCCATCTCTAGACCCAGGCAGCTACCCCCAACATGCCGTACGCCACCACACAAAAGCCACTGAGCTGCAGCCTCCTCAATGTATGCTCCCTGCACAAAAACGCCATAGAAATCTGGGACTTCCTCAACACTCAGACGCCCGATGTCACCTTCCTCACAGATACTTGGTCCAACGGCAGCTCCGCCCCCGACATCGCATTCCCCAACCCAATGGATACAATATCCTGAGGAAAGACCGCCCCAACTGCCCAGGCAGCGGCCTCGCCATTGTCAGCAAGAGCTCTCTCCGACTCACTACCGCCAGCTCGGACAGCGCCTTGCCCCCCATGGAACACATCCGCTTCCAGATCCAGCCCAACCCCAGAATGATGCTCCATGGAACACTCGCCTACAGACCTCTCTGACCTCGCACCGCCTTTACCAATGTCATCGCAGACCACATCGCACCCCACGACCTTGCTTCTATAAACTACATACTTCTTGGAGACCTGAACCTCCATCTGGACAACCACAGCAATCCCAACACCACCGCCCTCCTGGAGAACCTCACCAACAAAGGACTGAAGCAACTTATCTTCACCCCCAATAACACAGCAGGATACACACTGAACCCCATCTTGCCAAAGGAAACAACATTCGCTTCAGCCACAGCATTGAACTGCTCTGGACAGACCACAACTGCATCCATTTTTCCTTCACGAAAGCCAGCGCACACAAGGGCACGCCCCGCCCCCCACACAGAAGCTAGAACAAAGTCTCCAAAGAACACCTCACCTCCGCCCTCACCTTCACTTCTCCCCTAATATGACGGACGCCAACACAGTGGAAAGCAACCTCCAACAATGGATCACCAACACCCTTGGCCCCCCTCCAGAACACCACAAGATGACACAACAAGAAAGCCAACTGGTTCACCACAGATCTCTGTGAATCCAAGCGCTCCTGCCGATGACTGGAGAAGAAGTGGAGAAACAGCAAAACCTCAGAAGCACACTCCGCCTACAAAGCAGCCATCACAGCACACCACCAACTCATGAAATCAACAAAAAAACTTCATCCAAGACAGAATCCTCTTCAAAGCCCACAGCTCCAAGGAACTCTCAGCCATCATACAGGAATCCTCTAAACCCAACAGCGTAACAACTGACATCCCTCCCTTCCAAGACCTCTGCAACAAACTCAGCTCCTTCTTTCACCTCAAGATCAAGACGCTCTATGACAACTTTGACGACTAAGACCATGACACCGCCTCAACCCTTACCCCCAACAACTCCATTCAACAGACCCTTCTCACCTGGAGCCCTCTCACCACAGAAGACACTTTAAAGACAATGAAGAGCATTCAATCTGGAGCACCTACTGACCCCTACCTGCCGCACATCTACCACAAGGCCGCCACTGCCATCGCATCTGAGTTCCGCCAAACTATCAAATGCTCCCTCGAGACCGCCACATTCCCCAATGATTGGAAACGCTCCGAAGTCAACCCCCTCCTAAAGAAGCCCTCCGCATAGCCAACGTACCTCAAGAACTTTAGGCCCATGTCTCTGCTCCATTTCACCATCAACACCCAGCTAGCACACTATGCAAAAGTCAACAGCATCCTAGACACCTCTCAATCGGGTTCCACAGCAACCACAGCACCGAGACTGCCCTCATCGCCACCACCCACGACATCCGCGCCCTCCATGACCAAGGCCACACTGCAGTCCTCATCCTCCTGAACCTATCAGCAGCTTTCGACACCGTCTCCCACCGCACACTAGCCACCAGGCTCCTTGACGCTGGCATCTGAAGAATAGCCTTAGACTAGATATGATCTTTCCCCCAGGCAGAACACAGAGAATAAGACACCCTCCCTTCCTCTCAGAACCGACAGAGATCAGATGCGGAGTATCCCAAGGATCCTCCCTCAGCCCCACACTCTTCAACGTCTACATGGCCCCCATCGCAACCATCATCAGAAACCACAGACTCAACATCAACTCCTACACCGATGACACCCAGTTCATCCTCTCCCTCACCAAGGAACCCGACATCACCAGGTGCAATTTCCAAGAAGGGATGAAAGCTGTTGCGACCTGGATGAGCAGCAGCTGCCTGAAGCTCAGCTGCCTGAAGCTCAGAGAAAACAGAATCCCTCGCCCTCGGCCCCACCCCCTGCCCATGGGATAACACCTGGTGGCCCTTGTCCTCAGAAACCCACCCACCTCAATGGACCACGCACACCACCTCTGCATCATGCTCGACTCTTCACTCACCAAGAATCGCCAGATCAATGCTGTATCCTCCGCATGCTTCAACACCCTCTGCATACTTCGCAAGACGTTCAAGTGGATCCCCCATCTCCAGGAAAACTGTCACCCACGCTCTCATCACCAGGAAACTGGACTACAGAAAAGCTCTCTGCGCTGCAATCAACAAAAAACTTCTCAGCAAACTTTTCAACGTCCAGAACGCCGCAGCCAGACTTATCCTTGACATCCCACGACATGACCACATCATCCAACACCTCCGCCACCTCACTAGCTCCCCGTCAAAAGAATAACCTTTAGACTGCTGATGCAGGCCTACAAAGCCCTCCACAAAACCGGACCCCAATACCTCAACAACAGAATTTCCTTCCACACCACCAAGAAAAAACCTCCGCTCAGCCAACCTCGCCTCAGCCACTGTCCCTCATTTCTACAGGACCAGAGCAGGTGGAAATCCGTCTCCCACCTCGTAGGCAAGACCTGGGCCAAACTTCCCCTTCACCTTCGACGAAGCCCAACACTGCACCAATTCAGAAAGGACATCAAGACTTGGCTCTTCGAATGATCCAAACGGAGCTGCTCCCACCCCCTCCTTTCAGCGCCTTGAGACCTCATGGGTGAGTAGATGATTGATTGATTGATTGGTAAAGGTCAGAGTTGTAGACTCTCTCGCTCTACCCACATGCACAAATGTCAAAGGATAAGATTTTAATGACAACCTCTGAAAGCATTCTTTGATTATCACAAAAAGGAGGCAAGTGTAAATAAGAAAAATATATATTTTTTTAATTGGGGAATCTGACAGATGTTCAAAAATATTAGAAAATTGGAATGTAGAGCACTCCACTGAATACAATGGAGTGCTCCGAGCTTCTAAGGGCCGGTAAAAGCCCACAAAGCAACATTCCAAAGTAGTTTTACAAAGGCCTCTCGGAGCCCGAGGGTATTTAAACCCCCTTGAACGCCGAGTGGCCTTTGTTTTATTAGTTAGAGCATTCTGCCCTCTAGTGACCTTATGGGCCTCCGTAGCTGTGCTACACTGGCCATTCAAGTCCCACTCCCTTGTTAAAGGCCCACACCTTCGGTTTAGGCCTTTAACGCTGGAGCGGGCCTTTAATGGCCGGTATAGCCCGCTATGGCGGGCTATAAGGCTACAATATTAGGGGGCAACAACATTTGTTTTTGGAAAAAAATATTTTTCATTTACTGGAGTATATCAGAGATTTTCATAACTGGAATATGAAAAGTTTAAAATAATTATTTTATTAAAACTATGTTGTTCTCCTTGGATAAAAACTCTACCACCAGCACTAATTTAAATCATAATTGTACTTTAATAGACTTCTTGAATTTATTCTGCACCTGTGTAAAGTACAGAACCAGTTTCCCCAGCAGCATATTACATATTTTAATCCTGTCTATTGATGGAAAAATTAGTATTTGCTTCTCCTGCCTGCTGATGGTGGAGCATGCCAGTGAGAATGTGATACTATGTTAAACATACCTCCTATTTGGGTATGCAGAACACCATGCGCCAGGCTTCCTGTACAGCTCTTCCTAATTTGCATGTAAACCGCATTGTCCCAGATTGAACAAGAAAAATGGGCAGATGAAAAATGTTGCACAGTGACCTGAATGCTGTTAGATAAGCCATGGAAATTATACATTTCTTCTTAAGCCAGTTTTTTTTATGCGCCTATGGGTGAAAAATGTTTTAGCTCTTGCAGATCGCATTTACAACTTGAGTAAGGTAGATATATTCCTATTATGCCTCAAGGGGAATCCATTACTGCTATATATCTGAACCATAAATGTCACTGATGGCAGGAGACTCGTAAATGTTAATAAAAATACGTTTATTTACATTAGCTAGGATGTGTTCTGTAATGTTGAAAGAATAATTAGGATTGGAGCCACCGCACATTTCGCTGATGAAGTTCGAAAATCAGCAAAGGTTACTTTGCATCCGCATGCCTTTTTATGTCTCACATGTCCACAGGTAAAGATCAGAAGGAGGTGAGAGCAGGAATGTCCTCTTAAAACAAATGGGGCATATCAGCAACAACCGGCGATAATTATCGCTAAACGCACTTAGCGCTAGGATAATTATCGCCGGCTAGCGTGGATTTTTATTGCTGAGATAGCGAGCTATTAGCACTTATCTCAAAAGCGATAAAAATCCTCACGCTAACTGCCTAACGTGAGATTATCGCTGGAAACCCAGCGATAATCTCACGCAATGTGGCGTTAGCTTGATAATAGGGAATCACAAACTTAGCCATGATATCCACCTTCCATAGGATATCATGGCTAAGTCAGTCCTGAAGCAGGCGTAAGGAAAGTAGCGATAACAGGGGTTATCGCTACTTTTCTTGCCGCTATGCTTCATAGCGTGGGGCTTGATGAGAGGAGAAATGTCGCATAGCGACATTTCTCCTGTCATGTCAGGTCAGGAACGCCCACTTTGCATCTCATTAGAGATGCAATGCTGGGCGTTAGGAATTCCTACGCTAACGCAAGTTTTCACGCGTTAGCATGAGCTTGCTAATTAGGCGATAAAATTATCGCCGCTTTTCGGCCAAAAACCGCTGCAAAAGCGGCGATAATTCTATCGCCTCGCCTTGCTGATATGCCCCAATATGAGTTACAAATTAATGGTAGGAGAGGAAGTATGGGGCATATCAGCAACAACCGGCGATAATTATCGCTCAGCGCTCTTATCGTGAGGATAATTATCGCCGGATAACGTGTATTTTTATCCCTGAGATAGCGTGCTATTAGCAACACTTATCTCCTCAGTGATAAAAATCGTAGCGCTAACTGCCTAACGTGAGATTATCGCTGGAAACCCAGCGATAATCTCACGTAGTGTGGCGTTAGCTTGCTGATAGGGACTCACAAACTTAGCCATGATATCCACCTTCCATAGGATATCATGGCTAAATCAGTTCTGAAGTAGGCGTAAGGAAAGTAGCGATGAGGGGTTATCGCTACTTTTCCTGCCGCTATGCTTCATAGCGTGGGGCTTGATAATAGGAGAAATGTCGCTTAGCGACATTTCTCCTGTCATGTTAGGTCAGGAACGCCCACTTTGCATCTCATTAGAGATGGAAAGCTGGGCGTTAGGAATCCCGACGCTAAAGCGAGGTTTCACGCGTTAGCGTGGCCTTGCTAATTAGGCGATAAAATTATCGCCGCTTTTCGGCCAAAAACAGCCGCAGAAGCAGCGATAATTTTTTATCGCCAGCTTGTAAATATGCCCCTATGTGTGTTAGGGGGAAGGATGCAGCATAAACTACACATTGACAAAACGGAAGTAAAACAAACATATACACAACACACACATACATCTAAACGACGTACATACACACTGCACATTTATTTTCCAAACTGTAAGAAAGCTATTTTCATACACTTCTGCCACAGCACATTTACAAAATGGCAGAAAGTCATTCATATTCACCATATAGTCACAAAATGACAGAGAGCCATGCGTATTCAACACACATTCACTAAATGGCGAAAGCAATATATATTCCAAAACACATTTACAAAATGGTATATATATATATATATATATATTCACTGAAAAAACCATAGGTTTCACACAAGTTATAGTTAGCTGTACATTTCACTCGTAAAAAACCAATGAAATTCCCCCGTTATAGTTAGTGCAGGCAACTATAACTCACGCGACCGCAATCCTCTGCTGATGCTAATACTGTATTTAGACACTTATTTGCCCATGTCTTCTTCCATTAAATTTTAGCTATACATATATTACAAATATTTTTTTTTCATAAAGACACATATGTCATCAGCAGAGGATTGCGGTCGCGTGAGTTATAGTTGCCTGCACTAACTATAACGGGGGAATTTTATTGGTTTTTTACGAGTGAAATGTACAGCTAACTATAACTTGTGTGAAACCTATGGTTTTTTCAGTGAATTTGCAAGGTTTTTTAAATGCTAATTCCTAACTATAACGTGTGTGAAACCTATGGTTTTTTCAGTGAATTTGTACGGTTTTTTAAATGCTAAGTTACTTTACGCCATTCGTGGCGTGCGCGCCCAGTTAACGCAGTTCGTTCCGTGCGCGCACGGTGCGCTTCGCGCACCGTGCGCGCACAGTGAGCACGTGGTGCGCTTCGCGCACCGCGCGCCCACTTTACGCAGTTAGTGCCGTGCACGCACGGTGGTCACGCGGTGCGCTGCGCGCACCGCGTGCCCACGTTATGCGGGATGGGCCATGTACGCACGATGCGCTTCGCGCACCGTGCGCACATGGGGGACATATTATGCGCATCGTTGTGAAATGTATTCATTATTAATTTCACCATTTGAAATATGCCATGCACAAATGGTGACCTTCGGGCACCATTTGCACACGGGGTGGGGAGAGTGTGGATAATTTTTTTTACCGTACACGTATGGTAAGCGTAATCGGCAATTTTTTGGCCTTGGGGGTTGTTTGGGGACCCCTATATCAATGCTGGGTGGTTATGATCTCAATATACTGCCCCTTTAGACATTTTTTGCCTTTATTTTTGCTGCCCCACTCAGATATATATATATTACCTACTGGCGGACGCCAGTAGGTAGTTATAGTTAGGACCACGTTTCCATAGGAAATCCGCAACATTCTATTTTGAATAACTTTGGCGCCGGTCGACGAATCCTCGCGAATTTTTCAAAATAGGTGGGGCCCTAGGCTCCGCTCCTTCCCTGAAAGTCTCGGGGGATTCGTCAAGCGGGGGCTGAGATAAAAGGGGGGTCCCAAAACGCGTTTTTCCCATGCATTTTTCCATAGGACCTTTAGACAGGGCTACAGCCCGAACGGCTGAACAGAATTACTAGAAATTTGGCAGAGAGGTAGTCCTCAGGTCAAGGAAGTGCCTTTTGTAGGTTTGGTGTAAATCTGTTCAGTAGATTCTGAGAAAATAGCCTTTAAATCAATATATATATCTGAGCCAGCTTACGGTGCGCTTACGGTACGCTTACCGTACGCGTACGGTGGTGTGCGCGAGCGCGATTCTGATTGGCTCTTAGATCTTAGTAAACATTCGAATCGGCCGAAACCAGGAAGCGGCGGCCGCCATTTTCTCTCTCGCACTGAGAGTGATGTTTAAAATATAAAGCACAAAAACATGTAAAGGGGCTGTTTAGACAGCTCCCACACACATAGCAATGTTGAGGGAGTCCCCAAAGATCCCCCAAGGGCAAAAACGGATTTTTTTTTTTTTCGCTAATTTAGCCGATTACGCTTACCGTACGCGTACGGTAAAAAATTATAAAAAAAAAAAAATTATCCACACTCTACACACCCCGTGTGCAATTGGTGCCCGAAGGGCACCAATTGTGCATGGCTTATTATAGATGAGTTAAACTAAAATATTAAAAAAAATAATAATAAAAAAAAAAATTATCCACACTCTCTCCACCCCGTGTGCAAATGGTGCCCGAAGGGCACCATTTGTGCATGGCTTATAACTTTTACGAAAAATTACAATATTACCTTTCAAAACGAAGTGCATCATATGTCCTCCATGTGCGCACGGTGCGCGAATCGCATCGTGCGTACATGGCCCATCTAGCGTAACGTGGGCACGCGGTGCGTGTAGCGCACCGCGTGCCCACCGTGCGTGCACGGCACTAACTGCGTAAAGTGGGCGCGCGGTGCGCGAAGCGCACCGCGTGCTCACTGTGCGTGCACGGTGCGCGACGCGCACCGTGCACACAAGGAACGAACTGCGTTAAGTGGGCGCGCACGCCACGAATGGCGTAAAGTAACTTAGCATTTAAAAAAACGTACAAATTCACTGAAAAAACCATAGGTTTCACACACGTTATAGTTAGGAATTAGCATTTAAAAAACCTTGCAAATTCACTGAAAAAACCATAGGTTTCACACATGTTATAGTTAGCGGAAATTTTACTGATAAAAAAACCAATGAAATTCCCCCGTTATAGTTAGTGCAGGCAACTATAACTCACGCGACCGCAATCTTCTGCTGATGACATATGTGTCTTTATGAAAAAAAAATATTTGTAATATATGTATAGCTAAAAATGTATGGAAGAAGACATGGGCAAATAAGTGTCTAAATACAGTATTAGCATCAGCAGAGGATTGCGGTCGCGTGAGTTATAGTTGCCTGCACTAACTATAACGGGGGAATTTCATTGGTTTTTTATCAGTAAAATTTCCGCTAACTATAACATGTGTGAAACCTATGGTTTTTTCAGTGAATATATATATATATATATGTGTGTGTGTGTGTGTGTGTGTATATTTGAGTCCCCGAATAGCATACATTTATATTTGTTCTTACTGACATTTACATATGATTTCAATATATGATTTTGTTTAGCGTTTGTACATAGATTCATCATATAACAAAATATGTATACGTTTTTAGTGACTCAATAAGTTCATATGTCATATATTAATATATTATGATTCTCTGAAATAAAGGCAGTTGTCCTAGACATATATCAAGATAAATCACATGTTCTTGTTCACACCTTGTATCACAAATCACTAGGCTTGTTTTCTCATACTAATGCCAGAAATGGTACATAAGGTCACAGCCGAGCCACTTGATGAGAGTGAAGCTTCAGGCATCCCAGAGAGACATCCATCCTCCAACAGCGGCATCAAGGTCACGCACTGGGCAGCCTGAGACATCCATCCTCCAACAGTCGGCATCAAGGTCACGCACTGGGCAGCCTGAGACATCCATCCTCCCACAGTCGGCATCAAGGTCACGCACTGGGCAGCCTGGTGCCTATTAACTCACACTCTCTGCGTCTTCAAAGGGCAGCAGTATAGCAAAAGCAAAGATTGGCCTCGCTTTTCTGAGCAGTCTGCAGATGGGAAACACACTGAACTGTGAGCACAATGTTATTTTGGGCAGGGTTATGATGGTAATGTAAACATTACCTAAGGCTAGAAAAAAGGGGATCCGAAAATAGATTTCATTTAATATTGCTTTCATATATATTTTGCAAATTGTTATAATTTTTATGTGTAGTGACTTTATTTTACGGACCATAATGTTTATATCTGCGATTACATGTATTGATCTGCTCACTAAAGCACAGCTTTAACAATGGAAAAAAGTCTTTTAAAATGAAAGTGTGGGTTTCTCATGTGTCTGTGCATCTTTCGGGGAAGGTGATTCATCAACCCACAAATAGATACATTGTTTTCATGCAGTTTCTTCCAGGACAGATTGTTACCCACTAGCATTGTGTCCTTGAATGCTTTTAAAGCCATGAACAGGAAGTCTGGCCTCACAGGGAGTGGTTGCATCGTGTTTATTTTTTAAAAAGAAATCCTCCCACACCTAAAAACATAATTGAACACTTAGAATGCCTGTTAGGTCTATAAAGCATTGTGGTTCTCCTTGTCCTCTCTTTTGTAGACATACCAAATTGACTATGTCTACATAGAGCTGGCAAGTGTAACAAGTCAGATCCTGCTTTCCCTTTATAAAAGTATTAAATAGGAATCCTTCTTGGAGAATAATTTAGAAGTTGGCACCCTGAAGGCTTGCCAATGCTTTCTCTGCTATAGAGATGAAAGATAGTCTTCCTACCGTGTGTGGACGGTGTTTGTTCGGCTCTAGACATAATAGAAGGGCGAGGTTTTCCGGTTTGTGCATGGTTCTCAGAGTGCATTTAATTCACTCACATATCTCATAATTGCAAAATAATCACAATGCTGCCCAGGAGTAGCCTGCACTTCCTAACAGCACTTACAAAATGTAAAAACATGGTTGAGACTCTGAAATCCTGCTAGGAGTATGCAGCAGGATTCATAAGCCCCTGGAGACCTATACATATTTACAAATTTTCACTGGCACACCAGCAAATTGCTGTTGGTCAATGGTGGGCGGGTTTGCCCAGGCCTACTGTTGGATTGTGGCTATAGGAGCAAAGCAATCAGGGCTGCATGTGTCACTTGTTGATATTTTTTCAGGATTACTAAGGAAATTGATTTTGGAATTACTTCAATGACTGCAACTCTAATATTGATGAGGATCGGACAGAGCCCACCAACAACAGATGCAAACATCCAGCCTGACACAGTCCTGGGAGACATGCCCTTGGCCTTGCATACAGACTACTGACAGCCATTCACAGACCTTGGACATGTCACAGTTTGCGTTCTCTGCCCAATTTATATTCTGTACAGTGGTGATGGAGATGGTCTTAAATTGATATATCTACTGGAGGCACAGTTGACTTCCAGTGCTTCATAGGGAGGCATTACAGCACCAGGCTGTGCGTGGCTATTTTTATTGTTAAAAACAGCACATGCTCTACACTTTGTGTGACCACATTATTCAAGTTCTTATCCTTCAGCCTGTAAATGGTAACTATGCATCTGTAAACTCACAGGCATTTTCCTCAGCATGTGCTACACATTTTGTTAAATATTGATGCTATACAAGAGCAGGCATTGTTGGAATATTATCAATTGCCAATGTGAAGGAACAGTAGCTTAGAGCACTTATGCATTGCAGAGTAAGTCATGCTGTTGCATGTTGGTTCATCTTTGGCTAACATAGTGTACTTTTGCAAGCCCTGACTTACGATCTTTGCGGAATCCGTCATAACTTGTAAAAGGAGTGTGCAGAGATGGAAATTATTGTCAAGGTATATTTCGTTTCTTTAAGAAAGGGAAAATATTTTCAGAACGTTCAATTTATGTCACAAAATAAAATATTTTTTCTAAACGGCGATCCTCTCACTAGTAGGACCAAAATGCACCAAATGAGAAAGTTCAGTAAAGCACACAAATGACTTCTAGATGCTAATCCATCTGTTTGCAAAAGTTGTGTGGATAGTATGGTTTGCCATAGAGGCATTAAACTGAATGCCACACTCAAAATTAGCTATTCAGGCCCATAGATACACAACTGTAATTGATGAATGTGGGACTGATCTTCTGGCGTGCAAATACAACCAAAATAAGAAGCCAGTAAATCAGAAGAACCAAGTATGAAACTCGAAATGGTCTAGACTGTAGCGACAGGAGTGTTGGTATAAGAATTGTATTATTAATTAGGGCCGGTGACTACCAACCTCAATAAATATTCACAGCCCTAGTCAGGTTGAACCTTTAAAGCCACTAAATTAACCTAAACTCAACCTGCTGGTAGCTATGGCACAGAGCAGACAGGTTTAACAAAGGGAAACGCGTAAAGTATTTAGTATGTAGTATCAAAACAGTAATAAAGTCAAAATGCAAAACAATATACGTTCAAAATGAAATTAAGAAATGGAGTTCAATGTAATAAACAAAACAACATCAAACTGACAAAAATCAAAAAGTGGAACCGGTGATATGAGTTTTCAAAGCTTTAAGCCAGAATACCACCAAGAGGACCAGAGTGCCAAAGGTAGTCAAGGGTTGGGGCAGACAGGGACCTGAGAGCAATTTGATGATGATCACAAAGGAGAATGGGTCAGATACACCAAACAGGCTTCTCCTAGTCAAAGATTATAATGTATAACTTTAGCCTTTCAAGTCCCAATCCACCACAGGAATACACTTCAAGAACCCCCCCAGCACCCCAAGGGTAGCATATGAGACTCACAGTGTGCCCGGCAGAAAACAACAGCAGGGTCAAGTCCAGGTCCAGTTGCCACTGGCCAGCTACAGATAAGGCCTCTTGTACCTTGCTGTATCCCTGTAGCTTGCACAGGAGATCAGCCGTATGATCCTTGGAGCCTACTTCTTTGCACTGGTTACAAGAGGGAGCAGGTCCAGTCCTACACAGCTTGCCTCAGGTCACAGGCAGCTTGCCAAGTTCTACTCTGTTTTACCTCATTTGTAGGAAGTGTTCGGAAATGGGTGCCTGTTGATGCCACATTTAAGCCTGGCAGGAGCTAGTGAGTGGGATTGACTCCTGGGCAGTGGCGGGTTGCTGAGGTAATGCCATGCAGCGGTAAGGTGGGGCGGGGTGGGGGCGGTGCTGGGGGGTATCAGAGTCTGACATACGATGGAGGATATTTATTTACTTTTACCTTTGCCGTCGTATGTCCGACTCCACTACAACCCCACCCAGCCCGCCCCGTCTCACCGTATCCACAGCGTTACCTCTGTGAGCCACCACTGCTCCTGGGCATGCCCTAATCAATGGGGTTAAAGTTCCTGGGGGAACATTCTATCCACTTTGGACATTTTCAAGATGGGGAAAGTCTTCCGCCATACTAAACATGGGCTCTGAGGGCTGGGGGGGGGGGGGGGGGGGAGGGGTGAAAAGTGTACTATGGAAATCCTAGTGTCCTCCCAGATCCAACACCAATGTCCAGTTTGAAGCAGCCAATGTACCCCCAACAAACCCATAGACAGAAGTAGAATAAACGCAGAGGTTCAAATAACCCTCCAGGAACCTCAGGCAGTGAAAAGGTAACTTTCTAAAAGTTAATGTTACCGAATATTTATTAAATATTAATCTTCACAATGAATTTAGATGTTTCTAGGTAGTCCCATCCCAGCAATACAGTATTAGGGGTCTAATCTGTACTCTGGTTTTCTACATACAACAGCTAGGCCTTCCACAGTAAAAAACAGCTTTGGGTGCTAATCACTGTAAGGGCATGATAACTTTACATTCCTCTTAGTCCTACTTTTTTATTCCATGCACCTGCCTTGCGGTCTACAAGGTTTACTTAGAATTGACTTATTCATATTTTAAAGGAAAGTTTTGACTAGTCAAAAGGATTTATTTGGATAGGTTGAATTCCAGTGTTTAAACTGCCACAATCATGCTACAATAGGAAGCCTGAGGGCATGTGTTACACTGTCACTAAGTGGATGGCACAATAAATGTTGCTGTCTACCAGTGACATTTAACTTACAGGCCCTGGGTACATTGTGTACTATATACTAGGGACTTATAGGCAAGTTAATTCTACCATTTAAGAATGTGCCAATTTGAACATGTTGAAAGATGGCACACAGGCACCTTACCCATGGTTAGCAGTGTTAAAGTGCACAGAGTTCTAAAGCCAGCAAAAATACAGGTGCCCAAAAATAGGTAAAAAATACGGGGTAACCATGCAGAAAAGACAGATTTCCTACACTCAAAAAGAATCATGTAATAGACTATTCTATGGAATAGACTGGAGCAGGAACAATGCAGTGAGGTAACGTCAAAGATTGTTTAGCAAGCCTCAGACAGGAAACACCTGACAGGAAAGATCAGGCTGTGAATCATCCATGAGTGATAAGTGTTAACCCCAGAGGGAGAATTAGCTGAGTAAAAAAATTGAGGAAACTGTATTATTGTGCTATATGTGCAGCAGAAAAAACACTACATGATAATTTGTCCAGGGGTGTACCATAGGCCCCTGGAGCCCCCGCAATGTAGGGTGGACCCAACCCCAACCCTTCAGACAGCTCCCCACCCTTCAGAGGGACCTCAATCAGCCCAAGGCCAAAGAATACTTGTCAGATGTGGGAGGCTCATGGGCTCCTTATCACATTCTGCGGGGGCGTCATTTTGCGTTACGCCACTGCATTTGTCCGCTATTATTACTCTTAATGCTAACATCAAGTCAGCCAGGATATGGGCTGATCTCCATTCTAAGGTGAAATTAGTAAGTGATATCACTGTTGTGTTTTAAGCTTTGGGGATATCATAGTGGTTTTAACCTCTTGAAATTTGAAAAATGAAATGTTGGCTTTCTCGTAGAAATCATAAATTAAAAAACTAAATTAGAGCAAATTTAGAATCCAGTAAGCTATCTTTTATAAGCTGATTTTGGACATAATTTTTTGATCCTCCCAATACAGCACGTGAAGAAGTTATTGACTCCAGTCAACTGCAGTGACTGCATGTCAGACTTTAGAAAAAATGTAGTGACAGCAATACTTGCTCTCTGTCAAGAATAACTCATTAAGGGGCATATTAACAAGGAACAGGGAAAATTAACGCTAAGGGCGCTTAGCGTTAATTTTTTTAACGCCCGCTATCGCTGGATAATATCGTCTGGTTATCGCGTTATTAACAACGCTAACCACCTAGGCGATAAAAAATCCAGCGATAGCGGCATTTTGGGAGGTTATCGCTGGTAATGCAGCGATAAAACTACAAGGATAGGGATATCCTTGTTGATAGCCCATGGTGGACTTAGCCATGTAATCCACCTCCCATTGGATTACATGGCTAAGTCTGAAAATTAGCAGACGTAAAAAAGCAGCGTTAACCGTGGTTAGCGCTGCTTTTTTTGTCTCTAACAGGGTTAGTGTGAAGCTTGATAATAGGAGAAATGTCGCTTAGCGACATTTCTCCTATTATTTTGCTCTGGAACGCCCACTTTGCATCTTATTAGAGATGCAAAGGGAAGCGTAGTGAAAAAGGGTGCTAACATGCGATTTTGCATGTTAGCACCCTGTTGTTGATAGGGCGATATTTTTATCTCCGCTTCTTTGGCTTAAAGCCAAGAAAGCGGAGATAAAGCCCTTGTTAATATGCCCCAAAATGTCTCCCAGCCACCCCACATCCCACTTATATCAATGCATAACTTTCCACACAACCCTGCAGCAGTTTATGTGCCTCTTTTCTCAAGAAATTCATTTCTGATCCTCCTAGAATGGGGTTCATCTTCACCATGAACCCCATGGCCTAGCTCCTTTCCTGTATTGCAAGACAGTGCTGTTGATTTTCTGATCTCCATGGGCCCGATGACTATTATTTTTCAAAAAGGTTGGTCGGATATTTACTTCTGTTGCTTTTTATCTACGTTTGGAGGAAATGTCTTTGTTTTTTAAAGGGCACACAGAATTTCAAGCCCCCACTGTCACCACCAGCAGCTTCCACGGTGGTAACAGGGCATGGGAAAGTCACGGCATCGTTCAGCTCCAATGCTGCATATCACTGCTGGGGTTGGGCCGGCGCAGTTTGATGCTGTTGTTCTGGTCCCCACGCTGCAGTGCAGGGTTGTTGGCAATAAGTGAAACAATAAGTCAGTGCACCTGTTTTCAGATCCCAGTGGCAAGTGATCCCTCGCAGCCCCTACTGCACTGTAGGAAAGAAAAGTACAACAAATGTGGTCGGGACTGCTTTTCACTGCTTATTGCATTGGTAGTTTGCATTGCCAATGGGCACCCACATTGTGCGATGCCTTAGAGTCAATGAGGGCGGTACTCATCATTGCCCAAATGCCCATGTATTCAGAGAAGCTATTTCACGTGCCACATGATGACAGCAGCCCCTATATCACCCTCAGTGGGTAAAACAGAGGTATGCTCTCTGCAAAGGTCCTGCACTTTTACCTTCCTCCCACCTCAGCTTTCTCAGGAGTTTGAAACCTCAATAATGTGCAGTCAGTATTTAGATGCTGAACTAACACCCACCATTCAGGGCCCTGCGGTAAGTTTGCACACACACTATGCGTGTGTGCAAACGAATAATACACAACACGAGCTTGCACTGTAACTAGAGGCATTTGCACACCAGAGTTCAACTTGGGGCTGAAATTACTCTGAAAAGTGGGTTCCATGTAACTAGTCTTTTGACACTGCTGAACACATCCATTTGTGGTGTCAAGGTCTCAATCAGTTTCTATGTGTGCAAAGATGTGCACAAGAGTTCAGTTGCATCGACACCTTGTGTAGCCCTTGACCCAAGGGTTTACCCACAGCAGCAAAGAGCAGCGCAGAGATGACAAGCATTATAGGGGCGTAGTTTCCAAAGGTGCAGCAGGTGCAGTGGCACCGTGGCACTGGGGCCTACTGAATCCTGACTTTAGTCAAACATCAGCCTGGGGCCATTTCCTTCTCTGCAGTAGAACCCATGACACACTGGTTGTGCGACTGTCCCGTGTGTATGCTGGAACTGCATTGCAACGAAGTTTCTGTTCGAAGAAGTCTTTCTTACAAGCGTGCAGCCTAGAGGTCACGTAAGTGCATTATCAGGTATGCGGCTGGGGTAGATTAACAGCACAACAGTGGAATACGAAGAGCTGAAGATAATTGGCATGGAATCCTGAAGGGGCTTGTGCATCACAGCTGGAGCTGAATTTGCTCATGCAATTACCTTTGAAAATGTTATTTCAGACAGATGTGCAAGGCGTTTTACTGCAAGTTTATAAAGCCACATTCCTTCAGGCCCAGACCTGAATAATTGCTTGACGTGGAATGACGGACAGAGTGCTGATTAGTTTCATGGGACTTGTGCATCCCTGTAAAAGTCTGAATAATAAAAAATGAATTTGAGATGTTTATCAGCACACTGGATAGCTGGTTGTGTGCTTGCGTGTTTCCTGGCTCCATTAACCACTACACGCCCTTTTGTTTCACCACATCCATGTGTGTGTGAAGTAAAAAGTGAGGTACTTCTTAATTTCTTGATTTTTACTGAATCAAAGTAGTGGGGCCTTTCTAAAGATATCTACTGCTGATGGCATGTGTGTACATGTTCTATGAAATAATGATAAATCGAGCTCACATGCGTGCTACTTATTCTTAATGTGGCAATTGACCGTAAAATGTCCTGGGGAAATCTTAAGCATCGAGCCTCTGGTGGCATCCTGCAGTCTCCACTCACTTCACCAGAGAGTCTTTACCCTATCAGCACGAGGCAATGCATATCTTTAAAGGGATAGATACGTCCAGATAGACATGATAATAACCAGTGATGGATGGTACCCTAGCCCCTATTCATTTAGAAGAAAGTTAGGTTGGAGAGACAAACAATTGGAGTTAAAGGAAGTCCTGGTGTGAAATAATCCTCAAAGGGACTTCCGGGTTATGGAAGATCATTTACAATATATATCTCACCAGCTTCTTCCTCACCTCGTTCTCCTTTTCTTTGTATCTCTCTGCGTTTCTTATTAATCTCTAGAGGCGGCTGTTTCCCAAGTTGCTGTCCCAAGGGCTCGTTGCCTGACTGCCCGAATAGATATAAAGATTAAAAAATATGAGACGTAATAACGTGATCTCAGATTCTGCTACGCAATCCACTCTCTTATCGAGTGACATGATATAATCTTTGGATTTTCCATCTGAATGTATTATTATCTTTTTTGCACCACAATCTTTCATGCAGCAAATAAAAAGTATTTTATTTGACCACATCTCAAATTAATTTTCGTTTTTAAATAGATTTATTTTGTAGTCTAACTTTTTTTTGAGGAAGTTAAAGAATGATTCATGGTAGGTGACTGAAGTACTTTGGACTTCATTTTAAATATAAGTTGTTTAATTACTGTGTATCGTAAATCCTCACCCGGTAGTAATGATTCTGCATCGTACACTATTTTACAGATACTCGTAGAGAATCCCGAGGAATTAGAAATAACCTGGAGTGGATCCGCACACGGTGTTTTTGCGTTCGTTTTTTTTTTTTTTGGACCATTTGCTTATTCCTGGTGCAAGGTAAATTGTAAGCACACAGTTCATTGCCATCTTCTGCCCAGGACATATGTATACATGATGGTATTTTTCGAGCAAAAGATCTGGTAACCTAAACATTGCACCAAGGGAGGGATTAAAGTTGGGGGTAAGAATTGGAGGGGAAAGGCGGGACAGAATTCAGGGGAGCATGTAAGTGAAAACCACAACGATTATAACAATAGTGCAGGCCAAGTAGCCTAAAATGGTTCCTTCATCAAACAACCCTACGACAATAGCTAACAGCAGATTTCTGTCTGCTTCCACGCATCTACACATATGCCATCCCACCTGGGTACAATTACACTGGTTGCCCCACATAGAGCCCTAGGCAGCCGATATGGCTGAGGACCACCTTGGACTTTCATCTGCCCTCACATCTATACAGCTGCAGTGCATCAAAGCATAAGTAAGTACAAACACCAGATATCACACCACGCTGGTCAATGATCGTCTTCCTCCAGCACCAGGAATCAATCCCAAACCTGTTCAAACTTGTTGAGTGCATTTTTTATTGTGTAAGTGGTCTGCTTATGGAGCACAGTCCTGTGCATTTCCAGAAGCCGCCCATGTAACGTGGGGGTTATAGCTTGCCTCCAATAACGGAGCATACATGGCTTATCTACGGCTAGAGACCTGGCAAGATATCCATGCAAGTGAACATCCAAATCACATATGTATGCAGGTTCATGGAGGAGCGCCAGAGGGGCTAAAAGGGGACCACTAAAGGAACTACAGTGACATATGCATTGTCCCACCTCCTTCTAGTATTGTTGGACAGGACCACACGGCATGATTCAGGTTACAGGAGGCTCAAGTGTACCTCCAGCTGCAGTCATGGGGCAATGGATGAGCATATTTTCATTTCCATGGGGTCCAGTAGTCACCGTTAACTTGGGTCTAGAGTGTAGCGTGCACCCTGATTATCATATTATATATGAACAATTTTTTTGCCTCTGTATGTAAAGGAGAATGGCAGAAGTAGACAGGTCTATAGAATGGGAGCCGAGTACTAGTTTAAGGCAGTGGGTAAATTGGCAATATTTCCACATGTTTGACTGAAGAAGCCCAAAGTGCTCGGATGATTGGGAAGGATTTGAGATAACTACCCTGAAACATTTGGTCAATATGCTTTATTCTTTTCCTAGACCAAGAGTCCGTGTAGAATGGTTTATTTCCTATGGGCAATACTGCATTTTCACAAAATGGGGCTTCACTATGGACACGCAGGATGATACATAATAGTTTGTGTGCTGTGGGCCATGCAAGTATAGTGACTGATGGGATAGGATTCCTGGCAGAAGACCCTAGTTAGTTAGATAAACCGGGAGAGATAAGGCGTGGTATCTCACAAGGTGGCACTCTATGTGAACTCCTATCAGCGTCGCCTTCAGATCGCTGATATAGGCAGCTATTTGCCGAACGTGAATGCTAGGCTGTACGAAGTCATGCGAGGGAGATGAAGGCCTCCAAGATGCTGTGTCTGCTCACAAACGGGAGGCTTGGAGCCTTGATCTACATCCACTCCAAACATAGGAGCGTATGTCAGCCTCAATCCCCAACAATAATGTACTGAGAACTTTAAGAGTAACATTCCCAGGACATATTTGAATATGGGGGCCATCATAATTTTAATCATCTGTACGCTTCCCCAGAGAGAGAGATTCAGGTGCCACAGTTTAAGAAAGTTTTGCCTTTAACGCTAAACCAGCGGGTAGAGATGGTCTTTCGCGATTTTGGTGAGCCCTCCATTAATGCAAACACCCAAATATCGTAGTCCTTTGGGTATCCATTTCAGATCATAGTTCCTTACACAGGCATTAAAGGTAATCCGGGAGAGGACTACGGCTTCACATTTGGCTCAGTGGATCTTATAACCAGAGGGGGGAATGTATTGAGGATAGACAATACTGCTGCAGTAGATGTAGCAGGGTGGACAGCAGGAGTAAGATATTGTCTGCGTATAACAAGGCCTTTATGTCCTGACCTCCCACCTGGATACCTTCAACCCCAGGTGAGCAATGTATGGCTATTGCCAGGGGTTCCAATGTAAGCAGGAAAAGGAGTGGGGATAGTGGACAGCCCTGCCTGGTGCCGAAATGTATCTGAAACTAGTCTGACAAGAATCCACCACAGGTGATGTCAGCTGAGGGCAAGTCATAGAGAAGGCGGCCTCTTTTAATGAAGTCCTCTCCCAGCCCATCCGTTTCATAACCCGGAAGATGTAAGGCCATTCTACCGAGTCAAATGCATTCTCGGCTTCCAAAGACAAGGCTATCTTCTCTTCAGAATCATCATTAGCTTTCCAAAGTACATGAGCCAAGGTTCGCAAATGGTTACGGGAGCTACTCCCCGGCACAAACCTCACCTGTGTCAGCTGAATCAGCTGTGGTATAGCCTTCTTTAATAGGGTGGCCACTATCTTTGCAATGATTCTGAGATCCACGCTAATTAGAGAGATATGGTGGTAACTCGCACACTCCAGAGGGTTCTTCTTTTCTTATGGGAGAAGGGTAATAGTAACCTTGTTAGACTAGGTCCCTAACAAACTCTTCTCAGATGCCTCTAAATAGGCCTTCATCAGGAGGTGGGTCAGGAGAGGTTTCCCATTTTAGTAGAACTCTCTGGGGAAACCATCTTACCCCAGGGATTTGCACCTAGGTAGTGGTGGAAAAGCCTTGGTAACTTCCTCTTAGGTGCATGTACCCTCCAGTAGTGTCTATCCCTCATCATTAACGGAAGGAATACGCAGAGGCTTAAAAACTCATTAATTTGTGCTAGAGTGTCTTGGGACTCCGCTATAGAGAGAGGAGTAGTAAGCTGCAAATCGATTCATGATATCCGAGGTGAGTCAGTGAGGCATCACATGGATTAGGGATGGCCAGCTTGATCATTTGCGATTCCCGTTGTCCCAGCTGTACAGCCAGCAGCTGACATGCCTTCTCATCCTGATCATGCCATTACAGTTTCACTTTTCATAAAAGAACGTATCAAGGAGCATTTTCACTAGCTCTAGTTTTTTTCTGAGTTTTATATAGCGCAAACTTGACACAAAGGTGTCAGAGGCTTTACATGAGCACCAGTTGCTTTACAGATGACACATTCATTCTTTGTTAGGCACATGGGGCCTCATTTACAAGGAACTGACGCATCTGCATAGATGCGTCAGTTTCCTTGCGAAAGCGCCAAATGGCCTTGCACCACCATGGATGCGCTGTATTTACAATACAGTGCTCCGTGCTCCATGGCGCAAGGATTAACAGATGCGTCAGAAATTTTGAGGCATCTGTTGAGACAAAAGTGACTCATTACTGGAGTTGCTCATGAAAGTGACGCAACTCCAGCACTGCACCACAAGAAAATAGGTGAGTCCCATTCAAAAAGGCCTGCATTATTCCTTATGCCTGATCTTAGCAGGCGTAGGGATTTTGACGCAGTGAAGGCATTAGAATGACGCAATGAAATGTTGTAAATGTCACCGTGTCAGTTAAACATGGCTTTTTGCGTGGGAACGCCCACCCTGCATTCATTATACCTGACTCAGGTATAATATGACGCAGGGCTTTAAAACGTGACGCATTTCCCTAGGGGTATCACCTTGTAAATAGGCCGCAACGTGGCGCATTGTTTCTGCTGCCACTGCATCACAAAAGTGATGCAATGGCGGCACAAAAGTGTCGCAAGGGGCTTGGAAATCTGTCCCCAGGGAGATTAAGTGATTTGCACTGTCGAGGGTCAAACCCGGTTCCCCAGCTTCGAGGTCGACCCTCTAGCCATTAGGCCACATCCTCTCCCCAGTTCCTTGAGTAGTGTTGTGGATGGTGATGTAGGCTACAGAGAGGAGAGCTCATGTACTTTCGATTCAAGGGACACCTGATCCGTGCTCGCCTTGCATTTCACAAGGGCAAAGTCTCTCATACGCAGCCCCCTAATAGCTGTCTTGTCAGTTGTCCAAAGTTCCCTGTGTGATGGAACAGAACCAGCATTATCCTTGACGTAAGAGGAACTATGCTACTTAAGTAGTTCTTGCTGTTCAGGATGTTTATAGGCAAAGGCCTTTGCCCACCATCTAAGTAGAGGGGTGTCAATATGCCGGCATCTAGATCCAACTAGACTGGGAAGTGGTCTGAAATTCCGGCATCAAGGATAGGATAGAGCAGCCATTCACATCAGAAAGCAAGCAATCTTGAAGGAGAAAGTAGTCAATGTGAGATTAGGTACCATGTGGGCAGGATAGGAAGGTATTAGCTCTATCCCTGGGGTGTACCAGGCATGATATATCCCGCAGGGCAGGCCTGGAGAGCAGATCTTGAAGCATGGTTGGAGACATCTGATCTCCCAGTCGTATCTTGGACTCAGTCCAGTGCCAGACTCCAGTCGCCTCTGTTAAGAACAGGCTTTCGTACAAACCCAGTAAGAATTCTGGACAGACGTGCCAGGAAATGGTTTTTATCGACATTATGTGCGTAGTTCGAAATCATCACTATGGTCTTGTTTTGGATAAGTATTTTCGCAAAAACTCATCTGCTGTCATCTTCCATCCATGATTTGAGGATTTTGCAGAGTAGCCTATGGCCTATCAGGATTGCCACCCTGCGCTGCTTCATTGCATTACAAGAGGGGGGTAAGTGTATCTATTGGTCTGCATGAATCTACTACTTCTACTGACAGTGCCCACCTAGTTCCCTCTGATTATAAGTGATTGCTCCAGGGACAGGTGTGCCTCCTTTTATCAATGCAATGTCCACTTTCTTAGTATGCAGGTAATGGAAGTCTTTCGTTCCAAGTGATGATCGAAAGAGGTTTAGAACTAATAGGTGAAAGAACCGTCAAAACTCACCAGAACCTGGGTGCCGTGCCTTGGGAAATGGAAGTCTAGGCCAGGTAGGGGAGACATCTGGCAAGTTTTGTCTGCGCTGTTTGCCTGAGTGTGTCGGGGATGACAGAGGAAGGGTGAGGTGTCACTCACTAAAGTGAAGGCCGGTTGACAGGAGCCTCCGACAAGATCTCTAGGCAACAGGATGATACGATATGTAATAATAAAGGGCAGTGCCTGATATGTGCTGGAAGGGGAGTAGAAAAGGGAGGTGTGGGAGTAAGGGGTCGGGCATGAGGGGAACAGGAGGTAGCAATATTCTTTTAGTCTAGAGCTAACTTTTGTACTATTCGACACCTGGTTGTCACCTTTCCCCAGGAAACATGGTAGCTATACACATGGATGGGGCCTGACTATTGATAACCATCGGGAAAGCGTAGCAGGGTGGGCATGGTAGACAGATCAGGCAGAGCCGGACCCCAAGGGCCAAGTACATGGTAGAGGGCAGTGTAAAGAGAGAAAAAAGAGGAGGTGTGACTGAAGAAAGCAGGGGAGAGCTCCTCTATGGCCAATCGATAGTACCATGCAAGAGTTAATGTTAAGGAACAGACAGTGCTATCTAGGTCATCAGTGGCCCAGAGAGATAGCGTTTCCACCATCCCTTGCAAAGGAGTGGATCAGTGAGCTCTGGAGTATATTCAGGTGAGTGTGTTGGAGAGCACAGCTAGAGAAACAGGAGAAAATACAACAAAAGGCAATAACATCAAAAATAATCAATATTGGAGCAAGGAGCCCAACAGCTGTCAACCACCTCCTTCTGCTGCCAGGACTTTCTCCAGGAGAAGGTCGAGGGGTGACCTTGATTTCTCTCTGTTCCTATCGAGTGCCTCCACAACTTGGCTAAATCCCACATGATCTGACCCTCGAAGAGTAGTTTCCAGCTAGCGGTGAGGTTGAGTCTGATATTTCCGTTGCTTTCCTGGTGCAGTTCTGTACGCCCACTCAGATGGCAAAACACAGAGGTCAACAAGAGAGTGTCCATATTAGAGTCACCCAACCAGTCCAGAAAACTTCTAGCTCTGCCGGGGTGAAGAAATCCTTGGTCTTTCCATACATGGTTACAATAATGTGGGCCAGGATCAGGAGGTCATATTTGTGGTCCCAGTGGTGGAGACAGGGAAGGAGCACTAGGAATTTCTTGCGTCTAATGTTGGTGGCTGAAGAATAATCAGCCAAGAAGGATAGTCACTGGCCCATGAAGAGCAAACATTCCTTGGAGTGTCAAGCCGCCTTGAGGATGGCCCACATATATTAATGTCACACAATCTATTATCGGGTGAGGTGAGGACGACGGGGCAGACAAACATGTCTGGATGTGGTGCACCCTCAGAAATTCTAGAGGTTTGTTGAATGGAAGATCTAATACTTTGGGAAGCAAGTATACCATGAATTGTAGCGTGCCCACTTTTACTCATTATCTGGTATGCCATAGATGTGGAAGTTATCATGGTGCGAACTGTCTTCTAGGTCAGTAAGCTTGTGCTTCAGGAGTTCTGTATCTCAGCTACAGTCCTGGATGACTTCACACTGGGATTCAGGTCAATCCAGTCACTGATCCACTGAGGATGCCATGGTTCTCATATTGAGTAAATAGCCTTGGCATCATTACGATATGTTTTATTATGATCAGCAAGATATTAATGTTCGTCAAATCTTTGGGACCAAATTGATTAAAAAAATGTACTTGTGCCAATGGGGTTGCCATTGAGTGATTAGTCACTTTGGGTGTATTTTGCTGTACTTTTGTTTCATTTACCACCTGCTCAGTTATAAGGGTATTTTTGGTGGTAAGTCACTGCCTCAGGGACCCTCAGATGCAACTTTTAGTAGCATTTTCGCTTTCCTCATCTGGTAATGATAGTGCAATTTTCCCACACCCAGAGAAACTGAATGCAAATAATCACATCTGGCATGACTAGAAGTGGAAAAATCACACCTGGTAAACTTGCAATTTTATGAAACAGGTTTATCACTGAACAGCATGCAGACTTCCATTCTGCACTAGAAACTGCAACTGCTCTTGACGCATGGAGAGCATCAATTCTCTGCCCCATATATTAAAAGGGGGACCGGTCAGTGGCCTCAAATCTGGTTGCACTCCTTGATGTGGAATCTAAAGCCTATGCCCGCGTCCTGTTGGAGCAGTTAGAGTCATGGGTGCAAGAGCAAGAAATTCTTCCTTTCTTTCAATCAGGCAGTGGGGCCGAGCTGTCTACTGTGGTTAATATTCTTGCTCTATCTTTTCTGCGGTATCAAGCTACTCAAGCTAACAAACTGCTGCTGTTTTGTTGATTCATCAACCACAGCGCGGATTTAATAGGGTTGACACGGCAACCCTATGGAGGAAGCTGGACACATTAGTATACCCCCTATGCTGCTAAAAGTCATAATCTCTCTGTAAACTGATACATGGGTCCAAGTGCAAACCGACCCTTGTACAGTCACTCGAAAAATTGGAACTAATCGTGGACTAAAGCAGGGTTATGTCTTGGCCCCACTGTTCTTCAATCACTACACAGCTAATCGGAGCAAAACCTTGGAGTCTCGCAGTCTGGTCCTTGCTAAATTAGGAAATATCAAGCTGAAAATAGTTCAAAATGCAGGCAATGTAGTGATCATGGAGTGCACTAAAACCAGGCTGCAATGGGCAATGAATGCCCCAAATATCTTTAATCTTTAATCGGTCCAACCACCTCCAGGTAAATTTGGATAACACAAGGTCCTATTATTTGGTAGACACAAGAACAAAAGGAGTGCCTCCTAGCGTTTGCATAGTAACACAACCAGCACAGCCAGGAAGTATAATTAACTGGGGGTTTGGTTCAGCCAAAACGGATCCTCAGTGGCACAGGCTAATGCTTTAAAGAAAAAGGGGGCTGCTGTTACGTTTGGGATCGGCAGACAGTATCGGATGCTGAGCAGTGCCTCTGCGGAGCCAATATTAAGGGGGATGAAGGTGACCCTTTTCCCAGCCGTACAGTATAGCCATCATGCCTACTCAGGTGCCCTCAATTCAACTTTGGAACAAATCCAGTACAGAGCATACAGGAACATTTTCCATCAACTGCAACACAAACACTGGTCCAGGATAAGGCTGGAACTGGGGCTGGTGATTCAACCATTATAGACTGCCAATGCCCCATGTTGAAATATTACACCAGGAACATGAGTGCACTAAGAGCTCTTATAAAATTCATTTTTGAAACTCAGGGAAACCCCTGTTATACCAAAGTTAGAGCTGCAATCAAGACCTTCAAGATTAAAGAAACAGCCATAAAAAACGGGGCTGTCCCATTCAATATCTGGAGGACGGCCATTAACCAACAAGTAAAAGAGTCCTCACATGTAAAAGAGTCCTCAAGGGAGAAAAATGTACTATCTGTAGATAAGCCATCATTGGTCTGAACAACACGTATCTTTTAGGGAAACCACAATGGTACCTCACGGAAGCCATAAACATGGTTATCTGTCAGCAGATATTGTATATGAGACTGTTAGTACTGCCAATAAGAGACTTCAATCCGTTCTGTACCACCGCGGTGATACCAGGGAGTCCAGGTTATGTTCTTACTGACATGAATCCTGGATACATTTGTTATGTTGCTGTCCGGCATGAGAACAAGAGAGGAGACTACTAATCAGACCATTCTTCCTGGCACTTGGGGCCCGAACTTGCCAGGTCCCATCTTTTATCTGTTTTAAGATCATTGTGCCGTGGGCTTTGGCAAGGGGCACCACATTTGTCTGTATACTCAGGCAGCGGCTGTCTCCCCCCAATGCAACTGACTGCACGCAATTGCACCAATCAATTAAAAAATGTACAACCGATCCCTTGACCCATTGGGAGACATGGTTCTTAAGTCGATATCACTGGCATGCGGAACTTGGCCCACAAGCTCTGACTGTATACTTGTTCTGTAATGCACAGACTGCACATTCCAGCATACGGCACTTGGCCCTTTAGCACTTTTAATAAAAAACTTTTATACAAATGTTTTTCCCAACAAAGACAATCAATACATCTTAAGATCCAGAATTATAGAGAGTACGCCACGATGTAACAGTGTGTTTCATACTGTACCCCTGAGTACATACATTGTATAGCATAGGAAATACAACAAGTACATAATTACTGCTCAGGGGTGGGCTCCAGATCAGTTTGCGAGGTCACCCATGTCTGGGCTAACAGGTACGATTTTGCCAAATATCAAGAGGGCGGGAGGCAGGGGGTTGCAACTGGGCATACAATTCTGTATTGGTGTCACAATAAGTCATGCTATACAACCAGCACTTTAAAGTGGGGGAGCGTTTGTTGCCCCAAAAAATAGCGACCTCTCTTTTAGCCAACAATAGTGCGAGAGCGCAACATCGTCTACAGGACTTGGGGAAATCTCCAACATATGCCAGTAAGGCCATGAGGGGGGACAGAAGGAGAGGTCAGTCCAGCACTGAAGATATCGCCTCGAAAACTTTACCCCAAAACGAGGCCACCTTGGTACAAGACCATGCCATGTGCGCAAAGTCTGCCATGGGGGTCTTACACCGAGGACAAGCGTGGGGCCTGGAGGAGTCCATCCGGTGGACCATGCAAGGCGTGACATATGACCGCTGGAGGTATTTGAAATGTAACAACTTATGCCTATAATTAAAAGAGATCTTAAAGGTTTGTTCACAACAACATTGGCATTTTAGCATTTAATGTTTAGTAACAGCTGTTTTGCGTTAATTCACCTTTTTTAAATGGACATACAATTTGTACAAGTTTTTAAAAAAATATATTGTAAGAATTATTGATTTTAATAGTTTGTAATGCTTTTAATTAACTAAACAAATAAACACTACTACTACTGCTATTAAGTATGTAGTAAATCCATTCTACAAAACTAGTAATGATGGCCATGGTCTGCATTCTGGCCAGCAGTTTTCTGTTAAAGGTTCAATTGTATGTTTTATGTGGTGGTTCATACGGAGTAATGACTAATTAAAAGACAGTATTCGCTACTTTGCAAACAGATGTTTCGAAAATCATGGCAACATTGTTTGAGGAAGGTCTTCAAGTTGATAAGCAAGCACTTGCTCAAATTCAATGAGAGGGAGATGGCAGCCAATTAATTAGCATCTTGGATTCTTACTGTCAGAGAGAAATTGGCCCCTGTCCCATTCCACTTCCTCCTGATCGGAAAGTTTGAGTTCAATTTGACATGAATTTAACAACATCCTGTGAAGTATTCGCGATTGTACATATATGCAACCACCAGCTCGACCATCTCTGGGAAATGTAATCCCGATTATAATCGGAATGACATAAAACATACCACATCAGTAACTGTTGATTCCAGCCATGGCTATGCCAGGCCTATGTACTTGCTACACCCAAAATTTAAATTTTGAAGCCTCTGGCTTTGCAAAATTAAGCTGACTGGACGATCAAAGAGGCCTCTCGCTTACGCCAGGCTACCTCTCTACCTGCAAATCTTTCACAGCTCACTTTTGAAAATATGATAGAGTTTACAATCATAGGTATTGTCCATAGGTCTATCTTTTGGAATGCACCAAGCTCATCTCCTGTACCGAGAAGCCCTAAGATGCTCATATATGCTGACCTCCTGATGGTTTGTGTAAACAAAAAACTGCAATTTTCGATTTTCTTCCTGTGCTCGCTAGTTCTTCCCAATTGGTTTAACACGGATTTTTAAAGCCCCATCTCTTTGGTAACAGTAAAATATTGGTAATGTTATGTCTTGCACCCCCCCAGCTCCAAGACACTGTGTATACAAAGAGTTATTTAAATTAATAATTTTAAATCCTCTGTCATAAAGGTAAAATAAACACAATTCTTCTTTATTTTGAATTTCGCAAACTTTGCTGTTAATTTCTGAACAATATTTCATGATCTCAAATATCTCAATATCTCAACAGGTCCTTTGTGAGCGTGTGTGACAGGAGTGGTGATTTGCTTTGTATGATACATTTTGTTGACGTTTTCTTTATAGCACATATTTTATATAGTTTTTAAGTATGCAGAACAATTAGAATCTATACTGAATAACTCGTATGTTTGATTTAATATTGCAATGTGAGAGATTACCACTTTCAGAATTGTTTGATTTGCCACGGATTTGAACTCTGAACACATGTGAACCCCTGACCTTTTTTTAGTATGTTTATTTTGCAATTAATGTGTTGGCTAAAAATGATTTCCAAATTACTTATAGTTAGAATAAGAGTTAAAACCAGTTTCCATATGAGACATCATTTGTGCTTCCTGTCTCTGAGCAGCTTCTGTGCAGTTATTAATTTGGGTGAACAGAAGGCTGCATTTGTTCTCAAAGATGCAGGCCATGATTGACAGAATCAGGTATTATTAAAATTCCCAGTGCAAAATCCATTTAAGATAATACACGTTCTGCTAAATTAGATTATTTTCAATCGCCATACGTGTTATTTTAGAGTAGGAATACTCACATAGGTGGTGAATGGAATATTATTACAAATATTTGGTGCACCCAAAAGCTGTCATGCAGATTTAGGTGGGGGGGGGAGGGTGGGGGGTACCTGATGGACAAAATTAACATGTTTGATCTATATCCCAAAACTAAATTCAGCAATTATGCTTTATTTCCTCCAGAATTGGAAATAACATGCAGAATCAGTTTTACTAGGACAAAAATGCATGAAGATAAATTTTTCGTTGCCAAATAAAGGGCCCTTCTCTGATTCCACGTACCACTTGTTTGGAACACGTGGTAAATCAGAGCAGGACATTGCTTGGCTGAGGATGTGAGGAAGGAGGGAGTGCTGGACTAGGGGAGGCTGATGTCAGGCAGAGGTAGTGCTCTACACTCCCCTGTGCATAGGAGGGGGTCTTGGCTTGTGCTTCAAGACCCTGCCAGAATGTGCATTCAGTTTTACTGGGTGAAATTTCAGTAGGGTGCACTATCCCACTCTGTACCATGACAGACCTGGGTGTGCATGACACAAGTCAGGAGAATGAACCCTACTTTTGTCTATGCATTCATCCCAGTGCAGATGCAGACTTGTGCCTACACAGTACATTAGTGAAAGGCACACTCTCTGTTTAGAGCCACCCGTCCAAATTTCACTGAGGCGGCAGACCCAGTTTAATTTGTAACGAGGGCCAGGGATCCTCCTCAAGGTAGGTTCAATACATGACTGCACCTGCTTGTATGGAGATTCTTGTGGAGTCCCTGAGACCACTGTGATCCCGTCAACAAGAGAATCACCTTCCGTCTCCTCACCCACGCACACAAAGCCCTACACGACCAAGGCCCGAGCTACCTCAACAACCGCCTCAACTTCTACGCTCCCAAACGCCACCTCCGATCGACCAACCATGCCCTCGCCGCCGTCCCCCGCATCCGAAGAGCAACAACTGGAGGAAGGTCCTTCTCCTACCTGGCCGCCAAGACCTGGAACACCCTCCCGACCGACCTTCGTCTGACCCAAGACCACCTCTCCTTCAGGAAGAAGCTCAAGACCTGGCTGTTCGAGCAGTAGCGGCACCCCACCCCCCCCCCCCAAGCGCCTTGAGACCCTCCGGGTGAGTAGTGCGCTGTATAAATGCCTTGATTGATTGATTGATTGATTGATCTCTCCCAACGGGTGTCCTGAGGGTTGGGGGGGAGAGCACACTGACTCTGATCTACCTATAAGTGGGGAACCACAAGATAGCCTCTTTGCCTCTGCGCCTGTGTCTGTAACATGGAGTGGGAGCAAAGATAAAGGATATCCTCATTTTTTCATGTGCCACGACCCCATGCAAAGGTTATTTCCCCTTGGGAGCATGAAGAGTTAAATGTCTGCAGGCCTAATTCATATTACATATGGAACTGCTGTCATGCGGCTGGACTAGAAACGGTAACATCTTTATGCTCACGTTTCTTAGTATGCCTTCTTTCTGCAACACAGTGACTTTTGTGTGTGTGTCAATGCCGGATAGGATCACCAGGAGCTGCATTTGCTTACATTTCAACTTCGTAGGCACACTTTTATGACACCGTGATGTATAGAGTTCACTGCACAACTGTCATGGCTTATTATTGGCCAGTAGGTGACAACTCTATCTAACTAACCTAAACAATAATGGCCTGACAAAGACCTCGACATGCCAACACGGGAAAAATGTATTGTATATATGAAATCACTTCCGAATCAGAGGAGCACTCTGCTGAAGCTATGGTATGTCGAAATTCCAGTTCAGTTGATTCCTGTCCTCTCCACAAGGGATGTCCCGCTCTACACCCTGACGGGCAGCCTGATGAAAAACTGCCCACATGTAATGGGGAGTTAGGTCACCTGGCAGGGATTCTTGGCAGATCATCCACCCTAGGCCAAACTAGGTTAGAGAGCATTAGGTAGAAGCACACTGCATTACACTACATATTTGCCAGCTAATATACATTTTTTCATCACGATGATGGAGCTATTAATTCTCTCTACCATTCTTGTCTTGCTAGTTATGGTGATATGTTTAGTTCTATTACTAATTGCAGCGAACATATTTTACTCAAGAATCTCATTTCTTCAATAAATATTGAAACTGCAGGTTGTGCATTTCTTGCCTAATTCCTCTGTGTATGCACGAGGGTCTAAACAAAAAGGTTCTACATCTGTTACCACGATTTCCTTGGGGGATTAGTTTTGTCATGTTCTGAAGTTGCCCGCACATGTGTTACCCTGTAAGGTTAGGGTTTCGAATGGTGCACTGTTAGCTACCAGGACAACAGGCCAACACATCCTGAGGGTGTGCACGGAATCAGTCTGACACATGCCTGACATTTATGTGTTACCACAAATGCACAGTTTTAACAACGGAGGTACAAACCATGTGACACTGTAACCCCTTCTGCAAAGTTTCCTAGGGGTGCAAAGAGTGAACACACATGCCCCTTGCAAACCCCAGGACCCCGTTTGTAGTGAAACCCTGGTAATCGTGGGTGTGGGAACACCGGGCCACATGTGATCGCCTGGCAATGCCAGTCCATCAGGTAATAAATAAGTGGCCTGGTGCTCCTGCAGCTTTGGAGGATACCGTTCTGCCCAACTTCTAATCGTGTCCATAGAGTAATCCTGGGCAAATCTTGCCGACCCACTCAGCTGCAGTTCTATCTACTATCAAGCTGTGATCCCGCACCGATAGGTTTTCTACAAGAGTAAGTGCTGCATAACTACACACAATTCGATGTCCAGCCACTCAGTGACTTAAACGTCCACTACTAAGATCTGCAGGGAAACTGCAGCCACAGTCCCAAATCCTGTCAGGGTGGGCCAGCTTTTGAGTGCTCTAATATCAATAAAGTGAATAGAACAAGGTACTAGCAGCACCTGTTGTTCACTGCCAGTGTAAAGATAATATAAAACCCACGTTAAAAGCAAGTAAATGCTGCTGCCGCTCTGATTAAAACGCAGCCCTATCTGGCTAAGCTCTTGAATGCTTTCTCTCCGTTCTCTTCAGATCTTGCATTGCAAGGCAATGAGGTTGGACATCCCCTGTCCAGAACTCTGTTGAATTGCTGTAGGTGCAGGAAGGTGGGAGGATATACATGGTTATACTCCATCTGGGTCTATGGGCATCGTTTAACGCACCTGACTTTTAATTAACCATCACGCCTCGAAAGACGCTATTCAGAAGTACCGCGGAGTACTCTTTTTTGCAATGAACTGCAATGTGGTCCTTGTTCTGCAGAATATCTAAAGATCCCTCTCTGTTTTAGCTCAGTTTTCGCTTGGGTCTACTGCTTATTTTGCAACCCCCCTGATGCCGCTTTCATCATTTGCATGTTTGTTCTGTTTTATTAAAACTCATATGTCCACGGTTTGTGCCATGTTGTGGAACTGCATGGAAGGAGTTGCACAGAAGAATCTGGTGCTGCATGTAAGCACATAGCTCTTAGAAAGACGTACCATTGATGTGTTGCATGTGTTTTATGTTTGCTGTTGCTTTTTCTTACTACATGCAGGTGCCTTGTCCCTGTTTGCACCCCAGTGCACCTTTAATTGAGTACGCCGAGCACAGACCAGGACAGTGCGTCTGACTACAATTGCACTGTTCACAATAAATTTATTGTCTGCACTGTGAATAGTGCAGTAGTAAAAAGCTGACTTGCTGTTTGAAGCTACCAGTCTGCCTTTTACTGGACTCTCCTGGAAGAGGGTACTGGGATCTCCCCAAAAGTGAGTGACTGCACCTGCCTTCAGGGGGTTTTGTATGGAGTTTCTTATGTCCCACATGCCCCCTCCAAGGGGGTCCTTTAGGGGACACACTGACTGTGTGCCACCTCATATGAGGCATACAATTGGTGCATCTGCTGACAGCTTCTTCGCCCATGTGCCCATGTCTGGAATATGGTGGCAGGACAAAGGCAAATGAGGAAATGTCCTTTTGTGATTAAGCAGCACAAGATAGTGCCTGTAGGAACCAAAATACAGAACAGGCACAGATGTGGACCAGTCTATAATATAATAGTGCCCTAGATAACAAAAAGTGGGGACAAAAGCCCATTGCATGCTACCTTCCCCCTTTCCCCTCCACCTGGGCACATTGTGTAATTCATCCCCTGGATCAGTGTGTTTGGATATTGGAGCCAAAAGTCAGGTGCAGGGAAGGGGATTATTGGTATTGCTAAGAGACGCAGTTCCACTGAGCCAATATGTATGTGAGCCACAGTCACAGAATAACAGAAATTAGAATGAGAGGTTGGGGCCTAAACATTGTAGAAACAAAACTGGGGCAATGCAATGTCCCTGGGAACCTCGGTACAATAGATACAACAAGAAATACAATGGCCTTTTAATAGTAACCAATAAAACTATAGTAAAAATATTTGTATGTGAAATATTAATGTACAGTATTTTATATATATATTTTAAATGTAGAACAAAATTTACAAAATGCTATAGTCGCTCTATCAACTTAATGTTAAATTACATTTTATTAAAGTAAAAATGTAACATATAGCAAGTGAAATAAAAAATATTTTCTGAAGTTGAAATTAAAAAATAAATTTTACTTAAGGTACAAATTATTCCATAATGCAATCATAATTATTAAAGGTGATGCAGTAGTTTAATTATATTTAATAAAAATGTATGTTACAGTATCCCATGAATCCAAAAAGTCTGATAAAATATATTATGAATAATTAATAAATATAAATATTTATAAAACATTTTAACACTAACCTTTATGTATTTATTAATTTATTTATAACTATTTTATATAATCCAATTTAATTTAACATTAACTTTAATTACATTATTTCATATAGGTTTTCTTTTAGGTCCATACCGCAAATATTTGCTATGGGAGGGTGCTGTAGTACCAGTGGTTGGCCACTTGTGGTGCTGGGCTTACTACTGTTTCATTTTGACAGTAGGAATTTACACTTGTATATTTTGATCCACCCCCTAATTCAGGTGGTGCAGTTGTGTAAGTCTACACTTCTGAGTAACTTTCTAACCAAATTCTGTGAATAGCCCAAAGTAGCAAAGTAAGAGAAAATGACTTGGGTTAATTCTTCACAAGTGTAAGTTATTTATTTATTTGAAAGTTTTAAATATTGCGAACAAGACCCTTGCGGGTATCAGAGCACTTTACAATGCTAAAAAAGAGACTTACATAATTAATCGTATAACTGCCGAGAGGCAGTACAGGATATGGCAGATCCCCAATGAGGGCTGGATCACCTCAAAGATAAGACTGATAGATCGAAAACTATAGCATCACAAGCAAGCAGAAATCATGAGTGAAGTTGAGGAGTCGTGATAAGCTTAGAGAGGAGTTCCAAAGATCTAGGGCAGAAATTTGTTCATGAGTAGTTGTGAATCGCACCGATAATTTCTGCAGCCACCCGCCAGTCATTTCTGTGATGATATAAAAGGCTGTCCATTTTATGTAAATATTAGGAGTACTTCTACTTCAGTGAGTATTTGCTCATTTTTTGACAGTGTGTTTGGATAAACCTGTAAAGTGGTACTTACTTCTAAAATGTGGGGTACGAAATGAAAATGTTTCACCTTTGAATAGAGCCACTAATATAAACATGGCTAGATAGAGACCACATCATGTGGGATCTGGCATTATTCGATAATCCTGCCCGGCACCAGATTGTCGAGGAGTATCTAGTGTGGCAACTGGACTAAAATGAAATGGGGAGCTCTCTGCATAGTTGCAGCTTTGACTCGATTTACGAAGTCTCTGGTACTTTTCCCTTTAAGTCACCATAAAACCTATAGGGAAGGTGAGACTAAAGTTTTCAAAAGTATTCTGGCCCTTACAAAGTCTTTCATGACACAGACTATTCCCCTGCAATTAGTTCCATGCCCTTGGGACCTGCTAGCAAAACGTCGTCATTGACTTTTATAGCAAATATGAAGGAATTTGACATGTGAAACTGTAAAAAATGTGTTAAGTAGAATTGTTCATGGGGAATGCATGTTGATGACATCAAAACCATGGATCACCAGGACAAGATGTTGGGGTTCTCAGGCTTGAGTTGCGTTTCTTCAGGTATTCCCAATCCCGTTCATGCAAGCTGAAGTGCTTAGGATAAAACTTGAGAAGTAAATCCTGGGAGACCACTGGAGATATCAATGACAGCAGCGAGGTCAAACACTTGGAAATGTATTTGTTTACTTAGTAATTCCTTTAATTTATCTCATTTGGGGGCATATCAGCAACAACCGGTGATAATTATCGCTAAGCGCACTTAGAGCTAGGATAATTATCGCCGGCTAACGTGGATTTTTATCGCTGAGCTAGCGTGCTATTAGCAATGCTTATCTCAAAAGCGATAAAAATCCTAGCGCTAACTGCCTAACGTGAGATTATCGCTGTAAACCCAGCGATAATCTCACGAAATGTGGCGTTAGCTTGTTGATAGGGACTCACAAACTCAGCCATGATATCCACCTTCCATAGGATATCATGGCTAAGTCAGTCCTGAAGCAGGCGTAAGGAAAGTAGCGATAACAGGGGTTATCGCTACTTTTCCTGCCGCTATGCTTCATAGCGTGGGGCTTGATGATAGGAGAAATGTCGCTTAGCGACATTTCTCCTGTCATGTCAGGTCAGGAACGCCCACTTTGCATCTCATTAGAGATGCAACGCTGGGCGTTAAGAATAGGTGCGCTAATGCAAGGTTACACGCGTTAGCGTGACCTTGCTAATTAGGCGATAAAATTATCGCCGCTTTTCGGCCGAAAACGGCCGCAAAAGCGGCGATAATTTTCTATCGCCGCATTGTAAATATGCCCCTTGATACTTATATGTTAATACAGAGCAAGAGAGGTAACAACACACTAAGGGGAAGTACGGATGAAGAGAAAGACGGAAAAACTATGTCTAAGGAAGAAAGCAGAGATGAAAAAGAACCTGCAAGGGTGGGATAAAGAGGCAGAGAGTGTCTTGTGGGGGATGAAAGGGACATCAGGTGGAATCAAGACTTTGCAGCCTTGGTATTCAGTCTCTCATGTAGGCCCCATAACCAGTGTCCATGCTTTATTCAAGGTTTATTGTGAAAATGGGAAGGTAACGGTATAAACCAGAGCTGATATTTGGAAAAGGTATTATTTATCGGCCAATAACTGCACAAACTAATTAGCTCTGATTAGTTTTAATTGTGTTGTGATGTGTCTTTGTCTTTATGCACAACAGATCAAGGAGTGGCTCTCTGCCCATTATGAGCATGTTGTACATACCCCTTAGTGAACATCAGCCATCGCTTGTGGCCCTATTGTGTGAAAGGTCCATGCTCCGAAGTTAGTCTGTGACACAGGTTTAGAGGCCCATTCTCCAAGCACAGGCCACCAAAGGAAGCTCCTAGGTGGCTGGGTGTTGGTTTTGATATTCCTATGTAGCTGCTATGAGAGGCAACGACCCTTTGGGGCTTCCTGCCTGTAGGCCATGAGGAGGGCATACATTTCAGCTGTTTTGTCAAGTTGATGTGTGTACTACCGAAAACACAATGTAAGAGTCACTACTTTGAGTAATAAACAACCTGTCAATAGAAATTATTTGCAGTAAACATGCATTTACTACTCTCTGTAGGTATAATAAATATCGCACTGTCCTGCGGTGATCTGTTCATCAACATATATGCCTGGGGGAGTTGACTGCCCTGGAAATAGTGGCAGAGTTTCAGGAAAACCAACCAGGAGCTGTATTACTTAAAGTGCCCCGGGGGCACATTGGGCATTTGCACCCACTTTGCGCAACCCAGAGGCACTTTGGTATCACAGAAGAGGCTGCAGACACTTGTGCGGCGCCCTGGGTAGTACCAATAGCACTGGGGCGCATAAAGCGCCAGTGCTATCTTCAAGAGGGCGTTATCTCATGTACATGGGGGCATGGACCATGCAAATGAGGGAATACATTTGCGTCCGTTTTCACGTCGTATTACTGACTCAGGCTGAGAGGCTAAGAAGCCTGTCGACGGCGCACTAACAGTGCGCCATTTAAAAGGTGGCGCACTGTCAGTACGCCTCCTGAGAGCAGCCCTCTTCGAGGGGTAGACATCCTCTAGCAGGCGGGTTCAGTCACTACCTGCACCCACCTGCAAGGGGATCTCTAATGCCCTTAGAAAGTGCATGTGGATTTCCGTCTGCTCTGTGAAATATGTAGAAGCTTTAAAACAGCCGCTCTGTATTTCATGAGAATGTGCTGCCCCCAGGGCACAGCGTGTTTGTGGCTGCCCTGGGGGCAGCGCATTCATGGTAATACGGCATATTTTCATTGTTTGCACCAGGCACACCATTTTACAGATACGCCCGGCGCATGCAATGAAAATGCGCCTACACCATAATACGGCCCCAGAATGCCATTCTGTGACTTTCTGGTGGCACATAAGCATCTACAGTAATCCCATTATTTAACTGCGCTTTCATAACGTAAATGTCACCCCCTCCCACCCCCAATTAGTTTTACTTGCATTTAGTTTAAGGTGTCCATGTTATATTTTTGTGTGCAGTTACCTGAGGGTGAAAGGCCATCAAAACAGTTACAGAATATTTTATCATTTTTAGCCACACCTCTGACGTTGCCCCATTGTACTCAGGATCAGTTTCCATACCTTTTTGCGAACTTCAACCACTGATTCCAACCAATCCAACTTGTTTACCGATCCCACATCTCAGTAATATTACCTTCTTTCTCTACCATATGCATGTGCCCAAAAGCCCCCTTTTCCCCCAGGGCACCTGTTTTCCCCGTCCGCCCACCTTCACTGAGCTCTGTTCACATCCCACCTTTGTGGCTCTGGCCCTCGCGTAGCCGCAGGAGTCTGGCTGCATTAAATCTGCCACACGAGGTCTGCCATGTCAAAGGACACTGGAATAATACTTTCATAATATGGTAATTTCAATGCACCAAACTTGCTTCAATTACAGTCCAAGTCAAAATTAATTTACCTCAAGCCCTGCATGAAGACAGCCTACATATGTCATTCGCTTACATCTTAGCACTTTATTTCTCAACCCTCTCAACATTTATGCCTTTACCCCAGATGGATCTTATTAAGAGATGCTGACCCATATAGGGTAGTCGATCAATACATCATTCTACATGTTTATATTTAAAAAAACAGAATGTGGGACCAATTTTAAATCTTTTTTTCAAAATAATATTAATACAGTTTCATGCCTATTTCCCTAGACATGCTAAATTTTTTTAAAAGGTTTGTGGGCTTTTGAAAAAAGAAAACCTCACGTGCTATTGCTAAGCAGTATGGAAGAGTGCAGGAACGGTGCGGCAGCAATTTAAATATTCTTATTAATTTGGTTGCTGCTCCAAACGCTCTTCTTGAGATTGCCTGGTGGCTGGTCAAATGAAGGCGCCACCCATGGGCAAAAGGTCAGATACCATCACAGTAGCTTCAACTTTGAAATGTGCGCTATGCATGGGGATTCAGTAATAAAGGTGAGCAGTAAATATAACAAGTTCCTACTCTTGGTTCTGTAATATTGAAGGAGCCAGATCAATATATGTTCAATTATTTCATACAAACGTAGGGTATAATTACGCAATAGCCATTTTATGTTCTATTGCACATGCACAAAATAATGTTTGCTGGATATCAAAAATAGTGCATTCCCAGCAGTCTGACTGCTTAAAATGTGATATGTGACAAAGAAGCCGTATCTCGGCATCTTTCCTGTATCACCGGTGATGCTGCCGGCATGGCGCGCGCTGTAGATTTGATGCTGATGCGGGGAGCGAGGAACCGCAGATAAGGCCGGGTTTTATTTATTCGTGCTTAGAAATGCTTTGACTCTCCTCTCTACGTCTGAACAATGAATAGCACGCTATGATTCACGGAGAGTGAAGTGTTATGCCTGGGAGGAAGGCGGTCCGTTGACTGCTTTAGAAGCGCTGATGAAAGGATACAGGCATCCGTTCCCGGGAGATTGCTCGACAGACCTGTTTTTGTCTTGAGCAGAGACCCTGCTCTGTCTTCAACCTACAACTACGCACGTTCAGACTCCCATTTAACACCATACGAAAAGGCACAGAATAATGGCAACCAACGTAGCATTGATGTCACGGTGAGGGGGAGGGGGGAGGTGTGAGTCAGGAAATTGCGGCCCATGATGTGCAGTTATCAATGCTCGGCAGGGCTTACTCATGCAAATGAGCGGACGAGACACCCTTTGTAGTTGGCAGCGGGTCCTGCCTTTCTAACTGAAAGAATACACAATTTCATTTTTATGTTTGACAATTTAAGGACATACCTTTCCAATTTGAATACTTTTTTTTTCTATTTTCCGTCCTAGACTGTGGCGGCCAGTGCAAGTAAATGCGGTGAGCCGGGAAGTTGGATGGCGACAGATTATGTAATAGGATTTATTTATTTATTTTTCCTTATTCCGTTGACTGTCCAACCCCCCCCCCCTCCCCCCCACTGCCCACCACTCTTACTTGCACCACTGCTGCTAATATTGATGAGTACACCACCCCTAAAGCCCGTGGGATCTGAATAAGCCGTGGAATCGCAATATCGTATCTGGCCCTTCTTATCATGACATGAAATATGTGCAAGAACCCCAGAAATTCACTGAAAAAAGACAAAGGTTTAAGGGGCATATTAACAAGCCAGGCGATAAAATTATCGCCGCTTTAGCGGCAGAAAACGGCCGCTAAAACGGCGATAATGGGCTTGATAATATGCTCTATGGAATTCCAATTGAAGCCCATGTTAGATGTGAAGGACGTCTAACATGGGCTTCAATTGGAATTCCATAGAGCATATTATCAAGCCCATTATCGCCGTTTTAGCGGCAGCTTTCTGCCGCTAAAGCAGCGATAATTTTATCGCCTGGCTTGTTAATATGCCCCTCTGTGACCTTACTACTTAACTATAAAAATAAGGCCTTACCTTACACAATAAAACCCACCAATTCATTGAAAAAAACTAAAATGTAAAGTTTCACATAATTAGAAGAAATTGGGGTAAAATGGTGCAGAATTATGTGAAATGCAAATCCATCATGTCACACCATTTTGTAGCGCAAAGTGCGTTCTAACATCAGTTTGTGGTGCAAGGATGTGTTTAAACAAAAGCACAGCAAAAAACAGCCTCTTGCTGCTGTTGTTTCTGTGCGTGTGCTGTAACTTACCACCTTTGCTGCCTACTTATCTAAAGTGGTGCAAAAAATGTAACATGAAATCTCTGAAATTACGCAAATTGCATCTGTGTAATCTAAATTTCACCCAGGCCTAGTTATAGTTAGGTATGGGATTAGGGCCTTAGTTTATGTAAACAAAAATAGAAATTAGCGGAAAAAAATCAAAGCTTAAAATGACGTGTTAGTTGGTGACAACTTCACACAAGAAGTAATGTTTGAAACCCCCAAAATGCTAAAATTCACCAGTTATCATGAGGGGCACTGGAATTATGCGGCCATGTCGTTTTTCGCATTATTATAGATTTGACACATTTGTAAAATGATCTATCATCGGCTGCATAGTCTGCAGATTTAAATTTAAACAAGCATTTGCAATGCAATAGGTCTCGCATTATAAAAGTGTGAGCAGTTGGCATTGCTAATAATAATGCAACACTAGCTATTGGCATTGTAAATGACAATGGCATTTATTTATGTGTTTGTTTTATAAAATAGATAAAAAAGGCATTGTCATGAACAATGCCAATAGCTTAAACTTTTGCAAATGCGAGACCTATTGCATTGCAAATGCTTGTTTTTATTTGCAGATGTATATAGCAGGAACTCGACCCGAAGGTATTGGAGCGCTTTACATGAGCACAAGTTACATTACACAAGGACATTCATTTTTTGGTAGGCACGTGGAGATAAAGTGACTTATCCAGATTCACAGGATGTTGAGCCGACGCCTAGACTCAAACCTAGTTCCCTACCTTCAAATCCGGCAGCTCTGGCCGTTATTCCACATCCTCTTTTCAGTAACGTCACGTTGTTTTATGCTCTATATTACGGGCAGTCGGTTGGTGATCTCAGATGCCGGCATGCGGGGGCTGCTTGAGCAGATTCCAGAATTGCACCAAACATGAGCACGTCTGGGACGAGTTTATCAGTTTTTTTTTTTTTCCTTTTCCAGGTGCAGGGTCATGGATTGCGTGCAAGACAAGACACAGGTGTACGTGTATACTGTGTTACGGGCAGATGCGAACGCTTTAATAGCTCAAGCTTACACTGTCATTCTGTGTGATCTCCGGTATTTGACTCTTTGTTTAATCAGATTTTAGTACTCAGTGCCCAGAAATAAAGTAGGTCGCCTTGCCCTACTGCACCAAGCACCTAATGGAGTAAGTTTACAAGCATCACTTTGTACACTGGATAATTTGCTGCATGTGTTCCTGAGCTGGAAGAGAACTCAAATGCAATTGTTACACTGCGAGCGACGAACCGCATTAGACCTTGTTGGTCGTTTAATCGTCCAAACTATTCTGCATTTTACAGGACATGACAGTGATGGCAGAGTACACTGCCTTGAATTCCAAGACAATGGAGCCCGTCTCTAAAGTTACAACTACTTACAGCCGACGCGGTATCCGATGTGGGTATGACACGGAACTAACACCAATATTCTCATATGCTGGGTCAAAGTATCCGCATCCGTCAATAAACGAGGGCTGAGAGGCACCCAGATGGGTGGATGGATAATAGTCACAACCAGGTCATTTATAGCAGTAATGAAATCATGCAGCACTAAATATTGCAAGTTTTCAGATTCTAAGCACTATGAATCATAGCTGCCTCTATGCATAACGTCAGTAAAGTATAGACAGAAAGATGGGAAAGGGGCAGACAGATAGACACATTTCAATTGGGTAAAATACCATATAAACTGTTCCACGCAAAGTCTTTTTTCTCCAAAAAGGACAAGTAAATTAACGACTGCTACTGTAGATAGCAAGACAGATAGATGAAAACTAATTTAGATGTAATACAATTATATATGTATAAAATGATGGGCGCTGTACTAATGACATGATCGATAAACACAACATGCAGGTGATAACGTGATAATAGAATCTGCAAAGAGAACGATACACTAGCAGATTAGATAGACAAACGGATGTATGGATGTATGTATGGAAGGTTATGCATGTGCCTAAAATAAATAAAGGCAGGTAGGCAGATACACAGACGACTGGAACAACATACATGGAAGTTAGTCGGTACTTTAAACATGGTAAAATAACACGATTCCTACAGGCGTTTCTATAAAATTACAGATATTTATTTAGGCTTTCGTGTTATTTAAGACACAGATAGTTACCGATGCACTCTCCTCATTCACTGCATGTATGTGCCGAGAGCATTTGTTTGCACTAACTCATCATAAGCGTTTCAAACATAAATTGAGAATATGTTTGTTTATAAAAGACACACACCTTCGTTTAAAATATTTGGCACCAAAAGTCCTCCTTTTCTCAGCATTATTCTGTTCAAGCAATGATGCGGATAACATATAATATTTCTAGCTCCATCCAACAATTAACCAAAAGGCTAAGCGTGTTTTTGTTTTGTGAGAAGAATAAACTCTCGCAATCTAACTAAGCAACAAAACATAGACATGTGCAACAATGGCAACTTTTACAAAGCCACTTTGGTAAACAAATGCCCCCATTCAATTACATTTGCTGTTGTTATTTCTGGAGTCGGTTCTGTGAACAGAAATAAAGGCACGGAGGGAATGAATGCCTTTGGTGCCAGTGAAGGCAACAGACACGGGTCAGAGCATCTGAGCGCCCTCGAAAAACTATATTAACCGCACCTTACTTGTTTAAGGTGACTAATGAAGACCCCCTCGACGAAGAGGTCTGTTGCTAGGTAAACAAAACAGTTTAAGCGCTGTCCATCATTAGCGTGTCGTGCTGACAGCAGGACCCGGCAGCAGACCTGGCGACAGAAGGGAGGAGAGCGGAGGCATATGGCCCCCAAGCCCGCTCCCCCGCTGACAGCAGCCTCGCTGCAAGCCCCTCGTCCAGGCGCCCATGCCCGCAGCAGCTTGCAGCGGCCCCATCTGCAGCCGGGGCTCGTGCCCCCGACAATGCGGCCGCCATGTTGTTTTCATCTGCGCCCTGCCTGGCGCGGGCGGGCGCAGAGGACAGGGGGAAAGATTAACCATCAGAAAGAACAATGCCGTCCACGTTGCATTGTCTGTCCAGGATTACATGCTATGTGCCCAGTGGGGATTGCGCCATCCATCACAGCCCTTTATTGGCCGCCGTTTTTAGCCACAAAGCCCAAACATTGCCATAAAAATTCTAAACTGCTTAATTGCGGCGCTGTAAATATTTGCATGGAGGAGATATGTCATGCAGTGGTTAACTAGGGCTTGGCATTTGTGACAAGGCCCTAAAATCATGCCACTGCCCCCCACCCCCCTTGCGTGGAAAGGTCACCGATTGGCAGAGGGCAACACATTGTCAACTGAATGTTAACTAGCAAGAGTTATGAATTGTACACAAAGAACAAATGAGTAGATTTGGGGTGAAGTGCTGCTTAGTGCTTGACAAGCTGAACCTCTCATGGAAGAGCTGTCTGTTACAGAGAGAGGAGTGGTGTCTGGAAGAGGCACTGTGCAATCCTGGTACCCTTCTGTCATTTTAAATAAAGATGCACCGTTCATTCAATTTCAGATTAGAAGGCATTTTCTCTCATTATGCAATTTCAGCGGGTGTAAATTTCCTACACAGTTAACTAAAAAATAGCCACCACGTTGACACCATGTGTGTGGTAAAGCTGCTATATAACCCAATAAAATAAAGAAACGACACATGCTGTCAGGTGAGTTGCAATGTAACAGTAACTGCGAGCATCTGATTTTGACTTTTTCACCATGCATTAAATTAAATCTGTCAGCCTTTTAATAAACAAAGATAAGCAGCATTTGTCACAGAGTCACTCACTGCGTGCCTATAGGACTAATTTCGGCCTAGCAGATTTGTTTTAAAATTAAAATACCACACACAGATTTTGTCGTGCTCGAAAACACGGAGCAAATCCTTCAAGCACACAATAACAAGCAGGAAGTGGGATAAGGGAGGGGAAAGGGGAGAGAGGCAATGCAGGCTGGCAAATGGTGAGCACTTTTCGCGGGCGGCCGTGCGGCCGCGAAAGTGAAAGAAAACGAATGCTTTCAGGCTGCCAAATGGTGTGCGCGCCCGGAGCACATGCGCTGTAGTTGGTGGCCTGAAATGCACTCGTTTCCACTTCCAAAAGTCGCTTACTATAAGTCTCGCCAGGGCAGCGCTAAAGCGCTGTCTCAGGCGAGACCTAAAAAATAGCTTCTGCTCAAACAGTTCAAAAGTTACTAAAAATGCAGCGACACATGTTGTCACACAGTGGAAGGGCCGGTGCATAGATTGTTTGATCACCTTTCTGTAGCTCATTTCTATATTTGGGTGCTTAACAGGGACTCATGAAGGGCAACCAATACCCAGATAGTGTAACAAGCATTGGTAAATGCATTAGTGTTCAACTATGTGCTTAATAATAAACAGTATTTTTGTCATAAGCTGTAGCTTGCTGAGTAGTTGTACAATATAAGTTACAGAAAGTCTGTTAAACTGTTATGACTTGTTTATGTACAAAAAGGTAATATATGTTCTGTTACTAGTGGTATAGTGTGGGTAAGTGATAACAAAATTCTATAAAATGAAATAGCGGAGGGAAATAATAGAAACAATTGATATAATAGCAATATTATGTGTTTAGAGGAGTTCTGATAACTTTTAGGCCCAGTGCCACTGCACCTGCTGCACAATTCAAATCATGCCCCTATTGCCTGAGAGATAATTTCATTTGTGGCTGCCTTTTTAGTAGTAAAATATTGCAATGTTTGGTGTTTAGAGGAGTTACGACAACTTTTGGCACCGGTACCACTGCACCTGGTGCACCATTCAGTTCATGACCCTAAGGTAACTGCACTTGTGACTGCCTGTTTAGTAGTAAAATATTGCAATATTTGGTGTTTAGAGGGGATCCTAGAGCTTTGGGCCCCGGTGTCACTGCACCTGCTGCAACATTGAAATCATGACCTCAGTGCCTGCAATGTAACTGCACTTGTGACTGCTTATTTAGCAGTTAAATATAGCAATATTATGTGTTTAGTATCTGATAATGCCTACAAAGCGTAAGGAAAAATACTGAGGCATCAATAGGAAATGCCACAAATGTTCTAAGGCTAAAGCATATGCTTTGCACAACTAAGTACTAAAAAGCAAGCATTGCAGCATACTGTTAGAAGCTGGCTGCCTTTCCTGTGGGAAGATATCTTATCTTGACAGTGAATGGGGATTAAACAGTGTGATCAGCTTTTGTAGAAGTATCTTAAACGCGTGTAGCCAGGGGAAGTTAACAAAAAAACAAAGTTCCACACAAAAGCGAATGAACACCATAATTCGGCAATGGGAACTAATAAGAGCCCCAATATAAGGTATATTAAATACAAGAGATTTCACAAGCACAGCGCACGCCCTGTGAAGGTCAAACCTAACAAGCACTGTACAAGAGCTGTGCAGGCAAAACCCCAAAATGACAAAATAATGAAGTGCTACTATCACTGCACTGCTCCACATATTTTCCTTTTCTTTCACAAAATGTCCTTAACCTTGCTGCATAATTTGGCCTGCCCCTGCCACATAATTCCAGTGGCCCAGCTAGGTTATAGTTCAGTGAGCTAACTATAACTTGTACCCCATACCCACTGCTTATAACCTCATATATTACATCACTCATGACATGTTAAATTACATCATGAATGATATCACTGGTGACGTTAAATGACATATCAATTACATCATTCAGTCATTGTGACAGACTAATAAATGCGTTGTGGACTATAATTAATTTAACAAGCGACAGCTATGCCCAATCTTCAGTCACCAATCAACTGATATTGGTGAAAAGCTGTAGCAATATGCATAACACATTATGTAACACTGAGCTGCTTTTCCTTTGCTTGGTTGAAGGATACATCCTTATACAAACACTTGCCATAAAGTACAAGGATTATGCGGTCACAGTTAAGCTACTTTTCATCATAAATCATGTTAATTGCTTTCCTAATTATAATAAATATGATGATCATTTTTTTAGAAAATTCGGACTATTCACAGATATTTTCCAAAGATGCTCATTTCTATTGTCCATAATACTTAGAAACGCGTGATACAGTTTGCTTATGTTTACATATATAAAAAAGCTGTTCCTGCCTGTTTTAAGTTCAGTCGCTTTCTTAGCAATAATTGAAAGAATCGTCATAACAATACCAGTCTGCAGCGGCTCTTATCAGCTGAGCCTAGACTGTACTTCAATGTCAGTGCTGAAATGACTCGAATCATTCATCATACTGACAGAAATGTCTTTTTTTCTGACAAAAAACTACGAGCTGGGATCTGCTTTGGTGACGTGGGGGAAGGTAAGAGTCCTGATATGTGTGGTTTGGGTGTGAAACACCTCACTAGCTCCTGGCGGTGCAGCAACCAATCAGCATGCGGCTGAGCCACTTACAGGGTTATAGCTAGATATCTCCTTCCCAGCATTAAAGAGAAGGCATTGTCGATTAGAAGGGGTCGGTTACTTATCTACTACAATTAATATTTATTGAGCTATAATCTTCAACTGTTTTCTAACAAAAGGTTTTACCATTTACCTGCTGAGGGCTACCCCAAGATAGTTTTCAAGTTGTTCTTTACATAGAATTGCACAGGGAGACCACAACTGTGCCTTGACTCAGTACAACTCCATGGTCTCTTAACTTGAGTTAAGGCACATTTCCACTTCCTCTCTGAACTTTTAACAGATATCTTCCTGCTTCTTTCCTCCTTTCTTCTTTCCAACTTGTTTTAAGACATTGTCACTTTTCTTTCTTCTTATGCTTGCTCAAGAGGCTTGACTTGCTCTAGACAAAGCACATCTGAGACCCCGCTACACAACACTTGTCATGTTAATTTTGTTCTTGTGCCTAAAGTATCTCACACTTTTCAACTGGACCACTTTTTTCTTGTGTTTCTTCATTCCTTATGTCCATGTCTGTTACCGGGATTTGATTTGTCCTTTCTTTACAAACTACAATTCGTTTTTGACTGGAACTCTTAGCATACATTGTCATTTGCCTCATATTAAGTGCTGTATATTCGGTCAACCCTCTGCTGTAAGATGGGATCTACTGTTGACAATAGTTTCTCTGGCATCTTTTTGCTGTTAGTTTTCTATCAATTGGTCCCGCATCACCTTATTTACTGGCACCCCCAGTAGATGCTAGTTGCGGCCAATGGTCTTAAGGCTGCCACATTAGAACAGACAAATATTAATGAAGACAATGTGAAGAAATTATCTACTATCTCAGAAAACAATCTAACAATCTAGGGCCGTATTACAATAAGTGCCCACTTGATTGCAACAGGCTTTTGTGCCCGCTTTGCACGCCCCCTGGGCACTTTGGTATTACAGAAGGGGCCACAGACTCTTGTGCGTCCCCTTTACCAATAGCACTGGCGAACTTAAAGCACCAGCGCTACAACCAAGGGGCATTTCCTCATTTCCATAGGGGCCATATTACAGACGCGGGCACAGAGGCAAAGATGCTCTCGGGGGTACACTCACAGAAGGTGGAGCACTGTGAGAGCAGCCCTCTGGAGGAGAGAAAAGGGGTCCACTGGAACCCCCAGACATCCCATTGCAGACGAGTGTAGTCACTGTCATTGTTTGCGCCCGGCGCACCTTTTTGAAGGTGCACGGGACGCAAAGACTGACAATGCGTAAAACGGCTTCTAATCTATTTTCTCTTGTTCTGTGGAATTGTACACTGTCCCGCTCTAAGCTTTCTTTCAGAGCACAGCCCATGTCTTTGTCATGAGTCGAAGTCCCTAGGCAAAGCAATCTAACACCTGTCCTTCAGAATGTTCCCTCAAAATAGTGAATTGCCCCAAGCTAAAATATATATTTTAATTTGTGTTATTGTTGATAACAATTTTGTAACTAACAGTGCTCGTTTCCCAAGAGGCTTGAGACAATAAAACTGTATATGTTTAAGGAACAATACTAACAATGGGAGGTTTATTTTTGTTTTTTTAATCGACCGATCATAAAAAAAAACTAGGAACTATCACTGCATAAAAATAATAAACAACACAACCAGTATGAGGCTACCTACGTATGTCACAATCTCTGGGTTAACAAGTAGAGTTCCAACACCTTTTATTAGAGAAATGTACAAGGGAACCATATGCTTTTAAAACTGAATGAACTTAATACAACAGAATGTGATAAAACCATCCCAGAAGTTATAGTGAAGTATAGAGAATTCTAATGAAAAAAGTAATGCAAAGTAATATTAAAAAGATGGGCAGGGAAATTTGCCCAGCAAGAAAATTATAAGAGATGCAAAGTCAATGGGCAGCAAAATATCAATGGGAACCAAAATAGCACTATGCAATATATATTAGAAAACTGGAATGTTGGGAACGCCACTGAAGACAATCAAGTGGCTCAGATAAGCATAAGCCTGCTGCTGCAATCTTCCAATGTTTGTTTCTGTAGCTCCCTTTTTAATTTAGGACATTCTACCCTCCATGGGTGGAATGTTCTAATAGCCTGATAGTCCTTCTCTCTCTGGCTACAGTGGTTTATAAAAGCCTTTTCGCTCATCATAGGTCTTCATCTGAGGCTCTGGCCTATAACTTTGGACAAGGACTCTAACAACCAATATAGCCCTCAGAAGTGGGCTATAAGGCTATATTAATTAGTCTGTGGATAATGTGCTAAAAAAGACTCAGCCCACTCAATTGTAACTGAAATCCAGAAACAATGGTTTCTATGAAACAAGTGAGGAATGAGATGACATTACTCAAGAGGCACCTTCACCTTTATTGAAGGTGTAAACAGCAGTCTACTTTGTAGGTGGAAAACTAAGTGCTGCCGACAATGAATATACATGAGGAACAATAGTGTCAGAGACTCATGGTTTCAGCGATTGTGATGTGGTTCCAAGAGCCGTGTCACCAGGAACCACAGATGAAAATTGAGACATCAGAGAATATGTTGTCCTTTGACATAGACAGGTAATTAGGTAGATCATCAGGTATTGTATGGTGATTTCTTACTTATCACAATGTATAGCAAGGGTGCCAGCAGAGCATAATGGTGGAGAAGTGGAACTTCATCGTCACTCAAAGAAATGTTGAGCACAATTGTCTTCGATCTATAGCGGCAGATGCACAGGGGTCTGGCCTTCAGAGACAGTTGCAATTGATGGAAGGCATGGGTATACTATTTGAGAATGTCTTTGAGCTAGTGTATGTCAATGATGCTGCCAGTTATCATCTGGCCATGACACAATGTTGGATTAGGGGACATTTTATTTAAAGTAAGAGTACAACACGTGCAAGTAGTAGAACGGATGTAAATCCTGAAAGCAAAATTCACCCGTTCCAAAAATAGAAGTAATACTACTATAGTAAGACTTGAATGCATGGGAGAGGCTGGTATTAATTGATTTAAAAGGCAATGAAAGTCCTGTCACATTTGACCCCCACAAACACTTTCAACAATAAAACAGCACACTAGGTCAACAAGGCTGTGTGAAGAAGTTATGTCAGTTCAGTAGCTATTTTGGCACATTTCCTCGATAATAAAATTGCAATCAAGGTCAGTAAAATATCTTTTTAATTAACATAGTTAGCATTTCTGAAAGTGCATCAAAGTGCATTGATGCAAATAAGTGTTATGCTAACAGAGATAGCAGCAAATGAAACTCACAGCTCTGTGGGGATAATTTATATGTTGCAAATATGCTTGTTTCCGGTCCAGGGAGGACCTGGCTTGGCAGTCCAGGCTGGACTGTATCCATGAGGAATAGGGTCAAGACTGATTTGCATATGGCTGGGTCCAAGCTGGGGTGGGGTGGTGAGCAAAAGAACGATGGATTAAATCCAGATCTTTGTGACTGGGGTTAATGTTTGCATTGTTCAGCATTCCGTCTATCATTAGTTACTTTTGCTTTTTTCGCACTAAGTGGGAAGGGTATGTCCAGATGTGGGCCCCATGCTCACTATGCCACTAAATTCAAGCTAGCCTGGCTGATAAGGGGTGATGTCCTGAAACCAGCCCCAGGATGCTTGTTTCTGGTCCAGGGATGACCTGGCTTGACAGTTCGGGCTGAACTTTTCCCATGAGGAATAAGGTCAAGACTGATTTGTATATGGCTGGGTCCAAGCTGGGGTGGCGTGGTGAGCAAAAGAACAATGGAATAAACCCAGATCTTAGTGACTGGGGTGAATGTTTGTATTGTTCATCATTCCGTCCATTATTTGTTTGTTGTGCAAAATGAGTTCTGGACATTTGATATGCCCAGATTGTTTGCTTTTTAGATCCCTGTTTTTGGGATTTTTTACTGTGGGTACGTCTGATTATATGTGTCTCACCCATGGTAATCACATGGCAAATAGACTATGAGTGTTTACCACCAGTGTCCACCTTTGAAAACAAGGCAGTTGAGACACAGTTAGGGTAAGGGGCACTTGGTTGGTTGCACAGGTACACACATGCACATGTGAGACTACCGCTGTGTAAAGTCCGGTAACTGCGCACAGGTAGCCATGTGCAGGGGGAATCTTCTGGGTTAGATATTGACCTGAGATAGGCCATATAATATTAGCTGGCACTTGTAGGTAAAGTCAGTGTGATTTACTGTTTTGTCTGTTGTGACACTTTATTATATACATAGCGGAAATCAGAGAGCAGTTTCCCTTTCCTTAGGCCTACAATGTCCTGTGAGGTATGAAACTGGGGTCGAAAAGGTGCACCCGTTTAGATTTGCAGGTCCCAAGACCATACATGTACATCTTATGGGTCATCCAGAAAAGTCATATTTCTTTGGATCAGGTCAGGATCAGAGCCCATGACTTTTGTCACCCTGCTGGGTCAAAATAATTATATTTCCCCCCAGCAGAAGGAACACAGACTGCCCCACACAAAAGTAGCAATTAACAGTGTTTCCCACAGCTCCTGAGGAGGAAGAGATTGGGATAGAAATCTGCACCTGGTAACTATCTGTCACTATGTACCAGGACTCGGGACACTGAACAAAGGAAGAAGCCCAGACAACTAGAGCCAACACAGGAGTGCGCTCGTCTTTGAAGTTCTGATGGGAAAGGCCCTGCCAGCTGTGCCAGCGAGAGCCAGACCTGACAACCCCAGATCAGATGTGCCAGAGACTACTGGATGACGCCATCCTGAACTGTCCCAGCATGCTGTGCTGGAGGATTGGGACAGGGGTGGAGAGATGTTGTGGCACCCTATGATTAACCAGGGGTGCCTGGCTTCTAGAACCCTCCAAAACTTTTTTTAAAACTCTTGCACAAGGTAGAGAAAGGGTGGTTTGACCCTGTTGCTAGGTAGGTCGCCCCCCTGGCCATCGCTCGGTCCTCCCCGTGATTGCTGCTGTACTGTGCTGATTTGCTGTTGGGCTCCGTGCTTCACCCACCCAGCCCGTCCCTCGCCCCCTTCTTGCCTTCTGTGCCCAGCGCTCTGCTCTCCCAGTCCACATTTTGGCTGCACCTGTTACTGTATTTTGTATTTTTGTCACTGCATTCTTTGTACTTGTGCCTCTTCCTTCCGTGTAAACTTCCTCCCTTGTATCTGCATTTTCGGCTTATTCTGTGCCTTCCGTCGTTATTTTCCCGCGCACCCCTTTGCCTTCTGTGCCCTCCCGCCTCGCCCTCTGCTTCCCGCCGCTGCTCCCTACGGCCCCGCCCCCCCACCGCTCCGATTCGCCACCCCGCTCCCGTCTCCCAGCTGCCCCTCCCTCCCTCAGCCCCTCATAATGGAGGCCGCACAGCGGGCGCGCGCAGCGGGCGCGCCGCTGGCGCGCCGAAGGTACGCCTAAGGCAAGCCCGTCTGCGCCCGTCCGCCGTGGACCGCGCCCAGTGCCAAGGCCCCTGGCCCCCGGCGATGCCAGCCCACACGACGGACTTACGACGCCGCCACCCTCCGCGCACTCAAACCCGACTGGAACCCCGCCTGCTACCAAGCCACCCCGAAACGCACCCACGGACCCTTCTCCTGCCAAGCCTGAACGTTCGCCTGCCTCCAGACCTGCACCGCACCTGAAAGGCCAGGCACCAGCAACAACCACCTCAAGTACATCCTGCTCAACACCCGCTCCGTCCACAGACACACTGTCAAACTCTGGAACCTGCTCGACACAACATCTCCAGACGTCGCCTTCCTCACGGAAACCTGGATGAACGCCCCCTCAGCCCCCGACATCGCCATAGCCATCCCGGACGGATACAAGATCACCCGGAGGGATCGCGTCAACCAGACCGGAGGAGGCATCGCCATCGTCCACAGGAACACCATCCGCATCACGACCAACTCCGACGACACCCTCACCGCCGCCGAGCACCTTCACTTCCAGATACACACCGACCCCAAGACCACCCTCAGAGGCACTCTCATCTACAGACCCCAGGAACCACGCACACAATTCAGCGAAGCCATCGCAGACTTCATCAGCCCGCACGCCCTCACCTCCTCTGACTACATCCTCCTAGGGGACCTCAACTTCCACTTGGAGAACAACAATGACAGCAACACCACCAAGCAACTCGTAAACACCCCCACCCACTATGCCGGCCACACGCTTGACCCCGTCTTCTCCTCCAGAAAGCACATCTCCTTCAGCCATGCCACCGGACTTCATTGGACTGATCATAGCTGCGTCCACTTCAACTTCAGGAGAACCACGACCCACCACCACCCACAACAGGCTCCCCGCAGGAGCTGGAACAAGATCACCGCCGACCAGCTCACCACCTCCCTCAGCCAGAACCCTCCCGCCAGCGCAACGGACCGCAACGAAGCAGCCCGCAACCTCACACAGTGGCTCACCAACTGTGCCGACGACCTCGCACCTCTGAAGAGACCCGGCTGCAAGAAAGCCTCGTGGTTCACCAACGAACTCAGAACATCCAAGAAAAACTGCCGCACTCTCGAAAAAGCCTGGCGCCATGACCAGACCACAGAAAACATGACAGCCCTCAAGAACACCACCCGCATACACCACCAGCTGATCCGCACCACCAAAAGAACAACAAGAACGACTGGACAACAGCACCCACAACAGCAAGGAACTCTTCAGCATCGTCAAAGAGCTCTCCAACCCCAGCGCCGGAAACAACGACATCACACCCTCGCAAGACCTTTGCGACTCACTCGCCTCATTCTTCCACCACAAGATCGCTGACATACACAACAGCTTCGGCGCACAGACCACGCACCAAACCACCGAACCAACGCCCCCCACCACCACCCTCTGCAACTGGACCCCGGTCATCACCAAAGACACCACCCGCACGATGAACACCATCCACTCCGGATCCCCTACCGACCCCTGCCCCCACCACGTCTTCAACAAGGCAGACTCCATCATGGCACCCCAACTCCGGGACATCATCAACATCTCCTTCACCAACGCCACCTTCCCGGAGAGCTGGAAGCATGCCGAGCTCAGCGCCCTCCTGAAGAAACCGACAGCGGACCCCACCAACCTCAAGAACTTCCGCCCCATCTCGCTCCTCCCTTTTCCTGCCAAAGTCATCGAGAAGACCGCCAACAAACAGCTCGCCGCCTTCCTCGAGACGAATGAATCCCTCGACCCCTCACAGTCTGGTTTCCGAGCCAACCACAGCACCGAGACCGCCCTCATCGCAGCCACCGACGACATCAGATCCCTGCTCGACAACGGGGAAACAGCTGCCCTCATCCTCCTGGACCTCTCCGCAGCGTTCGACACAGTTTGCCACCGCACATTAATACAGCGCCTCAGCAACACCGGAATCCAAGAGAAGGCACTGGAGTTGATCATTTTGTTCCTCGCCGGAAGAACCCAGAGAGTACGCCTCCCCCCGTTCCGATCCGCAGCCATCGAAGTCATCTGCGGCGTACCTCAAGGATCCTCGCTCAGCCCCACCCTCTTCAACGTCTACATGAGCCCCCTCGCGGCCATCGCACGCCAACACAACCTTAACATCATTTCCTACGCCGACGACACCCAGCTGATCCTCTCCCTCACCAACGACCCCGCTACCGCCAGAGCCAGCCTACACGAAGGAATGAAAGACGTCGCCGAGTGGATGAAGATCAGCCGCCTGAAACTGAACTCAGACAAGACGGAAGTCCTCATCCTGGGATCATCCCCCTCCGCCTGGGACGACTCCTGGTGGACCCCTGCCCTGGGCACCACCCCAAGCCAACGGACCACACATGTAACCTGGGCTTCTTCCTGGACTCCTCCTTCTCGATGACCAAACAAGTCAACACCGTCTTGTCATCCTGTTTCAACACCCTGCGCATGCTCCGAAAGATCTTTCAATGGATCCCCACCGAAACCAGGAAGACGGTCACCCAGGCACTCGTCACCAGCCGTCTGGACTACGGGAACATCCTCTACGCGGGAACCACAGCCAAACTACAGAAAAGACTCCAGCGCATACAGAATGCCTCCGCACGACCCGTCCTGGACATCCCCCGCCACAACCACATCTCCGCCCACCTGAGAGACCTGCACTGGTTCCCCGTCAGCAAGAGGATCACATTCAGACTCCTCACCCACGCACACAAGGCTCTCCACGACCTGGGCCCCAAGTACCTCAACAACCGCCTCACTTTCTACACGCCCACCCGCCAGCTGCGCTCGACCAGCCTCACCCTCGCCACCGTTCCACGCATTCGCAGAGCCACCGCCAGAGGAAGATCCTTCTCCCACATGGCGGCCAAGACATGGAACTCCCTCCCCATCCACCTACGGCTGACCCAGGACCATCTCTCCTTCAGGAAGCAACTCAAGACCTGGCTTTTCGAGCAGTAATGGTCCCCTCCACCCCAGCGCCTTGAGACCCTAGCGGGTGAGTAGCGCGCTATATAAATTGTTTGATTGATTGATTGATTGATTGGTTGTTGCTGTTTGTGGTTTTAGCTGTAGGACCCTGGGACTCCGACAGCCATAGACAATTGGAAGGAGAAACCCCCTAATACCCAAAAGAACCAAGGCCTCTGCCCTAGTTTTACCTCAGGATCAGTGAGGCTGGCCCCTTTAGTCCCCCTGAGGACCAGTTGGGGGAAAGAGCTGAACTTCTGCTACCAGAGACAAAGACCAAGAGGAAAGCTGGCGCAGAGAGCCAGTGGTACGAGCCCCCTGTCGATTACACCACTTTGCAGATGAGGAGGTCTGCCAAAACTGCTCCTGGTGGCTAGTGCTTGCTACCAGGAGTAAAATGATCCCACGAGTACCTGAATTGGCCCAACAGGGCCCAAGTTATGGCATTTGTAAGGTTGGCAACCTTTGACCTTTTTTGCAAAACAAGTGCGTGGGGTTCTGACACATCTCCTTTCTATTACCCTCGAGGTGGGCCATGGCCCGGGGTCAGCCCAAGAATGACTAAAGTATTTGTTCAGGGAGTGGATGTACCTGGGGCCCCCTCCCAGACTTTCTATTGGCCTAGAGACTCCATCCCCTGGGCCGTATACACTGAAAAGGAGACCAGGACCCCATCCGTAGCCCCCCAAGCCAAAGAGGAATGGGGAGAATTGTCACGCACCCCTCAATAGCAATGGCCTCTCTCCGTGCTGTGTCTAGGGGGAGCAGGCAGCCACTGCTAAGAAATATCCTGCCAGCACTGAGTGGACAGGGGAGAACCACTCTGCGGGCTCCCACGCCAGCATTCCAAGATGCTGGCCAGGTGGGGAGCCAGCTGGAGCAGCCGAGAGTGGGCTCCACAGCTGCCTCTAACATGGGAGGCATGCCGGGGTGTCTTGTGTGGGACGGGGCACCTGCCTAAAAAAACAAAGGAAAAACAACAACAAAAAAGACAGGCTGGTTCCCAGCACAGCAAGAGACCCACTGATAAAATATTCACTGCTTCCCAACAGGAGCGCCCGATAATGACCAGCTGGGTTAATTTGCATGAATTTTTCTCTACTTTTGGTGGCCACAGAAAGACAGGGGTATCACCAACAAACTAGAAAAATGTAGTGGAGGCTGTAGGAGTTACAGAAGCACCCCTAGAAATAATTTGAAAACTGACCCTACATTTGCGGGTTCAAGGAATCCATGACCCCTCCAGGATTTTTATATGTTTTTCAAAGCATTCCTAAGGTTGGTGCTTTTACTCTACTGCTGCGAGTGCTGCACACTCTAGGGTCGGTTCAATGGCTACTTTGTGTGTGGCCTGAAAGTGTATAGAGTACCTGGAGTGTAGCATTCTCTAGTGGCTGATTTTATGGCGGCATGTGACATCTAGGGACTGTTTTTCTGATTACATTTAGTGTGGTCTGAAAGTACATAAAAAGCGCACGTTGTGTTTGTTTTAAAATGTTTTATTGAAATAATAATGCTGACAGCTATTACTGCTGAAGATTGATATGCTTTATAGGCAATAATTCCATTTATCCCATGGTTATTATTGATCATTGCATTTACACCCAAAATGATGGTGTTATTAACATGTGGATTGCTGTTTTTTTTTCAATATGGTGAACCCTTGAAATAGGCTGGCCTTATTTAAACGGATATTCCATATATTGTGATGTGCTATCTGTTATGAGTGTGGTGGTACTGTGATTTTCAGGGTCATGACTTCAGGGGTCAAATGTGATTTCAATGTCATCTAAGGTATTTCCAATCTGCCTTATGTACACATTTGTAAATTAATGCACAGTATTTAGTAGTGAGTGTATAATAAATGTACTTTTCCTTTTCTAATGAAAAAGCACTAACTGGGCAATCATTTATTGAGTGTTAATATTGCGTTTAGGCAAATGGTGATTACTAGCCCGCACCACCTCCCATGAATAGGCCTTGGACTTCTCTGCTCTGCTACCCAGAGAGAGTCAAGCACTAGAACAGGGTTCTTGGTTCCCACTAAAGGGAAATTGAGGAACCATTATTTATGCAAGTCTCACATACCTGCACAACTATTACCTCAATTTCCTACAGTATAATTTTTCAATATTAGGCCTGCAGTAGGGCACGTTTGTAGAAAGATCTATAGGGCAAATGAAATAAGTAGTGTTGAATCAAGGTATTTAAAGTGCCTTGAGGTGGTATTAGGGCCAGGTTTGTTAAATTTGCACTGCAATGAATGGTGATTTCACTACATATTGAGGTGCATCAAGCTGTAGTATTAATTAACCCTGGGCGGTGAATTCCGCTCATGGAGTTTGTGGAGTTTTCTGCACTCCGCATTACACGGAGCTTGCGGAGTTCTGAAAAACTCCACTCCGCATAGCGGGACGGAGTTTTTTCCTTCCTCGCACTCATCAACATCAAGTTGGCGAGCGTGAGTGAGGAAAATCGACGTCCCAGTGAGATAATGTGCTTGATAATATGCCCTTGAGAATTCCCATAGAAGCCCATGTTCTGGTGTCAACATGGGTCAACATGGGCTTCTATTGGAATTCTCTGCGGCATAGTATCAAGCCCATTATCGCCGCTTTAGCGGCAGTTGTCTGCCGCTAAAGCGGCGATAATTTTAACACTGTGCTTGATAATATGCCCCAAAATACCTTACATCTATCTACCTCACTTTTCAGTGTACCCCAATATCCCACTCTCCATCCATACTTTCTCTTTATACTAAGCTCTCTCTACCTCACACTAAATCCTTACATATCTCTCTAATTCCTTCATTACCAACTCCTTCCTCTTTGTATCTCTCTCTGTATATTTCTATGTCTACCCATGTTTCTCTCTTTAATGTATGTCTTATCCTACCTAAAGTATCTCCCTGCCACATCTCTAGCTCTACCTCCCCTCTCTCTCCACTTCATCTTCTCTTTACCTCTCACTCCCACGCCTGCCTCACAATCCATACTAGTTCTCTTACTCCTTAATATGGGAAATCAATGTCTAACTAGAGAGTGCTGTGTGGACTCTGCTGGACTCCTGATCTGCTCTGCTGACCTGCTGAATGCTGACCTCCTTGCCTGGGAGTGAGAAGGACTGGGCCTGCATCTCTACAACTCAGATCCAAAGTGACTCCAAGGGCTTGCTGGCTTGCCTCCTGATAGAAGTCTCAGGGACATCAAAGACTTCAATCAACTCATCTACAGAACATGGACACTGCCATCTGAGAGTCTTGCCCTGCCAAGTGGTGTTAATCCAGTCCTGGGCCCTTGGAAGTGTGTATAGAGTGCTGCTCCAGTAAAAACCTGAGTGTTGCCGTCATTGAGCAGTTCAGACCCAGCGCATCTCCTTAGATGCCCGTGCATCTATGCTGCTGCAAGGACCGAAGACACTGCATCACCGACTGCATGGTGCATCTTCTCCAGTTCTCGACACATCCTTTTTTTGGGTGGATTGACGACGATGCATTGCTTACATCTTGGGGTTCAATCATGACGCATCTCCAACTTGCAGGGATCAGAATCAAAGTATCGCCTACATCCGAAGGTATTGATGAGAAGGGATTGATGACAACGCATCGCCTACTCTGCTCCTCGCATCTCATCCTCTACATCGACGCAACCATGAACCAAGATTTATTTTAGCGAGCCACGTCTGGTCCCTGTATCCGACCAGTGCTCTATCGCTGTTGGCCTGAACTATTGGATTTGACCCAGTCTAGTGCGACCAGATAGCCTGGTTAGAGCTTTACGCTATAAAGCACTACATTTCAGTTTATTCTTTAAAAATTCATAACTCTGGTTATACTTATTGGAGGTTTGTCATTTTGGTCTTGTTTTGTTCAATATATTAAGCTCTATTTTCCTAACCAGGTGTGGTATCTTTTTGTGTGATATTGTCACTGTTTTACTGCTTGAAGTGTTGCACAAATACTTTACACATTGCTTATTAAGTTAAGCCTGACTCCTCTGTGCCAAGCTACTACAGGGTGAGCACAGGTTAATTTATGGTGTGTATCTGACTTGCCCTGACTAGGATTGTAGTGTCTGCTTGGACACGGAGCATACCTCTGCCAACCAGAAACCCAATTTCAAACAGAAACCTTATCCTGAAACAAGTAAAATAAGTCAGAAGTGCACATAAAAAATGGTGGTTAAGCTATTAGCTGAAAATGCCAAACAGCAAGCAAAGCAACAACAGCCAGGCAGTGGTTGCTACCATTGTTTCCCCAGTGCAGGGTATCTCAGTGCACTTTGAGGGTTTATCATTGAAGATAACTAGGGCGACTGAGTTCTACAACTAGGTTGGTTTCCAAAGTCCAGGCAACTGCTGGATGCAGGAGAAGAGAGAAACTGAAGTGTCAAGGGCACTACAAAAAAGATCAAAATATTGATAACAGGAGGGATGCTCATGCTCAGAGAAATAATAACAAGTTTACTCTGACAGCAGGGTGGGTTTGGGCTGCAATGCCAGTCTCTCTCTCTTTCTCTCTCTCTCACACACACACGTTTGGGTGAATACTTCCTGTTAAAATGGTCCATTTGCCCCCAGTGGGGTGACTAAGGTAAATGCACAGTTCTCCATCATTAGGGATGGCAGACAACAGAGGAGTACCCTTAAGAACTACAAGTTGAGGTGCAGCCCCTGTGCCCTTTCCATTTCAGGTGGATGTCTGAGGACATCTTCCACACACAATTGATTTTCATCGCTCACAACTGGAAAGTGGTGCACTCTTTACAAGAATTTGTCCTTGTCAGGAGTTGTGCCATTGTCCCATCGTTTTCCCTATTTCTTCTGTCGTACTTTAATATTCGGGACCGCGTAGGGAACAGGGCCCTACCCCTGTCTATCTTGGTATTAGCGAACCGCAAATGGTAAATGCGGCATGTACGAGTGCTTTATACATCGTTCTAGCTGTGAATGCACTGTGTACACGTTATTCTGCTCCACTACGCGGGTTCCATTTTGGAAGCAGTGGCCATCTTGTCATTGCCCTCACATAGGCTATAATGGAGTAAATACGGGCCTCACAGTACATGGGCTTTCCCTCTGACTTCTCTGTGACCTGGGCAGCTGGCTCTGCTGCCCCAGGTCAAACCAGTCTCACGAGCTCCCCTTCCTCCGTCCACCTGTGATTAGCATCAGGGTTTGACCCGTCATAAAACCCTTTCATTCTACACAATCCCCCGGCTAATCTCTTCCACACCTGCTTGTTCCTGCTTTATGACTTGTTTCCCAAAACAGGAGATGCTCATGTTTATTGGGGGGTCTCTTTACATCAAACGTGGGATCTGAATCTTACTGTGTAAATCATTGTGGGCTGGCCGAACTGGAATGTGGGATGGTCATCATGACTCTGCCTTTTCTTTGTAATGTACACTTGTATATTGCCGTATCATAAAACCTAGGAATGTATGCTTGAGGCAAGGAAAAGCGTATTTAAGATGAAGTCCGTTCCTATGATTTTCAGCAGTCTCCTGAGAACATACACGCTGTTGTACTTCTAGGATACCTGTCATTGGTCTGCAGCCAATAAACGATTCTTTGACTTCACCCAGAAGACTCTGTGTTTCTGTAGGTCCGGAACAGGGTGAAACCCAGAAGTCATAGGGTGTGTGCCCCTGCACCGCTGGGTCTAAAATACCCAGTACTTCAGTTTGGCGCCCAACTCGGGACGATTTCAGCGGTACCAGTCCAAGCCAGAGGTTCGTGAGGAGCTTCGTGTGGAAATTCCGGAGGAAGGCCGCCACTTCATCGACCCCTGCATGTCGACGTGGTCCGAAAGTCTTTTCTGCGAGGTTCTCCGCGTCCCGACGGCTACGAAGGACTGCTGCCCTGATTAATCGACCTGTTTTGGACCCTTGACGAGTTTTGAGAGAGCGAAACAATCGAGAGAGTCTTCTGGTGACGCCATCGATCAGCAATATTCAGTTAAGTATAAGTGGAGCGTCTCCTATTTGTTTTGGTATCCTTCGGGATCATTTGAATTGGTACTTTGGAGTTTGCAAACGCCAAAACCAGAGGACTCGTGTATTCACGAGAATATCGTATTCGATAATCCTTTGACGTTTGGATCTAGACTAGTGAGCGAAGATGCCTGGTTCTGGACTATTTGGTAGATTATTCTGTTTGGGTTGTGGGAAAGATTTCCAGCTAGAGGAATCATGTCCGGTTCCTCCGGTTGGAACTCCAACTTATGAGCTCTATGTGAAACATGGCGTAGGCCCCATTGCATATAACGAAGTGTGGATCCACTACACCAGGAAAGATGGTGTTTTAAAATGGCCCCAAAATGGTAGTTTTGATACCGATATTTTAGATAATCTGGAAATTAAATTGTTTAAGAAGAAAGCCCGGCCGGCGATGTTTGACTCTTTCCGCTTATGGCGAAAGGAAGCCAAACAGAAAGAAATTAAGTTAGCGAAAAAGAATAAAAGAGAGAGAGGTATGTCAGTAATGCAAGCAGCTGTACAATTTAAAGACAATGAAGAGGAGCAAATGAATGAGCAATTGCACAGGCAGCGCAAGTTAGGGATTGACAAATGTTACCCAGCTTTGCCACATCCTAAGCAGGATGAGTCAGAAGAAAAGGAGAAAGATCCCCTGATGTCACATTTGTTGAGTTCGCCACCCCCGTATGCTCAAACTGCCACGGCGCCTCCCCAGCTTGTAAATATGCCGCCTCCAGTGCATATACTGCAAGCCTTGCCGCAACCGCCAGTTGCTTTGCAGCCAGTTCCTATTCCTGTAGCGCAGCCCTCTGAAGCGCCGCCAGTGGTGCTTCCAACTGCCCCCGCACTTCCTGCGACTTTGCCTAATCCAGTAACTGCCTCCCCTAACACTCTTCCTTCCATCACTCCAGTACCTGTCTCTACATCCTCTTTTCTTCCCTCTGTTTTTCCCCCTGCTCTCGCCTCAGCTTCTCCTTCGGCGCGACAGCGCTTAGCTAATGTGGTTACTACATTAATGTCTCCTCTCTTTGGGTCATCTGGTGCAACTCCTGGTGTACAGCGTAAGCAGCTGCGCAGCCAATTGCCTAACCCCGATGAGAAAAAGGTAATAGATCACATGGCGCGTAGATGGATCGTTTTTCCTTCACTGTATGATGTGGAATCAGTTGTCAATACTTTCCATCAAAGGGATGCCCCGAAACAGAGATATGTGTTCGAGAAAATGTGCGAAATTCTCTGTGAAGAATTGGAGGATAGTGGTAGAAATCCGAACCCGCAGGAGTTGTGTAGAGTGAGGTTCGATTTTGGAACTGGTATAATTGTGGACCACGAAGTAGATAAAGCAGTTGCGGTTGTATTGTCACTTAGGAATGATGATTGCCAACAGTTATTGTTTGAACGGGATGTCCTTGTGGGGAAAAAGGCAAAAGCGCGACAATACCCCATGAGAGAAGTTCCCCCGGTATGGAAGGAAGCGGTTGCAGCTGTCGGTGGTAACCCCGCTGTGGCAGCGCATTTCCAGCGTGTTTGGGTGCATGTTCCATGGAAGCGCTCTGAAGTATTAGCGCTTAAGCAGTCCTTACCTGATCCCCGTAAGAACCCAGCAGGTTATTATAAAGAGTTGTCACAGACGACAGGGTCATGCATTAGGAATCTGGACGACATAGACATGTTGTTTGGCAATGTTGTTCCACAGCCTCTATGGGGATCAATTCGTAATGTAGATCACAATGCAGAACTAGGAGATACATGGGCTAACATTGTTGCTGCTGATGCTAGACAAACGGGTGGTGCGAAACCAGAACCTTTAGTAGCTGAACTCCCTGGTAGAATCATCACGTATATGAAGACAATAATGCCGGCGATGCGCGTAAATTGGGACAAGTTATCCGCATGCAAGCAGAAGAAAGATGAGACAGTGTCAGACTTCTTTACTAGGTTTGAAGAAACGTTTATTGATCACAGTGGGCAGGATATGAGTACTGAGGGTGGCCAACGGTTGTTTGTGGATAAGTTTGTGCAGAATTTACTTCCTGACCTGTGTAAAAAGTTAAAGATTCAGAAAGTTCTTGGGCTGTTTCTTCTTCAGCGCAAATACTGGCTACTGCACAGTATTATGAAAATAGAGATAAAGACGAGAAAGACAGAACGGAGAAGAAAACGAAGGAACTAAAGACAAAGGTCCTTTTACAGCAGGCCTATGCGCCACGTGGAGGTCAGAATAATTATAGGCAACCCCAAGGTGTCTATCACCAACCCCAACAGTTTCAGAACAATCAGCAGATGAATGGGTATTATCAACCACGTGTTCCTGTAGGTCCCAACCAATGTTCATACTGCAAAGAGGAAGGTCATTTTAAATATAGTTGCCCTAAATTAATGCAGCGGAACGGTAATGCGTATGGCGCAAGAGGTAGGGGTGGTCAGCAAGCTCCTAGAGGCCGAGGGCGTGGGAGTGTTCCCCAGAACGCGCGTCCTCTGCCGCCTCAAAGTACCATCAATAGCTTTGATCAGCAAGCTAACGCGACTAGTAATACGGCCCAGTATTATAATAGTGATTATTATGCAGAGGACGGTGATGCAGAAAGTAATGATTACTAGGACAGCCATAGGCAGAGAGAGGGAGTTGTTTCAGTGCCAGTGGATCAGAGTGGACCGTATGTTGAGGTGACTACAGCAAATGTAACGGAGCCTTTTCTGCTAGACACTGGTGCTGCAAAGAGTTCAATCATGCATTCAAAACTCCCTGGCGCACCTTTGTCTGGCGATATCAATGTTTCGGTAGGTTTTTCTGGCGCCCCAGTAAGGAACCCGATTTCTAGTCCCATGTCACTTTCTGTTGGACCTTGCGAGCTGAAAGCACCCCTGATCCTAACAACAGGTTGTGGTGAGAATTTGCTGGGATTAGATTTGTTGAAAAGATTGCACGCTACACTGTATTGTTCTCCTTCAGGAGTACAACTTACATTAGGCAAGAAAGTGATTTCCCCAATGTACTTGTCCAAAAATACAACGCCGCCTGAATTGTCATCCCTTCCGGATGCCCTTTGGGCTACTGGTCCCAATGACGTGGGCCTCTTGGAGATACCGCCATATGTGGTGACTTTAAAGGCTAATGTCAGACTGCCACGTATTCCCCAGTACAAGATCTCTAATGAAGGGCAGAAAGCATTGTTAGACATTGTCAGCGACTTGATTCATAAGGGTGTGATAGAAGAGACAAGAGGCAACGTTTGCAATAGTCCGATTTTACCTGTCTTAAAACGAACGGATCCTTCACAGCCACCTGTTTACAGATTTGTGATCGATCTCAGAGAAGTTAATAAGATTGTTGTGCCACAGTTTCCGGTTGTCCCCGATATAACTGCCTTGTTAACGATGATTCCAGCCTCTGCTGCATGGTTTTCAGTGATCGATTTAAAGAATGCTTTCTTTAGTATCCCAATTGCAGAAGAGAGCAGAGATATTTTTGGTTTTAGTCTGGGAGGCCGAAGCTTCCGCTTCAAACGCGCTCCCCAGGGCTACTGTGAGAGTCCATCAATATACAGTCAGGCTCTGAAAGCACAGCTGGATGCACTTGTTTTACCTAGTGGCGCTATCCTGATTCAGTACGTGGACGATTTACTGATCGCTGCGGATACTGAGAAGATCTGTAAAGAAGCCACATTGTCACTGTTGCGCCATTTATCCGCTTTCCATCACAAAGTGTCTCTCTCTAAGCTGCAATATTGTCGACAAGAAGTGACCTACTTAGGTCATCTCTTATCGAAGGAGGGAAGGAAACTGACCCCAGAAAGAATTCAAGCCATTGCACAGTTGAGTGTGCCAAAGACACAGAGAGAAGTGCGTGCTTTCTTGGGCATCACTTCATACTGTAGGCATTGGATCCCTAGTTTTTCTTTGTTGGCAAAACCTTTGTTAGCCTTAACATGCAAAGACACACCGAATCCTATCCCATGGTCTGAAGAGTGCCAGAAAAGTTTTCTGGAATTGCGTAATGCATTATGTTCAGCACCTGTGTTGGGTACTCCCGACTACAGTAAGCCTTTTACATTGTATGTTCACGAGAAAGATGGATGTGCGTTGTCAGTGTTAACACAGCCTTTTGGCGACAGACCGCGCCCATGCGCATATTTTTCATCAACCTTGGACCCTGTAGCGAGGGCATTGCCAAGCTGTCTGAGAGCGACAGCTGCTGCAGCGATGTCTATCCGACAATCTGCTGGTTTGGTAATGGACAATACATTGATTGTTATGGTTCCACATGCTGTAGACACATTATTAAATAGGACTAAGACACAACATTTGACTAGTGCGCGGCTATCGGGTTATGAACTTACACTGTTAGCTAATCACATACACATAAAGAGATGCAATACGCTGAATCCAGCTACATTGTTGCCAATTCCAGCAGACTCAGATGAGATTGAGCAACATGACTGTCTGTTCAGGACAGAAGAAGAGACGAAAGGGAGAGTAGATTTAAAGGATACTCCCCTGACTGAGTGTGATGGCACTTTATGGGTAGATGGGTCATGCTTCAAGCTCCCTAATGGTGACACGACTGCTGCATATGCTATCACGACTTTACAAACAGTCGTGGAAACTGCACGAGTGCCACATAATTCGGCCCAAGCAGCAGAATTAATCGCCCTCACGAGAGCATGTGTGTTGTCTGAAGGAATGAGAGTGAACATATACACAGATAGCCAGTACGCCTTTGGCGTGGCTCATAATTTTGGGCGTTTGTGGAAAGAGCGTGGGTTCCTGACGTCGCATGGAGCTAAAATTCAGAATGGCAAGTTGGTAAATGATCTCCTTGAGTCACTGACCCTACCGTTGCAAGTTGCGATCATGAAATGCAGTGCGCACAAGAAAGTCACGGATGATGTTGGACGTGGGAATGCGTTTGCTGATGAGACCGCGAGAGAAACAGCACAGAATGTGAAGACTAGAATGTATGTTGCAGGTCCCGCAAGATGGGTTAATGATGTGGGAATGTGTGAGAACACAATAGAGAGTGTGAAGTCGCTTCAAGCTGAAGCCACAGAGGAAGAGTTAAGCAAGTGGAGAGAAAGTATGGGTAAGTTGGATGAGAATGGTTGTTGGATTGATCTGACAGAACATAGGCGATGGTTGTTGCCTGATGCATATGTGCTCCCAGTGGTTACTATGGCACATGGAATGGCACATATCAGTACGAAAGGTATATGCAAGTTGTTAGCTCCAGTATGGCAGAATGCTGGGATTCCCAAGTGTGCAGAGAATGTGGTCAAGAATTGCATAGTATGCTTGAAGTACAACCCTGGTAGGGGAACCCCAACTCCGGCTGGTCACTTTGCACCCCCATCATGTCCATTTGAAGTTTTGCAGCTGGACTTTATTCACATGGAAAGATGCAACAACCTGAAATATGTACTGGTGGTTGTTTGTGCTTTCTCGAAATGGATTGAGGCTTATCCTCTGAAAGATAACACTGCCCTATCCACAGCCAAAGCCCTTGTGAAGGAATTTTTTCCTAGGTTTGGGATGCCAAGAATGGTGTGGTGTGATAACGGAAGTGAGTTTGTGGGTAAAGTGATGAAGAATGTATGTGAAGGGCTAGGGATAAAGCAGAAGTTCCACGCTGCAAATCACCCCCAATCAGCTGGATTAGTAGAACGCTACAATGGAGCCTTAAAGCTCAAGCTGGCCAAAATCCAGGCGAGCACCGGTCTTAAATGGCCTGACGCTCTGCCTTTAGCACTCCTGTCCACTAGAATGACCATACACTCACGAGTGGGACTTAGTCCTTACGAGGTCGTTTTTGGCCGTCCCGCCAACGTATGGGGTGTACCGAGACCTACGAAGTTCAGTGAGATTGAACATCCAGTACTGCTCGATTACCTGTATGATTTGACTGTTAAACTGCGTGTTTTGCACCAACAGGTACATGATACTCTTCCCCAAGCCTCTGAACCTCCTGGACACCCTATCAACCCTGGTACGTGGGTCCTGGTCCGAAACTTCCAGCGCAAGAGCAACGACGAGCCCCGCTGGATCGGCCCTCATCTTGTTCTTCTTTCGACAAGATCAGCAGTGCGAGTGAAAGGGAAGAAGCACTGGATTCATGGTACCCACTGCAAAGTAGTCCCCTTGCCTCTGCCATATGACCAGTGGGTCAAGGAGGGTATCGCCGACTCAGAGACAGACATTGTACCTCGCTTTGTACCATTCAGTGACGCACGCCTAAAAGACACAGTTTCAGACCAAGAGAGTGACAATATTCTGCAGGAAGCTGTGCCACCATCAAGTCGACTGGACACCACTGAGCCTGAACTTTTGTTTCAAGACCAAACAGCACCTGGCCGTTTCCGCTATAATTTGAGACCTAGGCCCATGGACAAATAAAGATTTCCTCATTATTTCCCTTTTGACATTTTTGCTCTCCCATCTGAAGGACTTTCTTGATTTTTGTTTTTCGAACCACCATCCGGGTTCTGCCGCAGGGTCGCGGTGCCAAGACTTTGGGGTACAGGCCGAAGACACTAGGTCGACGGTTCTGGTTGGTCTAGGGCGTTTCCCTAGACTGACAGGCGTACTCTTTAGCAGAAGAAACTCATCCACCGCGAGCGGCCCGAGTAGAGGATGGAGTTTTTTAAGATGGAGAGACCGATTGAGGAAATGAACTTTAACGCAAGGATGTGTAGAATTGTAAAAAGTAAATGTTTTGTCTTTTCGTGCCTTTTTGCACTGTGTAGTATCACAATGTTTATTGTAGGATTTGTGTTTTTCTCCGCTCAAAAGCCCATTGCACCCACTCAACAGCCTATATCTCTTTCTACTGCCTCCTCTCACTCTTTTCACCCTTTGCCTGAGCACGAACAGACCAGACGATCAGAGTTCGTAAATAACTCGTTTATCCAGCTCTTGCACCAGCACCAACTGGTAATGAATACGACCAATTGCTGGGTGTGTGGGTTAATGCCCCATACCATTAACAAAGGTATTCCCTACCTGGTGCTACCGTACAGTTACAATGGATCGTCATGGGCATTCCAAACCATGTTTCTCTATGCTCTAGATACATACTCCCCTCGCCAACCGCGTTCCATCAGACCCATCACCAATAATAAGGCTTTGATGAAAGGAGTTGCCGATATGAGCAGGGATATTAATGCATACTCCTCTATTCCCAAAGAAGAGTTGAGACCTTATGTAGGATGGAACGCGACGGGGTATAGTATTAGTCTGGGTGAAAGACAGCGAAAAATCTCATCTCCAATCTGGGTCGTACCCCACATGGGTCGGTTCTGCTTACAGGGTAATGGTCAGAATCCTAGAGCTCAACTGGGAAGAAGTGACTGTACTGAAACGTACACTTTCCCGTCACAGTTTTCCCCTGCGTTTTTGGCTGCTAAGGGCACATATTTCATCTGTCATGACCGAGCATATACATGGTTGCCCCCTGATTTCTCGGGCACATGTTATATTGCGAACTTGCTACCGCCGACTTTTACTGCTGCCTCTGACTATCACAAGACCAGAGTTGTGAGAGGTGTGATTAGTAAGGAGGATACTGCCGGTCAGGAAGCGGGTGACTTCTTCTTGGGTTTCCTGCCGTTTTGGGGACCTATGGTCAATAGTAGGAACCTGAGACAGCTGACTCGTGTGGTTGAATCCACTGTCAATGTAACGGCTGGTGCCCTTAGTAATCTGACAGCTGAGCTCCAAGCGGATCGCCTTATGACTCTGCAGAACCGCATGGTTCTAGACGTTATTCTTGCAGACCGCGGTGGGGTATGCAAGGTCATCCAATCCAGTTGCTGCATTTTCATACCAGATAATGCTCCAACAGTGTATCAAGCCATCTCCAAACTCCATAAAATATCTGAAGCCATACACGTGGATAAGGGAGATTGGTCACTGATGGGATGGTTCTGGGAATTGATATCTGCCTGGGGTTGGAAAGTTCTGATGGTCATTGGAATGATCTTAGCCATTCTTTTCCTGTTCTGTCTGTGTATACAGTGTGCTCCCGCGATATGTGGTCTCTGTGCTACCTTATGTGTAAGGAAACCTGTATCGAGGGACGAGCTAAGTAATAGGATGATGCTACAGCAACATCTCCATGACTTCGTGAACATTGACCTAGACTCGGATTAAGATGAGTATAGTAATTGCCTATGTAAGGGCAAAAGGAGGGTCTGTCGTACTTTAATATTCGGGACCGCGTAGGGAACAGGGCCCTACCCCTGTCTATCTTGGTATTAGCGAACCGCAAATGGTAAATGCGGCATGTACGAGTGCTTTATACATCGTTCTAGCTGTGAATGCACTGTGTACACGTTATTCTGCTCCACTACGCGGGTTCCATTTTGGAAGCAGTGGCCATCTTGTCATTGCCCTCACATAGGCTATAATGGAGTAAATACGGGCCTCACAGTACATGGGCTTTCCCTCTGACTTCTCTGTGACCTGGGCAGCTGGCTCTGCTGCCCCAGGTCAAACCAGTCTCACGAGCTCCCCTTCCTCCGTCCACCTGTGATTAGCATCAGGGTTTGACCCGTCATAAAACCCTTTCATTCTACACAATCCCCCGGCTAATCTCTTCCACACCTGCTTGTTCCTGCTTTATGACTTGTTTCCCAAAACAGGAGATGCTCATGTTTATTGGGGGGTCTCTTTACATCAAACGTGGGATCTGAATCTTACTGTGTAAATCATTGTGGGCTGGCCGAACTGGAATGTGGGATGGTCATCATGACTCTGCCTTTTCTTTGTAATGTACACTTGTATATTGCCGTATCATAAAACCTAGGAATGTATGCTTGAGGCAAGGAAAAGCGTATTTAAGATGAAGTCCGTTCCTATGATTTTCAGCAGTCTCCTGAGAACATACACGCTGTTGTACTTCTAGGATACCTGTCATTGGTCTGCAGCCAATAAACGATTCTTTGACTTCACCCAGAAGACTCTGTGTTTCTGTAGGTCCGGAACAGGGTGAAACCCAGAAGTCATAGGGTGTGTGCCCCTGCACCGCTGGGTCTAAAATACCCAGTACTTCACTTCTACTCACACCACAGTAGTGCTGGACCTAAGACGTTTCTCTGGCATCAACCTCTACCTTTCTCCATACCCCACAAAGTGGGATCAAGCATGGGGCAACTGGGTAAAGCCCCCTGGTAGCCTGAAAATGACTCCTTGGGACCCTCAGTGACAGAGTATATCACTGGAGCACCGGATCCTACCAGAGAACACCAGACATCTTGCAGGAAAAGCAGTTCTCCATAGAAGTGTGGTCATCTTGGGCACATCCTCAATTTGCACCAGGTCAGTCTTCCCTGCTTAGCCTTAAGGATCAGCAAAGAAGCAGGAGCCCACTCTTGTGTCTGAATTCCATGATGGACCCCGTGCCTTAAGCAAACTGCATCTTCCAATACTTCAGTTCTCCGTCGCTGCATCCTTCCATAGCAGCATCTGGAGGACCCTCACCTGGAAGGAAAAGAGCCATAAGGGTTACCAGGCTGCACAGTGATGCTACCCCACATACTTTCACCACAAAATGTATTGGTGAACATTTTGAAAGTTTCACTAACACATCCCCAAGGAGAAAAGTTCCATAATAAACTCTAGCGGACTCAAACACAATAATTCTAACATAAATTAAGACTGCAGACAACAAGAACTGAATGCACTGTGGCAAGTACGAAGAAGTGCTAATGCATGACTATTAGAGTATGTGGAAAAATTAATAGCTCAGATGTATTGTGCATGGTAAATCTGGTTTACTAGACATTGAGTCTGGTCCTTGAGGCATTTTGATGTCTAGTTAATTCTCAGTGTGTGTTTCAGAATAACAGTCGAGTACAGGATCTAACTTCCGGTCAGTTAGGAAACACAAAAGTGATCATTGAATGATTAGGGACCAGTAAAACAATAATATGACAGGTGAGTGATGGTGCTGTGCCTGTCTCTATTGGTGATTTGCATTACATTCTTTTGATCATTCCTTCAGACAAACTACCTGCCCCTTCCAAAAGTGATGACCCTTGTACCTAGTACCACAAAGACTACTCAGTGCATCTTCTTCCCCGTTCTCCTTTTCACTGTTAATGTGCCTTCACCATCACACGGTCAAACTCTGGCGGTGAGTTTAGTTGGAGAGGGCATCTTAGAGCCACATCACTCCTTCTGAAGCAATAATTTACAGGTTTGTGACTAGGTCATGACATTCCTGCTTGTAGCATGTGGTTTTAAAATAAAATTCTGAGGGAAGTGGAGCTCTTCTGAAAAGAAAAGAAAATTAAATAGCTAAAGGAACAATGCTGTGGTAGGGTGGGCTTATTATATGTCAGTTGGAGACAATACCTTGTGCACACCACCAATTTGGTAGACTTTTCCTCGTGGGAAGTGCGATAGTGGGGAAATTTGTATACTTTGACTGTTGTTGATTTCAGAGTGCATAGCAGGGTTGGATCTAAGGGGGTTGTTTAGAAATTGTAGAAGTGGGACATCTGCCAAAAAATAAACACACTGTGTTCTATGTAAAGTGCATACCTAGGTGTACATTCTAAACAGGGTCAGTATGAAATTGACCAGCATTCGCGTACATCGACTACTGAGTTGCCATTACCAAGCTTGATTTGCTAGAGACTACCAATATTTCCTACTAGCCACCTGGTTGTAAATCTTGGCTTTTCTTTGTGAAACCTGTGTATACACTCTAAGGAGGTGGCCAATCATCTGCCAATTTTTGTCAGATGTCCTCTGTCCTCTGTCTGTCAAACTCTAAATAACCAACAAGGCTCTGTTTGTGAGTCTGTGGATGTTTTCTAACCACTGCAAAGGGGTTAAAATTCCAAGTTGGATGGTATTTAAGGCACCTGCTAAGTACATTGTGTGTTAATTACCTCACCCTTTGTTAAATTTTAGTAAGTCAAACCTAAGAGAATTTAACACAGGAAAGGTGTATGGTATTTACAGCACCATGCGGACGTTGGTGAGTTAAGCACCAAGCTCTCCATGTTATTCAACAGAAACTCAGAATAGGTTCTATTTATTGCACCCAATAAATAATATACCTTAAGGTATTGTTATTTATCAGGAGTGATAAATAGCACGTTTACTCGGTATCATGGCCAAAGTGTGTTTTTGTGTCAAAAATAAGTGTTAGGTTTTATAGAGACTTCGGTGAGGCATGATTGAAGTGTCAGCACTTTAAGGGGTGATCTCTCCTGATGTCATACTCCAAAGCTAAGATAGTGAATTCTGTCCATGTCTGATCTGGGAATGTTAGCTTTCTGAAAAGAGATGCACCATGAGGTGATAGGTTATTTTCTGTTCTTTTGTAGCTATATATGATTCATTTGTTTTGATAGGCACGGGTTAGCCTTCAAAGTGGTTGAAATACAGCGCAAGGAGGCCAAAGACCAGTTTCATTACAGTATAGAAACTGGATAATTGGGGAGACTGGACTTCAGTTCATTTCACTTCAGAAATCACAAATGTTATATGATTGTAATGGCTACTGCTCCTAATTCTGTCTGGCATTGATCAAAAGCTTATCTAAGAGGTATCTAATCGATATTGCCCGTGGGACAAGCTTGGAACACTAATGAAGGAATTAAATACATCCAACAGGCAGCTGGAAAAAGTGCAGGTCGAGGTAGGAACTTGCACTGCTTTTAGAAATATTAAGAGGAGATGCAGAAAGAGACGAAAAGTGAAATATTCATCCAGACAATGGTTAGGATATCCAGCACAGAAGATGGAACGGGTGATTGGTGTGGCACAGCATTAGCTTGGCAAAGAAAGGAGCCAAGAAGCGGGTTTCAAGTAGTCTGCCATCCCTTCTTTGATACACAAGAGGAAGGGCAGCATTTTAGCTTGGTCTTTTCCCACTTCTTGTGTAAGCACGACATGGAGGAGGCTGGATGGACAAGGGAAGACCCATTGAATTACCGAGGAACCTAAGAACTTCCTTCACTACCAATGAACTTCAAATAGCTCTTGCAAGAGGATGTCACAACTTATTAAATTAGAGGCACTTTGAGGGATACAACAAGAAAAAAGAATCGAGGTCCATAATCACGGTTTAGATGGCAAGATAGGCATAATTATTGACCTGCATGGCAATCATCGGGTATACATTATTGAATACACTATAACTTGATTGTGTGGAGGGGAGCGTTGACAAATGCACCATTTAACATAATGTTTCTCCTGCTATTTTAAAGTTTCGCCCCAACAATACTTTGACTTGTCTCAATACAGTGGCTATTCAATGTTCACTGTTAAACAGTTTAGCAGATCCTATCCCTTGGAGGGGGTGGGGAAACAAATGTCCTTTAACACAAAGAAGCTCGGCATAAAATTTGAAGATCACAGCTCTACTGTGATCTCTCGCCTTTCCTCGTGTGAATGAGGGTTTATGCAAATAATGTCTGTACATGTTAAAGATGTGTAAAATCGTTTAGAAATAAAGAAAAAATATCATACTGATATACACTTCGATACCAGTTTATGATAACTCACACTTTTGAGCTTGCAATAACTTATGAGTGGGATCTCAACATCTCCAAATGAAATATGTTGGACTTTTTCCATATGTTACATGTATGAAACATCTCTTCGCATATGTTAAACAATCTTTCTGGCACAGCAAACTCGCTTTTTCAGGCCCAAAACAAAGAATCCTTTTAGTAATGTCTGGATCGAAAGAAGAACAGCAAAAGGCGAAGAACAGCAAAAGGCGTTTTCCTGTTATTGATGATATCTTGGGCTCCTCGCAAGAACAAGATAAATGAAAACGATTAACAATGATATGAACAGATTTTCATTAAAAAGTGGAATCGAAACGAGAAATTCCGCCCACGCTGAGGACTTATGCACCGCAGTGTGTTTTATAGGAAAGCTGCATCTTCATTATTCTTTACAAAATCTTTCTTAAGCTATTTCAGAGCAATTTGGAGAGAGCGAGAGGGGGAGAAGGGAAGAGAGGAAGAAAGAGAGAGAAATGGGTGAGACATTGGCAGAGAGAGGGAGGGAGAGAGACTCTTTGCTCCTTAGATGAGTTTATTTTTGTCTGAATGTTTCTTATTTTCAAGAACTTAAAATGGGTGCCTTCATCTTATCTGGTGAAATATTATGTGTTTTAGATAAGGGGCTGATGTTTACCAGATAAGATATGCAAATGTACACGTATTTTGTTAGGAAATAACTCCTCATTACAGATGTCAAAGTAATGTTCGAAAGCAATAATGTTTGCATCAATCCAAGTATTTCTTCAGTTTGAAACTACAGAGCCATGATGGTCAATGCACATTTGTGATATACACACTTGCTTTACACGTGGAATGGCTGAAGGTGAATAGTATCTTAATAGAACTGAAGGGGGCGGGGGAGGGGGGTCGCTGCCTTCAGAGTCAAACTGTAATTACCTGCATAAAACCCTAAAGTAAGGTTTATTATTAAACTATGAGACAAGGTTGGATGCATAAGCATCTAAGTTTTTTCTGCAATTAATGGTTACAATCAGTAATTCTCAAAGAAAAGACATGTAGGGGCAGTGCCTAACAAACTAACATCAGAACAACACAATGAGAAATAAAGAATCTCAATGTCTCTCCACACTGTGAAGACTGATTAAAGTGTAGTAATACATATCAGATAGAAATCGAACAAAGCGAATGAGTTCAGTATCTATGGAGAAAAGAAAATAACATATATAACATCAGCAATTGTAAAAATTCCACATTTAAACAAACCTAATGCTGCATTAAAAATAATGAACATAATGATCAAAATAATATCCCCAAATTGTTAAAAATGTCAAGAATAAAAAATAATTGTGAAATTCAATTTTGCATTCAGTGGGAACAAATCAAAATAAAAAAGAAAATTCCCCATTGAAAGTGAACATGGTCACATTGCTAGTATTTCAATTGAAAAAAACAAAATAGGAAATATAAAGAAACAGTTAAAAATAGGATGGGTAAATAGTTGAACATTGCAACCTCTTCAGATTACTTTTGAGAGCTGTGATTGGATGTAATGTGATGTTAATACCACTAAAGGATTTTAACTTCAGATTTAGAAAATTTTAAGGAAATCACAATGTTCAGAGAGGCCAATCTTGAGTCTTTGAGTAATTTGGGCTTTACAGGACTGGTTGCCAGGTAAGGTCATGCTTAAATAAGCTTGTGTTGGCAAAAGTGTAGTCATGATACATTTTGAAGCTGCAATGCGCTTTAGACTCCATGAAGTTGGACATCATTTACATGGTTTCCTGGGACCTTTCAAGTTCCAATGAGAGCAAAACTAAAAGTCAAGCCATGACTGTCTTGGGGTCAGTGGCTTAACCTTTTGGTACAACAGGGGGAGAGATTTTTAGATTTAAGTTACAGATTTTATGATAAATAAAAAATATTTTTAAACCTCACCAATCACTTCCCAATTCCTCAACAAAAGTCTTCAGGTACTCTATCCCCATACACAAAAATCTGAACTAGATGCGAAACAAAGGACTAGGCCCCCAGGGAACCAGTTCATCCCCAAATCAATACAGGCCCCACACATCTTGCAGGACAAAATTTAGATCTCACCCTGACTACCTCTCCAAATATCTGCTATGAGGCCCCCTGCCCGCTCACATGGTCAGACCACTCACTACTCCGATTTCAAATAAAAGGAACAAGGGCTACTCCCGCTTCCGCTAAAGCCTCCCGTAGTTTTCGAAAACAATGGCATAAAATCACGCCAGACCGCTTTGTGGACACATCCCAATTAATGCCAATTTTGCATCAGATAGTATCAAGGTTTGTTTGGACAGCTATAACTATTTAGTGGAAACAACTCTTGAACAGCTGGCCCCATTAAAATCTTATCCCACTGAGACTAGACGAATGCAGGCGGCATGGTTCTCTCCCGATTTACAGAAGGAAAAAAGCCTATGCAAAAAAACTGGAAAGACGTTGGCGTCTCTCCCATGATGCAAACGATAAAGATACATACAAGAGTTATCTTGCCCTATATCATAAGAACCTAAAGAAAGCGCGTAAAATCCATATTGAGTCACAACTTAATCAGCCAGGAACATCCTCTAAAGAACTCCACCGCATCCTTAACTCTTTCACGAATCCCAAAGCCTGCCATAATGAAGTAACTCCTTCATAAGAGCTCTGTGACAAGTTAGCCAACCACTTTATCCAGAAAATTGAGAGTATCTACGACAAAATTATTAAGATAGGGTCCCTCTGAAGGACATCACTACGATCTATCCCTCATACTCGCTCACTACACACTCTTTGGATTGCTTCCCCCCTCTCACAATTGACACTGTGGAGTCTCTTATGAAAACAGTCAAATCAGGCTCCCCTCAGGATATTCTACCTGCTAAAGTAGCCTCAAAACTTCCCTGGGTAGGTGGGACGTCACTGTGTTCAACTATGCGGACGACTTACAAATTATTTTCCCACTCACCTCCCCTGACGCCACCACTAATTTCCAAATGGTCATGCTACACATCCAGCATTGGATGAACCAAAACCAACTGAAGCTCAATCCTGGTAAAACTGAGCTCCTCCTTCCCGGGAGGAGCGCCGCCCACTGGGGCCCTCAGTTTTGGCCTTCTGAGCTTGGCCCTCCGCCTTCACCAGCTGACTGTGTAAAGAGCCTCGGAGTCATCATTGACTCTCAGCTTACTCTCAAGGCCCAGGTGAGCGCTGTAACTTCCGCCTGCATGTTCCAGCTCCACCGGATACGGAAAGTTTCCTACCTTTTGACCCCGGAAGCCTTGCTACAGGTGATAATAGCCCTGGTGATGTCCCGTTTGGACTTCTCCAACTCCCTGTACCTCGGCCTCCCTAAATCCTTGCTATCTAGGCTCCAGCTCATTCAAAACCAGGCCGCAAGACTTGTCTTTAGAATCCCTAGATGGCAGTCGGCCAGACCCTTGTTACACCAACTACACTGGCTGCCCATCAGTGAAAGAATAGCCTTTAAGGTCTGCTGCCTGGCTTTTAAAGCTCGGTCAGGCCTCTGTCCAGCTTTCCTGAAATCTCTGGTCATCCCTTACTGTCCCTCCCGCACTCTGAGGTCCATTAATCTCCAGCTCCTAGTCATCCCTCGCTTCAAACTTTCTAGATTAGGCGGCCGCAGCTTTTCTCACTTGGCTCCCAATCTGTGGAACTCTCTCCCTCCCCTCCTTAAGGCTGAGCCCTCTCTCCTCCCTTTCAGGAAATCGCTGAAAACTCTGCTCTTCTCACATTCCCGTTAAGCCTCTCTGCACATCCCCGTGGTCTATCAGCGCCAGGAAACTTATGGTGACAGTGCGCTCAATAAATTCCCCTTAACATTAACATTAACATTAACATAACATAAACAGTTGACACCAGCTATCTGCTCAATTCTTAATTTCTCCTTGAGCAAGGGTCATCTACCATTCAAATGGAAGGCCGTCCAAGTAATTCCCATTCGGAAGAAACCTAATGCCCCCCAGGATGATCTGTCCAACTACCGCCCTATCTCCCTGTTACCTCTTTTGTGCAAACTTGTGGAAAAAGCATGTTAATAAGCAACTCTCTCAGTACATCGAAGCAGCAGGTTGCCTTGACTCCTCTCAGTCTGGGTTCCGACCCAGGTTTAGTTTGAAGTCAGCACTGATTGCCGTCACAGACTACCTTAGGCACTCCCTGGACAATGGACAAGCAGCACTATTAGTGTTGCTAGATGTGTCAGCAGCGTTTGACACAATATCCTATTCCATCCTACTTAACAGACTAAGGGGCATATTTACAGCGGGCGATAAAAAATTATCGCCGCTTTTGCTGCCGTTTTTGGCCAAAAAGCGTCGATAATTTTATCGCCTAATTAGCAAGCCCACGTTAACGTGTGAAACCTTTCTTTAGCGTGGGGATTCCTAACGCCCAGCTTTGCATCTCTAATGAGATTCAAAGTGGGCGTTCCTGACCTAACATGACAGGAGAAATGTCGCTAAGCGACATTTCTCCTATCATCAAGCCCCACGCTATGAAGCATAGCGTCAGGAAAAGTAGCGATAACCCCTGTTATCGCTACTTTCCTTACGCCTGCCTCAGGACTGACTTAGCCATGATATCCTATGGAAGGTGGATATCATGGCTAAGTTTGTGAGTCCCTATCAATAAGCTAACGCCACATTGCGTGCGATTATCGCTGGATTTTCAGCAATAATCTCACGTTAGGCAGTTAGAGTGAGGATTTTTATCGCTGAGGAGATAAGTGTTGCTAATAGCACGCTATCTCAGCGATAAAAATCAACGTTACCCGACGATAATTATCCTCACGCTAAGAGCGCTGAGCGATAATTATCGCTGGTTGTTGCTGATATGCCCCAAAGAAATGTTGGTGTCCACGGCCTTGCCTTCCAGTGGTTGTCAAGCTTCATAACTCACTGCACCCAAACCATCAACCACAGTGCCTTTCGCTCTCAAACGTCGGATCTAACTAAAGGAGTACCTCATGGTTCCTGCCTAAGTCCCACTCTATTTAACATTTATGTGGCTCCCCTAGCGGACTTACTCAGGGAGCTGGGCTTCCTCCCTATTTCATACGCTGATGACACCCAGCTCCTAATGATGTTTGATAAAATCTCGCCTAATGCCCAGTGAACCTTTTCCGAAGGCATGATAGCCATTTCGGCTTGGATGAGGAACAATTTCCTGCAGCTAAATGCTAGCAAATGGAGATTATGCTATTTGGAGAAGCCTCTCTACTCTGGTCCCCAGACTGGTGGCCTGCTGACCTAGGTGCTGCTCTGCCCCGGTCCCGAAAGCAGTTGTAAAAAACTTGGGAGTATACTTGGACCAGAAACGTACGATGAAGGAGCAAATTACATCCACCGTGTGCTCCTGCTTCCATGCACTAAGCCTCTTGAGAAGGGTTTTCCCTTTTCTCCCCATGACAGTCCGTATGACACTCCTTCAGGCATTAGTAGCAAGTCGTCCAGACTACGGTAATGCCCTCCTGATCTCAGCCAACGAATCCTCTCTTGACAGACTCCAGGTGGTCCAAAACACTTGGGCCAGCTTAGTTTCCAACGCTCCTGTCAGGACCGCCTCTTTGCAGTTACTTTATGGACTACATTGGTTACCAATCTGTAAGCGGATCCGATTTAAGATCTGCTGCACAGTGCATAAGGCAATACACAGCAATGGCCCTAGCTACCTAGCAGATAGGCTCACTCGATATCAGCCCTCTAGAACTCTCCGGTCAGGCTCTAGATCTCTTCTCTGGATGCCTTGAGTTAAGAAATCCAACATAGGTGGGAAAGCTTTTTACCATCTGGCCCCCTCCCATTGGAATCAACTTCCAAGCCACCTCCGGAAATGCACCGAATATCTGGGATTCCTTAAGCTCCTTAAAACTGAGCTTGTCTGAATTCCTCTTCATGTCCCACTATAGCACTCCCGCAGCGTGGAGATACCCCTCTGGGGGTAATTCGGGCGCTCTACAAGTCACAAATAATAATAATACTAATAATTGGTTTAATTTCAGTTGTAGGATCCAGCACTTTAGTTGATGGGGAATCCCACACAGATCAGCAGTATTCTTTGATTTCACAGGACCCGCTCTAAGCCACAGTTTTCAGAAGCTAATATTCTCTGCCACAAAAAGAACAATATCCACACAAGACTAAGGGCCCACTTTATTTGGGAACCAGTTAAGAAAGTTGACAGGTTCCAAATAAGGAGTAAGTCTTGTCCAGAAACAGTATTCACTTGGTGAATCTGACAAATCCCAATGATTATCTCCATAGGTGTCCAGGGACTGATTTTTATGTAATTTCCTTCTCAAAGTCTAGAGCAACCAAAAAAGGTCAGTGCTTATCCTTGCATGGGGAAATGCCCACACACCTGTGGGAAATGGGCTGTCAGGCAGACACCAGCTTGGATTGCAGAGCAGCTCACTGACTACTTTGCAGGGGACTCTATTCCTCTGTCAAGAAGAGTTTGGGACTGGAACTAAGTGGGGTGATCTAGATTCCACATTTAGACACATTTTTTAAACAGGGGATGTGCATCCACTGTCTCTGGCTTTAGAACTGGTTTGGGCTTGTTCTCTTTAAAAGTTAATTTCCAGGCTGCTCTCTAGATCTTTCTTTGTGCAAAGTAATGTTTTCCACAGCAGGTAGCAGGCGACTGGCTTTAAGCAGGGCTACTCATAAGGTGGGCATAATGAAGTATACATTATCTGCAGCTGGCTATCATCTGCATTCCTGTAGCAGTAATCAGAGATGAGCAAACGGACAAGCCCTTCCTAGAAACGTCTTCAGTCTCAAGAACAGAAACTGCAGTCCCTCCATCTCCCCTACCAAATGGCAGTGCTCAGGAAGAATTAATCGGAAGTCGTTTGCTAATAAGGACTTTAATATATTTATAAAGTAAGCCCTGTCCCCATCCTCTATACTTCAGTGTCTGGTTCTCCACCCTCCAGTGGTCACTATCACAAAACACAGCATTGCCATCAGCACCTTACCCAGGGCAGGGAAATTAGTCCACGGCATAGTATGAAATAACACTTGGTGTGCCCCTCTAAGTCACAAACAGGTTCTGGACCTTTAAGTTGTCAGGGACAGGCCTAGAACTCCTTGCACACTCTAGATTAATGTAACGAGAGGGCCAAAATAAAATTCACTGTGACAGTTGTGCATGCAGTTGGGCACTCAGGTCATGGGTATATGTCTGTTTACCATGCACAGGATATTCCTGTCCCAACACTTCCATTAATATAATTCTTTTAGAAAATATAAGAAATAACTCAATACGGGGAATTGCTTCCTATAAGGAAGTGTTCTCTCCCTCCCACAAACAAGTTCAGCTGTAAATCCAGTTACTTTGCAAACAGTACAAAAACACTCTGCTGGTCTTGGGACAGACACAAGTCAGCCCCTCTGGTTCCTTAAAGAAATTACATCTCAGGCAGACCACCGCAGAGAAAATGGGTTAGTCTAGAAAGATGGTCTACACCTTGCACTTAAAGAATACGGGGCATATTTTCAAGGACGGCGTTAAAATTATCGCCGGTTTAGCGGCAGAAAACTGCAGCTAAAGCGGCGATAATGGGCTTGATAATATGCCCTGGAGAATTCCAATAGAAGCCCATGTTCACACCAGATGCATCGGAAAAGGCATTTTACCAGACACAAACGGGCCGATTCTGTGAATCGGCCCATTTGTGACCAGTTAAGTGCTTGATGCATGTACCCCATAGTCACTTGACTGAATATATTCTTTAAGATTTTGCAGGCCCAATGAGCTTTTGACATAAGTGTTAGTTAGGTGTTATATACTCCCTTTAGTGGCAATCTAGTGTTACCTTGACCTGTAGAAGATTCAAGAATACGTTCGTAGAATCTGAGCAGAAGCTCTAGCTTCAAACCACAGCACAGGCTCAAACCAAATGGTAAAAAAGCAGAAATATTTAGGGATTTTTTCCAGACCACGCATACTTTCGTAAACATATAATATAAACTAAACAAAACATTCACTTTTTGGTATCCAGTAAATTTGAATTTATGCAGTTCCTGGCATTGCACAACCTCGTTGAAAAAACGGCTATTAATGACATATCCTTAGGGGCAGATTTACAAATTTTTCAACCAATGCAGGGCAACAAACAAAGTTGCTGAGCTGCATGAAAAGGAGACAGCAGGAATGTGTCATATCAACTAAGGTATGGTTTATTTCTGCTGCTTCCTAGTGCTGTCAAACACCGTGCGCTGCCTATTACCAACACAGGCGCCCTTGCACCATAGTCTAAGGGTGTCTTGTCACAGGCAGGATTGCTTTTGTGTAGGAAAAGGACACCTTCCTGCACAGGAACAAGTATTAATTGTGTTTTCCTCTTTCTATGTGTGCTGCAAAATGTAGCACATGTGGAAAGAGGAAATAGTGAGGAGAAATAAAGATATTTCTCCTGGTTTCATCTCACTGGGGAAGGCATAGGGCCCGATTCACAGAACTAACTTAAGACAAAATCCTAAACTTACTACCATTTTCGTATTCACAGAAGGCACTTACTCATTTTGGTATTCACAGAAGACACTTACTCACTTCGGTATTCACAGAAGTTAGGAGTCCTAACTTTAGGACTCCTAAATGCCTTCTGTGAATACCGAAAGTCTTAAAATTAGGATTTTTCTCAGTTTAGGAGTCCTAAAGTTAGGACTCCTAACTTTACTACTTCTAAACTGAGAAAAATCCTAATTTTAAGGCTTTCAGTATTCACTGAAGACATTTAGGGGTCTTAAAGTTAGGAGTCCTAACTTTACTACTACTAAACTGAGAAAAATCCTAATTTTAAGGCTTTCAGTATTCACAGAAGGCATTTAGGAGTCCTAAAGTTAGGAGTCCTAACTATACTACTACTAAACTGAGAAAAATCCTAATTTTAAGACTTTTGGTATTCACAGAAGGCATTTAGGTGTCCTAAAGTTAGGACTCCTAACTTCTGTGAATACCGAAATGAGTAAGTGCCTTCTGTGAATACCAAAATGAGTAAGTGCCTTCTGTGAATACCAAAATGGTAGTAAGTTTAGGATTTTGACTTAAGTTAGTTCTGTGAATCGGGCCCATAGCATTTTGAGGCATTCTCAGGTTTTTAAGTCTTTGTAAATCAGGGAATGTGCCCAAATCCATGGGCAGATGCACGGGAAATCCCATGCTCCACCCATGGAAGGCCTATCAAGTGGAAATGGAAAGCAACGCAGGGCAAGCTTTACATTTCTTTACAAAGTCATGCAAGGCAGACCTTGTGTAGCTTCATAAATATTTCGGAATCTTTCACTTTGTCTTTGCGTCACCTTTTTACAAATATGGGCCTTAGAGTCTTTCTAAATATGCAGTAGAGAGACAGACAGCATCCTTAGCTTCTAACATTCATCCAGCTATCTGTGAATAGAGCGTAATGAATTCACTCTGGCACACCATCCATTAGTAAATCACTTGTGCTGAGTTGCTTTCCTTTTCAAGGCACAACACAGCCACTTCCAGGGTTTCGACTTACTTTCTTTAGGTCCCTCTTGTTGCAGTGCTAAAGCCAGCTCTGGCTTTCTTCTGTGAGTGTGTGCTGTTGGAAACTCTGGCCTTAGATCATAGTGCTATTTCCTGGCCAAACACACCACACTGCCCATGGGGCAGACCCATTAGTGGCCAAGTGAGGGATATGCCTGTGGATGACAGCACTTTTGCCATATTCTGTTGGGTTTATGTGATCTTTCTATCCTTTGCAATCTTAGCTCTCTTTCACCTCGCTCCATTTTCTTGATCTGACTATGCTAACCGACTGCATACAATACACAGAGGTTGGACTGTGGGCCAACTTCTCCTCAGTGGTTGGCTAGTTTGGGGAAGCACCCATCAACCTTAGCTTTGGGACCATGTGAATCACATCTTGGATCAACTCAAAGGAGTATTTCTGTCTCATTATCATTCTTTTGGCTCATGGGTATATTACTCCATCTCCTAGGGAGCCATTTCATTGAGATTAATGAAGTGCATTGCCTTCATAATGTGCAGGAACTATTAGGTGAAAGCTGAAATCATCTTGAAAATAAGGTGTTCCTCTTTAAAGGTTACACCTTCTACATTATAAATATGTAAATAAGTATGTCAATGCCTTATAATAGGGTGTCATGTTTTAAAAAATATATTTGTGCGCAAAAAAGCTACTTAAACATAGGGAAATAAATGATTTTCTTTTAGCATAATACCTGATGCATTTTAGAAATGTTTCTTGATCCTAGATAAATCAAGCCTTTGTTTCTTAATTTAGTGGCGTTGTTAGAATTCCTATATAATTTGCATAAACCTAAAAGCAGAACGATTTGAATGATTAACATTGTTAGGGCAGAGAGTGAGGCCTTTTCAGGCCTCAGACAAGGGCTTTGAAAGAGTGACAACCATTGTTTTTACATGCCACCAACAGAGGCAAGAGCAATGCTCTGAAGTGGAGAGAAATCTTTGTGAACGTAGGGGGGCTCATTTATGAGCCCCTGCGTCACTTTTGCGCCACTGGTGCGTCACTTTTTGTGATGCACCAGTGGCGAAAATCATGTGCCATGTTGCGCCATATTTACGAAGTGATGCATCTAGGTAGATGTGTCACTTCGTAAACCCCGCGCTACATTATACCTGCGCCAGGTATAATGTATGCAGGGTGGGCGTACCCCCACAAGAAAGGGTCGTAGGAGTGGTGCAGAGAAATCTATGAGATTTTGCTGCGCCACTTCTAGGATGCCAATGCGTCAAAACCTTACGCCTGCCTCATGGCAGGCGTAAGGGTGACACAGGCCCTTTCACATGAGGCTTGCCCCATGTGAACAGAACATTGCTGGAGTTGCGTCAGGCTTCCGACACAACTCCAGCAATGCGCCACTTTTTGCGCCGACAGATACGTCAGTTATACTGACGTATCTGTCCTTCCTTGCGACATGATGCGTCATATTATAAATATGACGCATCATTGGTGTCGCAAGGAGGGCGCACTGAGAAGTGACGCATCGCTGCTTTCACGCAGCGATGCGTCACTACGTAAATATGGCGCAACATGGCGCATGTTTTACGCCACTGGTGCGTCACAAAAAGTGACGCACCGGTGGCGCAAAAGTGACGCAGGGGCTCATAAATGAGCCCCAGGGTGTTTAGATGATACATGAAATACATTACAGGAAAACGATTAATCTCAAGTTTGCTCCCCTGTATACAAGCAAAAATAGCATGGTAAGGGAGATTGTGAAGATGAAAAGAGCATTTGATTTCATGGCATGCCCTGTGTAAAACTGAAACACGCTTCATTCTGTCTCATTTACGGATTTGTTTTTTTTTTTGTCCTCATTCACCACAGACTTCGAAACCGTCGCCTAAACTTTATTTTTGATTCTTGTCCTTGGCTAGGAGTGAGGTAGACAATTAACCAGGAAGGATGCATCTCTCTCATGTTACCGAATTGCGGGAGTCACATTTTAAATGCAACCAGGAGAGCTGTACATGTGTAATCATTGAAACGATATATGCTCTTTGCATTACCACCTATCTAAACAACCTGTGCCCTTGACCAATCCAGCCCTGGTCTCCAGAACGATTTCTTCTTGGATACTTTCCCTGCCAGATCCATTGTGGATATATAGAAAAGAACATCAAGCCACTCCATGTGCTGGGGGGCCTGTCACTCACCCATTTTTAGGTCTCGCCTGAGCCAGCGCATGCTCTGCACTGGCGAGACATTTAGTAGCTGCTTCAAAAGTGCTACCTTGCCGGCCACCAGCTTGCTAGTACGCGCACAAGCGCGCGCGACGTGCACAGCACTTTTTCCCGTCGCACGAGCGCATGCGCACCACTCGCGTCACCACTCTCGTTTTTTAAATTTCATTTTTGCAAGCACAGAGCGCGTCATCGTGATCACTTTCACTTTCATCGCGATAGCGATGACTTTCGCGGCCGCGCGGCGTTACTTTTACAGCCGCGCGGCCAAAGCTTGTTTAGCTTTGATGCCTTGTGCAGAGAATACATAGACTCTGATTTAACTTTATCTTTGTGATCCTTTCCTGATTGCTGGCACCTTCCTTTTACTCTTCTCACTGTTTACAGTTTTCAAGCGGTCCCCCAAGCGGCTGTGGAGGAGGAAGTAACATCTCCATTGGCTCAGCTCCAGCCACTCACAAACTCTAGTAATGGCAGCGGACCAGGCAAACTTTTATCTTCAAAACTGTTTTCACTAACATGACAGGAGCAGTTTCGGCAATAACCGAGTGCCGGCTGGTCCACTATACCATTGCAGCAAGATGGACCCGGCACTGTTTTTTAACTTTTCCATTGTCAAACCCTCAAAGCGGAGGATTGTCTTTGGATAATGAAAAATCATTGTCACTGGTGCTAAGAGATTAAATACAGCGCATAGGGAACATTGCTGTATTTTTCCTGCCCTGTACATTTGCTGTGCTTGGCGCTCCAGACAGGAAGTACCAAGGCAGACATACCACCCCACTTCCAGTATCCACATAGTCTGAGATACACATTTTCATGGATTTACCAATGTTGTAAATATATTTTTTGTGGGTGCTCTATGTTGTTTCTGAAGACGTCACTGAATGGTGGCATACAAATGGTATACAAAGAGGAAAATAAATATTTCTTTCATGAACAAAAGAAAAAACAACAAGCATTGGCATAGATAATAGGTCTCGCCTTTGGGACCTTATAAGTGCTTAGCCATGCAACAGTTGATGTTGTTGCACCAAGGATATTGTGCAGCATAACTAAATACTTATAAGGTCCCAAAAGCGAGACCTATTGGCTATGCCAATGCTTGTTTTATATATTTCCCTTCCCACCAGTACCATTGAATACAAATGAAGGTTTCTAATATCACCGTTCTACTCCTCTGAACCCTCTACTGCTCTAAAGATGATCAGAGAAAGTCTTACCTTGACATGTACCTCCATAATGCTTGAAATGGTCTCACTCACTTCTTCCCAGAACTTCTGAATTTCTGGGCATTTTATGAACATGCGGATATCAGTCTCCTTCTCTAATCCGCATCCAGCACATTTGGCTACACTTCCTTTCCCCATCTTCTAAAATCTTTCAGGTGTCATGGAGGCTCTGTGAATGAAAAGAAACAGTTTCTTCTTATAAGCGCAGGTTTAGCAATAGAGAGAAAAGTGTGAATTGATACTTTGTAACAGCTCCCTCAGCAAGCATCCTCCTCACAGTTCTATTGCCAGCTTGAAGTCCCCATCCAAGGCCTCTAACAGTGCCCAGTACCAAAGTGGTTCATAGTACCCAAGTCCAATCTCATACTCTGCTCCCAGCTTTTCACTTGTAAGTACTTGAACCTTGAAAGCTTCTCCTCCCAACATCTTGCTTATATCTTCCCAGGGAAAAAGACTGCTCTCCCGAGAAAGTTTGCTACAAAATTGTATTTCCACATCCTAATTAGTAGAGCTAGTTTATCATTTAAGCATTCCAGGGTACCCGGGGAATCCTATATAGAAGCCAAGTTTGAAAATATTCCACTTTAGCCACCCGTCTGGTGATAAACCACATGTTGGCCATTGCTTGCTGCACTTTCAATTTCACTTTTTTGAAAACCTTCGGATTTCCGAATTTAAATAGAAAGTGTGCTGCTGCTCCTTTGACACATTTTAGCATGGCACTCAATAGGGTCCCTAATTCTAAGTCATCTGGGGTATTAAAAAGCATTTTTCTTCTGAAAGGCCCAGGCATAATATTACATATCTAGCAGAGATTAGCTGCCATTTACGTTTCTTCCACGCAGTTTCTCCCAAGAGATTCTTGATCACTTGTATGTGCAGACAAAGGAAGTTATAGCCTGCTGTATTTTTTCTACTAAGGTCTTCTTGAAATCTAGAGGGATTGTATTGAAGAAAAAACTGATTTTAGGAAGTATCAACATCTGTTCTAATTTGATTCTACCAAATATAGTCAAGGGTAAGTGTGCCCACCCTTCATCAGACTTTTACTTCCACTAACGCTTTCTCAAGATTTACTTCTGGAATTTCATTGATGTCCTGCATAGTTTTTAACCCCAGATATATCATTTTTAATCAGGGGGTTATCCCTCTTCTAGTTCCAAACCATAATCTCAATTTTCTCAGCATTCACAGTGTAGCCTGAAAACTTACCAAAATTGGAGATATATTCAAGATGGCCGGGAGGGCCATGGCTAAGTGGGATGTAAAGACCATAAGATCATCTCCATATAGGGAAACCTTCTTGTCCCATCCATTACAACAAAAAGGGGACATATCAGTCTCTTTTTTAAATTTAGTTGCTAAGGGCTCAATATAAAGTTTAAACAATTCCGGGGATAGGGGACAGGCTTGTCATGTTCCTCTGGATATTTTAAAAGTTGAGGTTAATTTCCCATTAACTAGAATTCTCACAGAGGGGTCCTAATATATTAAATGAATTGTTCCACAAATAATTTCACCCAATTTATGTTGTTTTAGGATGGATCCAATATAACCTATTGAAGGCCTTTGTTTCATCGAACATTACAACAGCTAAGGGGTTATTATAAGTAGTAGCAAAATCTATAGACCCATACGTTAATTTATGGAGATATCTACTTCTTGCAAAGCTCTTCTGGTCACTATGTGGTAGCCCCAATCTACTTAACTCAACCTCTCCGCCAAGACCTTTGCAAATATTTATATTTGCTATTGGGAAGAGAAATTGGTCTATAAGACTCACTGCACATAGGGTTTTTTCCCTGGTTTCATGATTAGCATAACTGTCACTTTGTCCAGGATTCTGACAGCTGCGTACCCTTCTCTAGAATCTACCCAAACATAGTTGTCAAAAATGGACTCAAAGAATCCCCAAGAGTTTTATATAATTCTACTGGTATACTGCCACTTCCCCCCCTTTACTTCAGTCTATTGACACTCTGATCTCTTCTTGACTGATAGGTTGATTCAGGAGGGCCTGTTTTATGGATGGGTTGACTTTAGCTTGCTAATATTGCTAGACTTGTCAAGATAAAACCACAAAAGCTAATTGCTAAATTTTTTAACACTGGAGTGAATACTGTGTGTGAAAAAGACAGAAATTGAAGTTCTTTTGTACATTTGCACATATATTAGTTTGAACAACTCTAAGTTGCCATCCTGTTCTGTGCCCTTTTCTTCCTGTGCTTCCCAGATTATTAATATTATTATTATTATTATTGTTACTAACCCGTTGGGTGCGCAGGATAGAATAGTTGCATCCTGGGCCCTGGTGCTTGTGTGCCAAGGATGGAACCATTCTGTCCTCTGCCACACAACCACTAAATCTCTCTGCTGGAAACAGCAGAGGGATTTACCTTTTTGTTTTTAAGCCTCTGGCACTGGGGAAGAGCTTCCCCAAACTCCAGAATATTTTTTTTCCCAATGTAATGACGATTGGACGCATGGCGCTACAACTTCATTACACTTGTACTGCTTCAGTGCTCGTGGGGCTATATCAGCCCCCGAGCACCGATACTCATGGCATTGGTATAGTTGGAAAGTGGAAAATCTCCCATTTCGAATGGTACCCTTCCCTAATTGATACCTGCGTGGGGATCGATGCAGAAGGGCGATCCCCAAGCAGGGAACGAGTGCTAGACACTGGGCAAGGGCCTTTGTCCCCCATATTGCAATGGGCATCTTCCATATTTCTGTCGCCCTTGGGGGACATAAGGGGCAATCGGCCCTTATCTGCCCCCCCGGGGGTAGAAAGCACACTAGGCACCAGGAAATCTTTTATTTTTTAAACATAGGGACAGTTTTTCTCCTCCCCCCCGGAGGAAGATGGGGGTTATTTTACCCGATATGCCCCTTGGGGGTAGAAAGTTTGCTAGGCAACAGGGATTATTGTTTTTTTATAGAAAAGGGGTGGAGCTGCCCACAATGGGCATGCCAATGCCCCACCCCTGACCCTAATGATAACAGTCTTTCTGTCCCCCATGGGGTAGATGTCGGCTATTACCCCCGATATGTCCCCCCAGGGGAGGTAGAAAGCCTACTAGGAACCAGGGATACATTTTTTTAAATGCATAGGGATGATGGCTGCCAATTCCCCGACCCACAAACATAAAAAAGGCAGTCTTTCTGATCAGCCCCCGGTGGGGGGGCAGAAAGCCCACTAGTCACCAGGGATTTTCATTTGTTTAAATAAAAGAAGGGTGGGGGCTGTCCAGAATTGGCATGCCAATGACCCCATGCCCCCAAAAATAAGACCAGTCTTTCTGTCACCCCGGGGCATATGGGGTAATCAACCCCAATCTGCCACTGAAGGATCAGAAAGCCCACTAGGCACAAGGGACTCTTTTCTTAGTGTAGAGGTGGGGTTTGCTCAGAATGGGCATGCAAATGCCCCAATCTCTCCATAAAAATGGGCACAGTCTTTCTGCCCCACCTGGGGGACATATTGCCTCTGCTGACTATTTTATTCCTTCTTCAGGGGTGGGGACTGCCCTGAATGGGCATGCCGATGTCCCCACCCACACCCCATTAAACTGTCACAGTCTTTATGCCCCCCCCCCCCCCCGGGTCACAGATATGGGCAACAGCCCTTGATCTGCCCTTCTGGGAGGGCAGAAAGCCCACTAGACAGCAGGGACTATTTTCTTTTCCTAGTGTGGGGGTGGGGTCTGTCCAGAATGGACATGCCAATGCCCCCACCATTCCAAAGAAAAACAGCACGGTCTGTCTGTCCCACCGGGGGCACATATCATGGAAATAGTCTCCGATCTGCCCTCTCCAGGGCGGCAGAAAGCCCACTAGGCACCAGGGACTATTTAGTTCATTGTGCAGGGGTGGGGGCTGCCCTGAATGGACTTGCAGATGCCCCAATCCTCCTCCAAAAAATGTGCACAGTCTTTCTGCCCCCACCGGGCTGCTGAGCCCGGGATCAAAAACATAGGTACCCCCTTGCAAAACCAGGTCGTTTTGTGATAGATAATTCTGATGTCTCCACAAAACATTTTAGGCCCTTCCCTGTTGCGTATACTTGGCCCACCCAAACAAGTGAGGTAGCATTTTTTAGGGGTGGGCTGAATTTGCATAGTCGCGCTATGCAAAGCTCCGCTAAACGGTAAAAAATCTCCGCGAGCATGCAGAAATGCGGCGAACAAGCGGAATTGCTTGTTCCGCCCGTTCGCAATGCTTTTTTCCTGTTCGCGAACACTGTTTGCGTGCTCGGGGGGAAATATCTTGCGAACACGCATTTTGAAAGCGCGAGCAAGCAAAAAATTCCGTGAAGCCATGGATCGCGGAATTTTTGGCAATTCCGCGTTCTCCACGGAACGCAAAATTACCCAAATTCCGCGAACGGAACGGAATTTGCCGCCCAGGCCTAGCATTTTTATCCAGAGACCTAGGGGAATGCTGGGTGGTAGGAACTTTGCATTGGCCTGGTGAACCCACAACTTTCCGACGCAGAAATGTGAGTAAAATGTGTTTTTTAGCGAAATTTGAGGTTTGCCAGGGATTCTGGGTAGGAAAACGTTGGGAGATCCACGCAAGCCACACCTCCCTGGACTCCCCTGGGTGTCTAGTTTTCAGAATTTTCTGGGTTTGGTAGGTTTCCGCGGATGCCCGCCAAGACAAAAAAACTCAGGTGACTCCCTCACAAAACTAAGTCTTTTTTGTGAATGATAATTTAGAAGTCTTCACAGTATGTTTTGGGCCATTTCCTGTCATAGGCCTACCCAAACCTGAGGAAATGTTGGGAGGATGGACGTTTTTGGCTCCAAGCAGATTCCAGACCTTTCCATCACAGAACTGTGAGGAAATGTGTTTTTGACAACGTGTGAGGTTTGCAAGGGATTCTGGCTAACAGAATCTGGTGCGAGCCACAAAAGTCACGCCATCCTAGATTCCCCTGGGTGTCTAATGCTCAAAACTGTACTGGTTTGTTAGGTTTCCCCAGGTGCCGGCTGAGCTAGGGTACAAAATCCACAGCTAGGCCCATTGCAATAAAAGCAACAGTTTTCACTTGAAAAATGTGATGTGTCCAAGTTGCGTTTTGGACTGTTTGCTGTTGCAGGCACTAGGCCTACCCACCCAAGTGTTATGTTATGTTATTAGAATTTATTGAGCACACATATCACCCAAGAGGGTCTCAAAGCGCTGAAGTGGGTTTGAATGGAGGTAATGGTTCACCGCATAAAAGAAAAGAGCAAATGTGTAGAACAGCCAGGTTTTAATCTTCTTTCTGAACAATTTGTGATCTGTGAACATTCGGAGTTGCATTCATTGGAAGCTCATTCCAGAAAAGAGGAGCTAAATGGGAAAAGAATCTGCCACCATTTCTGGCGGTACGGACCCTGAAAGGGGTGAGTAGATATTTTATTCCTGACCTAAGGTTCCTTTTCGGGGTATACCAATTAAGTTTCTTGGCCAGGTAATTCGGCCCATTTCCATGCATGGTCTTATGTACCAGGCAGTTGATTTTGAAACAAACACTTTTCCTAATGGGAAGCCAGTGTAGAGCTTTTAAACTGGGAGCAGACGGAGACCGCGATGGAAGATTCAACACCAGTCTGGCAGCAGTGTTCTGCAACACCTGGAGTCTAGTATATAGCTCTTCATTGATAGAGACCATCAGTGTGTTTCCATTATCTAGATGACTGATTACTAGACCCTGAACGAGTGGTTTCCTTGATTCCACAGGAATCAATTAGAAGATTTTACGCAGGGTTTGCATTATGCCATAGCAGGTGCACCGGACCGGACATGATTTACTTGGTCTTTCATAGACAAATTGTCGTCTATTTTTACTCCAAGGTTTCGTACCATAGGCTTAGGAGATGGAGAGGGGACTAGGCTCCCAGGTCACCATTCATTGGACCAGAGTGTATGTGCTTTTCCAAATAATATTACCTCGGTCTTACTAGCGTTGAGCTGAAGAGGGTTAGTTTGCATCCAGGTGTTTATGTGTAACATACAGTTTTTGAATCTGATTCTGGTGTCTGTTGGGTTGGGTCCAAGTGTGATTAACAACTGGGTGTCATCTGCATATGACACTACATCAAACCCATATGATATAAATACCTTGGCCAAAGGTGCCACATAGAGGTTAAAATTTCAAAAAACAAGAGCAACCCATGCGTCCTTGTGAACTGGGTATTGCATAGAAGCAAAGAACAATGTTCACAAGGAACTCATTTCAAGCCACATTGCTGATTATGCAAGCTAAAGATACTTGCATCAGGTTTAGTAAAAAAAACATATATACAATGTAAGACAGGACCTTAACTCTATTCGGTCACGGCAAAATTACCACAATGTATAATATCTGTAATCCATACACAAAAAGCCCAAGACAAAATACGTCAAAAAGGAATATTCACTTCAGCCGAAGTAGATATGATTTATTCTGTAGTCATAATTTACACCACAAATATAAATCTTAGCACAATTGCATTTAATTATTGCAGTTCACGCACGACATGGTGATAAGTGAGCCCCAGTGAAGTGATCTTAACCTAACGTAGTGAAAACTAAGTGAACTGGGTATTGCATAGAAGCAAAGAACAATGTTCACAAGGAATTCATTTCAAGCCACATTGCTGATTATGCAAGCTAAAGATACTTGCATCAGGTTTAGTCAAAAAAACATATATACAATGTAAGACAGGACCTTAACTCTATTCGGTCACGGCAAAATTACCACAATGTATATAATATCTGTAATCCATACACAAAAAGCCCAAGACATAATACGTCAAAAAGGAATATTCACTTCAGCCGAAGTAGATATGATTTATTCTGTAGTCATAATTTACACCACAAATATAAATCTTAGCAAAATTGCATTTAATTATTGCAGTTCACGCACGACATGGTGATAAGTGAGCCCCAGTGAAGTGATCTTAACCTAACGTAGTGAAAACTAAGTGAAAAGTAAACAGGGGAAGGTTTTTAAAAACAGCAAGGAGGAGCAATGTGATGTATTTTTCTCGCCCTCTCTTTGTAATTGTCGACGACGTTTCGACCCACTCTCGATACGGGGTTTCTTCAGGACAGCGTTTCTGGGGACTATACAAGTTTATGTCTGGATCTTGATCGTATGATCCCACAAGTATGGGGACGGGAACCACTGGACAATACAGGGCTGCGATCTAGGTACGTAGTTATCAAGAACCTCGGTAGAATTAGGAGTCAATCAATGGTGGAGGCGGAATGCAGTAAAATAGGGTCCTGTGACGAATCAAGCATCGTCGGGCCGGACTTCTCAAATATTCTGTCAACTCCTAATTCTACCTAATTCTACAGAGGTTCTTGATAACTACGTACCTAGATCTAATCACAGCTGCATAATCAGCAATTTGGCTTGAAATGAGTTCCTTGTGAACATTGTTCTTTGCTTCTACATAGAGGTTAAAAAGCATGGGACTAAGTATCGATCCCTGGGGACTCCCTTATCAACCATCAAACTGTGGGAAACAAGTGTGCCTATTTTTACAGCGGTAGTTCGGCCTTTTGGCTAGTAGCTCACCCAGTTAAGGGATTTTCCTCCGACTCCCATCTTCCGCAACCTTTGTTCTAAAGTTCTGTGGGAGATGGTGTCGAAGGCTGCCGATAGATCTAATAGAACTAACATTGCTGACTGCCTGATGTCGTGGGCAAGTCTTATGTTGTCGACTACCTCCACCAAGGTTATTTCAGGGCTGTAACCATTCCCAAAACCTGACTGAGAAGGGTCTAACAGGTGATAGCTTTCAAGATGGGTTGTTAATTGTTTATTGACCAGGGTCTCAAGTACTTTTCAAAAGTAAGGGAGTTAAGAAATTGGTCGATAGTTACTAGACTCTTTAGGATCTGCCGAATGTCTTTTAAAGATTGGTTTTACCCCAGCTGATTTCTAATTCTTAGTAACTGTTGCTTGATTGAAGGACATGTTAAAGAGGTTGGTAGGACCTTCAAGAAGAACGGGGGAGAGAGTTGACAGAATATGAGGTGGAACGGGGTCGACTGGGGAGACTGATTTGGTCCTAAGGAGGGCTGCTCTAACGTGTTCCTGAGTAAATTCAGTGAACTCCTCTAGAAATACTGTGTGGGGAGTCTGTATGCAGTCACACTTGTTACTTTGCTCATCAGTGTTATGTTTAGGAAAAGTGTTATAAATGATGCAAATTTTTTCCTTAAAGAAGGTAGACAATGTGTCTACACAGTCGTGAGAGGATGGGGTGTCTGTTTGGCTGGATGAGGGGTTGGTAAATTCCTTTAGTATTCTGTGTAGTTCCTTGTGTGAATTTGCAGCCTTGTCAATTCTATGAATAATATAAGTTTTTTGGGCTATTTTGATATTATCTAAATAGTGTCTGTAGATGTGTTTGTAGGCTAGTCTGTCCTCTGTAAGATGTTCTCCATTTGTGTTCCGCTTTCCTACTAGCTAGTCTGTCATTTTTTAGAGAGTCTGTGAACCAAGGTGTCGCACTAGACTTGTGTTTAACTTTTGACAGAGGTGCAATAATGTCAGGGGCCTGTATAATTGCCTTCTCAAAGTAGTCCACTACATGGTCTATATTCCCTGAGCCTGTCAGGAGAGGAGGACTAAAATATGAAGAAATGGCTGCAAGGCTGACTTTTCTCCAAGGCCTTGTCAATTTCTGTTAAAAACTTGAATTTTCACGGGTGGTTGCTACTTGTAAATGGCATTTTTGTAAACTATGGTCCGACCATCTCAAGGGGATAGGAGGTTTCACCCTCAATTTGGCTTTGAGAGATACCATTTTTGTTGGGAGACTTGGAGAAAGGCTGGGTGGGTGGAAGTTTGTGGCTCCTTGCAAATTCCAGAACTTTCCATCACAGAAATGTGAGTATCATGAGTTTTTTTGACAAAGTTTGATGTTTTGAAAGGGATTCTGGGTAGCAGAATCTGGTGAGCGTTACACAAGTCACACATCCTGATTGTCCCTGGGTGTCTAGCTTTCAAAAATGTACAGGTTTGCTAGGTTTCCCTAGATGTCGGCTGAGATAGGGTCCAAAATCCACAGCAGGACAAATTGAGAAAAAAGGGTCAGTTTTCACTGGAAAAATGTGATGTGTTCATGTTGAGTTTTGGGCAGTTTCCTGTCGCGGGCACTAGGCCTACCCACAAAAGTGAGGACCATTTTTATTGGGGGTCTTGGGGGAATGCTGGGTGGGTAGAAGTTTGTGGCTCCCCTAACATTCCAGAATTTTCCATCACAGAAATTTGAGGAAAATGTGTTTATGGACGAAGTTTGAAGTTTTCAAGGGATTCTGGGTTATCGCGGAATTTGCGTAATCGTGTTACGCAAATCTTCGCGAAAACGTTAATAAACTCTGTGAACACGCGGAAATATCGTGAAGACGCAGAAGATTTTGTCTCGCCTTTTCGCGATGTTTTTTGTGTGATCGCGTTGGAAATGTGTCGCCAACTTGCCCATGCGGTCGCTAATGGGCGCAGCCATCTTGTTTTCACTTGTCCCGCCCGCTCGCGATGCTATTTCCTGTTCCGGGTCGCGCAATGCATGCTCGCGCCCGTACGCGATAGGTATTTCCTGTTTGAGAACGCGTATTACGTGTTCGCGACGCTTTTTGCGTGCTCGGGGGAAAATATCTCGCAAACTTGACCATGCAGTCGCAATGGGCATGGCCATCTTGTTTTTCACTCAATTGCTATGGTTCTGGGGCCTGCTTTTCAATCCTCCCTCTATCTTTTCAATCCTTTGTTTATGAAAACTTTTTTGGGATCTTTTTTATTTATTGTCTCTCTCTCTATTTTCCTGATTCTATATTTTTTGTTTTTGTCTACTTTTTGTGTGTTTTAACTACTTTTTCACTCTTTTTCTATTACCTGCTTTTTTCATTTCTTTTACTTACTTTTTTAATTTTTACCTTTTCTTTTCCGCCCCCCGCCTACCCCAGAACCATGGCAAAGGGCCACAGGGCGCATCGCAGCCAGAGCCGCGACCACCTTCCTTGCGGAAGGCGGCGCCCACAAGGGGTGCAGGCACAGGCCTTATTTGGAGAGGTGGAGTTGGCCGCACTGTTTTTTTTTTTGTTTGTGCAGTGCCACCTCCCCTTAACCCTGGCAGCAGGCGGCAGGCCTGGGTCCGGGCTCCGGGAGCGTCGGCAGCGGTGGGGAAAGGTGTGTTTCACTGCTCTGGTGTCTGGCGCAGCCAGAACCAGTTGACGCACTGGTGGTCTGATATCCTGGACCGGGAGCAGGACCTGCTGGACCTGCTAGGAGTGGAGGTCCCAGGTCTTGGTGAGTAGCTATTTAATTATTACTACTTTGTGTCTGTTCTTCTGCTCTGTGTTATATATTGCGAATATTTTTTTTTTTCCGACTAGCTAGAATGCTGCTGCTTACATTACAGGTAATTTACATTTAAAAGTCTTCTGTGATTGTTATGACACAGGTTCTCTGCACTACTAATCTTGTTATTTGCAACTTTGCGTTTGCGCTCGCTTTGCGTGATTATGTAAGAGTTTATCTTAGAAAACTTAAGTTAGGTAATGCTAGAGTGACTCTAGTCCTTCCTTTGTCCTGTCACTAAGAGATAGGGGTGGATTGATACTTAGGTTTAGTTACTTATTATAAGTTTGTAATTTTTTTGTGGTCTGCGACGCGTGACGCCCCCTCTGTTACGTCACGTGCTGCTGAGTGCTGCTAGTGCTTACCCCAGTCCTTAGTAGAACCTTTAGTAGTTTGTTCAGTGAGTGGTAATAGGCTTAGCACTAGCAGAACATCCGCATCAACCAACCAACAATTTGGTGTATGCAAAAATGCAGGCATGTGTCCTCCTTTTATGCATTTTTGAGGACTAAAAGAAGTAGAAATGCTTACTTAATGTACAATTGGCATGCCTGGAATAGGTGGGCTAGGTCAGGTGGTACGTACTACTTAGGCTTAGTTAGTATTGTAGAATCAGAATGGAACACTGGATTAGTGTAGATAAATAATAACTAGTCGGTCCGCGAATCCCCCGATACTACTTGTCGACCAGATTAGATAGGTCAATTTTATAGCAATTGTTGTTTACACAAATGTTTTTTTGACAGTCTTATAAAAATATTTTATTTGTTTCACACCAATCATCAATGTTTGTCTCTTTCTTTCTTATATCTTTCATGATCAGCACCCAGGGGCAAGAAGACCGGGGCAGGGTCGGCGGGAGCAGTTCCAGAACACCAAGGACAGGAGGACCAGAATGAGGGCTCTTCTGCTGGCCCCAGTAAGTCTTCCTGTTTTTAATATTAATAATTCTTATTCACCAACTTTTACTGCACCGTATTTTTTTTCCCGAACTATTGTTTCCGTTTCCTAATGCTATTTATTACCAACAATTATCCTTTGATCTAGACTATCTATTTCTAAATTCTTGTTATCCCTGCCTCTAACTGCCTCTGCTATGACTCTATGTGCTACTACTATTAGTCTGTCTGTAGCTAAGCATGCCCAGTTGGCTACTCTTTATTTAAAAGGTTTTAAATAAAACTCAGATTCACCAGTAGCTCTAGCTATTGAGTCCAGTCCTTTGGGTTGTCCTCTTGTACTCCTTCTATTCTTCTTAATCTTTGAGGCTTTATTTATCTTGATGTTTTTCGACAATTCCCACCAACAAAATGCCCAACCACATTTTACTATTTTGATAGGATAGGACATACTACTACTGTAGTAGGGATTTTCCACATACAGAACTTTGCACAAGAAAATAGGATGTTGGTGATGGGAGGTTGGACCTTCCTCACACCTCAATCAGAACAGAACCCACCACAAGCCCCTGCCCGACTAGTTATAATAGTATTTCATTACTATTAGCTCTCCGAACACCCCCCAAGATACCCAATGGGTAGACTCTCCGAGTCCCGACCTCTCAGTCGTGGAAGCAATCCACATGCACAGTTTGCACACCCTTCCTTCTGCTCGCTCACTTGTGTAATAGTCCATCCACACCAAATACCACCGAGTCTATGTAAGTTCAAAAGTTTTATTTGCAACTGACAAGCTCTGTACGTTGTTCTATAATGCACCACCAACAGCAAAATGCATAAGATTAAAACTATAAACATTGTTACACTTAGTTACACTTACAACAACTACAAGTCCATAGAACAAAGAAAAAAAAATGTGAAATCATGATAACTGAACAGTGGTGGAAGCACCACCATCCCCTTTGTAGGAATATAGTTTATATAAAATTATAAATGAAGATCTCTGAGTGAATTCTGTGGACCCCTCACCTTAGAAGAACCTAGCACTGGTTCCATCATAAGCTCTGCAAAGCTCTGGTTCGTAGAAGGGAATGTTCCGTCTGTTAGGAGAAAAATGGTGCGCGTTAGTATATTGCAAGCATTTCTCAGTCGTGCCAGAAAGTGTAGCATTTTGGATAAGCAATATGGACTAACATCAGATCTCCATAACAAAGTGGCTTGTTTTGTTTGACCTTGTACGCAGCGCTTAGACAGTAGCAGTATGAGCTCCTGTGGGCTCAAAGGTGTCACTCTTTAGACAACAAGCTGCGAGGTAACGACGCGTGTGCAAAAATAAAAGACACAAAGGTAAAATGGTTGCATGACCATATAACTGCTAGTGTCTACTCTACTACTACCTGATTTGTACTAGTGATGTATATACTATTAACTCATTTTTCAATCTTGTTAGTGAAAAATAGGGGAAGGTGTATATAACACCTAAAAAATGTGTAATGTTTTTTCAAGGCGCACTACCAACCACCAGTGCTGGGGTCAGCGGCGAAGGCAACGTGGCTGCTGATGGAGGAGAGGATGCGGCAGTTGCAGGAGGATCTAGAGGGGGAGAGCCAGCAGCAGTGGCGGGCGGTGGTAAGTTAGATTCCTATCCTTACTTATTGACATTACACTCACTGCAAGGGTGTACTGTATAATACTGTACAGTTGAGAGTTACTAAGTAAGAAGTTGTTGTGAATGGTTGAAGACACCCTTTACTTAGCATTAGTAAAAGCATTAGCGGCAGGAGTGTTGAGTAAACAATGGCCTCTTCTATCTGATTTCAACTCAGCTGTGAAAGTTTTATGGAGAAGTCTAAAAGTCAGATCAGATGACCTTGATGGATGGGTTGGACGAAAAGGGAAAGAAGAGTGGAAGGAAGAAGGACGGGCAAGATTTTATGACTGGCAGAGAAGGATTTGTGGGATGCATGCAGCATGCATAGGTGGCTGATAGGAATCAGATGCATGGTTGGTTGAATGCCTGAAACTCCCACAAATGTTAAAGTCCAAGAAAGTGGGAGGATAGATACATACCAAAAATGTTATGCACTGTACTTGCTAGTGCTACCGTGACACTATTTGTAGAAATAATTTGTCTTACTGCTTTGCTAAGAGTATATTTTACAATAGTTTTGTTTTTTCTTCTTCATATATAGCTACTCCTTCCAAGGGGAAACCTGACAGGAAGGAGTTGGCAGACAAGGCCAGGCGCCGGAAGTTGGAGGCCATACAGACTGAATATCGTCGGCTGGTGGTTCTGGAAGAGGAGGAGGAGGAGGCGGCAGCAGCTGCAGCCTCCTCCAATGCCCCGGGCCCCAGTCACCGCCCTCCAGTGTTACGGCGCCACCGTCTCGCAGCCGCCCGCCGCCACCCCTCCATCGGTGCTGCCCCCACCCCCTGTGGATGCAACTGCTGCGCATTGAAGCGCCGTGTTGACCGACTGGAGGAGCAAGTTCGTGTCCTCCAGAGTCAAGCCCGCCAAACTTAGACCCTGTTTATTGCCCCTTTTTAAATTATTCTTTGGGTGGGTGGGAATCGGGCGTTGGGTTTTCTCTTTTCATTGGACAATTGGACATTTTCTTTACGGACATTGGTTGGGGTTAGGGAGAGGGGTGGGTCGGGTGTTGTGGGATTTTTTTACATAGTTTATTTTTGTTAGGGTATTAAATAATATATTTCTACTTTACATTCGATGTTGTTAATGTTTTCTGGGTGGGGTTACTGTTTTACATCACACTGTATCCTTCTTTCCTTGCTGGTGCAGGGCTGCCCACAGCCAGTGTTTGATTTAATAATTGGATGACTTTGTAAGACAGAAACAGATAGATGCGGCACCCCTCACCGAGTGACTTGTCCTAATAGTACTGTCAGTCTCTTCTACTCTAGGCACTCTGCAACTGGACTCAAAGGGGTGTGTGAAATTGAATTAATGAAAACATGTCCATTATTAATTATACCTCCCACAAACTACTCTTGCCTTTGCTTGATGTTTAACTTATGCACAGCGATGGCTGCATGGTGATGATGGTTTTCTTTCCTAACATGCCATGGTTGTGGTGGTGGTAGTAGTAGTAGTAGACACTGGCTTCAGCATTTGCAAAAAAAGAAAATGAGACAGTCAGTAGCCTGAAAGAGACTCTTCGAGGAGTAGTAGAATGAAGTACAGTACAGAACTTACTGTCAAACAATAATATGCAAAAATACAACAAAACATAATGGTGGTGGGGATAGCCTAGTAGTACACAGAGTTATAAACTCTAGTTGTGTCGAGTCACTTGACTAGTACAAAAGGGGGTGGTGGTGATGGACGGAGCATCAGAACCAATCAAACACTCACACCCACTCAACAGATCTGGGTTTGATCCATCACCATTCTTTAGCCCACTCTGCCACCCCAGTTCAGACATGGCCATATGCAAATCAGTCTGACCCTGTGCCTCATGGGAACAGTCCAGCCCGAACTGCCAAGCCATGCCTTCCCTGGACCAGAAACAAGCTTCCTAGGACCGGTTTCTGGCATTTCAGCCGTCTTCAGCCAGGCTTGCTTGAATCCAGTTGGCAGGGTATGCTCAGACGTGAGTCCCTTGCTCACTTTGCCACTGGATTCAAGCAAGCCTGGCTGAAGAAGGCTGAAATGCCAGAAACCGGTCCTAGGAAGCTTGTTTCCGGTCCAGGGAAGGCATGGCTTGGCAGTTCGGGCTGGACTGTTCCCATGAGGCACAGGGTCAGACTGATTTGCATATGGCCATGTCTGAACTGGGGTGGCAGAGTGGGCTAAAGAACGGTGATGGATCAAACCCAGATCTGTTGACTGGGTGTGAGTGTTTGATTGGTTCTGATGCCCCGTCCATCACCACCCTCTTTTGTACCTCTCTGTTCGCCATAAGTTGGCAGGGTATGCTCAGACGTGAGTCCCTTGCTCACTTTGCCACTGGATTCAAGCAAGCCTGGCTGAAGAAGGCTGAAATGCCAGAAACCGGTCCTAGGAAGCTTGTTTCCGGTCCAGGGAAGGCATGGCTTGGCAGTTCGGGCTGGACTGTTCCCATGAGGCACAGGGTCAGACTGATTTGCATATGGCCATGTCTGAACTGGGGTGGCAGAGTGGGCTAAAGAACGGTGATGGATCAAACCCAGATCTGTTGACTGGGTGTGAGTGTTTGATTGGTTCTGATGCCCCGTCCATCACCACCCTCTTTTGTACCTCTCTGTTCGCCATAAGTTGGCAGGGTATGCTCAGACGTGAGTCCCTTGCTCACTTTGCCACTGGATTCAAGCAAGCCTGGCTGAAGAAGGCTGAAATGCCAGAAACCGGTCCTAGGAAGCTTGTTTCCGGTCCAGGGAAGGCATGGCTTGGCAGTTCGGGCTGGACTGTTCCCATGAGGCACAGGGTCAGACTGATTTGCATATGGCCATGTCTGAACTGGGGTGGCAGAGTGGGCTAAAGAACGGTGATGGATCAAACCCAGATCTGTTGACTGGGTGTGAGTGTTTGATTGGTTCTGATGCCCCGTCCATCACCACCCTCTTTTGTACCTCTCTGTTCGCCATAAGTTGGCAGGGTATGCTCAGACGTGAGTCCCTTGCTCACTTTGCCACTGGATTCAAGCAAGCCTGGCTGAAGAAGGCTGAAATGCCAGAAACCGGTCCTAGGAAGCTTGTTTCCGGTCCAGGGAAGGCATGGCTTGGCAGTTCGGGCTGGACTGTTCCCATGAGGCACAGGGTCAGACTGATTTGCATATGGCCATGTCTGAACTGGGGTGGCAGAGTGGGCTAAAGAACGGTGATGGATCAAACCCAGATCTGTTGACTGGGTGTGAGTGTTTGATTGGTTCTGATGCCCCGTCCATCACCACCCTCTTTTGTACCTCTCTGTTCGCCATAAGTTGGCAGGGTATGCTCAGACGTGAGTCCCTTGCTCACTTTGCCACTGGATTCAAGCAAGCCTGGCTGAAGAAGGCTGAAATGCCAGAAACCGGTCCTAGGAAGCTTGTTTCCGGTCCAGGGAAGGCATGGCTTGGCAGTTCGGGCTGGACTGTTCCCATGAGGCACAGGGTCAGACTGATTTGCATATGGCCATGTCTGAACTGGGGTGGCAGAGTGGGCTAAAGAACGGTGATGGATCAAACCCAGATCTGTTGACTGGGTGTGAGTGTTTGATTGGTTCTGATGCCCCGTCCATCACCACCCTCTTTTGTACCTCTCTGTTCGCCATAAGTTGGCAGGGTATGCTCAGACGTGAGTCCCTTGCTCACTTTGCCACTGGATTCAAGCAAGCCTGGCTGAAGAAGGCTGAAATGCCAGAAACCGGTCCTAGGAAGCTTGTTTCCGGTCCAGGGAAGGCATGGCTTGGCAGTTCGGGCTGGACTGTTCCCATGAGGCACAGGGTCAGACTGATTTGCATATGGCCATGTCTGAACTGGGGTGGCAGAGTGGGCTAAAGAACGGTGATGGATCAAACCCAGATCTGTTGACTGGGTGTGAGTGTTTGATTGGTTCTGATGCCCCGTCCATCACCACCCTCTTTTGTACCTCTCTGTTCGCCATAAGTTGGCAGGGTATGCTCAGACGTGAGTCCCTTGCTCACTTTGCCACTGGATTCAAGCAAGCCTGGCTGAAGAAGGCTGAAATGCCAGAAACCGGTCCTATGAAGCTTGTTTCCGGTCCAGGGAAGGCATGGCTTGGCAGTTCGGGCTGGACTGTTCCCATGAGGCACAGGGTCAGACTGATTTGCATATGGCCATGTCTGAACTGGGGTGGCAGAGTGGGCTAAAGAACGGTGATGGATCAAACCCAGATCTGTTGACTGGGTGTGAGTGTTTGATTGGTTCTGATGCCCCGTCCATCACCACCCTCTTTTGTACCTCTCTGTTCGCCATAAGTTGGCAGGGTATGCTCAGACGTGAGTCCCTTGCTCACTTTGCCACTGGATTCAAGCAAGCCTGGCTGAAGAAGGCTGAAATGCCAGAAACCGGTCCTAGGAAGCTTGTTTCCGGTCCAGGGAAGGCATGGCTTGGCAGTTCGGGCTGGACTGTTCCCATGAGGCACAGGGTCAGACTGATTTGCATATGGCCATGTCTGAACTGGGGTGGCAGAGTGGGCTAAAGAACGGTGATGGATCAAACCCAGATCTGTTGACTGGGTGTGAGTGTTTGATTGGTTCTGATGCCCCGTCCATCACCACCCTCTTTTGTACCTCTCTGTTCGCCATAAGTTGGCAGGGTATGCTCAGACGTGAGTCCCTTGCTCACTTTGCCACTGGATTCAAGCAAGCCTGGCTGAAGAAGGCTGAAATGCCAGAAACCGGTCCTAGGAAGCTTGTTTCCGGTCCAGGGAAGGCATGGCTTGGCAGTTCGGGCTGGACTGTTCCCATGAGGCACAGGGTCAGACTGATTTGCATATGGCCATGTCTGAACTGGGGTGGCAGAGTGGGCTAAAGAACGGTGATGGATCAAACCCAGATCTGTTGACTGAGTGTGAGTGTTTGATTGGTTCTGATGCCCCGTCCATCACCACCCTCTTTTGTACCTCTCTGTTCGCCATAAGTTGGCAGGGTATGCTCAGACGTGAGTCCCTTGCTCACTTTGCCACTGGATTCAAGCAAGCCTGGCTGAAGAAGGCTGAAATGCCAGAAACCGGTCCTAGGAAGCTTGTTTCCGGTCCAGGGAAGGCATGGCTTGGCAGTTCGGGCTGGACTGTTCCCATGAGGCACAGGGTCAGACTGATTTGCATATGGCCATGTCTGAACTGGGGTGGCAGAGTGGGCTAAAGAACGGTGATGGATCAAACCCAGATCTGTTGACTGGGTGTGAGTGTTTGATTGGTTCTGATGCCCCGTCCATCACCACCCTCTTTTGTACCTCTCTGTTCGCCATAAGTTGGCAGGGTATGCTCAGACGTGAGTCCCTTGCTCACTTTGCCACTGGATTCAAGCAAGCCTGGCTGAAGAAGGCTGAAATGCCAGAAACCGGTCCTAGGAAGCTTGTTTCCGGTCCAGGGAAGGCATGGCTTGGCAGTTCGGGCTGGACTGTTCCCATGAGGCACAGGGTCAGACTGATTTGCATATGGCCATGTCTGAACTGGGGTGGCAGAGTGGGCTAAAGAACGGTGATGGATCAAACCCAGATCTGTTGACTGGGTGTGAGTGTTTGATTGGTTCTGATGCCCCGTCCATCACCACCCTCTTTTGTACCTCTCTGTTCGCCATAAGTTGGCAGGGTATGCTCAGACGTGAGTCCCTTGCTCACTTTGCCACTGGATTCAAGCAAGCCTGGCTGAAGAAGGCTGAAATGCCAGAAACCGGTCCTAGGAAGCTTGTTTCCGGTCCAGGGAAGGCATGGTTTGGCAGTTCGGGCTGGACTGTTCCCATGAGGCACAGGGTCAGACTGATTTGCATATGGCCATGTCTGAACTGGGGTGGCAGAGTGGGCTAAAGAACGGTGATGGATCAAACCCAGATCTGTTGACTGGGTGTGAGTGTTTGATTGGTTCTGATGCCCCGTCCATCACCACCCTCTTTTGTACCTCTCTGTTCGCCATAAGTTGGCAGGGTATGCTCAGACGTGAGTCCCTTGCTCACTTTGCCACTGGATTCAAGCAAGCCTGGCTGAAGAAGGCTGAAATGCCAGAAACCGGTCCTAGGAAGCTTGTTTCCGGTCCAGGGAAGGCATGGCTTGGCAGTTCGGGCTGGACTGTTCCCATGAGGCACAGGGTCAGACTGATTTGCATATGGCCATGTCTGAACTGGGGTGGCAGAGTGGGCTAAAGAACGGTGATGGATCAAACCCAGATCTGTTGACTGGGTGTGAGTGTTTGATTGGTTCTGATGCCCCGTCCATCACCACCCTCTTTTGTACCTCTCTGTTCGCCATAAGTTGGCAGGGTATGCTCAGACGTGAGTCCCTTGCTCACTTTGCCACTGGATTCAAGCAAGCCTGGCTGAAGAAGGCTGAAATGCCAGAAACCGGTCCTAGGAAGCTTGTTTCCGGTCCAGGGAAGGCATGGCTTGGCAGTTCGGGCTGGACTGTTCCCATGAGGCACAGGGTCAGACTGATTTGCATATGGCCATGTCTGAACTGGGGTGGCAGAGTGGGCTAAAGAACGGTGATGGATCAAACCCAGATCTGTTGACTGGGTGTGAGTGTTTGATTGGTTCTGATGCCCCGTCCATCACCACCCTCTTTTGTACCTCTCTGTTCGCCATAAGATGGCAGGGTATGCTCAGACGTGAGTCCCTTGCTCACTTTGCCACTGGATTCAAGCAAGCCTGGCTGAAGAAGGCTGAAATGCCAGAAACCGGTCCTAGGAAGCTTGTTTCCGGTCCAGGGAAGGCATGGCTTGGCAGTTCGGGCTGGACTGTTCCCATGAGGCACAGGGTCAGACTGATTTGCATATGGCCATGTCTGAACTGGGGTGGCAGAGTGGGCTAAAGAACGGTGATGGATCAAACCCAGATCTGTTGACTGGGTGTGAGTGTTTGATTGGTTCTGATGCCCCGTCCATCACCACCCTCTTTTGTACCTCTCTGTTCGCCATAAGTTGGCAGGGTATGCTCAGACGTGAGTCCCTTGCTCACTTTGCCACTGGATTCAAGCAAGCCTGGCTGAAGAAGGCTGAAATGCCAGAAACCGGTCCTAGGAAGCTTGTTTCCGGTCCAGGGAAGGCATGGCTTGGCAGTTCGGGCTAGACTGTTCCCATGAGGCACAGGGTCAGACTGATTTGCATATGGCCATGTCTGAACTGGGGTGGCAGAGTGGGCTAAAGAACGGTGATGGATCAAACCCAGATCTGTTGACTGGGTGTGAGTGTTTGATTGGTTCTGATGCCCCGTCCATCACCACCCTCTTTTGTACCTCTCTGTTCGCCATAAGTTGGCAGGGTATGCTCAGACGTGAGTCCCTTGCTCACTTTGCCACTGGATTCAAGCAAGCCTGGCTGAAGAAGGCTGAAATGCCAGAAACCGGTCCTAGGAAGCTTGTTTCTGGTCCAGGGAAGGCATGGCTTGGCAGTTCGGGCTGCACTGTTCCCATGAGGCACAGGGTCAGACTGATTTGCATATGGCCATGTCTGAACTGGGGTGGCAGAGTGGGCTAAAGAACGGTGATGGATCAAACCCAGATCTGTTGACTGGGTGTGAGTGTTTGATTGGTTCTGATGCCCCGTCCATCACCACCCTCTTTTGTACCTCTCTGTTCGCCATAAGTTGGCAGGGTATGCTCAGACGTGAGTCCCTTGCTCACTTTGCCACTGGATTCAAGCAAGCCTGGCTGAAGAAGGCTGAAATGCCAGAAACCGGTCCTAGGAAGCTTGTTTCCGGTCCAGGGAAGGCATGGCTTGGCAGTTCGGGCTGGACTGTTCCCATGAGGCACAGGGTCAGACTGATTTGCATATGGCCATGTCTGAACTGGGGTGGCAGAGTGGGCTAAAGAACGGTGATGGATCAAACCCAGATCTGTTGACTGGGTGTGAGTGTTTGATTGGTTCTGATGCCCCATCCATCACCACCCTCTTTTGTACCTCTCTGTTCGCCATAAGTTGGCAGGGTATGCTCAGACGTGAGTCCCTTGCTCACTTTGCCACTGGATTCAAGCAAGCCTGGCTGAAGAAGGCTGAAATGCCAGAAACCGGTCCTAGGAAGCTTGTTTCCGGTCCAGGGAAGGCATGGCTTGGCAGTTCGGGCTGGACTGTTCCCATGAGGCACAGGGTCAGACTGATTTGCATATGGCCATGTCTGAACTGGGGTGGCAGAGTGGGCTAAAGAACGGTGATGGATCAAACCCAGATCTGTTGACTGGGTGTGAGTGTTTGATTGGTTCTGATGCCACGTCCATCACCACCCTCTTTTGTACCTCTCTGTTCGCCATAAGTTGGCAGGGTATGCTCAGACGTGAGTCCCTTGCTCACTTTGCCACTGGATTCAAGCAAGCCTGGCTGAAGAAGGCTGAAATGCCAGAAACCGGTCCTAGGAAGCTTGTTTCCGGTCCAGGGAAGGCATGGCTTGGCAGTTCGGGCTGGACTGTTCCCATGAGGCACAGGGTCAGACTGATTTGCATATGGCCATGTCTGAACTGGGGTGGCAGAGTGGGCTAAAGAACGGTGATGGATCAAACCCAGATCTGTTGACTGGGTGTGAGTGTTTGATTGGTTCTGATGCCCCGTCCATCACCACCCTCTTTTGTACCTCTCTGTTCGCCATAAGTTGGCAGGGTATGCTCAGACGTGAGTCCCTTGCTCACTTTGCCACTGGATTCAAGCAAGCCTGTCTGAAGAAGGCTGAAATGCCAGAAACCGGTCCTAGGAAGCTTGTTTCCGGTCCAGGGAAGGCATGGCTTGGCAGTTCGGGCTGGACTGTTCCCATGAGGCACAGGGTCAGACTGATTTGCATATGGCCATGTCTGAACTGGGGTGGCAGAGTGGGCTAAAGAACGGTGATGGATCAAACCCAGATCTGTTGACTGGGTGTGAGTGTTTGATTGGTTCTGATGCCCCGTCCATCACCACCCTCTTTTGTACCTCTCTGTTCGCCATAAGTTGGCAGGGTATGCTCAGACGTGAGTCCCTTGCTCACTTTGCCACTGGATTCAAGCAAGCCTGGCTGAAGAAGGCTGAAATGCCAGAAACCGTTCCTAGGAAGCTTGTTTCCGGTCCAGGGAAGGCATGGCTTGGCAGTTCGGGCTGGACTGTTCCCATGAGGCACAGGGTCAGACTGATTTGCATATGACCATGTCTGAACTGGGGTGGCAGAGTGGGCTAAAGAACGGTGATGGATCAAACCCAGATCTGTTGACTGGGTGTGAGTGTTTGATTGGTTCTGATGCCCCGTCCATCACCACCCTCTTTTGTACCTCTCGAGTCACTTGACTAGGCCTACAGTACAATGGTCACAAGCGTAACTGTTAGTGCTGTGTAGGAGGATGACAACAAATGAAATCCATTAATCCAATCAATGCCGGCAATTAATGCTGATGTATTAGGCTCCTTTGGCAAAAAAATTACCTCACAAATATACTGCTCATGGGTGGGCAAGCGTGTGATAAATTATTGGTGTACATTTAATGTAAGAGTGATTAATATAGAACTAGTAAAGCTAGCCAATCAAACAGCGTGGGAAAACAAAGTTATTTTATAAAAGAACCCTCACTCACCAACCTGGTTGGTGACATGCTTCTTCTTGGGGTTCCCACCAGAGAGGCCGAGTGCCTCCCTGGTGTGCTTCGATGCCTGAGTTACAGCGGAGCAGGTTTCTTGTGGGGGTGATTGTGAAAATGTGGTGTAAGTATTAAAAGGTGGCTGGTTTTAACCAACAATGATTTATTCCAGGTAAACCAACAACCGTTTAAAACCAAGTGGGACGGACATGAACTGGCTGGTTAGGATAACCAGAGTTGTCCAATTTAAAATAAGTGGAAGGATATGGTCAACATGTTTCAGCTTTTGTTGCAAATTTGCTAAGCATTCTTCAGGACCAGGTGAGATTCCACGGCGGTATGCGCACGCTAAGGCGCACCCTAACCTGTGGAACCGTGCTAGTGGTAAAACTTACGGTTCTACCGATGTGGCCTCCTGGGATTTCCTGGGCCACTAAATTCTGCGAGAAAAACAAACAGGACACACATAAACGTATACATGTGGGACGATGGTCGGTTGTTGTATCCACATTGATTTGGTCAAATGGGGAGTTGAATCTTGGCATTCCTCTTGGTCCTGCCTTCCATGGATGCTCCGTCCATCAATCTTGGGTGACGCCACTGCCTGCCTGGCAGATGTAGATTCATTGGTAAGGTAAGTGTGCATTGTTTTCCCAAGTATAGCACAGGGTAAGACCCAGCCTGTAATTGTAGATGTAAAAACAAAAGGGATATTGAGAAACCAAGTTGAAAAAAATGCACAAGTTATGGTGTAGTGCAACAAGAACACTTTCCGAGGTGGCATGGGTGCATCATCTCTACTCTAGTCTGTTTCCAGCATTAACCTACAACACCAACAGAACAGAGCAGGCCCACGGTGACGGCACCCTTTTCACATCCTCCATTTAGCGTACATTTTTTGAAAGAGTTGGACAAAGCACATATCCAGCAACATAGCATTTTACAATTTAAGTGACTAAATCAATGCACCGCAGTCATACCACCGCTACACTTGACTCCACCGCTATACAGAGATTTAGGTCTGCTGTGGTTGTTGTTTACTTGTTTACCTTTTATGCCACCCGTGTACTGAGTGACTGTGAAGATACTATGTCACCGTGGTCATCATGATGGTGTTGTTCAACTCAGTCTGCAGTGTACCAAGTGAGTCCCCTTCCTATATTCAAAATGCAATGTATCGGCCTGCAGCAGAAGTACAAATTTGTTATTAAAAATACAAGAACGGAAAAGGGACTTGAGTTACTTTTAGTGTGTAGATTATTACATAAAGTACACAATGAAGTAACTTCATGCACAACAAACAACAACAAAATCACTCAGTCAGCGTCCAATGCATGGCATCATTCATTACCTGTTCCTTCTCATCTTCAGTTAATGGGCAGTCTCTCTCGGATCAGAAAGGAGGATAGCTATAGTAGTCATCATCAATCATGTTCCACTTCTTTTGGAGGGACTAGGAAATATTTTCTTTTTTCTTCTATTTTGCATCATCCAATCATCATCTGTCTTCTTGAGGGCAATGGATTTAGGGAGATTCAGGAGGATGGAGGAGCAGGATTCAGAGGAGTGTACTGTGATATGCAGACAGCTGAAACTTGTATATGGCAATAAAACAATTAGAGGACGGTAGTGATGGATTTGTTGTGATTCGAAGTTTCTAACCAGAAAGACAGACACACAAATAAAAGAAAATAAGGGAGGAAGACAGTAAGAACTGGAAGTGCAAGCCTAATTGTCAGGGAAGTATAGCTCGTCCTCAAACTCGGGGGGTTCAACCAGAAGTAGGTAATCATCATCTAACACACCACTTCCGTCACCTGAGCCGCTGTCCTCATCTTCCTTCCTTGATTCATGTATTGTGTAATTCGGTGGTATAAAGTGCTGATTCATTTTGATCATGGTTAACCTCTCCACGTTTTTGGGCGAGAGACTGGTCCTTCTCACTGTTACAATGGAACCAGCAGCACTGAAAACACGTTCAGAAGAGACACTTGCAACAGGGCAAGCCAGATATTTTATCGCCAGCCTGCTGAGCAGTGGCCATTGGCCCCTTTTCCCATACCAATAGCGCAATGGGTTTTGATCAATGTACACCTCTGTTGGGTCGTCCAGATAGGCCTGGACCATCCGCTCAATGTTCAGGGGTGCAAAACTTTTTTCGGGCTCTTTTCTCATTGCATCATCACTGGACTTACCAATGCCTTGCTGTAAATACCAATCCTGTAATGATTTTACTGGGCCTAATGATCCAGTTCTTGCTGTTGTCGATAATGTTGGTGAGTGTTCTGAGCCAAACGCACTGCCCTCAGGCTCTGAAGTTGAACTTGACGCCGGATGCCCTGCTGCAGTACTTGTTGTGGGTTTATCTAGCGGACTTTTAATTAGCAGCCGTTCATTTTCCAACTTACTCACTGACTCAGCTATCCAAGTTTTGTACCGGGCAACATCCATTTCTGAAAAAGGAATTAATGTCTTCAGTGCCCATTTTGTCCGTGGATCCAGAATTGTGGCACAAATGTAATGTTTTTATGACAAAATCTTATTTTGCACCCTTGTATTGTCAGCTGAACGACGGGCTAAGCTCTCCACCAACTCATATGCTTCTTTTTTTCCTCTACATCTTTGTATGCTTCAGACACCTCCTTCAGCTGATGCTCTAGCATTTGCAACAATGGGATAGCTTGGCCCATAGTACAGTCCTCCTTGCTGACTTCACGTGTGAAGACCTCAAAAGGAAGAAGCATCTCAGTCAGACATTTAACTAGGCGCCATTGGTCCATCTGAAGGGTCATGCCTTTCACAGTAGCATCCCCACTTTGCATGACATATTCATTGATTGGCCTGTACTGCTCAAACAGACGGTCAAGCATGAAATAAGTTGAGTTCCAACGTGTTGCCACCTCCTGGATAAGTGCTTTGACTGGCATTCTATAGTCACGTTGAATGATCCTCAGCTGCTTCCGAGCTTTACAAGAATGGCTGAAATGAGTGCATATTCTTCGGCAGGTGGTCAGTAAGTTGCTGACTATGGCTTCTTTTTTCAGAAAGTCTTGAACAATAATGTTAATGCAGTGTGCCAAACAGGGAACCCTGAAATATGAACCAAGCTCCATGGCCTTAAGTACATTACTGCCATTATCTGTGGAAACAAAACCAACTTAAGCCCTCTTGGGCGCAGCCATTCAAAAGCTTGCTGTGAAACTCTTCCAATATGTTTACAGCAGTATGAGATTTCTCCATGGTGAACATGGATTCAGTTGAATGTTTCCGAGTAGCTTTAAAAATCTCAGCTGTGTCAACTGCACCTACTTCAGATAGCTTATCTCTGACCCCCACAAATGAGACCCAGTGTGCAGTGATGCACATGTAATCAGTGGCTTGCAACTGGTCCACATGTCTGTTATTAGGTGGATATTGTGAACAGCACTCTGCTGCAAAGCTTGTCCAACCAATTCCAGCACATCATGATGTAGTACTGGATCAGCAACTCTTGCCAAATAGGACCGGCTGGGAACCTTCCATTTAGGGCAGATGGTTGACACAAATTCAAGGAAACCCACTCCTTCCACAAATGAAAAAGGGAGAAGGTCCAGCGCTAACATTTTATCAAGCTTCGCATTGTACAACCGTCCCGTTGGGTGGTTGCGTTGGTACTGCCCCTCCAACCTAAGCATGCTGTCAATGGTAGGCTGGATTATTTTCCTTTGTGGTGCAGTTGTTTTCTTTAACCCAGTTAGGCTCAATGACGCACTTTGTTTCATTGCAGTACTACTCGGTCGCCTTGGTGTCTCAGCCTGACTCTGACTCTTACTGCGGTGCCACTGAGATGTTGCTGAGGAGGATGTGGGCGGTACCACTACACTACTGGGGACAGGGCTAGAAATGTCTCCCTCTTGTTCACCTTCCACAGCGATTATATCGTCCCCTGATTCTTCATGCCCAACAACAATGGGTTGAGTTTTACTTTGTTCTAAGCGAAGTAGGTGAGCCTCCCACACGATAGTTTGGTGTATTTTGAGATGACCTGTTTGGCCTCCGGTACAATAGTTTGTACCAAGCTTACCCCGCCTAACAGCATGTCGACAAATTGAGCATATAACAATGTTCTCCCCCTACTGCTAACCGAAAAGAAGTCCCAAACTGGGGAGGAGAAATTTCTGGTGCTGCTGGATGTGCCACTTTCAATACCAGATGAACTGGAGGGTGTGCTTGGAATGTGACTCTGTGCAGCTACACTGTGACTTCTACCACTATCTACTGAGGTGGTGGTTGAGCTGGATGTAGGTCCCTGCCTTTCCTTTGCAAATGAAATTATGGAAGCTGGAGGCTGTGGTGGTGTTACCTGTGTTGGTGGTAACCGTGCTACATCCCTTGCAGCCATTTTGGATAGGGTAATAATGTTGGTCTCCATATCCTTGGGCCGGGAGTGATGTCCGTGATGACTGGCTCGTCATCATCATCATCCCCCTCTTGTACATCTACCTCCATAACTCTAAGGCTTTCTGGAACCTTCCTTTTCACTAGCCTTGTCTTGTGGCGTACATCACTCTCAGACTGAGCTGGTGGCTTCCAAGTGGCATCAAGATCATCAGAAGCTGGGCTTGAAGAAGAAGATGATGGACTAACCCTCTTTTTCCTTGCTGGGGGTCTGGAAGACAATGGATCTTCTGAAACAGTGGATTGACCCTCTTTGTCTGCAGGAAGCTCGATTTCCTGAAATGCCCCTACTTCAGAAGGAACAACTACTATTGTGGGCTGTTGTTGTGGCTGTTCTCGAGGCTGCGGCTGTTCTTGCAGCTGCGGCTGTTCTTGCAGCTGCGGCTGTTCTTGCTGCTGCTGCTGTTCTTGCGGCTGCTGCTGTTCTTGCAGCTGCTGCTGTTCTTGCGACTGCGCCTGCTGCTGCAGACTTATCTGCTGAGTTTCCGCCTAGGTTGATTGTGTACTACTTTGCGATAATGACATTTCAACATCGCTGCTCGTTAGTAGACTGGCTATTTCTGTGACACTCATGGGCTTGGGCCTAGGTTGGTGGGGTTGGCCCCCTGGTGTGGATGTGCTGCTCCCAGCTTGGTTCCCGCCGGACAACGCTGCTGTAGGCATGTGTTTTTTGGTCCCAGAAACATTTGCCGGCACACCAGTCGTGGTTAGTGCCTCTTGCTTTTTCTGTTCCTTCTTCTTCTCACCGGCAACTTTCTTGGTACTGGAAGACCTGGTACCTTTCTTTGGGGCCATCTTCTTCAGAGGTCAGACAGGACGCAGGTGCACAAGTTGCAGAGATGTCTGTGGTCACACGTGGACGTGATATGGTGCGCAGCAGGACTTCTGTCTGGCAGTACAACGGATGATGTTGATAGTTACCTCCTCCTCTGTCTTTTTGTGCACCTAAAAGCAAATAAGCCAGGAGAAGAACAATAGTGAAATGTTGCGTGTGTTGTTGTGGTTCAATTACTACTAGTACAAACAAACAAATAAAAGATATAGTGTAGCCATTTGTGAGACTTTGGCAACAAGGGCTATGGTATACTACTTACTGTGTACAGTGTACACACTACACTCTCAGGAAGGATAGGAAAGAATAAGAACAACAACCAAAATGCAAATGTAATGGAAGGGAGCTGCTGCTGGCAAAGGGGATGGATGGAAGCAGTAAGCCAATAGGAAAACTATGCAGGCCCATATGGCAAAAGCAGCACACTAATAATAACTCCCACCAGAAAAGGCCACCAGCCACATGGACACTCACAAGCAACAAGCAGGAGGCCAGGGAAACAATGAACTGACAAAAGGCCTATAAAAGAAGCCAGGCAAAAGATGCATGCTAAACCACACTGCTGTGCCTTTTTAATGCAATAAAATGCAAAAACGAAAATCCACAGGGCAAAACAAGGTCTGCAGGGTGCACACCAACACACCAGGCACACACAACAAAGGCATTTCTTTAACACACACCCAAAAACAGAAATACCCCCCAAAAACACATTTTCCAACTCAATCCAATGCCATCCATGCCCTAAATTATGTTTAAATTCAACAGAACACACACAGATAAACACATGTTTAATGCACCTGTGGCTACCTGCTCTGAGCCTACTGGATGAAAGCAGGCCCGTGGGCAGACAGGGCCACACAAGCTTGCAGGCCTAGGCTTCAAAATAGCCACCAGCCACATGGCCAGGCCCACCCAACTACAAGAAACAGAAGACAGACAATGTAGGCCTGTTGCAAAAAACGCACTGCCTGCCTTCAAAATGACCGCCAGCCTCATGGCCAGGCCCACAACAAGAAGCCTAGGCCACAAAGGAATACCATGCAGGCCTATATATGGCAAAAGCAGCACACTAATAACTCCCACCAGAAAAGGTCACTGGCCACATGGACACTCACAAATCACAAGCAACAAGCAGGAGGCCTGGGAAACAACAATGAACTGACAAAAGGCCCATAAAAGAAGCCAGGCAAAAGATGCATGCTAAACCACACTACTGTGCCTTATTAATGCAATAAAATGCAAAAACGAAAATCCACAGTCCAAAACAGGCTCTGCAGGGTGCACACCAACACACCAGGCACACACAACAAAGGCATTTCTTTAACACACACCCAAAAACAGAAATACCCCCCAAAAACACATTTTCCAACTCAATCCAATGCCATCCATGCCCTAAATTATGTTTGAAAAACATTCAACACACACCAAAGGAACAGTTGCTTCATCATGCACCCACCCATGACTAGCTCTGGGCCTACTGGCTACCCCCCAACAATTTAAAAAAAAGAATGATAAGTACTAAAATTGTAGTTGCAGCAACTGCAATGCCCCCGATCAAACAGACACAACACCAACTTACTTGTAAAATATCAAATTCAAAAGTCCTCAAATCCAATGATAATGATGCAGCAGACACAAAGAGTGATCCTTCCAGCACAAATCTAAAGGCAGAATAAACAGGAGATGGACAAAGCACTGGGAGGAGCCTGCTGGACAGGGACAGGAAGTTGGAGACTCTGTGGCACTTCCTCCCTCTCCCCTTTAAAAAGGACTCCTTGCACAAAAAAGGACAGCCTGTCAATCTGAGGAGTTTTTTCCATTCAAATCATCATTTACAGAAGGTTTTATGCAGCTAGAGTTAATATTCTTCTCCAAATTGAAAATTTGGCGTTTTCACGATCGCTACCTTCACCACTCTTCAGCCGGCTGTCGATGGCGCGTCCAAAATGACGTGTTAGCGATCTCATGCTCTCTGTCGCGGTGGAGATCGACTTGTTTGCGACCTCACGCTCTCTCTCACGGTGGAAAATGAAGTGTTTGCGATCTCAGACTCTTGCGGTGTTTGATGGCGAGGCGAATGCCATGATCGCGATCTCTCACGGGATAGCGCAACCGGCTATCAACATCTCGTGGAGCACGCGAACAGATTGGAAAACTCGTTGGCGAACGCAGGGATCCCGGTAAGGCGATCGTGCGCTCGAGAATGCATTTTCAAAGCGCGAACATGAAAAAAATCTTCGCGGCGTGGCAAATAGCGGAAATTTTTGCATTTTCGCGCTCTCCGCGGCACGCAAAAATGTCAAAACATCGCAAATTCCGCGAGCGGAACGGAATTTGACGCCCACCCTTAGTAACAGAACCTGGTGAGAGCTACACAAGTAACCCCATCCTTTCCCTGGGTGTCTGGTTTTCAAAACTGTACAGGTTTTCTAGGTTTCCCTAGGTGACGGCTGAGCTAGGGTTCAAAATCCACAGCTAGGCACATTGCAAAAAAGGGTCAGCTTTCACTGGAAAAATGAGATGTGTCCACGTTGTGTTTTGGGCCATCTCTTGTTGACTGCACTAGGCCTACCCACACAAATGAGGTACCATTTTTATTGGCAGACTTAGAGGAACACAGAAGAGTAGAACAAGTGTTATTACCAATTGACTTTATATGCACTTCTGCCTTCCAAATGTAAGACAGTGAGTAAAAAAGAAGTTATTTTGAAAAATGCCCTCTATTTCACATGCTAGAATGGGGACTGTTAGACATGGGATTTCTGGTTGGCTAGGGCTTGCGCCTAATAGAGGCAGAAACCACCACTCTAGTCAGGGCAAGGGAGTTACACGCTGAAGATAACCCCTGCTCACCACCTTGGTAGCTTGGCACGAGCAGTCAGGCTTATCCCAGAGGCAATGTGTAAAGCATTTGTGCAACACACACACACAGCAGCAACACACTAGGCACCCCACAAAAGAAACTCCACACAAGGTTATATAAAAAATAGCCTTTGTATTACCCAAAACACATTAGAATCATAATAACACATATACACTGTGCCAACTGGCATCAGGTAATAATTTACAGGGGATTATATACATGACAGGGCCAATCGGGCCACTGTCAGAACCATCACAAATCACAAGTAGCAAAAATAACCAGTAGCTACTGGTACAATACTGTATTTAGCATCATCACCTGCAACATAAATGCATTATGTCTATATCACCTTAGGCATAAAACACATTTGCATAGACATCCAAAGCATAAATCACATTTAGGAGTGCACTGTAGTAACACTCCCCAGGTGCATACATCACCCTCAACATAAACACAATATGCAATATCACATTAATCATGCACCACAGTAACCCTAACATGGTGCATCCATCCTCTTTGTGCTCTCACCAGAACACCAAATGACCCCTGGCCAACTGGCCTTCTCTTTGGCTCAAATGCCCTCTGTCCAAAATGTCAGGGCTCTAACTGGGGCCTTCCACTGGCCATTTGGCTGCCACTGTGTGTCATGCACTGCGGGGTTAGGGGGTGGTGCGTCTCACCCCCTCCTCCTCATAAAATCAAAGAGGCCCCCTCGTTGCAGCTGCCCGTGCTCTCTGAGACAGTCAACTAGCACTGGCACCATCGTGCCTCACGGGTCCCACTCAGGGAACCAAAATTCCCCCCAATCGGCACCCGTAGTGCCCAGCACCAACAGTGCCACGTGAGCTCAAAAAGGAATGCACCCTTCGGTGCAGCTGCCAGCGTTCTTGCGGTGCAGGTGTGCAGGCAAAGTGCTGGCACTTAACAGTGCCTGAGGAACCCATTCACCGGGCTCCTCCTGGTGCATGCAATCATCCAACGTTGGGACTTGTCTCCTCTGGCTGGCCCACTCAAGGCTGTTCAGAGCTCCCTGCTCCCTCTCACAGCCTCCGGTCTGGCACCCACAGTGCCTGGAACAGGCCCCACTCACCGGGGTCTTCTTTGCTGCTTTCTGTGGCCTTCCCCTCCGCCAACACGCAGGACTCCGGCCACACGGGGGAGGCTTCCGCTAGGTGGTAGGTTCTGCGGCGTCTCTCCTCAGCTTCCAGGCAGCAGACGGGGTCTTAGGCCACGCCCCAGCCAGGCACGGAAGCCTAGCTTCCTCTGTGGCCACGCTTCTCGTTCACGGAGGCAATGTAGACTCCAGTCTTCCTTCAGGCATCACTCTGCCTGTCTCCCGCTGGCGCTCCCCTTCCGGCCCCGCCCATAATCAATCAATCAATCAATCAATCATTTGTAGAGCGCACTACATACCCGCGAGGGTCTCAAGGCGCTGGGAGGTGGGGGCGGGGGCCGCTACTGGTCAAACAGCCATGTCTTGAGTAGCCTCCTGAAGGTCAGCAGGTCTTGGGTCTGTCGTAGGCTGAGTTGGAGGGTGTTCCAGGTCTTGGCGGCGAGGTGGGAGAAGGATCTTCCTCTGGTGGTTGTTCTCCGGATGCGAGGGACGGTGGCGAGGGCGAGGTCGGCGGTGCGGAGCTGGCGGTTGGGGATGTAGAAGGAAAGTCGTCTGTTGAGGTAGGCTGGACCGGTCTTGTGGAGTGCCTTGTGTGCGTGGATGAGGAGCTTGAAGGATATCCTCTTATCCTTGCCTGCCTTCCGGGTCGCTGCTTGTGGTGCAGCGGACAATTTCATCAGAAAAGACGCGGAGTGGGCTCCCGCTCAGTTTACACAAATACAGGGTGGGCTCCCACTAACAGGAGCACAAAAATGCAGGGTGGGCTCCAGCTTCCATCGCAATGCAGGGTAGGCTCCCGCTGTCTTCTGGAAACGCGGGGGAATACCCATGTCAGGATTCACTTGGTATACGACGCAGCCCAGCACTGCAGAGCCCACACGCTCCTCTTCTTTTGGCAGGACTGGAGTCCAAGAACTTCAGAGGGGCAAAACCTGGGCCAAGGCAGGCCAGCACACAGGACCCTCCAGCAGGGTGGCAGCCCCTCGTGGCGGTTCCTTCTGGGGCCCAGCATGTCCAAGTAAGCACAAGGAAGCACACCAACATGGGGTCACAGCCCCAGTATATATACAACATATTCCTTTGTCTGCGTTGGCACAGAGCTTGGGGGAACCAGCCTCAACTGGTTCTGGGTGGTATTGGAGCACTTTGTGTACATGGCTCCTCTTCCCCTTTGTCAGGTGGGGGCTCGTTCATCAGACCACCACAGGGGGGTGGAGCCAGCATTCCCCCAGGCAGGCACAAACCTATTCAGGGTCAGGGGACTACTCCTCCCACAACTCCAAATGCAGATCCCCTATTCAGACTAGCGCCGACTCACTCTGTCCTCCCTGGAGCCACACACACCTCACCAGCCCATGTTACTCCAGAGCCAGACATGCAATACACATCAGGTAGGCAGACACATAGCACACAGAAATGCCAACTTCTAAAAGTCACATTTCTAAAATAGTAATCATAAATCTGCGCACACCATTGCGCAGCATTTATTATTACTATTGCAAACATACCAAACTTGACCACGCTGCTCCTCTCATATCAGGAATTACCACTGAAACACTTATCAGGGAATCCCCAATGCATTCCTATGAGAGGGCAGCCTCACAGCAGTGAGAAACCAAAATGACTGTTTGTCACTACCAGAACATGTCACACACTTAAGGTACATGTCCTACCTTTTACCTACAATGAACCCTGCCCATAGAGCTATCTAGGGTCTACCTTAGGGGTGACTGACATACAGTAAAAGGGGGGTCACAGACGTGGCACACACTTTAGGTGTCACGTCCCACCAGCAGTTTCACTGCACGCACAGGCCCTGCAATGGCAGAGACCTGAGACAGTTTTGAAAGGCTACTTTGGTGGGTGGCGCAATCAGCACTGCAAGCCCAACAGTAGCATTCAATTTACTAGCCCTGGGCATCTGAGATAGCACTTTACAAGGAACTGACAGATAAATTAAATATGTCAAACTGGTGTAGACCAATCTTACCATGTTTACCACAGAAAGCACATGCACTTTACACTGAACAGCAGTGCTAAAATGCCCAGAGTCCTAAAACCACCAACACCATGTCAGAAAAAAGGCTAGGAGGAAGGCAAAAAGTTCAGGGATGACCCTGCAAAAAGGGCCAAGTCTAACAGGGACCCACAAATTCAGAGATGTGCAAATAACCATTTCTTCTAAACTCCATATTTTATTCCCATTTTGGAAATACTTAAGGTCTCCTTGATACCTATTTTTCACTCTTTATATTTTACTGAATTAATTGCTGTGTACCTGGCACACAATGAAAAACCTTTGCAAGGTGCAGCTCAGTTATTGGCTCTGGGTACCTCAGGTTCTTGGTGGTCCTACACGTCCTATATATCCCCACAACCACAAGGTTCCAGTGGACATAATGGTATATTGCTTTTAATTTTCTATACTTAGAAGAAGTTACAGGTGAAAGCGCAGGCACAAATTGCTGTATTTTGTTTAACTCAATTTCATTTTTTAATTTTATTTCAACTTTTAGTTTCTATAGGAAAACCTTGAAGGATCTACACAAATGACCCATTACTGAATTCAGAATGTTGTGTACTTTTCAGGAATGTATAGCTTTACGGGATCCATTATTGGTTTCATACCCATTTCGACCACTAACTGGAAGGAGGTTGAAAGCACACAAAAAAAGGAAAAATGGGCAATGTAAAATGCCAGAACTGTACAGAACAGTTTGGTTTTCTGACATAAAGCTGATGCTTTCTTCTGCAGCACTTTTTCCCATCCCCCCCTGGTGCTTTATTTTGGCTAATTTCTCATTCCCCTCCATTGGAATCCACAAACCTTGGGTACCTTTAGAATCCTCAGGATGTTGGAAGAAAAGGACACACATTTTGTGTGGGTATCTTATGTGGACAAAACGTTATGGGGGACCTAAGCGCTAACTACCCCAAATAGCCAAAAAAAAAGGCTTAGCACAGGGGAGGACTAGCAGCGAAGGGGTTAATATTAATAATCATAATAATAATGATAGTAGTAGTAGTATCATCATTAATACTACTTCTACTGCTACTATTACTAACAATATATTTTTTAATAATACAACCAATTATTATATTTATTATAATAATACTAATTGTTTTATAATGCTGTACATAGCTCCTCTGCTTCCGGTAAGTGCTGCAAGACTACAAGCTTATCTAACAAATGCAGACAGTATTGTTTTATATTCTGGAGTATTAAGCACACAGCAACACACGTGCAAATATGGAAATACATTCTTGTTGTTTCATCATATTAAACATGTATTAGCCATGGGTAGTCAAGGCTGCTTTGCTTTCCTCGGCTGTTCCTCATAATCCTGTCATATTAGTAATAAAAGACTCTTGTTTTTATGTAGCATTTCCAGTCACAATTGTGCCATTTGTAAATAATTAATAATAGCATTGATATTACTATTATCTACATTATCACATTTAATTCACTGACCTTGGAAGAATGAAAGTTTGAATTTGCCTACCCATGATATGAACTGGGGACTCTCAAATGAATGCACTTTTTAGTGGTGAACACACTGAGCTTTGTTGATGCAGGAGCCTTGAAGAGCCTGCACACATTGCTGGAGGTGAACAACACAATATTTGCAAGTCTTTTTACTGTGCAAACACTGGCTTGTTTCTGCACAGTAGTATATGGTTGCATCAGCTTCGATTTTTCAGGCAATAGCAGGCAAGCTTTGGCAACCTCAATTGGTGTGGTATAAGTACATGTTAACATGATTTGTACATGCCTATAATTTAATGAGTTACCACTTTAGAAGCAGACCAATTGGCTTAGCAAATGCTTGCTGTATAAAATTAAAATTGAAAAAGCAATCAATACATTGACTAGAAAACTGGAAACTCATTCAGCAGTTCCTTCACAATCAGTTGCCTTCAAGGGACATCACTCCTGGTGCTTTTCCATCTAGGTTGCTGGTTTACCAGAATTCAAATATATTAAAAGAAGTGGCAGCCTCTATCCTACTCATTTGCAGCAAATTAATATGTATCAGATGTAAGCTTCCAAGCATTGCTTAAGCGGTCTTTTTGAGGAAATATTTTAAAGGTTTAAGTCTATATTGTGTAAAGATGGAATAATCGTCTTTCTCTTAAAGTGTGCCATTGAATTCTGGTTAGTGTTGGACCTGACATCCTTAACTTTGTAGTTCCCCAAGACTTTTTGCCTTCATTCCACTATTTCTCTGAACTTATTTTTGTTGGCATTAGGACTCTGTGCACCTTACCTCTGCTAACTGGTTATATAGTGCTTGTGCTATCTCCTTAACACATGGTAAACTTTTCCAACATCTAATTGGCACATTTAATTTGTCTATAAGCCCCTAGTACATGGTACTAAATGTACCCAGCGCCTGTAAATTAAATGCTACTAGTAGGCTGCAGCACTCCTTGTACCCCCCACACTAAAGTAGCCTTTTAAAACATGCCTCAGGCCTGCCTCTGCAGCCTTTAGTGCAGTTTTAAAGTGCCATTTAGATGGGGGCAAAGTAAACCTTTTACCAGGCCTAAACCTTCTTTTTTACTACTTATAAATCACCCATAAGGTAGACCCTTAAGGCTCATAGAGCAGGATGCACGGAATTTAAAAAGTAGGGCATGCAGGTTTAACATTTACAAGTCCTGCAGTGAAAAATTCCTAAGGTCTTTCTTTAGCGTTGTAAGGCTATCTCTTCCATTTAAATAACACTGGGTTGCCTTATTACACCTAATAAGTGCTAACTTAAGTTGGAGACCAGATAGAGGAATGCAGTTTACCCTCAAATGAATTGTAATTCAAAAATCATCCTCTTTAATGGTAAAGTCAGATTTGATTTTAAGGTACTATTCAGAAAATACACTTTTAGAAATGTGGCACTTTTGTCTGACTAACCCAAACATGCCTTTCTGAAAGTATCCAGGTTTACATGACTTTGAATGGTTCTCATTTCTCCTGTGGTGTTTTGTGTATTCCTTCTAGACAGAGGAATAAAAGAGGCCATGGATGTGGGCAGGGCATTGCTCTCCTTAGCAGGATGTCCTGGGGGATGTTCTTAACCTTCCTGAGCTGAGCTTCAATGGGGTAGCCTCAGGGCTTAGCCACCCACTTCCTGACTTCTAGGAGCTGCCTGCTCTGCCACTGGCAATATAGCTCATACCTAGGCCTGGATGCCCTTTGTTTACTCTAGACAGTTAGAAGCCAAACCCAGGAAATGGAGAAGGTTAGACAAAGGGTGTATGCTGTACCCACAGGCTGGCACTGAGGATTAACCTTTCATCAGAACTCTCCCGGACCTGTGGAGGATTTAGAAGAACGACTACCCTGCTTTCTGAAGAAGCAACATTAGACCTGTTTGCCTTGTACCCAGGCTCCCCAGGAGTGACTCCATGGGTGAGTTGGAAGACCTGTTTGAGCTACATGAACACAAGCTTCCAGAAGTCTTCCTACTTTCCAGCTGACCAGACCCACTGGACCTAACCAGGTCCTGCTCTGCTAGCCTCTATGGGAGTGAGTCCCGACCCCCAAGTGCTGTCATCATGCTCCTGGACCCTTGACTGGAGTTGGAGCGCACACCTCCTTGCGCAACTGAATGTTTCACTGGAATCGGCAAAGTGCTGTGCAGACCATTGCAGGACCTTGTATTGCAGCACCTTGCAGACCTGTGGTGTCATCGAAACCAACACAGTACGGTGCAGACCGACGCAGGACCTCGGCTCAAAGCACCTCACACCTCCTGATCTACAGTTTCAGTGGGACTGACGCAGCGTAGTGGAGACCAGTGCAGGAACCCTCATGGCAGCTTTTCACAGACCAGCTGCTTCATCGTAACTGACGTGGCATGGTGCAAAATAGCGCAGGACATTGCAGCACCATGCAGCCCCTGCACCAAGGACAAAAAGGTATAATCCCATCGGGTGAGACTCAGTCCTGTACCCGGCCCGTGCTCCATTACAGTGTGTCTGAGCTTTTGTCTTTGTCTTGGTCCAGCGTAACCAGATAACTGTAGTTGGCACTTTGTGCATTTTGGTGCTATTTAAACTAGACACTTTAAAAACCTATAACTCCGGTTCTAGAAATTTGAATATTTTTGTGTTGATACAATTTATTTATTAAATTTGACTCTGTTTTATTAAATTTATTTGACACGTTTCCTGTGTTGTATTTTCACTTTATTATTGTTTGAGAGCTGCATAAATATTGTACACATAGCCTCAAAGTTAAGTTGCTTTTGTGACAAGCTACCAGTTGGTTACGCACAGGTTGACTTAGTGACTTGTATGGTTAACCCTGACCCTGATTGTGTTTATAGTTTGATTGTGGCTTCCTTCCCCCTCAACTAATAACACAAATTCTTACAGTTAATGTAATCATTTTTCTTTAAACACTTGAACATTGTCATGGTTCTTCTCGGTGTATCCCACCAATAGACCGAGCATTAAGTAGCATCTCACTGCACTCTGCTCTTTGTATTCTTTATACTTCAAAAACTTACTTGAACTTGTGATTGTCTTCACATATTTCTAGTGTTAGAGTCTTTGCAGCTCGTTAAAGCTCGACTTCAGCCTTAACAGGTATTTGGAGTCTTACTTTTCCTCTCAAATCAACTTCAGTTAATGGTTCCGGGAGAAACTTTCTATATACAACGTTTGACATGACTGGCTTACAACAGTTTGACCTCAGAGCGAGGGACTATTATTCAAAGCTTAGACGTTTTTAACGCTGATTTCACCCCACAGCTGCAGTGTGATTCGAAATGAATGAATTTCTTCTTTAAACGTGGGATGGACAAAATGTAATTTAACTTCCAAACGTATTGTCAGTTTTGTTAAACTTGTATAAAGATTTCATTTCAAAAACTGAAAATTCACCCAATAAAAGTGAGTTTGTGATTAGATTTCTGAGAAACCTACTTTTGTGGAATTTCTTTCTGACAGTTTAAACTTCATAAGAGTCACAATCATGAGAAGTTTGGGATGGAAAAACTTCTCACCACTCTTTTTATGTTCCCAGTCGACCTCTGAGAGGGCCGACCAATTGCTGTTGGTGATCCCAGCTGCTTGATGTAAAACCAGGAATGATAGTTATTCCTAGATCCTAGATCAAATTGAAATGAAATTACTTGACCTTGAGGAAATGGCCTTTTGGCAGAATATTTTATTTCAAAAGCCTGTGATGACCTTTGTCGTTCAGTGACTCAATGTTCGTAAGGGCACATAACAAAGCAATATAATGGGAATAAGAAACAGCAATGGGCTTCCAGCACCTAGATTTCCGTCTGCTTTTCCAACTGCTCCCCACACTTGTGGTTGACTAATTCGGTCCTTTTTTTGGACAGGTTGTTCTAATAACCTCCTCTGGTCAGATGTATCTTCACTCCTGTTTTCATCCATTTATAAGCGTTGAAAGTAAGGGTGTTGGTGTGGTGCAGCAACCCCACAACCATGCTGGAGTTCCAAAGATGAATGCGCTATAAAGATACCTTTAATTTTGTATTTATCTTGCCTCATTTTATGTGTGTTCATAGAAAAATGTCAAATGTCTGGCTGTCTGCTGACAAATTACTGCTTATTCTTTTAATATGGGGACTAGTGTTTACATTGATTTGTTTGACTGCAAAGTCAAAATATTTTGTAAACTGTACTGTCTGCCAATCTTGCTTCGGTGCAGGAAGTGAGAAACGAAAGGTCGTAGGGTGTCAGTTTTTTTTCTAACACACAGCAAAATTTAAATACCTGTAAGTGAACTTTACAAACATTTAAGAGAGCACAAATGATGCACATTTTTTGTAATTATGAAGTGGGAGGGAAACCGAGATTTTTAAAGGATCAAAAAAACCAAGACACATTTGTTCGGTGATGTGAAAATAGTAAATATTTGCAGAAATCTGACTTCCACACATTATTGCTTTCATCAGTAAAACCACATGTCAGTGCGAATTATATGGTCATTTTTGTGGAAAATGTGCTGTCTGTAAATGACTATGTGCTAGCAGGCCGTGTTGTAGTAATATATTTGAAGCAGTGTGCTCCAAAATGCTCCACCGGTTACATTCCAAAACTCTCTTGCTGAATTGGTGTGGTCCATTGCTATTCTTGTTATTTGTGAAACCCTGAGATTTTCCACATGCCCTTTGACTTCAGTGATGTAACACTAATGGCAGCACCCGACTCAGAATTTTTTTCCAGCACCACCACAGCCAGCCATACAGCGGCAGCTCCTCCGCTAAGGTGAAGGAGCGTCGTCCCACTGCTCTGTGAGCAGTTCAAAAAGGAAAAATAAAACGATGATAACGCAATGTTATTATCATTTTATTTTTCCGTCCTGGCTCAGCTTGTTTACATTTTAGGTGCGGGGCTGGGCTGTCACAGGAGCAGGGGGAAGAATGGTGGGCACTCTCTTAAGTGTGCATGACGGTTTGGCGAGCCGTCTTGGGTCGGCTCAACAGTCATGTGCATTTAACATGTTCTCCCCCGGCTGTCCTGCACAGCCTGTGTGAAGAAAAAGCACAGGCTTCCTGTCCCTGTGTGAGCCTGAACCACGGCACTCAGATCAATCACGACACCACTGTCATGCTGGTGAGACAGTGTTGTTCTTGGCTAGGGAAGTCTGGGGGCCGGTTTACTTCCTGCTTCTGGAGTCGAATGGAAGAGAACCAAGAGGCGGCAGCTGGATTGCAGGTAAGTGATTTTTATTTTTTCATCCCCCCGCCCTGCCACCCTTGTTAAGTAACAGCCACCCCTGCAGTCTTAGTATAAGAACACATATTGAATAATCTCCACAGGAGAGTGGAATCAGTAAGCAGGAGCCAGTAACAAAGGCCGAGCAGGAACCATCCAGAAATATCATTATTACTTGGGAGAAAATGGCTACATGCATCTTTCAATGGACAGGGTAGAGTAAGGCAGAGATGTACGCTACCTTGCATTACTCCAGATTATCAAGCCATGGAGGGCTGTGCAAGGTAGCCTTGCATGGCTTGATAAGTCAGATTTAGGTTTTGTGTTTCCCTTGTGCCCCCTTGCGTGGCTCAAGGACAATGCAAATCCATGACAAATCTGGCCTACAAATTTATGGAGCATCTCCACATTTAGAGCTTCATTCGGAATAGCAATTCCAAACCTATAAATACAGGTAAATTACTCTTACAAAAGATAGTTGTAAAGGTTTTTTGCCAGAAAGAGAATGAAAGAGCATGAGGCAATGCCAGGAACATTTAATCCTAGACATATTATTTTCCTACTGGGAAAAATGTAAATGGTTGTGCATGCAGAGTGCATATGTCAACAAGGCTTACTCATGCTAAAAGTCTGTCCTGCAAAAAATTCTTAACAGGTAAGTTTCGATGAGGAGTGGGCTTTTCAAATCCCCAATTTCACAATTTTCATCCTTAGTTATAGGGATTGTTGTCAATTTCCTAAAAAGTTAGAATCTTACTCTAACTTTATACAAATTGAAGTAAATGTGTCTTCTGTATGCAAATTGTATAAAAATTGGAAGAGGTGCGCTAATTCCTTCATATCATTTACCTCTACATACCTTTACCTCATTAGTTATTTTTACCTGGAAACATTACCTCACCATTACAGTAATATTTGCTTAAATTAATTAAGCTAAATAGGTGGAGGGATAAGGTTAGACTTAGGGACTGGATAAGGGTAATAGTACAGGATATTATTAGACTTGGGGAAAGGTTTATGCTTAGATTAGGGTCAGGGTATGGGACAGATATTGTGTTAGTGTATGAGTAAGGTTATGACTGATTTTTTTTTTGCGTTATTAGATCATTCAAAGTTTGATGCGATGAAAGAACAGATGTATATCAGCAGTTCATCTTCACCGCTAACCTCACAACTCCCCACCCTATTCAGAGGTGGTGAGGTTGCTGATAAACCTCTGTGTATCCACCACTGGTTTTATGAGTGGTCAGTCAAAGGCAGAAACCCACTCGTCACAAGGACACCCTGTTTCAAGTAGCACAATGCCCATTATATTTAGGTCAGTGTTCCTGATGCAGATTTTCCCTGTGAAAGTCTGCCACGTGAGGCATGGTGGACGTGAGTTAATCACAAGACGGGGAAAACAAATGGTGGCCCTCACTCATAGGGAGTAGACTATTGTTCTTTCCAGGCTATTTATGTTGTGTTTTTTACTGAAAAAGCCTGCAATTTGGAGAGGGTGGCCACTGTGACACAGCAGCCAAACAGCATTTTATCTTGTCAAAAGTGTCAGCATTTTAATTTTGTTGAAAGTGCTTCTGCTGCACTTGCCTGGGCACTTTCATCAAAACAATTGCTGACATTTTGCCATGGAGATCTGAGGATGTAGGAAGGTCTTTTGCTAGAAAGGCAGAGACAATTGATTTCTTTAACAAGCTATGGGTAAGTGTAAAGGTTAAGTATGCATAAAGGTTTAGGATTAAGCAAAGGATAGGGTTGTGGGAAGGGAAAGGTTTAGATTACAGATAGAGCAAAGGTATATGTAAGAGTAATGCATTGGTTGAGGGAATTGTAAGGATAACAGAGTAAGTTTAAAAGATAAGAGTAAGTACAGGATTATGAATAGGTGAACAGGATGAACGAAAGTTATAGACAAGGTGACTGTGTCAGGTTAGTGGAAATATAAATATTGACAGCCAGATGAAGTAATTGTTTGCCAATGTTTTTGTGGCTAGGTAAAGCCAGCCAGCACTTTGCCATTTATGAACACTGCCAACTGCCAGCCATTCTGCCCCTCCAGATCAAGCTCCAATGGAAGTAGATGAATAGGGGAGTTTTTCCTATTGTTATTCTTCTTTTAACATTCAGTTATATGGAAATGACAAAGAGGTACCTCCTCTGAAAGCCTCTGGCTTTAGGAACAACTTAAGGAGCCTTGCTCAAACTTCAGTTAGATTAATAACTTTGTTTTTATTAAATCTTCCATCATTGTAAATATATTGCACTACATTAAAATTATTTTTCTGGAGTTCAAATTAAAAAATTAATTCCCACCTAAAGTAAAAAAGACATTTTTTTCTGCATTAATCATTCTTAAAAGTGTTACATAGAATTACTTAAAGGTAATTTATATTATATTAAAATATGATCTTAAAATAATTTTTCAAATAAACAATTTTTATATTTCATAATTAATAAGCATGTGTTATTTTTAATTGTTTTATTAATCTATTTTTATTTTAATTTTTAACTGTTTTAAATATTGAAGTTTAGTTTAACAATATTTCCTGAGGGGTTTTATTTTAAGACCCTACCAGCATCCATTTGCATGGGAGGGTGTTGCAGTAGCAGTGGCTGTATGAAGTGTATGAAGTAATTGCACAAGCATGTGTGCTGCAGGAATTACTTCATCTCTGAGCACGAGTAATTTACTTTCGTTTTGGGTCCCTTTTTGTCTCCAGTAACTTTAAAAGGGCAGTTTGTGACTAGTAATAGGCCTCCTCTTTTGTGTGTGGGTGCACGTCCCTCACTAACCCTTCACTAGCCCTCCACAAACTCACTCCTCCCTAATCCCCTCGTCTTTAGTCATAAGTATTCCCCATTTTCCAGCCACTCCCCTTTTTCCCTCCCACATTTCTACTAAAACGTCTACTTCTGCAGTCGAAGATCTCCTCATAGAAAAAGATCAGAGAGGCGGAGGTATAACCTCTCCAAGTAAACTTGTGAATAGCATTTTGTAATACATTGGTAGTACTATTGTAGTAATGGAAAACATACTACAAAATGTAATTTATGAATAAACCACTATATTTTGACCAAAGACAAATGGCAAGTGTTAAAAACTAGATCTCAAGTTGACATAATAATGCTCCCTGTCAAAGTAGGAATCACAATCCAAGTCAGGGTAAGTTAGATACACACCTTAAATTAACCTGCGCGTCGCCTCTGGTACTCGGCACAAAGCAGACAGGCTTAACTCAGGAGACAATGTGTAAAGTATTTATTCAACACTGAATACAGTAAAACAGTGAAAACACCACACAAAAATAATCCACACCAGGTTAGAAAAATATTGCTTAATTTAACTAACAGTACAACACCAAAACAACAAAAATCCAATAAGTAGAATCGGAGTTCTGACTTTTCAAAGATTAAATTGAAATATCAAACCACCAACCGGTGACATCTGCACATGCTTGACCAAGGTAAATCCAATAGTTCAGTCCAACCACAATGGAGTGCAGGTCGGACATAGGGACCATCCTCGTCCCACTGAAAAAAGTACTTTTAGATGAAGGATGCATCATCGACGAAGACCCGATTTGAGGAGTAGAAGAGGCGATGCGTCGTCATTGATCCGGCTGGATGTAGGCAATGCATCGGTTCTGATACGAGCACTTGGAGATGTGTCATCGGCGAACCCTATACAAGGAAGGTAATGCCTCGCCATTGAGCCTCGCAGCCGGTGATGCACTGTCTTTTTCCCCAGCGGGGATGCGTCGAGGCAAGATGTGTCAGTTCTGACCGACGCAATAGTGGCAATGCGTGGTTTCTGCAGCAAACAGCCAGAAAACCCAAATCCAAAGGCCCAAGATTGGATTGGCACCTCTTGGCAGAGCAAGAAGTACAGGTGGCAAAGTCCAGAGGCTGTAGCAGGGTTGTTGGAAGTCTTAGATTTCTTTAAGACTTCAGAACAGGAGGCAAGCCAGCAAGCCCTTGGAGTCACTTTTGTTCTGGGGATATAGAGATCAGGTCCTGTCCGTCTCAGTCCCAGGCAAGGAGGGCAGCAGGGCAGGTACAGCAAATCAGGAGTCCTGCAAAGTCCAGCAGAGTGAAAGTCCTTTGAGCAGCACAGCAGTCCTTCTTCCTGGCAGAATGTCTTCAGGTCCAGAAGTGTACTGAGTTGGTGGGTCAGTGGTCCAGTACACATTCCCAGTTGGGCCTTTGAAGTGGGAGAGACTTCAAAGAGAGGTCTTTGAAGTGCAAAAGGTCCATTGCCCTTCCTGCCCTGGCTCCAGTCTCACTACTTGGGAGTATGCGGCTATTTTGTAAGTTGATAGATACAGCAATATGCTGGTGCAAGTGTCAACTCCACCTTCCATCCTGCCCAGGTTGGCCTATCAGCCTGTTGATGGCCCATCAGGATGTAGATATCCCATCAGGCACACCCAGGCTCTCTTTGTATGTGTCTGACTAGAGGGAATGCACAAATCCCACTTGTCACCCGCTCCAGATGGATATTCAGAGACAGGCAGAGTCACAGAATGGTTAAAGTAAGAAATGACAACTTTCTAAAAGTGGCATTTTCAGACTAACTACTTAAAATACAAAGTTATCATAAGTTGTGCTTTTAAATTGTGATCCCAGAGCCACCAAACTCGAAATATTCATCTTGTGCCAATTGGAAATTATACTTATGAAATGTAATAAAGTAATCCCAATGTTAACATATGGGAGAGATAGGTATTGCAGTAGTGAAAAACAAATGTAAGAGTGTTTCACTATCTGGGCATGTAAAACTTAAACGTGCATGTCCAACTTTTTAAATACATTGCACCCTGCCCTTGGGGCTGTCCAGGGCCTCCCTTAGAGGTGACATATGTATTAAAAAGGAAGGTTTTGGCTTGGCAAGAGGTTTAACTTGCCAAGTCGAAAACGGCAGTTGAAAGCTGAACACACAGGCTCTGCAATGGTAGGCCTGAGATGCTTGAAGGGCTACTTGAGTGGGGGGCACAATCAGTGATGTAGACCCACTAGTAGCATTTAATTTACAGGCTGAGGGCACATGTAGTGCACTTGACTAGGGATTTATAAGTAAATTAAATATGCCAATTGTGGCTATATCAGTGTTATCACGTTTTAGGGCAAGAGCACATGCACTTTACCACTGAGCAGTGGTAAAGTGTCCAGAATACTAAGGGCAGCAAAAATGAAGTCAGCAAACAGGGGGTCAGAAGGCAAAAAAGTCAGCGGTAACCACGCCACAGATGCCAGCTAGTAAAGACTTTTCATGAAAACTCACTTACTGTGTGAAGGAAAAAGAAGCGAAAAACACCTTGTTTAAGTGTCTCTCATTTGCCAATCATGTTCTCTGAAATCAAATGTCAAGAAAGCATCCTGCACACGTACTTCTCCATTAAACCAGAGGGGGCCATCCAGGGTGAGCTTCTGAAGTAGCTGCAGGGGGATGCTTTGGATAGCACTTAAACCATGCTATTTTGTACAATTTTACATCATGCAATGTCATGGGGATCATTTAAGTTCCGTCAGTCAGTGTTTTTCTCTGGCAGTCCTCTTGACATTGTCGCTTACGTTTTCTCTTTTCTCGGGACTATTATCAGCTTATGCGGCCAAGACGTAAACATGCTTTGTTCAGTTCCCGTGACTCATAAAACAGTGAGTGCGAAAACAGCAATGACGCCCAAACATCTCCAATACATTCCACCCACTCAGCTGCTTGTAATTGGTAGCTTCGACACGGAGAGTCACACTGATTTATTTGTGACTAGAATTTAAAGTTGACACATTAAATATAGAAAATCCTGTCAAGAAATTAGCAAGGAAGGTAAACAGCGTCAAGGAATCATGGCCCTACTTTCTATCCTATGTAGAATGCACCATTTCACTTGAACATCTTTTGTACCCTTTCAATAAAGTAGCTCTTTCTTGTCCAAATCTTTAAAGTTTTTAGGCAAAAAGTGGCAAAAATTATAAAAGGCAATGACTGTGATTTGGGCTGACTGAGACAGACGCCTTGAAGGTGAAGGGGTTCAAATATTTACAAAGCGATTTATTCTAATTGTCTGAGAGTCACATCTTCTCTCGTAGGGTAAAGCATGATTCAGTAGCTGAAGAGGGCATGTCGGAAATGTCAAGTCTCGCCACAGGCAAGCTCCAAGAAGTACAAAAATGTATTTTGTAGCCATCAATTCCAATTCACTGCTGGTTTACCTTTTCCACATTGTCTCTATCACTGGTTTTACCTTTGGACTTAAGGTTCATTTAGACAACTTAACCCCTTCAGTGCCCATGACGAGCTGGACTCGTCATGGGCTGCGGTGGCGCTGTGCCCATGACGAGTCCAGCTCGTCATGAACTCCGCCCGCTAATACAAAGCGCGGCACTGGACGGGGAAAGGGGCGGGCATGCAAGGGGTTAAGGCTCAGACGGTCTACCAGGGGTAGACGGGTTATGGACTGATCCACCCTGTCAATGAGCAGTCTGCCCTCTCTAGAGATCCATGCCTGCCACGAGGGTAAGTGTGAGGGGAGCCATCATGGTTCTCCTCACAACAGGAAGTTGCTTTCTCTTACAACGTGCAGGGAATGGTACCTCTGTGTGTTGATGGTAATTGACATGTTCTTTGCTTATGTCCACCATGCTTGCATATTACACACTGGAAACGAAAATCAGTTATGATATCCTTGCACTATATAAGGTAGATGTAGGAAAGTGGGTTACTGTTGCAATAACCCTCCACTTTTTGCCAGACTACTGATGCACTTTTACTTGGTGTGCCCTGGGTCCCTGCCAATCAGGTTCGCAGGGCCAAACGTACCCAATTGGCATCTCTGGCCACAAGTCAGCCCCTGGTAAATGGTAACACAGGTACCCAGGGCACTGTGACCAGAGAAGGCATCTAAGGGCTGCAGCACTTATTGTGCACCCTTAGAGGCCCTTTACCACTACACTCACACACAGCCTTTGCAGGCTGCGTGTTTAGGTGCAGAACAATGTGAAGCGTCGTCATGGCACACATCCCTGTGTGCCATGCCTACAACCCACTGCCCTGGCATAGATGAGTCACCCCTCTAGTTGGATGCACTATACCAGTGGTGAGGGTACAGGTGCATGAGCTCTGTACCCCTACAGTGTCTAAGTCCATTCCTAGACATTGTAAGTGCAGTGCTACCATTAATAGTATAGGTGCTGTGAATTTGTCATTATGAGCTCCACAGCACCATGATGGCTACACTGAAAACTGAGAAGTTTGGTATCAAACTTCTCAGCGCATTAAACCCACACTGATGCCTGTGTGGGATTTAATGTAAAATGCACACAGAAGGCATCTCAGAGATGCCCCCTGAAAACTAAACCATGTCTAGTGTCCCGACTGAGTAGCTGCTTAGGCTGCCAACAACAGACATGTTTCTGGACCCCTGGGTTGAGAGCCTGCTGCTCTTGGGGGCCTGAAGCAATACACACCCTGGGAAGAGGTGCCAAGTTTCCTCCCCCAGGATGGGCAGGGTTCACAAAGGAGAAGCTTCAAAGGCATGCTGCCTTTGTGAGCTTCCCCAGACCACTTGCTGCTTTCAGCAACTGGTCCCCACTGGTTCTGCCCCCAACTTTGGGCGGGAGAACCGGCGGGAAAAACAAATGAGGAAGACAGATGTGCCCACCTCTGCTAAATTCACCCCTCAGGTGGGGGAGCCAAGGTAAAGCACAACTCTGAGTCCCCGCCATCTTGAGGATGGGGGGACCCAACCAACCAGGGACAGGCTTCTGCCCTCCTCCCACTGGAGGGTGCACAATAGTGGTGTACCCACCCCAGGGAAGGGACCCATCGGTCCCTGCCCTCTACCTACCTGTAACACCCCTAAATCTAGTATTTAGGGGGCACCCAGAACGTTGCTTCCTCAGATCCAGAAAAGACAAGAAGAAAAGAAGAAGAAAGACCGAACAGCCCTGCAGCCAGCTAACAAGAGGAAGACGCCCACTGACTTGGCCTAAGTCCTACAGGTCTGTCTCTCCTCGAACCTGCTCCTGCGAATCCCGGTGTGTCCTGCAGCCAGTAACCTTGAAAACCCCGGAGGACCTGCCTGCCTTCACTTCCAATGACTGTTTCTCCTGTGAACACCGGATTTGTTCAAGTGCAACCTCTGGCAGCAGCCGGAAACCGCGAATCCAGCCCACTCTGCACCCGCTGAACCCGGCACGAGCTCGAGTGGAAAAACACCCCGTGGAGGTCCCCTCGGTGATCCTGACCCGAGATCCGGCGACCCCTAACCTGCCTCAAGCCTCCAGCCGATGCCTGGAGTCTAAATCCAGGTGGCCCCCCTAGCCACGACCAGGAGCTGGTAAGAAGATCCGACCCCAAAAGGCACCCCTGCACCCGAAGCCCCACGGCCTTGTGTGCCCAAACCAACCGTGCCTAATCAACCCTTAGCTTCCCAACTAATCTCTCTAAGTGGTGTTCGCAACCAGAAGTCCTTCGTCTCCCTGCCTGCAGTGCTTTTGCAAACCAGAGGTGCTTCATTGAAAACAACAGGGCGCCCGACGTCGAAACAGCACTCTGCACCTGGCTACCCCAGTGCCGCTGGGGGTGCACCTTTGTGCTACTTTGTTTCTCCATTTGCCCTGACCTTAGCCCTAGGAGCTTTGCTCCCACAAACCAGTGGCCTGCTTGCCAGCAGCCACCAACCGGAGGCCTCCTATCCCCCATCAGATAACATAGGGCCTCAACACTCTGCACCCGGCCGCCCTAGTGCCGTCGAGGGTGTAGCAAGAGTGCATCACTAACCCAGGAGGACCCCTGAGTCTAACCCCAGAACCTTAAGTCCCACAGTAAATAACTTGCCGATGAACCGATGACCTGTTTTTCCTCCAAAGGATAACATTGACACTTTTCTTTCAAAAAGTTTCTGTGTGGAGTTTTGAAATCTAAAAATATTCTTTAAAAATCGCACGAATAACCAAAACGTATTTACTTACCTGTTTGCAGGAAATGTCCCAGTGCTGAATCTAGGTATCTAGCACTGAGTTAGAAAAGTAACGTAAAAAGTAACTTACCTGTAATTTACTGAAAAAGCCTATTCATTTCAATGTACTGTATTTGCTAAGTATTGTAACCTATTGCACCCCCGTAAATCAAAAAAGTACAATTCCGATTGCATTTTCAAACTGTTCTACAATCAGCAACTTATTACTGTAAAGTATTTAATGCTTACCTGTGCCAGGCTTGCTTGGTTCTAAAAATAAAACAACAGTATATTTTTTAAACAATTGGCCTAGAGTTCAGTTCTTGAGTGTGTGAATTCACTTGTTGACTGAGTGTGTACATCAAATGCTTAACACTGTCCTCTGATACTGCCTTACTGCTCGACCAATCTGCCACAAATAGAGAGTATGGTTCTATCCAACTTTAACCTCTGCCTACCTCTAGGGTCACCTAGACTCTATACACACTATACCTCATTTTGGTGTAGTATATATATAGAGCCAGTTTCCTACAGTAGGGTTGCAGGCATTTTGACCCACTGGCTCTGAGATTAATGGACCACTCGTTCAGGGGTTACCGTAAGTGCACCCTGCAGCGACTTTGGGAATAGCAACCCTGAGGTTCTCCCAGCTCTAAATGGGGTGTGGAACTGCAAGTTTAATATAGCAGTTACACCACCATTTTTCAAGGTGAGCCCTCTTCACCAAAACCCAAATGTGGTCCCTGGTCACTATTGTGCTTCACAAAATCCTCTAACAGAACACAGGATACTGTATCAGACAAGGCACTCACAAGGTTGTCTAATTCCTTTTAGTGGTTCTGTTGTAGGCTACAACTTTGTTTCAAAAAGCTCAGAGTGGGATCTCTAGCTGCTAAGATTACAACTTTTGGCCCCATTAGGAGAGCGGGCGGACTTCAGTCCACCCACCACCCTAGCAGTGTTGGGACTGGCCGCCAGCGGTGCAGCGGTCCTGCACCACCAATTAGGATGCGACCGCCACCCTGGTGGTCACATTCCGTATTGTTAACATTGCGGCGGGTGCTGCCACCTTGTGCATGGCCGCAAGGGGCCCCCAAAACAATTCCCGCCAGCCTTTCCATGGGGACATCGCTGCCATGGAAAGGCCATGGTAATATGGCGGGGGGTAAATGTGGTTGTGATGGCACGCGGATCGCCACCGCCGGCCGGGCGGTGGCGATCCTTCCGCCATCATAATCAACCCCTTTGTTGGAAAATCTACACCTTGTGCCAGTCCATACGAAGTCAAAAATTATTAAGTCCTGATTTAAAGACTGGTATACAGGCACTCCATCATAAACATAACAGATATCCTGTCCGCTTTATTACTTATTAGAATATAATGCACTTATAGTAAGGAGGATGGGATATTTGTCACGGTTGTGCTGCAGTGTGGATGAAATATCTGTCATGTGTGTGACAGAGTACCTTGTCCCAAACTTTACATCAGGCCCTAAGCCTCACATTTTTGTATGTTTTTGGAATCTTCTTCCTAGCTATTTCTACACATCACCTGGGAAGGCTTTTCTGTCCCTGAGGCTGCAGGCCAGCCAATTGAACCTTGGAAAGTGCTTGGAGTCCATGGATACATGTGAATAGAAGGTCACACCTTAGTCCACTTAGTCTTCACCAGGTTCAGCTGTGGTTTGAGATGCTGGTAGTGGGAAGACCTTTTTATAATGCACATTAACCAGTGAAATCTTCAAACTCAATGTAAATCTAATGTTGCCTCTCAACTTTTCAGCAGTAACTGCCTTCCTGTACTATCCTATAGTACCCTCCTCAGGAGTTGTTCAATATGGCAGATCACTTATCACTATGTCTATATCGCCTAGACTCCACCTAAGGCCTGAACCTCTGAAATTATGATCCACTCCTACCAAATGTTTCCTGAGACCGGTCCCACCGCAGATTATGAACATACAGAAGATGACTATGATGGTTCACATTTCAAAATGTTTCTTCTTACTGGAACCTGTATTGAGTAAACATGAGAAGGGCCAAGCTCAGTCTGACTCTCTGTGAAACCATCTGTGTTCATTTTGTTCATTACCATCTTCCATTTCCCAGGATATATGGCCAGTGTTTACACCTCCTACCCTTCCTATTGGCACTGGCGCTCTATTGTTCCTGGGAAGGGAATAATATCACACTTTATCCAAGGAATTAGAGCCAAGCAGAATTGAATCACTCACTGCCTAACTTCCCAACAGCACTTTTTGTTCTTCGAAGTCAAATTCATTGCATTTAGTAAAACTCTGCTTTCACCACGTGAACTAGATTTTCGAACAATATTGAAAAGTATTGTTAATCACGAGCAAATCTTTCCAATTTAAAAGTCCACATTAGCCTATACAGTGAAAATACCACTTCATAGTTAGTTACTGTATAGGCACACTATTTGTAATAGTTAGCATGTCTCACTTTTATACATCTAGCCATCTGGACCACAACACACGCCTAGGGGTGACAATACATTTTTTAGAAGACATATTTTTGTACATGTAAACATATTTTCACATGTTCCACTACAGTTTTTAAGTCTACAGTAAAACAGTGGAAATAATCTGAAGATTCAACAGCAAGCCCACAATGATCAGACTGAAACCAGTCTTGTCTTTTACATTAATAAATGTGGATAGTGTAAATGTAAATATCACCCCACCTACGACATTTACCATTTATGAAACTATCTCATATCCTGCACCATATTACCATGCACCCTACTAAAAACATAAATAGACAATTTTGCATCATGTAAGGGAGTAACAGCACATGCAGAGGGAGACTACATGGCATTCTCAGAGTACTCAGAATCAGAATGCCAGCAAAACTAAACGCAAAAAAGATGGGCTTTCTTACACTCACTATATAAAATTATGCCAGTAACAATATCCAGAAAATGGTGAGACAAAAAGCACATGTGGGGCCAGATGTAGGTAAATGTGAAATACCGATTTCTTAATAGCGAATTTTACCGATTCGGTATTAAGAAATCGGTATTTCCTATGTAGGTAAAGATACGGTAAAAAATACAGAATCCTTAATATTCCTTATTACCGAATCGTTAATTGAGATCCGGTAATAAGGAATACCTACCCATTCATTTCTATGGGCTTGGAGGCCCATAGGAATTAATTTGAAGACATTCACTATTAGCGATTCGGTATTACCGAATCGTTAATAGCGGGAGGTATTTCAACGGTGCCAGGGTGCACCCCTGAAATGTGCATGTGTGCACATGTGGTGCACATACATGCCATAAGGGACACATTTGGCACATTAAAAAAAGCAAAAAAGTGCTTTTTGTAAGGAAAACTTGAAGATTCCTTACCTACCTCGCACATGGCTAAATACCGGTCGGAAACGCTGAAATTTACCGAATTTTGCCATTACCGACCGGTATTTAGCCACCTACATCTGACCCGTATTGTCTTATTATAGAGTGTTACTTTTGCTGTCATGTGTCCTCACCTCAAATGCCTGTCCACTCAATAGGTTTGTTTTTAATCCTGCATATTTGTTTTAATCGGCATCCCTTATAAACTGTGGTTACATCTAACTACTATCACATCAGTATCCCTGATTTAATTTACGTAACGTCAGGTTCAACAGTCCCATGAAGAAGACACAGGACCGAGCATTAACCTTAACATGTTTAATTTGTGACCATATCCATCAGTTTAGAGTGAATGTTGTAGGAAATCCACCTTTTCTGCGTGGTCATCACATTTTTTGTTCCATTTGCTGAGCCCGATATTTTTGCCGGCTTTAGAGCTTTGTGCACTTTACCCCCACTATTCAGTAGTATAGGGCCTGTGCTCCCCCTTTTAACATGGTCGAATTGGCACACTTACTCCTAATTAGTATATTCAACTTGCCTTGAGTATAAGGTGCAAAATGTACCCAGGGCCTGGAAGTTAAATGCCACAAATGGATTGAGCTATGGAAACAGTGGCAGTAGAAATATGGATTCCGACCTACCATTGTAGCCTAATTGTTGCAGTGCTAAAACTGTAACTCCATGTGTCAAAATAAACCCTTTTGACAGGTAACAACCTTCCTTTTAAATATTAATAACTCACCTCTATATTGGCCTTGTAGCCTACCACACAGGGTGCATGGTATTTAAAAGTAGGACATGTAGACATTTAATGTTAGACTGGTCTGTTGTATTCTGCTTTAGGTGTCCGTATATAGGTTTTTATGAAACATGTCCTCATATAGGCACAATTTGCATTGCCCTTATATAGGCATAAGATCCCAGTCCTTATTTAGGCATTAGCCATGCTATCCAAATACAGGCATGGTCACCTACATCCGTCCACCCCAACTTCACAACGATTTCTTAGAAAACAGACACTTCAGCTCTTGGGAGTTTCCCCTAGCACAGGATTATTGATTTCTCCAAGGACTAACCGCTATTCCTTACGGGTTAATTCCTGACGTCTTCATCTGCCCGACTTTACGCCAATGTTAACATTCCAAGGCACCTACCAGGTATAAATATACCTTCACTTGCCCAAGCAAGTAGGAGGAGACCTCGACTTTAGAGGAACCCGTGTCCCGGCCTGACGCACTGACAAAAGACGCTGTCATCCCTGCTAGCAGAGAATCCAGCTTCCAGTGTTCTGACTTCCTTTGCGGGGTGTTAGAGTTCGAGACCCGGAAAGAGCTTCCCACCTCTCTCAGTCTCAAGGTATGGAGCTGACTAGAACCTAGAGGGACTCTTGTCATACGAAACTTAGCATACCATACTATAGCCTACCATACTATAGAATACATCACCTACTTCTTACCTTGTACTACACTTAGATTAGGTACACTGGGGTAGAACTAGTTAGAGAAGCATCTCATGAGTACTTGCATTTTTTGCTTATGTAATTCATGTATATGCGTATATGTGTCATAGCTAAAAGATAATGCTAGCGCAGTATTATTTCTTTCTACTGCTTACGCTGTACATAATATTTCTAGCATACTGTCTTGTGATTGTAACAGCTCATATCTCTTACACAAGAAACAAGACTGTTCAATAAATACTTTTATTGAATCGCCCGTCTATTCTTTCTGTGTAACTCTGAAGAAACTAAGCATGCACGATTACCGAGTGAAACTGTTATCTATTGTCTCCACGATTCTTAGAGTGTTCCGATTCTAAAGGGAAACAAAGTTGTCATGATTATGTGGTTGCCAGAAACTACTCCCTTCTTATTTACAATGAGTTTCTAGTGGCCTCTGAGTTAGCTGGTACAAATTAATTAAATTTAATGTACTCAATAGGGGCATACTGACCTCAGTCCTATGCCAAATCTACAGGGTATGTTATTCCAATGCGCAGAGCCTATTAGGGAAATAGGAACTACACTACATGGCGCCCAAACAGTTGGTAAGGCACTAATTTAATGCTAGATACTGAGTAACTCAGTTGTGCTTTTCTCAGAGACCCATACTCACACACTCCATAAGTAGGGTTAAGTATCCACCAAAGCTGAATAGGACAAAAATCCTATATATTAGCTGTTTGGTTTGTTAAACATTGAAGGATACAGTGTTCCGAAATATTGTGCACCTTATCTTTGTTTCCTTGAAACTTGTTTTACATTTTTGCAAAACAATGTCCCAGAACGGGGATAATGCTGAAACGGATGCAGTCGTAACAGCTTTTAATTTTACAGGTTTAAATGAAACCGATGAGAGTGTTATAAACATCCCTCCAAACTTAAGGAGAGCCATCACTCTAAAACTTATAAAACATGACCTAACACCAAGAGGTGGTAGAGCAATTTTCGTGATAGAGGCACACAAATCTTTTCAGACAGAGGTATTCTATTCATGGATTGTATTCCCAGAATCAAATCCAGTGACAAAAGTATTTCATTTCTTTAAAGAAGATGAACCACCTGAGGAATATATTCCTCTCGAGGATATTGAAATTCCTCTCACACACCAGGAGCATAATCTCTGGTTTAAAGGCGCCCTAAAACATCACAAAAACATTACCAGGCTCGGTCCACTAGGTAGAACAGGAGCAACATGGCCGATTTTAGCCGGCTACACACCTCATCCTGACATCAAAGTGATGTCAGACGAGGAATTGCTTACTGAAATACAAGAGTTAATAAAAATGTACAGACAATTAGTCCAATATGTCATGCGGACTTTCACAGTCTAACCACCAATAACCATTCCAAATCAAACCCCTCAACAAGGGTATACACTAAAAATTACTCCACAGACTTTACACGCAGTCATGGGAAAATGCCCACAAACCGTGAACAAATTCCATTCTGGATAGCTCAAAAAATGACTCAAATCGAAGCAGTATTTCCTAATACTAGCCCTTATGAGAAACACAGAATTCTAACAATCTGTTTACCAATGTGGATCACACAACAACTGGAAGACTGCACCACTTGGGGCACAGTCTTCGCTGCCATCAATACTAAAACACATGGGGCCATATTATCAAGAATGGGCGATAACATTACCGCCGCTTTAGCGGCAGGAAACTGCTGCTAAATCAGCGATAAGGGGCTTGAGAATTCCAATAGAAGCCCAGGTTCTGGTGGGAAGGACATCAAACCTGGGCTTCTATTTGAATTCTCGAGGGCATATTATCAAGCCCCTTATCGCCGCTTTAGCGGCAGTTTCCTGACGCTAAAGCAGGGATAATATTACGCCCGTTCTTGATAGTATGGCCCAGGGTGTTCCGTCAATTGTAGTAATACCAAATGTCCTGAAACAAATTCAAAACGATTACAGGGCAGAGCCTTCTCTGAATTAAGGTATGAAATTACTGAAAAACTTCGACCAGGTCTCAACAATAATATCATCTAATATTAAAGGGGAGGCAGCATCAGTGGCAATCCACCAACGCTTAAGGGAATTTGATGTAACAGAACATAAACATGAACTACACACAATAAATAAAAATCTTATGCAGAATTAGGCAGAGACAGTATGGGTGGAAAACCTTTGAAGCCAAAACTGTCTGAAGGTCCTGAGAAGGACTCAAATATTCCGCTCGTAGGCGCGGACTTCATTTTTAAAATCCTTTTTACCTGCCAACAACCCTCAGGAGCTGCCCTGGTATTGCGGGGGAACTTTGAACAGCGTGGACGCCTCGGGCGGTTGGTGTTGTGCTGGGACTGCGAGGCCCAGGGTGCCCTGTTACTCAATCATCCAACGCACCTGATCCTCTTCCCGGCCACACCTCCCACTGCCTTGTTATAAAACGCCTTGCGGCCCCCGCTACGCGGGAGCCGCTCGTAGGCGCGGACTTCATTTTTAAAATCCTTTTTACCTGCCAACAACCCTCAGGAGCTGCCCTGGTATTGCGGGGGAACTTTGAACAGCGTGAACGCCTCGGAAGGTTGGTGTTGTGCTGGGACTGCGAGGCCCAGGGTGCCCTGTTACTCAATCATCCAACGCACCTGATCCTCTTCCCGGCCACACCTCCCACTGCCTTGTTATAAAACGCCTCGCGACCCCGCTACGCGGGAGCCGCTCGTAGGCGCGGACTTCATTTTTAAAATCCTTTTTACCTGCCAACAACCCTCAGGAGCTGCCCTGGTATTGCGGGGGAACTTTGAACAGCGTGGACGCCTCGGGAGGTTGGTGTTGTGCTGGGACTGCGAGGCCCAGGGTGCCCTGTTACTCAATCATCCAACGCACCTGATCCTCTTCCCGGCCACACCTCCCACTGCCTTGTTATAAAACGCCTCGCGGCCCCCGCTACGCGGGTGGCGCTCGTAGGCGCGGACTTCATTTTTAAAATCCTTTTTACCTGCCAACAACCCTCAGGAGCTGCCCTGGTATTGCGGGGGAACTTTGAACAGCGTGGACGCCTCGGGAGGTTGGTGTTGTGCTGGGACTGCGAGGCCCAGGGTGCCCTGTTACTCAATCATCCAACGCACCTGATCCTCTTCCCGGCCACACCTCTCACCGCTATTTAATTGATACCTGTGTACGCGCTAGCGGGACGCGTGCGGGGCGTAGTCCGGGGCGAAGCCCGGGCCAAGGGCGGGCCCGTCTGAGCCCGTCCGAGATCGCCCGAGAACGGAACGGGACCCTCCATTAACTTTCACCGATCAAGATTGTCTGTTGGTCGTTGAGGGTAAGCAATAGCTACTAGTCGGTAGTTTGTAATTTGGTGAGTTACTCATCAGTAGAGGCCGCTAGTGTGCATCAAACTAAGGATAATATGGCCAAAAGGGATGGACCCATTACACAATCAACTGGGGGCGCACTAATGGGTACCTTAGATAACTTTTTGGTGCGAGTACAGTCAGCGCTTGCTAAAGATATTGAACTAACTGAAAAGAGACTATCTTTAGATATCCTATGTGACAAGAGGTCCTCTCTGGGAAATATGGCCAATGTAAGATCACCACCGTGTCGCCAGCCTGATAAGTCGGATTCTCTGGGCTTCATATCTTCTTTGGTAGAGGAGCAACTTGGTGAAACAATGACATGTTCCCCATTTTTGACTGGATCACCGGATGAAATTGTCGATATTACGGGCATTGATAATGTGGCCTTAACGACTAAGTCTCTGTCAAATATTAAGACTCGTTCAGCCAGTAATGTTAAAGCGGTTTCTGTTCATCAACAACCAGCCCTTACTTTGAAAAAAACTCGCAGGGGAAATCAAAAGATTGCCGCTACTAATGCTAAGTCTGGCCCTGCTCCTACCCCTGCGTCAAGGAAGAACATAGCCCAATGCCCAAAAGCCACAATTACTGAAACAAGGGCAAATCAAAGACCATCTCTGGGGCCAATACTTACAGAAGACTCCGATATACCATCATTCTGGAGCAAACTGGAAAGTATTGTAAAAAATGTATGTGACCCGATTTATGAAAGGTTGGGCTCTATCGAAAGTAGGCTTGTATGTATGGAATTATCACTTGCCTCGGGCCAATCTCGGGGGGGGTAGACAGGGACTGGGTCCGCAAAAAGAACGTCCTAATGTACCAGGTCACTGTACTGAGACCAACTCCACCACTAATAACTTAACAACTGGTGCGGCGAAAGAAGATAATTTCCCCATTCCCCAGGCACCCCAACCCATCCCAGCTGATAATAATAGGGTAAGAGCTGAAGATCTTCCCCCGTGTGCAGGAATAAACGGTCTTGGGTCAGACAGGGCTAGAATTGATAAGCAGCCCCCACCTGTTCAACCCTTAGCTCAGGTTCCACCAGGATTAATTGATCTACATCTACCCCCTGAAGCAGCCCCCTATGTGGTGATTTTAACAGGGGTTCCGTCTCTAGCGAATGGTGCAAGGGAATCTTATTGGGACCTAAAGAACAAATGCACACATTGGCTAAATGTAAAGCGACCACTCCCGGCCCACATGTCTGCTGAAATCTTGTATGCCAGAAGAGTAAACTGGGTGGGCAGGAGGCCCAAAACGCCAAAGGGAGATTGCGTTGTAATTAATTTCAGAGACAGACGATATGTAGAATATATCTGTTGCTGGCCCCAGAATGATCCTTCATCCCAAATAAGCACAATGCCACTGACTTACTTCTATGCACCTGTATTTTTGCCCTTAGGTGGGATCACACATGGAGGTCTCTTGAGAAATGACAGTATCTTCGAGGACATCAGATCAATCAATAGATTTGATGTGCTGTCTGGGTTAGCGGATTGTGACTGACTGATTGATGGCAGAGGATATCCCAATCATGATATGCCATATGTAGCCCCAGTTGTAGTGGATAACCATGAAAAGTTTTATGCAGCCTTAGTGATAGACGAGGGCCCAAGGCAAGGAGAACAGCTTAGCACAAATGGTGAAAGAGACGTTAATATACCTCTTCCCCAAACAAATATCATAGGGGCCAGGGACCAAGACCAACAAGCTGTGTATCAAAATGAAACTTTAAACACTGAGGGCTCCCTATGTCATTCACCGGACGTAGCTCTTTCCATCTCACCTAATTTTGGGAGAACTGTAGGGGAAACTACCCTTTCAGGACATGTGTCGTTCTTATCATGGAACGTGGCGGGCATAGGATCTAAACTATTTTCACCCGCTTGGGCAGACTTCATTAGTAAGTATGACATCTGTCTTTTTCAGGAGACATGGTCACCTGAGCCTGTATTTATGTTGGGCTATTTGAATTTTTTTGTTCCAGCGGAAAAAAGGCCTAAGGGTCGGTCAGTTGGAGGTTTGGTCATCTGGATCAAACAGAGTTTGGAGTGTAATATCAAGCCCATTCCGACCAAGAGTGACGATATTTTGGGAATTAGGCTGACTTGCTCCCCAAACTTTAAAACCAACATATATAATGTATACGCTAGGGGTGTACCAGGTGGAAAAAAATCTGAGGTGGTATTAGCACTAAATACCTTGGTCGAGTCCAGCCCTGACGATGTGCTTCCATTGATTGCTGGAGACTTTAATACGACTTTTGAGCCACTAGGGCCTCAAGACTTGTTTTTAACAGAGGAAGAGGACCTAAGATGGGGTGTCCCACAGCTCGGGATAAAGACAATTAGTAAGTGGACTGAGGCGGCCCTGTATCTAAAAGGGTTTTGCCTGGGCAACCAATTGAGGGCGGCCAACGGCAGAACCATTTCAGATAGGACATGTAACAAAACGTTTGATAATGGTATCAGGGCAAGTAATATAGACTATCTCCTGGTCCACTTGAGGATGTGGCATACCCTTGTAGATATGGAGGTGAAGAAACGGGTTGAAAGCGACCACAACCCATTAGTGGCTATTTTTAATTGGGGGACGGGCGACAGTAGGGACCGAGCCTCTGAATTGGTAGGCCCAGCTGTCGCTCTAACAAATGACGAACGCCACCTTAAGTGGCATAAAGTAGTAGAACACCCTGATCTTATACATAGCATTGAGACCTCCGTTGAAGAGGCATTGATTTTAATACTGGCAGCTGGCACTAAACGCCAACCTCTAATTGAATGTGAGGAAATACACGGAAATCTATTTGCTAAACTCAAATCCTGTTTTAGTAGGCCTTTTTCAGCAAAACAAGCCCCTAGAAGCAAGCAGGAGGATTGGTATAACGCCTCCTGTAAGCAAGCTCGTAGAGCTTTGGAACTTGCACTCAAACTAAAAGACTCAAGCAAGATAAAAATAGCTCGCAATATATATAGAAAGGCCCAATGGAAAGCAAAAAAGGAATGGGATGAGTGCGAGTGGCAAGACCTAAAAGCAGCATGCACAGACAAAAACCGAAAAAAGTTCTGGAATATTTTTAAGTGGAAGAAGGGTGAAATTACCGATAGTCCCCATAATCATGTTCCTCAGAGTGCCTGGGTCAATTTTTTCAAACCACAATATTCAAAAGGTGCCGAGGATGTCAGTACTCACCATCAGGAGAGGATGTATTACAATAGCCCTGTGTTTAGTGTCGAGGAGGTTGACATCGCGCTTGATACGGTTACTCAGGGACGCGCACCTGGCATGGATAGCATCCTGGCCGATGTATTCCTGCATGAGAGGCAAAGATGGCGTCTTTATATTACCCATCTAGCAAATGCCATAGCACAGGGAATGGCAATCCCCCATTCTTGGAAAGGTGCTGAAATAGTCCCGATCTATAAAAAAGGGGACAAGTCACTGGCCAGTAATTACAGGCCTATTAGCTTGATCGATGCAATGCAAAAAATCCTGGGCCGGCTGGTTTTGGGCAAGATTCATACATGGATAGAGGCTAGAAACATCTTAAGCCCCCTACAGGCGGGGTTTCGACCAAAAACCAGCACAATAGATCAGGTCTTCAGGTTCATCGTCCTCTATTGGAGGACAGTGGTCCTAGAAAAGGGGGTTCTGTATGCTGTGTTCGTTGATCTGCGGGCAGCATTTGACCTGGTCCCACGCAGCAAGCTCTGGCAAGTCTTGGAGGGATTGGGGATGGCGCCGGAGTTGTTGGCCCTGGTCGTCCGCTTGCATGAGGATAACTTTCCCCGGGTCCGGTGGGGTCGGCAGGGCGAGGTAACGGAGTGCTTCCCTGTAGAGCGGGGAGTTCGGCAGGGTTGTGTCTTGGCACCGACCCTGTTCTCACTCTTCGTGAACGGGGTGGCCGAGTTCCTCTCCCGGGCCCCCTCGGATGCCCCGGCTATGGCCGGCACTCGTATTCCAGTTCTCATGTTCGCGGACGACACGCTGTTGATCTCCAAGACTCCGAGTGGCCTGCAGCTCACCCTCCGTCGCTTCGAAGAGTTCTGCTTGCTGCGTGGTTTGGAAATAAACGTCTCTAAGACCAAGTTTATGGTTCTTAATGGCCCTAACCCCTGCAGATCTTATAAACCTTTTAATGGTGTAATTACAATGAATGGATCGCCCTTGGAGCAGGTCGATGCATTCACTTATCTAGGAGTCACGCTGCAGAATAACTTGCATTGGAAAAGCCAGTTAGACTTGTCTACTTTGAAGTTTCAACAACAGACAGGTGCCCTTTTAAAAAGATTTAAAACATCGCAAACACAACCAATAGGCCCACTCCTCGAAATTTACTCGATGAAGATCCGTAGTTCATCTTTGTATGAATCAGAGTTATGGGGGTACGGTAATAATCCAAAACATTTAAATACTATGGAAAGCGAGTTCATAAGGAAAATTGTTGGTGTGCCCCAGAGTACCCCTTTGTTACCTCTTTACTGGGACCTTGGCCTGAAAACCCTACTAGACACTGCTAATTTGCGGCCATTGCTGTATTGGCGTAGGGTTTGGTCTACCGAGGAGCTTAAACACTATGCTTTGGGCCTGAAAGAAATAATGGAGAAAGACACCTCCCGTAAAATTGATTGGCTGGGGTCTATTAAATCATTACTTTATAGACTAGGGTGGTGTAACTTATGGGATGACCCCCAAAATGCGATATTCCCTTCAAAAGAAATTGTGAAAGCTAAATACTGGGAATTGATCGCCAGGGAAGCAGCTTCCAAGGGGAGCTCATCCCAATTAACAGCCAGATTTCTAGAAATAAAGGCCTATCCCAGATATGAATTATTTTGGAGTCTGATCGAAATACCAACTGATCGTAAACTCTATTTTCAGTTTAGGATAGGTACCCTCCCTATCTGTACGTTTACTTCTAAATGGGCCAAAGGGTCCGCGGACAAATGTCCCAAATGTAGGGACACGACTGAGTCCTTGAGCCATTTCGTGTTCTTTTGTCCCCTTTATGTGCTCCCACGCAAAAAATGGGTATTACCTGTCTGTCGGCTTATAGGTACCAGAAAGCAAGAGGAGGCATTAAGAATCCTGTGTACTGATTCGAGCCCGACGATTGCTATTGCAATGGCTAAATATATCAAGTGGGCCTGGATAATACGGCCCAGGCAGTCCGCTATGAATGTACCCAATGAGTAGGCACCCAAATGTAGTCATGTACTTAACTATTTACTTATTCATTTATCCCCAGCCTTGGATATTTTGTAGCCTTGGTTACCAGTGCTGAGGAGGACTAAACATTGTCGTTTATATATGAAATGTTTTTAATCACTTGAGTGTACAGATAGTAATACTGTTCATTATAAATGAAGATTAGTGCTACATATGGTGTTTAAGCAAACTAGCCATGTTGGCAACTATACTTTGTTTTGTTTTAATTTATGTGATGTAAATGGCTGATGTATGATACTTTTATGACTTAATTGTCGAAATAAAGTTTTTTGAAATTGAAATTGACTCAAACATTCAAAATCCTACATCTTCTAAAAAGAAGTGGGAAACTAATAAACAAAATTCAAAAGAGAAACGTTCTCAATCCCGAGGTAGGTCTCCTCAAAAGGAGCCCTCTGAAAGGGGGTATAACCTCAGGAATAGGGATACTTTAAGAAAACCTGACAGGTATCAAGATACTGATACACGTTAATCTCGTACCTTTCAGATATCATCACAGACATCAGAAAGAAGAGGACGGTCAGATCACAAAGATGAATGCTTGAAGTCCAAAGACGATCAACAAGTTCAGAAAAATAAATCACAATTCACAAAAAAGAAGGCAGCAGGTCTGAAGATCAGACATACCGAGAATACTGAGAACACAGCTCAAGAATGGAGAATGGGCTCAGACAATGGAGGACAGTGCAGCAGAAGTAAAAATAGCTTGCCAGAACCTGTAGGAACTTCTGGAGATAGTGGACCTGAATGAGTACATCACAGTAGAGACTGTAGACACCAGGGTTAATACTCCACAAAAGTTATATGAAATAACACTTCGAATGGAGGGAGACATACCAAGAAATGTGAACACTCTTTTGGGGGAAACTTTCAAGGGGTTATGATATACTTCTAGCAGAACAGGACTGGCCACCAAAATGTGTTAGGGAGTGCCCACATGGCGAGGACATCATTATGCCAGCCTTCTCCAACCATATTCCAATTCACCTAAAATATACTTCTGCCAGAAAATGGGCAGTAGCCCAGGCCCCAGCATTATACAAAAATCATGTAGGATGGGATGAGGACTCACCTCACCACAAAATACAGCTAAAAAATCAACCTACTGCACAAAGGCAGTACCCAATAAAGCAAGAAGCTAAAAAACAGGTCAGGGAGATCTTAGGGGTGATTGAAACATGCACCTCCTCAATCAACAATCCTTTGTTTCCTGTATCCAAACCAGACAATACATATCGTCTAGTTTTGGATTACATACATTTAAACACTTGTTCCAAAACATTTGCAGTGCAAAATGCACATAGTACAGCAGTAATAAATAACATTGTGCGTAAAAAATATAAAACCACATTGGACATTTCAAATGGGTTCTTTTGTCAAAACATAGCACCTGAAAGCAGGTACTTAACAGCTTTATCAATAATGGGGACCCAGGTCCATTTTGTAGACTCCCAAGGGGGTTTAAAAACAGCCTGGGGTTATTCTCAGCAAGGGTAACAGAGTTACTACAACTTTATGATAACGAGGCATTGTCATATGTCGATGACATCTATCTGACAGACGATGACCTAGATAGGCACTTGAACAGGGTGAATACCATAATACTGGGCTTCGTCTCTGAGGGCTATAAATTCAACATTAAAAAATCCAGAATTGCCCATCTCAATGTCCTTTTCCTAGGATATGAGCTTTCAAGTGAAGGCAAGAGCCTGGGAGCTAACTTTTTAGAAAAGTGTGCTCCAACCTCCAAAAACACTGAAAAATTTACAATCCATCTTGGGTTTCTTAAATTTTGGAAGAGCTTACATTCTAAATTACACAGAAACGGTTAAACCTCTCTACGAATTAATTAAACCTGATTTTTCAACTAAACATTGGACACAGGAACACACAGACATCCTGCGTTCACTCCAAGCTAACATGTTAGCAACAAATCATTTACAAACACGCGCAAATAAACGCAATTTAGTGATCCGAATAATTTCGGGTCAATGTGGTTTCACCTATTTAACATTTAGGTGCCGATTCCAATCCTGTAAAACCCGGGTACGAATGGTCGTACGGAGCGTATTCTCCGCACGACTCGTACCCGGGAAATCCACCATACAAACCAGCAAGTACGATTCGTACAGAAATACCATTTCCGTACGAATCGTAAAAAACTACGTGCGGCTAAAAAATACCCACAATTCTGATCCGGGACATCGCGTACGTGACATCCGTACGGAGTCAGGCAGCGATTTACGGACCAGCAAGTACAATTCGTGCCTACGTCACTCCGCCCGGCTCATTTTTTATGGCAGCCAAAAACTCCCGGGAAATTGAGTACAATGCGAATAAGGAGCACCAGTACGCGACGGACAGTCACGGACCCCATCCTACGTGTCATCCCAGCCCTCCTAGCCTACGACCTGGTGCACCGAACCTGATGCACACGATGCAGAAGGTGAGAACAACACCCATGGGTCAATGGGGGGTGAGGGGCATGAAACATACCCCCTACACAAATTAAAACATACAATATGGAGGACATACATTACCTCCAGGGTCTGGTCACTTCGGGGGGCGTGTCCACCAATCCCTGCGTACCGCAGCAACAGAAGTGGACGTGTACGCGTACCCGTCACCACTACAATGGTGGGACGGACCGTACCCACGCCCTCAGAGCGTGGGTACAGTCCGTACCACCATTGTAGTGGTGGCATAGGGGTACGCGTGGTACGGACCATACCCACGCTCTGAGGGCGTGGGTACGGTCCGTACCACCATTGTAGTGGTGACGTAGGGGTACGTGTGGTACGGACTGTACCCACGCCCTCAGAGCGTGGGTACGGTCCGAACCACCATTGTAGTGGTGACAGAGGGGTATGCGTGGTACGGACCGTACCCACGCTCTGAGGGCGTGGGTACGGTCCGTACCACGCGCACCCCTACACCACCACTACAATGGTGGTACAGACCGTACCCACGCCCTCAGAGCGTGGGTACGGTCCGTACCACGCGTAACCCTACGTCAATACTACAATGGTGGTACGGACCGTACCCACGCTCTGAGGGCGTGGGTATGGTCCGTACCACGCGTACCCCTATGTCACCACTACAATGGTGGTACGGACCGTACCCATGCTATGAGGGCGTGGGTACGGTCCGTACCACGTGTACCCCTACGCCACCACTACAATGGTGGTACGGACCGTACCCACGCCCTCAGAGCGTGGGTACGGTCCGTACCAACATTGTAGTGGTGACGTAGGGGTACGTGTGGTATGGACAGTACCCACCCTATGAATGCGGGGGTACGGTCCGCATCACCCGTACCCCTAGGGCACCAGTACATTTGTGATACAAGGCGTACACACGCCACGAATGTTGGCTTAGGGCCTGGTGCAGCATATAACCCGTATATTGGGGTGTGTGTATGCCCAGGATGGCAGTGTACTGCACCAAGGGTGCGGGTGGGTGTGTGGGTGGCTGCCTAGGATTCCCAGCAGTGGACAAAGATATGTGAGGTGTGGGTGCCTATCACTCCCAGCAGTGGACAGAGACATGTGAGGGGTGGGTGCAGAGGAATACCAGCAGTGGACAGAGGCATGTGAGGGGTGGGTGCCTATCACTCCCAGCAGTGGACAGAGACATGGGGGTGGGTGCCTATCACTCCCATCAGTGGACAGAGACATGTGAGGGGTGGGTGCAGAGGAATACCAGCAGTGGACAGAGACCTGGGGGTGGGTGCCTATCACTCCCAGCAGTGGACAGAGACATGTGAGGGGTGGGTGCCTATCACTCCCATCAGTGGACAGAGATATGGAGGTGGGTGCATATCACTCCCAGCAGTGGACAGAGACATGTGAGGGGTGGGTGCAGAGGAATACTAGCAGTGGACAGAGACATGAAAGGGGTGGGTGCCTATCACTCCCATCAGTGGACAAAGACATGTGAGGGGTGGGTGCAGAGGAATGCCAGCAGTGGACAGAGACCTGTGAGGGGTGGGTGCCTATCACTCCCATCAGTGGGCAGAGACATGTGAGGGGTGGGTGCAGAGGAATACCAGCAGTGGACAGAGACATGTGAGGGGTGGGTGCCTATCACTCCCAGCAGTGGACAGAGACATGCCAGGGGTGGGTGCAGAGGAATACCAGCAGTGGACAGAGACATGTGAGGGGTGGGTGCCTATCACTCCCAGCAGTGGACAGAGACATGTGAGGGGTGGGTGCAAAGGAATACCAGCAGTGGACAGAGACATGTGAGAAGTGGGTGCCTATCACTCCCAGCAGTGGACAGAGAGATGTGAGGGGTGGGTGCAGAGGAATACCAGCAGTGGACAGAGACATGGGAGTGGGTGCCTATCACTCCCAGCAGTGGACAGAGATATGTGAGGGGTGGGTGCAGAGGAATATTAGCAGTGGACAGAGACATGTGAGGGGTGGGTGCCTATCACTCCTATCAGTGGACAGAGACATGTGAGGGGTGGGTGCAGAGGAATATCAGCAGTGGACAGAGACATGTGAGGGGTGGGTGCCTATCACTCCCAGCAGTGGAAAGAGACATGTGAGGGGTGGGTGCCTATCACTCCCAGCAGTGGACAGAGACATGTGAGGGGTGGGTGCCTATCACTCCCAGCAGTGGACAGAGACATGTGAGGGGTGGGTGCCTATCACTCCCAGCAGTGGACAGAGACGTGTGACGGGTGGGTGCAGAGGAATACCAGCAGTGGACAGAGACATGTGAGGGGTGGGTGCCTATCACTCCCAGCAGTGGACAGAGACATGTGAGGGGTGGGTGCCTATCACTCCCAGCAGTGGACAGAGACATGTGAGGGGTGGGTGCCTATCACTCCCAGCAGTGGACAGAGACATGTGAGGGGTGGGTGCCTATCACTCCCAGCAGTGGACAGAGACATGGGGGTGGGTGCCTATCACTCCCAGCAGTGGACAGAGACATGTGAGGGGTGGGTGCAGAGGAATACCAGCAGTGGACAGAGACATGGGGGTGGGTGCCTATCACTCCCAGCAGTGGACAGAGACATGTGAGGGGTGGGTGCCTATCACTCCCATCAGTGGACAGAGACATGTGAGGGGTGGGTGCCTATCACTCCCAGCAGTGGACAGAGACATGGGGGTGGGTGCCTATCACTCCCAGTAGTAGACAGAGACATGTGAGGGGTGGGTGCAGAGGAATACCAGCAGTGGACAGAGACATGGGGGTGGGTGCCTATCACTCCCAGCAGTGGACAGAGACATGTGAGGGGTGGGTGCAGGGGAATACCAGCAGTGGACAGAGACATGTGAGCGGTGGGTGCCTATCACTCCCATCAGTGGACAGAGACATGTGAGGGGTGGGTGCAGAGGAATACCAGCAGTGGACAGAGACATTTGAGGGGTGGGTGCCTATCACTCCCAGCAGTGGACAGAGACATGGGGGTGGGTGCCTATCACTCCCAGCAGTGGACAGAGACATGTGAGGGGTGGGTGCCTATCACTCCCAGGAGTGGACAGAGACATGGGGGTGGGTGCCTATCACTCCCAGCAGTGGGCAGAGACATGTGAGGGGTGGGTGCAGAGGAATACTAGCAGTGGACAGAGACATGTGAGGGGTGGGTGCCTATCACTCCCAGGAGTGGACAGAGACATGGGGGTGGGTGCCTATCACTCCCAGCAGTGGGCAGAGACATGTGAGGGGTGGGTGCAGAGGAATACTAGCAGTGGACAGAGACATGTGAGGGGTGGGTGCAGAGGAATACCAGCAGTGGACAGAGACATTTGAGGGGTGGGTGCCTATCACTCCCAGCAGTGGACAGAGACATGGGGGTGGGTGCCTATCACTTCCAGCAGTGGACAGAGACATGTGAGGGGTGGGTGCAGAGGAATACCAGCAGTGGACAGAGACATGTGAGGGGTGGGTGCCTATCACTCCCATCAGTGGACAGAGACATGTGAGGGGTGGGTGCAGAGGAATTCCAGCAGTGGACAGAGACATTTGAGGGGTGGGTGCCTATCGCTCCCAGCAGTGGACAGAGACATGTGAGGGGTGGGTGCCTGTCACTCCCAGCAGTGGACAGAGACATGTGAGGGGTGGGTGCCTATCACTCCCAGCAGTGGACTGAGACATGGGGGTGGGTGCCTAGCACTCCCAGCAGTGGACAGAGACATGTGAGGGGTGGGTGCAGAAGAATACCAGCAGTGGACAGAGACATGGGGGTGGGCGCCTATCACTCCCAGCAGTGGACAGAGACATGTGAGGGGTGGGTGCCTATCACTCCCAGCAGTGGACAGAGACATGTGAGGGGTGGGTGCAGAGGAATACCAGCAGTGAACAGAGACATGGGGGTGGGTGCCTATCACTCCCAGCAGTGGACAGAGACATGTGAGGGGTGGGTGCAGATGAATACCAGCAGTGGACATAGACATGTGAGGGGTGGGTGCCTATCACTCCCATCAGTGGACAGAGACATGTGAGGGGTGGGTGCCTATCACTCCCAGCAGTGGACAGAGACATGTGAGGGGTGGGTGCCTATCACTCCCAGCAGTGGACAGAGACATGTGAGGGGTGGGTGCCTATCACTCCCAGCAGTGGACAGAGACATGGGGGTGGGTGCCTATCACTCCCAGCAGTGGACAGAGACATGTGAGGGGTGGGTGCCTATCACTCCCATCAGTGGACAGAGACATGTGAGGGGTGGGTGCCTATCACTCCCAGCAGTGGACAGAGACATGGGGGTGGGTGCCTATCACTCCCAGTAGTGGACAGAGACATGTGAGGGGTGGGTGCAGAGGAATACCAGCAGTGGACAGAGACATGGGGGTGGGTGCTTATCACTCACAGCAGTGGACAGAGACATGTGGGGGGTGGGTGCAGAGGAATACCAGCAGTGGACAGAGACATGTGAGGGGTGGGTGCCTATCACTCCCATCAGTGGACAGAGACATGTGAGGGGTGGGTGCAGAGGAATACCAGCAGTGGACAGAGACATTTGAGGGGTGGGTGCCTATCACTCCCAGCAGTGGACAGAGACATGGGGGTGGGTGCCTATCACTCCCAGCAGTGGACAGAGACATGTGAGGGGTGGGTGCCTATCACTCCCAGGAGTGGACAGAGACATGGGGGTGGGTGCCTATCACTCCCAGCAGTGGCCAGAGACATGTGAAGGGTGGGTGCAGAGGAATACTAGCAGTGGACAGAGACATGTGAGGGGTGGGTGCCTATCACTCCCATCAGTGGACAGAGACATGTGAGGGGTGGGTGCAGAGGAATACCAGCAGTGGACAGAGACATTTGAGGGGTGGGTGCCTATCACTCCCAGCAGTGGACAGAGACATGGGGGTGGGTGCCAATCACTCCCAGCAGTGGACAGAGACATGTGAGGGGTGGGTGCAGAGGAATACCAGCAGTGGACAGAGACATGTGAGGGGTGGGTGCCTATCACTCCCATCAGTGGACAGAGACATGTGAGGGGTGGGTGCAGAGGAATACCAGCAGTGGACAGAGACATTTGAGGGGTGGGTGCCTATCGCTCCCAGCAGTGGACAGAGACATGTGAGGGGTGGGTGCCTATCACTCCCAGCAGTGGACAGAGACATGTGAGGGGTGGGTGCCTATCACTCCCAGCAGGGGACTGAGACATGGGGGTGGGTGCCTATCACTCCCAGCAGTGGACAGAGACATGTGAGGGGTGGGTGCAGAAGAATACCAGCAGTGGACAGAGACATGGGTGTGGGTGCCTATCACTCCCAGCAGTGGACAGAGACATGTGAGGGGTGGGTGCCTATCACTCCCAGCAGTGGACAGAGACATGTGAGGGGTGGGTGCAGAGGAATACCAGCAGTGAACAGAGACATGGGGGTGGGTGCCTATCACTCCCAGCAGTGGACAGAGACATGTGAGGGGTGGGTGCAGAGGAATACCAGCAGTGGACATAGACATGTGAGGGGTGGGTGCCTATCACTCCCATCAGTGGACAGAGACATGTGAGGGGTGGGTGCAGAGGAATACCAGCAGTGGACAGACACATGTGAGGGGTGGGTGTCTATCACTCCCACCAGTGGACAGAGACATGTGAGGGGTGGGTGCCTATCACTCCCAGCAGTGGACAGAGACTTGTCAGGGGTGGGTGCAGAGGAATACCAGCAGTGGACAGAGACATGTGAGGGGTGGGTGCCTATCACTCCCAGCAGTGGACAGAGACATGTGAGGGGTGGGTGCAGAGGAATACCAGCAGTGGACAGAGACATGGGGGTGGGTGCCTATCACTCCCAGCAGTGGACAGAGACATGTGAGGGGTGGGTGCAGAGGAATACCAGCAGTGGACAGAGCCATGTGAGGGGTGGGTGCCTATCACTCCCATCAGTGAACAGAGACATGTGAGGGGTGGGTGCAGAGGAATACCAGCAGTGGACAGAGACATGTGAGGGGTGGGTGCCTATCACTCCCATCAGTGGACAGAGACATGTGAGGGGTGGGTGCAGAGGAATACCAGCAGTGGACATAGACATGTGAGGGGTGGGTGCCTATCACTCCCAGCAGAGGACAGAGACATGTGAGGGGTGGGTGCCTATCACTCCCAGCAGTGGATAGAGACATGTGAGGGGTGGGTGCCTATCAGTCCCAGCAGTGGACAGAGACATGGGGGTGGGTGCCTATCACTCCCAGCAGTGGACAGAGACATGTGAGGGGTGGGTGCAGAGGAATACCAGCAGTGGACAGAGACATGGGGGTGGGTGCCTATCACTCCCAGCAGTGGACAGAGATATGTGAGGGGTGGGTGCAGAGGAATACCAGCAGTGGACAGAGACATGTGAGGGGTGGGTGCCTATTACTCCCATCAGTGGACAGAGACATGTGAGGGGTGGATGCAGAGGAATACCAGCAGTGGACAGAGACATGTGAGGGGTGGGTGCCTATCACTCCCAGCAGTGGACAAAGACATGTGAGTGGTGGGTGCCTATCACTCCCAGCAGTGGACAGAGACATGTGAGGGGTGGGTGCCTATCACTCCCAGCAGTGGACAGAGACATGTGAGGGGTGGGAGCCTATCACTCCCAGCAGTGGACAGAGACATGTGAGGGGTGGGTGCAGAGGAATACCGGCAGTGGACAGAGACATGGGGGTGGGTGCCTATCACTCCCAGCAGTGGACAGAGACATGTGAGGGGTGGGTGCCTATCACTCCCATCAGTGGACAGAGATATGGAGGTGGGTGCCTATCACTCCCAGCAGTGGACAGAGACATGTGAGGGGTGGGTGCAGAGGAATACTAGCAGTGGACAGAGACATGAAAGGGGTGGGTGCCTATCACTCCCATCAGTGGACAAAGACATGTGAGGGGTGGGTGCAGAGGAATACCAGCAGTGGACAGAGACATGTGAGGGGTGGGTGCCTATCACTCCCATCAGTGGAGAGAGACATGTGAGGGGTGGGTGCAGAGGAATACCAGCAGTGGACAGAGACATGTGAGGGGTGGGTGCCTATCACTCCCAGCAGTGGACAGAGACATGCCAGGGGTGGGTGCAGAGGAATACCAGCAGTGGACAGAGACATGTGAGGGGTGGGTGCCTATCACTCCCAGCAGTGGACAGAGACATGTGAGGGGTGGGTGCAAAGTAATACCAGCAGTGGACAGAGACATGTGAGGAGTGGGTGCCTATCACTCCCAGCAGTGGACAGAGACATGTGAGGGGTGGGTGCAGAGGAATACCAGCAGTGGACAGAGACATGTGAGTGGGTGCCTATCACTCCCAGCAGTGGACAGAGATATGTGAGGGGTGGGTGCAGAGGAATACCAGCAGTGGACAGAGACATGTGAGGGGTGGGTGCCTATCACTCCCAGCAGTGGACAGAGACATGCCAGGGGTGGGTGCAGAGGAATACCAGCAGTGGACAGAGACATGTGAGTGGTGGGTGCCTATCACTCCCAGCAGTGGAAAGAGACATGTGAGGGGTGGGTGCCTATCACTCCCAGCAGTGGACAGAGACATGTGAGGGGTGGGTGCCTATCACTCCCAGCAGTGGACAGAGACATGTGAGGGGTGGGTGCCTATCACTCCCAGCAGTGGACAGAGACGTGTGAGGGGTGGGTGCAGAGGAATACCAGCAGTGGACAGAGACATGTGAGGGGTGGGTGACTATCACTCCCAGCAGTGGACAGAGACATGTGAGGGGTGGGTGCCTATCACTCCCAGCAGTGGACAGAGACATGGGGGTGGGTGCCTATCACTCCCAGCAGTGGACAGAGACATGTAAGGGGTGGGTGCAGAGGAATACCAGCAGTGGACAGAGACATGGGGGTGGGTGCCTACCACTCCCAGCAGTGGACAGACACATGTGAGGGGTGGGTGCCTATCACTCCCTGCAGTGGACAGAGACATGTGAGGGGTGGGTGCCTATCACTCTCAGCAGTGGACAGAGACATGGGGGTGGGTGCCTATCACTCCCAGTAGTGGACAGAGACATGTGAGGGGTGGGTGCAGAGGAATACCAGCAGTGGACAGAGACATGGGGGTGGGGGCCTATCACTCCCAGCAGTGGACAGAGACATGTGAGGGGTGGGTGCAGAGGAATACCAGCAGTGGACAGAGACATGTGAGGGGTGGGTGCCTATCACTCCCATCAGTGGACAGAGACATGTGAGGGGTGGGTGCAGAGGAATACCAACAGTGGACAGAGACATGTGAGGGGTGTATGCCTATCACTCCCAGCAGTGGACAGAGACATGTGAGGGGTGGGTGCAGAGGAATACCAGCAGTGGACAGAGACATTTGAGGGGTGGGTGCCTATCACTCCCAGCAGTGGACAGAGACATGTGAGGGGTGGGTGCCTATCACTCCCAGCAGTGGACAGAGACATGTGAGGGATGGGTGCCTATCACTCCCAGCAGTGGACAGAGACATGGGGGTGGGTGCCTATCACTCCCAGCAGTGGACAGAGACATGTGAGGGGTGGGTACAGAGGAATACTAGAAGTGGACAGAGACATGTGAGGGGTGGGTGCCTATCACTCCCATCAGTGGACAGAGACATGTGAGGGGTGGGTGCAGAGGAATACCAGCAGTGGACAGAGACATTTGAGGGGTGGGTGCCTATCACTCCCAGCAGTGGACAGAGACATGGGGGTGGGTGCCTATCACTCCCAGCAGTGGACAGAGACATGTGAGGGGTGGGTGCAGAGGAATACCAGCAGTGGACAGAGACATGTGAGGGGTGGGTGCCTATAACTCCCATCAGTGGACAGAGACATGTGAGGGGTGGGTGTAGAGGAATACCAGCAGTGGACAGAGACATTTGAGGGGTGGGTGCCTATCGCTCCCAGCAGTGGACAGAGACATGTGAGGGGTGGGTGCCTATCACTCCCAGCAGTGGACAGAGATATGTGAGGAGTGGGTGTCTATCACTCCCAGCAGTGGACTGAGACATGGGGGTGGGTGCCTATCACTCCCAGCAGTGGACAGAGACATGTGAGGGGTGGGTGCAGAAGAATACTAGCAGTGGACAGAGACATGGGGGTGGGTGCCTATCACTCCCAGCAGTGGACAGAGACATGTGAGGGGTGGGTGCCTATCACTCCCAGCAGTGGACAAAGACTTGTCAGGGGTGGGTGCAGAGGAATACCAGCAGTGGACAGAGACATGTGAGGGGTGGGTGCCTATCACTCCCAGCAGTGGACAGAGACATGTGAGGGGTGGGTGCAGAGGAATACCAGCAGTGGACAGAGACATGTGAGGGGTGGGTGCCTATCACTCCCAGCAGTGGACAGAAACATGTGAGGGGTGGGTGCAGAGGAATACCAGCAGTGGACAGAGACATGGGGGTGGGTGCCTATCACTCCCAGCAGTGGACAGAGACATGTGAGGGGTGGGTGCAGAGGAATACCAGCAGTGGACAGAGCCATGTGAGGGGTGGGTGCCTATCACTCCCATCAGTGGACAGAGACATGTGAGGGGTGGGTGCAGAGGAATAGCAGCAGTGGACAGAGACATGTGAGGGGTGGGTGCCTATCACTCCCAGCAGTGGACAGAGACATGTGAGGGGTGGGTGCAGAGGAATACCAGCAGTGGACAGAGACATGTGAGGGGTGGGTGCCGTTCACTCCCAGCAGTGGACAGAGACATGTGAGGGGTGGGTGCCTATCACTCCCAGCAGTGGATAGAGACATGTGAGGGGTGGGTGCCTATCAGTCCCAGCAGTGGACAGAGACATGGGGGTGGGTGCCTATCACTCCCAGCAGTGGACAGAGACATGTGAGGGGTGGGTGCAGAGGAATACCAGCAGTGGACAGAGACATGGGGGTGGGTGCCTATCACTCCCAGCAGTGGACAGAGACATGTGAGGGGTGGGTGCAGAGGAATACCAGCAGTGGACAGAGACATGTGAGGGGTGGGTGCCTATCACTCCCATCAGTGGACAGAGACATGTGAGGGGTGGATGCAGAGGAATACCAGCAGTGGACAGAGACATGTGAGGGGTGGGTGCCTATCACTCCCAGCAGTGGACAAAGACATGTGAGTGGTGGGTGCCTATCACTCCCATCAGTGGACAGAGACATGTGAGGGGTGGGTGCCTATCACTCCCAGCAGTGGACAGAGACATGTGAGGGGTTGGTGCCTATCACTCCCAGCAGTGGACAGAGACATGGGGGTGGGTGCCTATCACTCCCAGCAGTGGACAGAGACATGTGAGGGGTAGGTGCCTATCACTCCCAGCAGTGGACAGACATGTGAGGGGTGGGTGCCTATCACTCCCAGCAGTGGACAGAGACATATGAGGGGTGGGTGCCTATCACTCCCAGCAGTGGACAGAGACATGGGGGTGTGTGCATCATTATCAGATGACCACAACTCCATGGGTGTATGTACGCATCTCTAATTTTCGACTATGTTGATAGTGCCATAACAACACATGTCTGACAGCAGTGTCCCACTCCCATGAGGATGGATGTCTTTCCCCCACTGCATGACACACCACATGTGGGTGTGAGGACAAATGACACATGCATACCCACCCCTGGCGGATGCAGCACAATACACACACAGAGATCATGCCACAAGACTGTATAGTCATGTCAATGCCTACTAAACTAAGAGAGCCAAAGGGAACACACACTGTCACGCACATCCCAGGACTGATAGGAATGTACAGGTGTTGGGACAGCCACCAAGATGTTGTCTCTCATGGAAGGAATAGGGTGGAGTTCCCACAGATACAATGCCCACAATTGTGAGTCATGTGCCTAAATACCCTGCAGAACAAGTACCATATGTGTGCTAGGCTGGGATTACACACATGCATAGTGTGGAAAATGGAGAATTTCTCCATGAAGGCATGGCAACATACTCAATACACAAGTATAATGACTAGCAAGGATGGCACAGACGATGCAGCCGGAGACATTGCTGAGCAGGCATGGCCATAGTTGAAGTGATCCGTCACCAACAAAGGGAATGTATACACAGGTCAGCACAACAATTGTGCAACTCTCTGCAGGGAAGATGTCAGGTGCCACGGAGGAAGGGACACTCCTTGGTACAATGTATCAAAAAACAAATAACACACACAACCAAAGATCCTTTGCAAAGACCTTGTGATGGCATGCAGATCTCATGGTCCACCTCATGACCATCAGACTCGAACCTTTGCCAGAAACATAACACATTACCACAACCCCAACTCCTGGAGCATCAGCACCAACATCAATACCTGAAATGCAATAGTGTTCAAAGTAAAAAGAAAATGCTTTAATCAGCATAAAAATTATTGGTTTTCAAGAACACTATATACAAAGGCCAATGGCCAGTCCAGAATAGAAGTCCTTGGGGGGACACATGGGCACGCGTCTCCCCTAGCTTGCCTGCACAGTGGAACACTCAGGTTCGTCGACTGGGGGGGACATCATGTGGGGAAGGACCAGGCACCGCAGGAACAGGAGGTGTAAGGGTAGGTGTTGTGGGTGCAAGGCCGGACGCCTCCACCACAGGGGGTGGGGCAGCGCCAAAGGTAGAGGTGAGCTCGGCGCTGCACACTTCTGCCAGGGCGTCCAGAGTATCCCCTGCACTGGAAGAAACCACAGGCACAAAGGAGGGGGGTCGGAGGGATGGGGTGCAGCGCTACTGGGGGAGGGGGTGGACATGGGGTGGACTCAACTCCCCTACCCGGGGAGTGCCTTGCCTGTTTGCGGGCTGGTGACACAGTGGGGCTGAGGCCCAGCACAGACATGTAGCTCTCCTTGTCTGACTGTGTAGCAGGGGAGCCAAGGGGAGTGCTTTTGGAGGGACTGGGTAGTGAGGCATGCGGACTCAGACTGTGGCTGCATGTATGTCTGTGTGCCCCAGACCCAGTGGGTGTGCCTTTATCCCCCTGAGTGTGCGTGCCAGGAGGTGTGTGCTTGCCCTTACGTGGTGGTGTGCTGCCTGTGTCTGGTGGGGTGCGTGCTTGGGAATGTCTGGGTGTGCATGGGACAGGCATGGGAGTGGGAAGTGTGGATGGGGCTGGGGTAGGGGGGGACGAAGCGCTGCAGGAGACTCACTGCTGCCGTCAGTGAAGAGTCCATGGACCTCAGCAACATCCGTTGGTCAGACATCGCTGCTGACATGCCCTCCATGAACGACACCATCTGTGTCAGCAGTCTGGTGTGGCCATGGAGGACATTCAGCATCGATGTCTGACCAACCTGCAACTGCCGCTGAATGTCCACAGACTCTGCAGTGAGGGCAGCAGGGGTGACAGGGGCAGGGGGTGCGGTGCCTAAGGAGACATGATGGTGCCCTGCACGGACATAAGGGACCGGAGCAACTGGGAGGGCGGTGATGGGAATGGAGGAGGCGGGGACAGATGTTGTGCTGCTGCCAGGTGTTGTAGCAGCCTCCGCCCCCTCAATGAGTTCAGCCTCGGACCCATTTGTATTTTTGTATTTGTATTTGAATTTGTAGGGCGCGCAGCTACCCACAAGGGGTCTCCCGGCGCCATTAGATTCAATGATTACCCATCGCAGTTGTTAAAGAGAGAAGAGCCAGGTTTTAAGGTATTTACGGAATTTCAGTAGAGATGGTTCAAGTTTCAATGTGACCGGAAGAGAGTTCCACAGTCTGGGTGCGACGCAAGAAAAGGAGCAGCCGCCCATTCTCGAAAGTTTGAAACGGGGAATCACAAAGTTGCCCTGAGGGTGCGGGATGGAAAGTATGGTTGAACCAGGGCCTTAAGATAGCCTGGGGCCCGCCCTTGCTTGATTTTATGCAAATAACAAAGGGCCTTGAAGTTAATCCGGTTTGTAATACGGAGCCAGTGAAGGTCTCTAAGAAAAGGAGAGATTGAAGATCTCCACGGGACCTTACAAAGGAGGCGAGCCGCTGAATTCTGTACCAGCTGAAGTCTCCGCTGGAGCTCCTGGGTAATGCCATGGTAGAGCACATTACTGTAGTCCAGGCGAGAGGTGACTAAAGCCTGGACCACCTGGCGTCTTGACCCTACTGGGAGCATCCACAAGATTTTGCGCAGCCACCCCAGAATGGAGAAGCAGGTGGCCGCTACCTTAGCCACCTGGTGTCGCATGGAGAGTGATTCGTCCATAACAAATCCAAGATTGCGAACCTGAGTCGCTGGAAGAGGCAATGGGCCCATTTCTGCCGGCCAATGTGAAGGGCCCCAGAGGTGCTTTTGCTTGCCCAGGATGAGCACCTCTGTTTTATCTCCATTCAATTTCAGGAGATTCGCCTGCATCCACTCTGCAACTCGACTAAGTCCTAGTTTAAGAGCAGATGGGGAGTTAGCAGCGGCCGATGAAAGGGAAAAGAGAATCTGAGTGTCATCGGCGTATGAGTAAAGGGAAAGACCAGAGTCTTCCACGATGGTGGCTAGGGGTCTCACGTAGATATTAAAGAGCAGAGGGCTAAGTGAAGACCCCTGCGGAACACCATACGCAGATGAGCGAACAGAGGAGGAAGAACCGGACGAGACAACCTGGAAGGTGCGATGATCTAGAAAAGAGGCCAGCCAGTCGAGAGCAGAGCCGGACACACCCGCAGTTCTCAGGGCTCTCAGAAGGATAGAATGTGAGACCGTGTCGAATGCGGCGCTTAAATCTAAAAGAATAAGCGCCGCGGTCTCGCCATGATCGAGATGGATACGTAGGTTCTCCGTAACCCCCATAAGGGTTGTTTCAGTGGAAAAATGGAAGCGGAAACCTGATTGGGATGGATGTAGAAAACCAGTGGTCTCCACATGAGATGTAAGATGTAAGTTGATATGCCGCTCCAAGATCTTTGAGAACATGGGCAGCAAAGAAATGAGCCGGAAGTTGGCAAGCGTTTTGGGATCTGCACCGGGTTTTTTTAAAAGTGGCACTACCAGAGCCCTTTTCCATTCATCCGGGACTATGGATTCCCGCAATGAGGAGTTAAGGAGCTCTTGAATAATTAGTAGAGCATCAGGGGAAAGTTGTCGAAGGATGCTCAAAGGAATAGGGTCCAGAGGAGAGCCTGAGTTGACTTTAGTTAAACAGGCATGCAGCGAGTTGGAATCTAGCAGAGGCCATTCGGAGATCAATGTGTCCTGGGGTGGTGGGCTCGATAAGGTCCAGGTGGAGGAGTCAGGCAGGGGTAAAGGGGAAGCTCGAGACAGGGCATTATAGATAGTTTCGACTTTAGATATAAAAAAGTCAGCAATTTCATTGCATTCCGCTTCCCCTAACGCGGGTGGAATGGGGACAGTATTTGAGCCAGCTAACTTCTTGACCGTAGAGAAGAGGGCTTTCGGTCGATTTATGGCCTTTTCAATCGACTGTGAGACAAACAGAGCTTTTGCTTTTCGGCAGGCTTGATGGTATTGCCTGAGTGCTACACGGTAGATTGATTTGTCACTTGGGGCATAGGTTTTTCGCCACAGCCTCTCCAAATGTTTGCATTTGGATTTAGTAACTTTTAAGGCATCTGTGAACCAAGGGGCGGGGGCGAGATGCGGGGTAGATGGCCTAAGACGCGGTGGCAGGTGGTGGTCAATATTGGATGTTAGCCAGTGAGATACTTCCTGAGCCAAAGCAGTGCACCCAAGGTTGATATCGGGGCAATTGGCCACAAGAGAGGCGTTAAAGGCCGAGATATTTAGCTTAGACCAGGCTCTGAGGTAATTTCTAGTGCCAGGAAGGAACAGGCATTTAGTGAGATCAGCAGGCAGAGTGAAATGAATAGCATAGTGATCGGACCAGTCAAGGGGGAGGGCAGGGTAGGTGCAATCGAGCAGAATGTTAGAGAGGACAGGGTCAAGTAAGTGTCCTGCCTGATAAGTAGAACCTTTATTGCGAAGTATTAGATTAATAACTTCGCAATCAGATAAAAATGTACTGCTTAGTCGATTCTGTGGGTCCTCTAGATGGAGATTTAAGTCTCCCAAGATGGTGAAGTTTGCTGCCTTCATGACAAGGGGGGCTACGCAGTCCGCAAATGAGGTTAGCCACTGTGTAGGTTTATCAGGGGGACGATAAATAAGTAAGCCTGATAGTGTCAGTCGAGGAGAGACGGCTATCTTGAAAAGTGCGGCTTCACAGTTTGGTAAAGGGACAGCATCCAGAGAGCAGGAATAAGTGTCTTTAAAGATAATCGCTATCCCCCCACCTTTTCCGGTGGCTCTGTCTTGCCTGACTATTACAGAACCGGGTGGCAGGGCACAAGCTATGTCAGGGCCGGAACTCGCCTGAAGCCAGGTTTCCGTTAGAAACAGGGCATCTGGCTGGGTGGAAGACAATAAATCAAAAATGTGATCACTATTTTTGGGCAGAGATCTGCAATTGATACTCCAAACCTTATAGGGAGGGATTGATGGTACTTAAGATACAGTATAACCGGAGAAAGCATAGTTACAGTGCAAGCATTCTGATCAAGTTATGAGTGAGCAGTCAAGAGGAGTACAAGAGGGAGAGGTAGTATTAAGGCTGTGAAGCTCCTCAGAGGAGTAGGGAACTAAGCGACCAGAAGGAGGGCCCAAATGGGCAGAGTTACGGGCCGCTGGGCGCGGACGGGCACGGACGGGCGCAGACGGGCTTGCCTTTGGCGCGCCCCCTGCGCCCGCCCGCTGCGCGGTCGGGACATAGTCTCCATTATATAGGAGTAGAAGAGGGAGGGGCTAATCCCAGCACAGGTGCGTGGAAACACTCGAACCCCAGCGGCGGCAAGCCCTGCCTCCAGCGCGTCAGCTTCAGATCGTCAGCGCGAGGAGCGGGCGTAGAAAGCAGCAGTGCAGGGTGAGTGAAAAAGCGTGTGATTAAAAACACGGATTGCAATAGAAGCACACAGCAAGCATACCAATTTAAAATTACTCAGCAGTCAAACCTCCGGCTTCCGCCTCAGAGGGGTGCAAACATTGAATCTGATGCGAGCGGGAGGGAGTGAGAGAGTAAGTAGGCAAAATGGGCGGGGCTAATCCCAGCACAGGTGCGTGGAGACATTCGAACCCCAGCGGCGGCAAGCCCTGCCTCCAGCGCGTCAGCTTCAGATCGTCAGCGCGAGGAGCGGGCGTAGAAAGCAGCAGTGCAGGGTGAGTGAAAAAGCGTGTGATTAAAAACACGGATTGCATAGAAACACACAGCAAGCATACCAATTTAAAATTACTCAGCAGTCAAACCTCCGGCTTCCGCCTTAGAGGGGTGCAAACATTGAATCTGATGCGAGCGGGAGGGAGTGAGAGAGCAAGTAGGCAAAATGGGCGGGGCTAATCCCAGCACAGGTGCGTGGAGACACTAGAACCCCAGCGGCGGCAAGCCCTGCCTCCAGCGCGTCAGCTTCAGATCGTCAGTGCAAGGAGCGGGCGTAGAAAGCAGCAGTGCAGGGTGAGTGAAAAAGCGTGTGATTAAAAACACGGATTGCAATAGAAACACACAGCAAGCATACCAATTTAAAATTACTCAGCAGTCAAACCTCCGGCTTCCGCCTCAGAGGGGTGCAAACATTGAATCTGATGCGAGCGGGAGGGAGTGAGAGAGTAAGTAGGCAAAATGGGCTGGGCTAATCCCAGCACAGGTGCGTGGAGACGCTCGAACCCCAGCGGCGGCAAGCCCTGCCTCCAACGCGTCAGCTTCAGATCGTCAGCGCGAGGAGCGGGCGTAGAAAGCAGCAGTTCAGGGTGAGTGAAAAAGCGTGTGATTAAAAACACGGATTGCAATAGAAGCACACAGCAAGCATACCAATTTAAAATTACTCAGCAGTCAAACCTCCGGCTTCCGCCTTAGAGGGGTGCAAACATTGAATCTGATGCGAGCGGGAGGGAGTGAGAGAGCAAGTAGGCAAAATGGGCGGGGCTAATCCCAGCACAGGTGCGTGGAGACACTAGAACCCCAGCGGCGGCAAGCCCAGCCTCCAGCGCGTCAGCTTCAGATCGTCAGTGCAAGGAGCGGGCGTAGAAAGAAGCAGTGCAGGGTGAGTGAAAAAGCATGTGATTAAAAACACGGATTGCAATAGAAGCACACAGCAAGCATACCAATTTAAAATTACTCAGCAGTCAAACCTCCGGCTTCCGCCTCAGAGGGGTCAGCGTGGTAGTCGGTCTCGCCACCAGACAGGTCCTCCGCCTGACTCCCCTCGCCCTCTGTGCCACTTGCTCCCACAGACTCGCCAGCACTGGTAGCACAGTGTGCTGGATCCCTCCTCCAGGTCCGTGCAAGTGTCTCCCTCGGTTTCCTCCGATGATGCTGTGGGCAAGGTGAAGATACAGAAAATAATCAGTCACCCGTATACATCTGACACAAGAGTCAAAACAAAATAGGTCACAGTGCATATCAGGCAATGCATCATGAGTTACATCTAGATTACTCTGCACATATGTAAACCCTGTACTCCCCAGTTGGTTGACCCACCATGCCACTTGGAAACAAGGAAAAATAGGACACAACAGCCAAAAACTTGATTTAGAAATATACTGAGAAGCTAGTGTCTGGGAACAGTTGAGCACAGCAATACTATGAAGGCATGCCACCTCTTGTTTACTGTGAAAGAAACAGTATTGGTGCACCCAAGGCTAAATAACAGACCTCAATGCTGAAGGTGTCCCCACACTCAGAGACCTGTAAGTACTTTGGAAACCCAAACGAAATACATTGTGATCCCTTGGGAATCACACCACTTTACACAATCTACATGTTTAGAATGTGTGAATGTGCCACTTTGTGAACAGAACACACATGTGCCTGTATAAAAGAAGTCACACAAGGAGGTGCACACAAAACTACATTTACACAGTCATTGTATGAGCTGCCAGCCTTATTTAAAGAAGCCACTGTTAGAAAGAAATGGGGCTTCAGTAAGTACATATACATGGGACCACGGCGGTCTGGATGACTTGACACTCGTAAGTTGGTATCAGCAACAACCAAGGACTTACCCAAATGCCAGCACACTGTGGGAACATGGATATGTATAATCTGAAAAACAGTCTTATTCGAACTGTGCCTTTCTTGAAAATGTGCCTGCGTGTTCCCTGAAAGTGTAAAGGTGGTTTCTTGTGCACCTCCTTGGGAGACATCTGTCATGCAGGCACATTATTATCCATCACAACAAAACATCAAAGTCAAGCATTGAAAACATGAAGACATGTTGACAAGTGTAGTGAGTTCCAAGGTACAAGACTTTTTGACTAACAACTTGAATCATGCCACCTGTCACATGGCCATCCGTACCATGATGACACAGTTGGCAACTCATCTGACCCACTGCCTGTCATGTGGAGTGGCACACATGTCCAAACACAGGACAATGCATAAGCTAATGGGCCTGCAATTGTGTTGGAATAAGGCACACCTGCACTGAGGAGACACCCTCATGGCAAGCCAGAATGTCCACACAGATGTCAGCACACAAAAACAAAACTACGAACCATCTGGACCACACACTGGTGCCAAAAATGGATGAGCAGGAAACATGTATTTAAACTTTTGACACATGCTGCAAAGCACAAACATTAAACCCTGCACAACATCACTGGGTCACTGCATGTTGAGTGTCTGTCCAGACAATTATCACACACTGGTCAGACCTGGCAAGGAGACATAAGGTTTGGACATGTAGGCCTTGCCCGCACAAACACCCCATACCTGAGACAATGTGATTGAGACAGATCAAGAAGTGACACCTCTTAATCAGGGTTTACAAAAATGTGCATCAAGAATTCCCAAATGTACTCCACATCACCTCGTGACGCTGCCAACACATATTTGTGACAAACAACCATCAACAGATAGTTGTAAATAGACACACAGGCACTGCCCAGTGTGAGTATGCACAAGCCAAATGGGGTCACCCTGTCCAGTGGACACATGTAGCACACTTTAAATAAATACAAATGAGGCCAGGGAACAATGCCACAGAGGCCAACCTATGCTGAACACACAGAGAATGGGCACAGTGTTGGATGACACACATGATTACGAGGCGAGGGTGTCTCAGGGGACTGTAGTGGGCACACTGCTCCATGGTCCTGGAATGATCTGACTGTAACATGAGCAACCGTCCCGGCACTATGCATATCTCCCACTCATGCACATCATGTCTGAGGCCACAACATCAGTCATGCATGCTGCAAGCCTGTTGATTTGAAACCTCACACTCCTATGTTGAGACTCAGCATCAGTGCCAACAAATATGGACCCCCAAATGACTGAACAGGACAGGGCACAGGCAAGGTACCAACACATGTCACAGACCACCCCCACACATGATGCAGAAAGCAATGTGCACTTGGATTAAGTGTCAGCCTAGATGGCCATGTGCAATAGTGATTACACACAGACCAGGGAACACATGTCAAGGAGGGGAAGGGAGGAAGAACAGCACCGGTTGACTTGGGGGAACAGGATATGCACTGCACATATAAACCCTGGCAGTGTATCCAGGCGACGGAGCACTTCCAAAAGCTGGTGACACACAACAAACGCACATGTACCTACCCCCTCCTTGCTGCTGTCTCTCCTGTAACTGCCTATCCATGTCAGGGAAGACCACCGCCAGGACACACCTCATCTGGTGGGTCAGGCGTCGGCGCCCGCCGTGGGGGCGTGGAGGTGAGTCCCCCAGCAGGACCCGGGCGATCCTCCGGGTCCAGCACCGGATGTCCTGCCACCGTTTTCGGACTTGGGCTAGGCGCCGACTGCGACCCTCCACCCATCTCACGGCCCTGACGGCCCACTTCCAGATCTCCCTCTTCTCGTAGGCAGTTAACTGTGAGGATGACAAAGTGAGACAACATCACGACACCTGCTCCATGTCAGAGAGACACACATTTGAACATCTTTGATATGTTGAACAGAGCATAGTATGCTGCCAAGGAATAGCATCTTTGTCATATGGACATTGGCCTCTGTGGAAGCCCCAATGTACTACATGGCATTGAAAGTACACAGGTGGCATGAGGGGTGCGACACACTCCATGATCATGGCACACATTGTGTATCACAAGCAACACCAGGCTGATGGACAGCACCTCCAAGCAGTTACATGCCCCAGGTCACTGACGCAACCTCAGCAGAGTACACAGACACACACAGGCACAGATCAATCACATGCCATTGGCAACAGCGGATACAAACCTCACTCTGCACATGTGCCACTTGCCTGTGGGGTGTCACAGGTGTGGGGCTAGCTCAGCAAGTCAGACACACAGCACAGCTTACTTCTGACATCAGATGGGTAGAGCTGTTGCCTCCTCCATGCAGCTGTGGTGCAACACTTCACATAGACACTCACCCACATGACAAGGAACATTCACACACATCAATGTCCAGGGGGCGTACACATCACTTGGACACTCTCACCACAGCTCCACTCAACTCACACACATCTGTGGGTACAGTCACTTGTCACACCGGGGGGACCACTGAATCACCTCAGGACTATAGACAAAAAATGCCACAAAGGATTAGCCAGGCTGAATGTGTCATGCACTATGCAGTGAATGTCACAGTAAGCACAATGCAAGTGAGGAGTGCACACATGAACTACATCATGCTCTGCATGGGAGACATAAGCCATTCCCCCCCTGGGACCCACTCTAAACAACATTGCATGTCTGTAACACCTGGACACAATGCCAGAAGTGACAGTCACAGAAAAGGTGCACAGTCAAAGGTAGTGGAGTCAGCACTCACCTGCTCCCCTGGTCCCCCATACAGGCTGGTGTACTGTGGGAGGATGACATCCAGCAATGCCTCATTCTCTTCCTGGGTGAATGGCTGGGCCCTTTCCACAGACCTTGACATGGTGCCAGAGGAAGCACAGACAGCAGCAGTGTTGTCAACAGGAAATTTGTGCAGGCAAGTGCCCTCTCATGGGTTCTGGCTGACTTATATCTGTCTTGCTGAGGGGCATTCATTTGGAGGAGTACATAGTGATTGGTCAGATTCATTTGCATCTTACGTTTACTCCAATCCCTTTTCACATACACCAGTGACAGCATTGGCATTGTTCAAATTTTGAGCATCATGTCAAGTCAACAACCACTTTGCAACATTGTATTTTGTGGCCAACTGACTTTTCCAGGACACATGATGGAAACATTTCGACTGAAAACTCTGTATCCATGACAACCAGCATGCGTTTAGTGCCTAATACTTGTCCCTTATGTGTCCCCTATGTAATTTTCAAATCCACACACAGGTACGGTGCGTTTCACACATACCCCTACGGCACCAGTTGCACAGTGCGTTTCACACATACATGTACGCACTGGTAGTACACGTACCCGTAGGTGTACTACCAGTGCCTACACACACGTGTACTACCAGTGCCTACAAATACGTGTACGCACTGGTAGTACAGGTACCCGTACGTGTACTACCAGTGCCTACACGTACGTGTACTACCAGTCCCTACACGTAAGTGTAGGCACTGGTAGTACACGTACCCGTACGTGTACTACCAGTGCCTACACGTACATGTACTACCAGTGCCTGCACGTACGGGTACGCACTGGTAGTACACATACCCGTACATGTACTACCAGTGCGTACACATACGTGTAGGCACTGGTAGTACATGTATGGGTTTGTGTACTACCAGTGCGTACCCGTACATGTAGGCACTGGTGGTACCCGTACGTGTAGGCACTGGTAGTACACGTACGGGTACGTGTACTACCAGTGCCTACACGTGCGTGTACGCACTGGTAGTACACGTACCCGTACATGTACTACCAGTGCCTACACGTACATGTACTACCAGTGCATACACCTACGGGTATGCACTGGTAGTACACGTACCCGTATGTGTACTACCAGTGCCTACATGTACGTGTACTACCAGTGCCTACACATACGTGTAGGCACTGGTAGTACATGTACGGGTACGTGTACTACCAGTGCGTACCCATACGTGTAGGCACTGGTGGTACCCGTACGTGTAGGCACTGGTAGTACACGTATGGGTACGTGTACTACCAGTGCCTACACGTATGTGTAGGCACTGGTAGTACACGTACCCGTACATGTACTACCAGTACCTACACGTATGTGTATTACCAGTGCATACACGTACGGGTACGCACTGGTAGTACACGTACCCGTACGTGTACTACCAGTGCCTACACATACGTGTACTACCAGTGCGTACATGTACGGGTACGCACTGGTAGTACACGTACCCGTACGTGTACTACCAGTGCCTACACGTATGTGTATGCACTGGTAGTACACGTACGGGTACGTGTACTACCAGTGCGTACACGTACGGGTACACACTGGTAGTACACGTACCCATACGTGTACTACCAGTGCCTACACATACGTGTACCACCAGTGCCTACACGTACGTGTACGCACTGGTAGTACACGTGCCCGTACGTGTACTACCAGTGCCTACACATACATGTACTACCAGTGCCTACACGTACGGGTACGCACTGGTAGTACACGTACCCGTACGTGTACTACCAGTGCCTACACGTACGTGTACTACCAGTGCCTACACGTACGGGTACGCACTGGTAGTACACGTACCCGTACATGTACTACCAGTGCCTACACATATGTGTAGGCACTGGTAGTACACGTACGTGTAGGCACTGGTAGTACACGTACGTGTGTACGGTCCGTACCACGCGTGCTCCTACGGCACCACTACTATAGTGATACGGACCATACTTGTACGGTCCGTACCACGCGTACTCCTACGGCCACACAACTCTAGTGCTACGGACCGTACACACGCCCTCAGAGTGTGTTTACGGTGCGTTTCATACACTTACACTGTTGATAGGATGCGCACACGAAAGGAATGGAGGTCTCAGACTCGCACAGGGGTGTACATCAAGTCATTGTCATTGCTGTCCTACATGTGCAGGGCCTAGGTATGTCAGGCAGTGATATTGCACATGTCTCCTCATGTATTTGCACAATTGATGTGTGATGACCTGTGTACACATATCATGTGTAATGGGGCACTATGTGGCACACTTCCCCTTCACACTTTGCACATGTGTGCATGTAGGACAAACGTGTCAAGCACAGCATCACTGGTATGGCACAGTCACCACCACCGCAACTGTCCCCTGATGCCAGGGACAGGGACACTAACAACTGACATTTAACGACCAGCGTGCACCGATGTGACTATGTCATGTATGTGTCATGTGTTACCATGAGCTTGCTGTTGGTGTTCCGTCAACTGCATCTGCTGTTGCTGCATCCAACATGTGTCTGTGTGTAGATGGTCATGGCACACATCTACGCACACCATGCCACATGTGGATTTCCACGTAACACGTGTCTGTATGCATCGAACATGATATTTTGACATGAGGACATATCTGCGTCGTCTCAATGTCTGTGTTTTCTGTTTTCACGTGTACCCCTTCATCGCAATGTGTTTGATCTGTACATTTGACATTCCATGTGATCTGTGCGTCTAGCTTGCCGTCAGCTGTCTGTATGAGATGACATCCTTCAAATGCAGATATGTGGATGTATGTCACTCTTGTGATGTCTCTGGCAGTTCACTGACACTGTCCCACAGCTCGTTTCAGGGCATGTCATGTGGACTTGACAATCAACGGGTGTAGGTGGCTTTTCGTAGGAGTATCACCAAGCTAGCATACGTGTCCTGGATGTATTGCACAGACCAGACTCTGTATTTAGCAGATGTGTATTAGCAGTTGAGCATGTGCTCAGTTAATTGACATTGATGTTATGTTCTCACTCTTCGTAATTCATTCCAATTTTCTGCAGGGCACCACCTGTCCCCAGACCAATGCCAGACTTGGGTGCCATGAGGGAACGTGACTGCATACGATGTTACAGATTCACCCAACAGTTGATTGAGGACTTGACCGCCAAGCTGGCACCACACCTCCAACCACGACACAGGTATCCTACTGCGCTGACCCCCAAGATGAAGGTGATGGCAGCCCTACATTTTTTTGCCACAGGTACGTTTCAATTCACCATAGCTGATGTTGGTGGCATGTCACAGACGATGTTCAGCCGTGTCCTGCATGATGTTTTAGCAGCCATGTTGGAGCACCTGGATGAATTCATCCATTTTCCGACTCCTGAGGAGTTGACAGGTGTCAAGGGTGATTTCTATGTCCTGGGAGGGATGCCCCATGTCATTGGGTCCATTGATGGGACACATGTGGCTTTGGTACCACCACAGGCACAGGAGGTTGCCTATCCCAACCGTAAACATTACCACTCTATAAATGCCCTTGTGGTGTGTCTTGCTAACATGCTGATTTCCCATGTCTGTGCACGTTTTCCAGGGTCAGCACACGATGCCTACATCATGAGGCGTAGCAGGGTGCCACAAATGATGCTGCAGCTGCACAACGAACGAGCGTGTCTTGTTGGTGGGTATACTCTGTTTGTCCTGTGTTTTGCGTTATCTTTGTATCTTACGGCATCTCCTGACCCACTTCTTTACATGATGTTTCCATGTAGGGGACTCTGGCTATCCCAACATGCCATGGCTGATGATGCCTCTCCGCAACCCAAGATCAGCTGCAGATCACCGTTACAACAATGCACACGGGCAGAACAGGCGAGTGATTGAGAGGACGTTTGGCCTCCTGAAGAGCCGATTAGGCTGCCTTCACAAGACAGGCGGGTCCCTCCCATATGCACCGGCAAAGGTCTGCAAAATCCCATTCGTGTGCTGCATGCTGCACAACATGGCAGTGGAGAAGGCAGTGCCGCTCATCCTGGAGCAGCATGAGCAGGAACATCCACCCGTGGAGGATGAAGGGCTTGGTCACGAGGCAAATGAGGAGGAGGAGGAGGAGGAGGAGGAGGAGGAGGATATCCGGAGTCAGCTCATACGCAACTTCTTCTCATAATGGTGAGTCACTGGGTCTGAGTGTGCACGCTTGGAGCCTTGTGTGGCATGTGTTGCAATATGTGTGTCCAGCTGACTGTATGCTAAGTGACTTAGATGTGTGTTCTGATGTGTCACTCGAGTGAAGATGTCATTCCACTCATTTTAGCTGAGACACTAAATTTTCAATTCGCATGGTGACAACATTATTCCTGTAGAATGCGGATAACAATCTTTTAGCTGACTTCTTGTGTGTCTGTCATCCACAGGTTCTTGCGCATGTTGTCTGGTCGTGTCATCGTTGGCCTCCTGCTATTCCTCATGAGTATTGCAACGTGTGCTGAATCAGCGTTCCATGCACGGACATGGAGAAAAGTAATTTTGGGTGAGGATTGCAGCAAGCCATTTTGGGGGTGTTACGTGTCTGGAATGTGTGGGGACTGCTCCTGTGCATGTTGGGTTACCATGCATACATGTCGACTCACCATGGGGCACATGAGATGTAGCATGACTCCCATGAATTGATAGTCAACCTTTGTGACAGTCATCTGTAATGGTTTTTGGATTCTGATGAAGGCATCAATGTATGTAAAACTTCCCTCAGAAACATACGGGATGCTACGGGTGGGACATCCCCATAAGAGGCTCAATGGGGAATCGCAGCCTCTCCGTGTGCAGCAGGGGGTGTTTGGCTCGTCCCCTTAACTTGTGTGCCAGGCCATTTGGATTTACAACATCTGTGTTGTGAAGGGGGTGTCCAGTGTAGGTCCCACATGTTCAGCCAAATGACCTGTGAGTCTGTTCATATTGATGCATTTCCCTTAGTGTGAGCCTGAGTAATAAAGTTGTTCCTCACCCTCCAAGGTGCCTCATCTCTGTCAATGCAGGTCTCTTGCCACTTTGCATGCAGCATCTCTGGCATAGTTGTCAAAGATTGTGCATATGAGTCTATGTGTAGTTTGGCTAAATGCATGTATTTCTTCATGGGTTAGAATCTCAATTGTGCATGAAGTCCATGGTTGTGTATGTATTTGGGCATGTTGGTCCCCACGACGGCCGTCAATGCCTGCTGAGGGTGTGTCTCCTGTGTGCAGCTCGGCCTTCTGTTTCCTGATCCTGTGTCAGTCATCTTTGGTGATTGTGCATCCATTTTCTCTGGGTGTGCCATGGGTATCCGGACACTCCTTCCTTTACATACACCTGTTGCAGTTGTCCTTTCTGACATCCTTGTCTTTGTGTGCTACTTTTGGCATAGTTTCCAGGACATGCCGTCTGCTGCTGCGGCCCCGGCAGCAAGGGCACACAAAGTAGCGGGATTCGGCAACACACATGCCTCAAAGATGCTCCTCCCTGCCTCCCTCCACCCATTCATTTGGCTGTCATCATCTTGTCTGTGCCACTGTTGCGACCACGCAGTGCCAAAGGCAGGACCGTAAGCACATGCAACGTGCACATTGCACAACCCTCGTGTCCTTGCATGACCCACATCACACTACAGTCTGATGTTGCAGTCACCCTCCAAGCAATGTCCATCCGAAAATCAACCGCCTGCTCTCAGGCATACCCTAAGCGCACACACAACACCTTTGCATGCTGAGTGTGCAACTCCAACTGCCTACACAGCGCTGCCCCGCCTTCCAGGCTCTGTCACACCAACCAGATCATGTCCCTCCTACTCCACACCAGCTCCGTCCACCAGCAAGGCGATGGGAGTGGGACTCAAGCTTTCAACATGTAGTATAGTCGCGTCATCTGGCACATGGCCCAGGGATCATCTCTCAGCGTGTCATTCTTCAATGTGTCCAGGACCCCCCTCTCCACCATCACATGCGCACACAACCTCATCATCATGGCGTATGCCATTGACACCCAGCTGCTCCTCACCCTCACCAAAGACGCAGCCATTGCCAGTTCCAACATTCAAGAAGGCATGAGGTCCGTGGATGAATGGCTGAACATCAGCCACCTGAGGCTGGACTTGTCCAGGACTGAGGTAATCATCTGAGGGTTGTCCCCTTACAGCTGGCTCAACTCCTGGTGTCCCACCCGCAGGGGCCCTACACAAGCACCCAGTGGCCACGCACACAAGATGGTGTGCATCATGGATTTTTCACTCACATTTGCCATGCAAATCACCAGCATCTGTACCTCATGCTGAAACACCCTCTGCATGATGCACATGATCCACAGATAGATCCACTCCAAGGAAAGACAGACCATCCCCCAGGTCCACGGCACCAGCCGTGTCAACTACTGCCCCGCCCTCTACGGAGCAAGTACATCCAAACTCACGGGAAACTTGTCCACATCCAGGGTGCATCTGCACACCTCAGCTTCAACATCCCGTACCCCATCCACATCACCGTCCACCTGAGATAGCTGCAAGGGATCACTGTGTGCTGCAGGATGACCTTCACACTCCTCACACACACTCAGGAGGCAGTCAACAACCCCAGACCCCAAAATCAACCTTGTACGTCTGTCATCCAAGACCCCGTTGGCCCAACTCTATGCACAACGAACGAGCGTGTCTTGTTGGTGGGTATACTCTGTTTGTCCTGTGTTTTGCGTTATCTTTGTATCTTACGGCATCTCCTGACCCACTTCTTTACATGATGTTTCCATGTAGGGGACTCTGGCTATCCCAACATGCCATGGCTGATGATGCCTCTCCGCAACCCAAGATCAGCTGCAGATCACCGTTACAACAATGCACACGGGCAGAACAGGCGAGTGATTGAGAGGACGTTTGGCCTCCTGAAGAGCCGATTAGGCTGCCTTCACAAGACAGGCGGGTCCCTCCCATATGCACCGGCAAAGGTCTGCAAAATCCCATTCGTGTGCTGCATGCTGCACAACATGGCAGTGGAGAAGGCAGTGCCGCTCATCCTGGAGCAGCATGAGCAGGAACATCCACCCGTGGAGGATGAAGGGCTTGGTCACGAGGCAAATGAGGAGGAGGAGGAGGAGGAGGAGGAGGAGGAGGATATCCGGAGTCAGCTCATACGCAACTTCTTCTCATAATGGTGAGTCACTGGGTCTGAGTGTGCACGCTTGGAGCCTTGTGTGGCATGTGTTGCAATATGTGTGTCCAGCTGACTGTATGCTAAGTGACTTAGATGTGTGTTCTGATGTGTCACTCGAGTGAAGATGTCATTCCACTCATTTTAGCTGAGACACTAAATTTTCATCCGAACTTGACCTGGCCACCATTCTTCACATCCACAAAACTCCAGCATGAAGGAGATGGTTCTCCCATCTGGCCAAACATACCTGGGACTCCCTCCCCGGGAACCTCCACATGAGCTATGACCTCTAGGCCTTCATCATCCTCTTCCTGATTGGTCTGTCCGCACAGTATTGCAAGCCCCCCCTCAGCAGCTTGAGGCCATCACGGGTGAGTATTGGGCTCCCAGGCTGTATCGGATGATACATTGTGACCCATGTGTGTCCTATAGCGGACTCAGATCCCAGGGTATAGATGGCTGGAGTTAGTTCAACACTCAGGCATAGTTTGACATTTACCCACACGTATGTTGTGGACTAATGCAAAATGACTGCAACATCTAATAATGAATAAATAGTTTTATTCTCGGTGGAATGCGTGTTTTGTTTGAAAAAAATAAGGTGCTCTACCGGGTGCATAGAATCCAAAGTTCACAGGGGGAGATGGGATCCTTGGCATTTGAAGTCATCAGAGTCCAGACCACAGTGTTGGTCATCATTGGCCAGACTGTGACCAGCAAGTCCATGTGGCAGAGAATGTCAGTGAATGAGGTGCTGCTGTTGCGCATGAAGACCAGGTGCCAGGCCAGGTGACCTGGGAGATGTAGATGGTCCGCTGCCTCTCACGGTCTTTTCCGTGGACGACCCACCTTCCTCCGGGGACCCTCAGATACAGGCCTTGACGATGCTTGGGACGCTCTGTCGGACTAATCCTCCTCCTCCTCCTCCCTCCCTGTGGCTGGTGTTGGTCTTCGCCTGGTGGCACAGGGAGGGTTGGCCATGTTGTCGGCGATCCGACGGAGTGAACGGCTTATGTCCGTTTGCACCGCCAGGAGCTCAGCCAGTCTTGCCTCCATCCGTCCTTGGTGTTGTTGTTGACTGGCATGTTGCTCGGCCTGAAGATTCTTAATGTCTGTGAGGGTCGCCACTACCTGACTGATGGCCCTGGTGTCACGCAGGTATGCCTCCATGATGTTGCGTACGTGTGACATACCGGTCACTTCAGCTGTCTGGTCAGGTTCTCGCCTCCGCCTGCCTCTACTCCCACCACCCCTGCCCACACGAGCCTGGCCTGCCGTTGTGGGCACATCGGGTCTACGGGACCCCTGAGGGATGGCAGTTGCGGTGTTGTCTGCCTCCTCCTGGGTGCCCGGCGAACCTTGTCCCTCCAGGTCAGACTGGCTCAGTTGTTCAGTGTGGGCAGGGCTCCTGGGATGTGGCAGTAATGGGGGTAGTGGTTGGCACAGATGTACCTGAAGCAGGTGCTGCAGGGGCTTGGACACCAGAGGGGCCAGGTGGGTTGGGGTCATCCGCGGAGTGTTGTGAGGTGTCGCTGCCAGTGGGATCAGGATCCTCCCGAGACTGGGACTGTGGTACTTCCCCCCCATTGTTGGGGGAGATCCATGACGTTACCCTGTGTGTGAGAGAGAGACAATGTTAATGCTGTTTAATGCGACATCCATGTTTCATACATATTCTAGTTGCCACAGTTCCTCCAGGTAGTTGTATGTGCCTAGCATTCACATCAATGTTCACTTGTGGATGGGTATGTTGCAGGGGACTGATTGAAATGTTCTCCAGGGTGTTTGACATGTCGAATTTGGGCTTGGATGCTTCTTTGGCTGTAGCTTGATCTTGTTGTGTCACATGTCCATTGTGAGAGTGGGTAACTCCGTTGGCTGCCCCGGGGGTGTGTGCTTGTGTAAGGGGTGAGTGATCATCACTCAGCCCGACGCTGTTCAACATCCACATGGCCCCCCTCACACAAGTGGCCCGCCACCACAACCTCAACATCATCTCTTATGCCGACGACACCCAGCTCATCCTCTCCCTCTCCAAGGACCCTCACACCGCCAAAACAAACATCCACGAGGGTCCGAGGGCCATCGCCGACTGGATGAGGTGCGGCCATCTGAAACTGAACTCGGACAAGATGGAGGTTCTCATCCTCGGACCCACACCCTCAGCCTTGGACGACTCCTGGTGGCCGACCGCTCTGGGGACAGCACCGACACCCACCGACCACACACGCAACCTAGTATTGATCCTCGCATCCTCCCTCTCCATGTCCAAGCAGGTCAACGTCGTCTCCTCCTCCTGCTACAACACCCTACGCACGCTCCGCCGGATCTACAGGTGGATCCCAACCGAAACAAGTAGAACAGTGACACAGGCCCTCGTCGTCAGCAGCAGACTGGACTACGGCAACGCACTCTATGCAGGACTTCCATCCAAACACCAACGGCGGCTACAACGCTTCCAAAACGCCTCCGCACGACTGATCGTCAACGCCCCCTGCCACAGTCACATCACCCCCCTCCTGAGTGACCTGCACTGGCTCCACATCGACAAAAGGATCACCTTCAAGCTCCTCATCCATGCACACAAGGCACTCCACAACGCCGGACAGGCCTACCTGAACATCAGACTCAGCTTCTACACCCCCAACCGCCAGCTCCGCTCCGGCAGCCTCGCCCTCACAGCTGTCCCCCGCATCCAACGTACGACCGCCTGCGGCAGATCCTTCTCCTACCTCGCCGCCAAGACCTGGAACACCCTCCCAACCCACCTACGACTGACCCAAGACCTACTTGCCTTCACAGACTCCTCAAGACCTGGCTCTTCGAGCAGTAGTGGAACCCCCCCCCCCCCCCCTCAGTGCCTTGAGACCCTCACGGGTAAGTAGCGCGCCTTACAAGTACCCTGATCGATTGTTAATTGATTGACGGTGGCTGCTGGTGGGTGTAGTGTGATTTGGCAGTGGGTCTCCCAGGTGATGTATCTGTCCCCCCATGGAGCATGTTGCCATGTCAGTGAGTGTGAGTTCCTGTCCTAGATATCTGAGCTTGTTGTGTTTGTGTTTGAGTTTGCAGTGGTCACTGGAGGGCCTTGTGCTGCCTACAGCAGGGCCAAGTGTCAGCTACCTTGTCAGTACTTTGCCAGTCCCTGTGCATTGAGCATGGTGCATGGGTATGTACCTGGGCCATATGGGCTGAGGGCAATGGTGTCTGTTTCTGAGTTGTACAATATGTTTTGTGATCCCCACCCTCCCAGCATCCCGGACATCCAGTCTTCGGTTTGTGGTTTGTGTAGGCTGGGACATGGCATGGCCTTGCTTTGTGAATGGGGCATACACATGTTAGTGGTATGAGCGTTGTTTGTGAGTGTGGTTGTGTCTGGGGAGGGTTTGGGGGTAGGTGAGTGCATTTGTTGTAGTTGGGGTGTGGATGCCATTACCCCCATGTTACGTAAGTTGTTTGTGTACTCACCAGGCTCGGCAACTCCTTCGACTCCGTGTACTCCCACCGGCGGAAGCAGGGCCATCACCTTCTCCTCCCAGGGATGGTAATGTACCGGTCTGCGGGGCAGCCCACCTCCAGTGATGTTGCTCTGGGCGTAGTCCTCGTTCATTTTGCGCTTGTCTGCCCTCCGCAGATCGTACCACCTGGCTTGGCATTCATTCCTGGTCCTTCTGATGGGCGCAACAGCATTCACCCGATCGACGATCCTCTGCCACAGGTGTGATTTTTCGGCTATGCTGGTCTGTCTGACCAATGTTCCAATGAGCTGTGGCTCGACTCTGATGACTTCGTTGACAAGGATGTCCAGCTCCTCCCTTGTGAACTTTGGATTCTTGTCTGTGGGCATGGTGTGGGGTGTGGGTGTGGATGGTTGTGGGTGTGTGGGTGTGAATGTGTAGGTGTGTGTGTGAATGTGTAGAGGGGGTATGTGTGAAGGAGGTTGTGTCAAGGTGTGTAAGTTAAGGTGTATGGGTGCAGTTGTTTGTGTGTGGTGTCTGTCAGCAGTGGGTCTGTTGCAAAGGCTCATGGTTTGTGAGTGTGGGGCCCTTTTTATTGGTCCATTTGTGGGTGTGGCTGGGTTTGAAATTTTGGTGGGTGTGTTATAAGAGGTGGTTGTGAGTTTGGGCCTCTGTTTGCCTGTTTGGATGTGCCAGGTCAGTCTTTTAGATGTTTTTCTACTGTAGACATGTTTTGTGGTGTTGTGCGAATCGAATTGACTCTCCTTGTGCTGTTTTACAGTGTCCTGGTTCTGTACGAGTCGTTTGAGCGTATGTAAGGTGCGTACATACGCGATGTTGTTGTACAGTGCTCACATATGCAATGTTGTACGGTTCGTACATACGTGATGCTGGGGTACGGTGGTGGGGTACGGTGTGTCCAAGTACGGGGCTGGGGTACGGTCTTGGGGTACGGTGCGTACAAGTACGGTGCTGGGGTACGGTGTTGGGGTATGGTGCATACATGTACGGGGCTGGGGTACGGCGCTGGGGTACGGGGCTGGGGTACGGTGCGTCCAAGTATGGGCCTGGGGTACGGCGCTGGGGTACGGTGCATCCAAGTACGGGGCTGGGGTACGGTGGTGAGGTACGGTGCATACAAGTACGGGGCTGGGGTACGGTGGTGGGGTTCGGTGCGTACATGTATGGGGCTGGGGTATGGTGTTGGGGTACGATGCGTACATGTACGGGGCTGGGGTTCGGTGTTGGTGTACGGTGCGTACATGTACAGGGCTGGGGTACGGTGGTGGGGCACGGTGCGTACAAGTAAGGGGCTGGGGTACGGTGGTGGGGTACGGTGCGTACACGTACGGGGCTGGGGTAGAGTGCGGACATGAGGGGGGTACGGTGCTGACATATGGGGTGGGGCTGTACGACTCGTATCCCGGGCATAAGTTTACCCGGATACGAGTGGTACGGTGTTCGCTCTGTACAGGGCCTTTTCCATGTGCTTGTGTTTTCGGAAGGGCGGTATGGATCGTACTTGCGCGCTCGGACTTCAGTTTTAAGAATTGTATGTAAAACTGTCCGGGGACGTCTCGTAGACTTTTCCCGAAGCGATTCGTATGTATTTTTCACGTACGAATCGTACTTCACCGGTGGGACAGCACTTGTACGATTCGTACGTAAAAAAATACGGATACGAGTCGTACAGTAAGTTTATTTAACGGATCGGAATTGGCACCTTAATGAGGGTGAAAAAGTACTAATAGCATACAAATCACATTTGTATACACAAGCAGAAATGCACTTCACTTCAACAGAAAAGATACTGACAGCAGTTCAAACCACTGTAGCAAAAGAAAGAGCTCTAGCTCAGGGGAAACGCATTATTGTCGTGACTCCAGTATCAGCCTTAGAGGTGGTTACAAAAACGAACATTCCAAATACAAAAGCTTTACATCCTAGATGGATACAATGGGTTAAATCTCTTGCTGCAACAGATGTTGAATATGTTTTTGATCCTGACTTAAAAACAAAAGCGTTCCTGCAATATGAACATGAATGTCCTCTGCCCACTGAAATTCTGTCTCTCGATCAGTACGAAATTATAATTTATACAGACGAATCAGCACAACCCGCTACAGGGAGTAAGCAAGCTTACAGTGCAGCGTGCGCAATCGTTAAAGGTCGCATGCGCGATGGTATCTTCAGACCAATGGTCACAAAAACTTAATCTCTAGGAGAATGTACAGCTCAGCGAGCAGAACTACAAGCATTCAAACTGGCACTTGAAAATACAGATCGCGAATTCCCCACACTTATAGTGTGCGATTCCTTTTACTGTGTCCAGTCATATAATGAATATTTACAGAAATGGCTTCAAAATGGATTCAAAGATGCAACCAATAAAGCATAAAACACTTTGGGAACAAGTAGTTCAGTTGAGAAACGAACTACCAAAAGCTCATGTGATACAAATGCTGAGTCATCAACGTGATTGCGTTCACGTTGCAGGGAATTCATTAGCTGATGAAGCCGCAAAGGGGGCTGTACAAATGGCTTCCGTTGCTGCGATCACTCATTCAAAATCGAGAATAGACAGTGAGATATTGTTGGCTGTCAATGCTTCAAGCAAAGGCAGTGGTGCAACGTTACCAAAACAAATTCCACTCAAGTACTCTTATGTAATTGATGCAAACAATGTTCATTTTGCTCGAATCCCTGCAGTGGGGGATAGGGTAATTCCAAACATGGAACATAGAGCAGCTTTGATTTATGAAGCACATCTGGGGGAGGGTCTGTCACATCAGGGGATCTCTAAAACAATATTAACATTAAAAGAGATGTACTGGTGGCCTGGAATGAATACACTGATTTACATCTTCATCAATGACTGCAGAGACTGCAATAGACAGCGTAATGCAGAACGCCATCAGACACCAGACTACGAAGTAGCCTGCCCAGTACAGACACCATTGTTAGACAGCATTAGACTATCTACGTGCAGGCATCCGTTATGACAAATGCATTCCGACAAACACTAACTCAAGGTTCCTATGGATGTTGCCTCAGCGCTCGGCTGACGCTCGAACTGTTATAAAAGATTTGCGAGTCTTTATCGGCACATACGCAATGGGCGCACTACATTCTGACCCGGGCCCTGCGTTTAGCTCTCGGGCTTACAAAGAAGCCATGGCCAGTTTGGGCGTAGCATTGCGGTACTCCTCTCCATTTCATCCTGAGGGAAACTCTGTTGTGGAAAGGAAAAACCGGGACATAAAGCAGTCTATAACAGCTAGAGTATTAGGTCTGGGTGATGGGTGGGTCAAACATCTTTATGGGGACCAACGCTCATTAAACAATTTGCCAAGAAGCAAGAAGTTCTCTAGGGGGGGGTCACTCCATATGAGGTCATATTTGGGACAAGAATGTGGGTTCCTGATCTCAAATATAAATGCACAGTTGTGGAAAATAAACCCTTTGATATCAAAGATTGTTTGGCTGTTTTACAGGATCTAAATGAACTAAGATCGAAACAAAGCAATGTGTTCCTGAAGCCAACCACCACTGGAGAAATACCGGCAGTCCAAGCAAGGCCTGTCTGGATCCCAAAAGTTGGGGATCTGCTCATAGAGAAGATTGTAGACCAGAAGGAATTTGGATCTTCTTACAGACATCCAGTACCTGCCCTAGCCATCCACGGAACAAGAACAGTACTTCTGCCGCCCCTTGCTTGAAAAAAGGAGAAAAGATTTGTGTCAATTGACCTCATCAAACCACACTATGTGGCCGATACTAAATAGTAGGCCTGGTGGGCTCTGACCTAGTAGCAGACGCACTCCTCTCGCTACTATCCAAGAGGTTCAGACTGAAAGACTCATAACCATCGAGAATTCAGCAGTAAGAGATGAAGGACTATGCAACAATGCTATGGAACTCATCCCTCTTGAAACTCAAGTAACAGTTCGTCCAGATACACCTGTCTACACAAATGTAACACGTGATCAACTGGTTCCAGCGAATTTGATGAATCCTGTTGCAATTCCAACAATTGACCGAACTGCTTCTGGCTACTTCATTAACTTTGACACGTTTTCTGAGGATCCAAGTGAGCCTGAAACGACGCCAGCCCTAAAAACTTTCAAACAACAAGTGCAAGAATTTTTTTGTTTTCTTAAAGACACCATGGATTGAACCATGGATTATTTCTGGAATATTTTTCTTTCTGCTTTGGCTAGCTTTGGTAATGACTCTTAGCGAGCTTATGAATGGAAGATACATTCGTTTGGACACTGAAAGTAAAAATGTGAACTTACTTTTAAAACCACACCAATCTTCCCATCGTGAAGCAAGAGATTTGTCAGCAGTGAACATCACCACCGTTCCTATACAGGATGGTATAGTTTGGGACAAAGCTGATCTTTCTAGATTCTTTGAAGATCACCATCTCTTGGGGGATAGGCAAGCAGGCTTTCGGGCACACCATAGCACCGAACTGGTAATGCTATCGGTTCTCGACGACATTAGATTAAATGCTGACAAGAAGAAGCCTTGCGTATTGATCCTTCTTGACCTGTCGGCAGCTTTCGACACGGTCAACCATGTCACTCTGCTGGAAAGATTACGCTCACTGGGAGTGGTGGGACCTGCCCTACAATGGGTCGCCTCCTTTCTGACAGATCGCACCCAAAGAATCCAGATGGGCGAGTGGGTCTCAGAGAAAGGCCCTATTAAGTGTGGAGTCCCGCAAGGGTCCGCACTCTCACCTCTTCTGTTCAACGTATACCTCAGTCCTTTAATCAAGACCTTATCGGATATGGACTGCCAGATTTTTAATTATGCAGATGACACACAGCTCATTCTCCACATCGAGAACTCCCCCCATGCACAAGCCAGAGCAAAAGAGATTCTAAGCTTTACGGTTAACTGGATGATGGCAAATTCATTGAAAATCAACCCTGATAAAACCGAAGTCCTGGCACTATCAGATGACCACAATCCGTGGAACTCCCGGTATTGGCCCCAGGAGCTGGGTGAGGCCCCTGTCCCGATCCCGGTAGTCAAAAGCCTGGGCATCAAAATAGATGACAAGCTCACCCTGGCCAACCAAGTTTCCACGGTCTTTGGCACCTGTGTGGGACTTCTCCGACTGCTAAGGAGACTGTCCCCCATTCTCTCATTTTCTACCATGAGAACCATTGTTTCAGCCATTATCTTGGCCCGGCTCGATTACGCCAACTCCCTGTACATTGGCCTTCCTGACGTCTTGGTTAGAAGACTGCAGATAGCAATGAATGATGCCGCCAGGCTCATTTTCAAATTACCGAGACACACTCCAGCCTCGACTCTCCTCCAACGCCTTCACTGGCTTCCGGTGAAACAAAGGGCTAAATTCAAGGGCCTGTGCATCGCCCATAAAGCCATCTATGGCCAAGCTCCCTCCTACATCAAACAGCGCCTCACAAAATACGTACCTGGACGTGTACTCAGGTCCTCCACAGGGAGTCTGCTATACTGTCCCAGCTTCAACTATGTCTCCAAAGGAGGGAGAGCATTCTCCTCCGTAATTCCCACTCTCTGGAACAAGCTTCCCAGTCAACTTCGAGCTGAAGATCGCCTCCTCCCTTTCAGGAAACAACTGAAAACCATTCTGTTTGTGGAAGCCTGGGGCTTAATTTAGCGATCAAGTGAACTGCTGGGTTTCTATGCTACTCTTCCTCTACAGCGCTTAGAGACCTTTTCGGTATTAAGCGCTCAACAAATCCAATTTAACATAACATAACATAACATGCTATATGCCGTGGCGTTTTATCAACACGTCGTCTCTGTTTTCTGGATACAATCTCACAGATAAACAGATCAAAATGGCACAAAGGGGAGCAAAGTAGACAGTGCTGAGCATTGAAAAACTGGAAAAATTACCATTTACCGTAGCAGAAAAACCAGCTACAGAATGGCTTTTCATTGGCAAAATAACTCTTCCTTTTACTACTTTTCATTTTCAATATTGCCTCAAACAAATGCAAGCAGGCAAAATGAAAGGTTGGGTAAAGAATACATTAAGACATCCTGGGTTTTACCTTACGAATACAGATGTTGGAGTGGGGATCGTGAAGTGTTTCTAAGCAGTACACACTGTGAAAATGCACTGAGCGGATCTCTCATATGTCAGGACATTTCTTTACATGGGGCTTGTAATGGTTCTGTGGCAAACTTGTCCTGCCAACTACAGGGTGCACCAGCTGCTGTGATTAATCCAACGTTTGGCCAACTTTCTAACGGTAGTCACCTCATGTTGAATGATCAAGGTTGCTGTGGCATGTTGCCAGGAATCCCATATCTGGTAACGGTTAGCTCCAGGGTTACTTATTGCATGCAAGTATTGTTCCCCCAATAGACACAGTCCGGGAGTCACCTCTATGGCCTTCATTGAATGTTTCTTTTATACGTTTTGATACTTTAAGCAGAATGAAAGCCATGCTTTTGAAACAGACCGTGCCTTTGACCTCGGCCAAAGAAGCCTATGATCTACAAATTGCAAGGACTTCGGCTGAGATACAGGCTCTAATTCGTAGAAACTGCACTACACATTTCGTAGAAATGATGGGAAGTATCTTAAACATGTCTGATACGAGCAGGGTTGTACATGTATTTAAGGACATATGTTCTGGACTGTTAGCACCTTTTCAGGCAGCCCTCAGAATCATTCCAAACTTCGTGCATTCAGTGTTTGGTGGTCTGCCATTAGTTCTAGCACTCTTTGAAGGAATCCTGTTTTTATCCCTACTGCTACGCTATGGCAAGCCTATCCACCGGCATCACTCCCAGCAACTTGGATAAAGCTCTCCTAGAACGGAAGTGCAGTGAGCGCATACTGCAACTTTTGGGCATACCTCGTCTACGGGAACTTAATACAACATGGTTTCTGTCATTAAGACCAATCTGGCAAGATTGCATCTTACCTGTTCTACGCTGCCTGCTTTGCAGTGAAGAATGCTTGCTAGACATATGTCTAATGCTCCTATCCGTCATGCCAATGGATATCGATACTCTGCTGGACCCGATAATGGCCCATGCTCTATGTTGTCCCCAGAGGCTACCAATCCCGATGGCGGCATTCGTTCAGATCTCACAGAAGCTTCCTGCTGCTGTTGAGGTATGAGATGTATCAACAGGCATACAGGTAACGGACGAAAACATTGCTGCGGCATCCCATGCTGAAGGCGATGCTTCACATCTCTGTGCAGTTAACCTTTTAAACGATGTGTTCCAACCTTCACCAACATCGGTAGATTATCTTTTGTGTACAAGATTAGAGGATTTCATGTTTTCACCAGACCCATACACTGACTTTGATTCAGCTCACAGTGTACCAGGAAAGCAATGAATTTGGCCTCCATATTTTCATAACAGAACAGATCTTGGAGCGCTTCCTAAAATTGACTTTTTTCTAAATTTAAAAATACATGGCAAATCAATCCGCTTACAGTAGAACTATTCATATAGACCGGACTTCTTTGAATACTTCCAGGGACACTTTGTCACCTTATTTACCACAATTTCATTTAGTACCATGTTATGAAATGGCTTTGATTTTTTTTAATACTTGTCGACCATTTCGTCATATGTATATATTTCTATTTCATTCATATTGCATTCATTTCCGATATATGCTTAGAATGAAAAACTGCTTTAAAATGTACAGTACCTTTGCATTACATGTTTTAGCGAAGTTTTTAATAGACTTCTTTTAGTATGCTTTTACAAATGTTTTTAGGAACATGTGGTACTAGGTTTAATGTTTAGCATTTTATGTTTAGCATTCAGTATTATCGTTCATTCGAAAGTGGAGTGGGTATTGTATTCCGCTTTAGGTGTCCGTATATAGGTTTTCATGAAGCATGTCCTCATATAGGCACAATTCGCATTGCCCTTATTTAGGCATCAGATCCCAGTCCTTATTTAGGCATTAGCCATGATATCCAAATACAGGCATGGTCACCTACATCCGTCCACCCCAACGTCACAACGAGTTCTTAGAAACAAGACCCTTAAGCTCTTGGGAGTTTCCCCTAGCACAGGATTATTGATTTCTCCAAGAACTAATTCATTATGCATGAACCGCTATTCCTTAAGGGTTCATTCCTGATGTCTTCGTCTGCCCGACTTTACGTCAATGCTAACATTCCAAGGCCCCTACCAGGTATAAATATGCCTTCCCTTGCCCAAGCAAGTAGGAGGAGACCTCGACTTTAGAGGAGCCCGTGTCCCGGCCTGACGCACTGACAAGAGACGCTGTCATCCCTGCTCGCAGAGAATCCAACTTCCAGTGTTCTAACTCCCTTCGCAGGGTGTAAGACTTTGAAACCCGGAAAGAGATTCCCACCTCTCTCATTCTCAAGATATGGAGCTAACTAGAACCTAGAGGGACTCTTGGCATACTAAACTTAGCATACCATACTATAGCCTACCATACTATAGAATACATCACCTACTTCTTACCTTATACTACACTTAGGTTAGGTACACTGGGTAGAACTAGTTAGAGAAGCATCTCATGAGTACTCGCATTTTTAGCTTATGTTGTTTATGTACATGAATATATGTGTAATAGCTAAAAGATAATGCTAGCGCAGTATTATTTCTTTCTACTGCTTACGCTGTACATAATATATCTAGCATACTGTCTTGTGATTGTAACAGCTCCTATCTCTTACACGAGAAACAAGACTGTTCAATCAATCCTTTTATTGAAACGGCCGTCTATTCTTTCTGTGTTACTTTGAAGAAACTAAGCATGCACGATTACTGAGTGAAACTGTTATCTATTGTTTCCAGGATTCTGAGAGTGTTCCGATTCTAAAGGGAAACAAAGTTGTCATGATTATGTGGTTGCCAGAAACTACTCCCTTCTTATTTACAATGAGTTTCTAGTGGCCTCTGAGTTAGCTGGTACAAATTAATTAAATTTAATATACTCAATAGGGGCATACTGACCTCAGCCCTATGCCAAATCTACAGGGTATGTTATTCCAATGCGCAGAGCCTATTAGGGAAATAGGAACTACACTACAGGTCTTACAGTGACTGGCCCCCAAAAACTATTTTCACCAGAGAGGGACTAACTGGCACACAGAGAAACACTTGGAAGCAATATTAAATACTAATATTATACCTCAGGAAAGGACCAGCGAGATGGGTACCTGAACTAGGTTTCATATACAGTCTCTGGTATGACATTGTGAGAAATTGGGTTACTGGTAAAGGGGGGTGTAGCAAGGTGGAAATATTATGTTGTATGGCTAGGGTAGCCTTACCATGTAATATTAACACAATACCCATAAGTGAACCTCAGATTCAGACTATTAACCCTTAGCTCAGTCCCGATAGAGTGGCAAAAAGCAGTCAGGAATATATGTTAAGTATTTCAAAGTACCAACATGGACAATAAGTAACGGACAAGATTAGAAAGAAATCCAACACCAACTTTTAAAAATAGATCTTACTTTTAAATAGATTTAGACCCCAAAATGAAATCAATACAAGGCATATAACCAGCGTTATCGATTTTAAAGTGTTCAATAAATAGTATTATGCAGAGCTGTCAAACTTTACGATGGCAGTTAATGGGGAAAATCTCAGGTGACACTCGTCACTTGTGGGGTGAGTACAATGGAACCCACTTGAAATTAAGGTCCCTAGACCAAGCTTCAACAGTTTAAACAATGTTACTTTGCCCAGGGAATCTGGGTGCAAAGGTGACTTGGCTGTCCTTGGTGCTGAAGAACAAGAGCCGTGGTTGCTGGAAAAGCACTCTTGTGACACTCGGTCACTTGTAGGTTAGGTTCAGGAGAGCCCCTTGAATGTTATGCTTGGAGGGGCCCCAGGACCAAGAATCATCAGGTAGAACATCTCTGCCAAGCTTGAGTGTCTTGGGTGCAGAGGTGGAGCTGGCTATCCGTGGTGCTGAACGGGTGCTGCAGGGGCTGTTTTGCCAGACATTCCAATGCAGACAGGTTTGGGATACAAGTACTTGACAACTACGCCACAGAAGCAGGAGGTTGACAAAGCAGACAATTCCCTCTTCCTGAAGCGTCAAGTAAAGTAGTCAGTAGTCAGCAATAGTCGATTCGGTGCAGGCGTGGAGGGTGGGTGAGCCAGCTGATCCCCAAACGACGGAATGGACACCACACCACCAGGTGTCCTATAGAATCGCCGCATACCGATTGAGGCGATATCCCCATCTATGGGAGATCTTTGAACCGCACTATTGAATACCTCCATCATAGTGACTACATGTGGTAGGTAGCTACTCGCCCCCACCACTGAGTGTAGATAGATTCACTTCACATAGAGTAGGTCCTGAAGAATTGCCACAGATTATCAGAACCATGAGGCAAGAAACATGTCGACATTGGGAGATGATCATAGCTTGCACTGAACCTAGTAGCCAGGAAAGCTGCCACTCCACACATTTTTAGTCAAGGGGATAACCAGCCTGAATAAAAATATTATTTGGATTTTCCTACTTGTTTTAAATCACACACTTCACTATATCTACACTTCACGGGCCACACACCCCCACTTCATCATACGGCAAGGAACAGAAGATCTCCGACAAAGAGCCCCTTTATGGGAGCCCGTTGGGTATTGCAGCGCTGACCCAACGAGGAGCAGGTCCAAATGATGAAGCATGACACCTAGCTTGCTGGGTGTGTGAGGACCCTAGTTCCAACAGAGCGGGAACCCTCCTGATCCTTCTACCCATAACAGTTCCAGACTGCCAGATCATACTCCATGGTAGTGGTGGGTCTACCGTCTGTTTATTTTCTAGGCATCACCGTGTTGAGGAACAGCAAATCCTTTTTTGAACATATTAGTACAGGGCATCTTTGCTGGACCTCAGTAAAAAGCCCCTCAGTCCCTCCTCTTTGCTGAACAATAGTCAGCAAGAACACCAACAAACCTTGGCCCCAGCCACTTACTTTCGGGCTGGTCCTCGGCAGGGCCCAGCAGACCGTCCTTCTTGATCTTTGGAATAAATGCGGTTTGTGCCTCCTGACTTCAGAGGACTAGCACCTCTAGTCCTAGGGAGTCCTGGGGAAGTCTTTTGGTCACAGAGGGATTCACCTTCCATTTGGAACCCGTCCCTTGTCTGGGACGAGTCATAATCCAGTGGGTGTAAAGGGCTGCAACAGGTACAGAATATAGCGCCTTGTCTTGGTAAAGTCCTGCCATGTGCAGACATGGGTCTCTTTTTTGTCCTTTCTTCTTCAGTGCAGATCTGGAGTTCTGGTGCCAGGGGTGCCCCTTAAATCCTGGCTTTAGGGGGTGATTAGGAGAGTGAGGTCTAGTAGCCAATGGACTACTTGTCCTGTGGCTTATCCGCCCATGAACGACTATATCTGATGGGTGTAAGTCATTTTTTTACCCAGACCCCACTATTTTTGGGACTGTTCAAGGTGGTACAGGTCATCCTTGGCTGTACAGACCAGATATCCCGCTCTAGAGGTGTGGCTAGCCTTTGGGGCTGTACGCCTCCTGACTGGGTAATTTTCCTGCCTGCACATCAACAAGAGTGCCTGGGGGCAGGGCGGACTTTGTCTTTGACTGGGGTACAAGTCACTTGCATATCAGAGGTCGTGTAGCCTTTGAAGCACACTGCTTTAATGTGCCATTCACTAGCCAGCCTGAGAGGGCTAAGATGTGACCTCTTTCCTGACCCGGCCCGTTGTCTTAGTTCTCAGGGCACGATAGCACAGCCAGTAGGAGGTCAGACTTGGAAAGCCCACCAAAGTACAGGGAGGCATCAACTTGGGGGCAACCTCAAAGGATGCCACCCAGGTACATGCCAGCTCACTCTTACACACGGGTCATGTCAGGGGTGAAAAAACACAGTGTTTGAAACCAAACATGACTGAAATCAGTAGTAGCATAATGGAGCCGGGTAACTTGGGGTCGTCTAGTAGCCAGTCCATGTTAACTTATTGACCACCATCCACTTACAGTGATCTTTAATGGAAAGATCACTGTAGGGAAATGTATGCTTGCACATACATGTCCACACTATTAATATAATGCACCCTGCTTCCTAGGCTATAGCATGCCCACCTCAGGGGTGGCTTACTTATAATAAGGCAGTGAGGTGATCCTGGCACACATGGTGTTTGCAGGGTCGATCTTGAGCGGGAAGCTGCTCATGTAGGCTGCGATGGCAGCCCTATAGATCTTACTTTTACTCGGGTCTCTCAGGGTGGCACAAATGGAGCTGCAGCACTGGCGATTCCTTTAATTTCCCTGCCCTGGGTACCACTGGTACCATATACTAGGGACTTACGGGGAGGGTTAAAGCATCTTGCCAATTGGGTGTACCAATTAACATTACCTATTGAGGGAAAAAGCAATGGCGCTGGGGCCTGGTTAACAGATCCCAGTGCACTTTCACTTCTATTACACAGCATTGGGAACAAAAAGGGGAGTGACCATCCAAAAAGGGCACTTTTCTACTGGGGGTAAAACCCCACTCAAGCAGCACCCACAATACTTGTCAAGGTGAGGCACAAGGAAACCCCAAATTAACCTGTGTTCAACTCTCTCATAGCTTGATATACCACTGTCAGGTTTAACGCAGATGCAATGTATAAAGCATTTATGCAGCACTTCAAGCAGTTATAAAGTGAAAACACAAGAAAAAAATCCCAAATCAATTTAGAAATAGAGTACTTTTTAATAAAAAAAACATGACCAAAATGACAAACATCCAATCAATAGAACCGGAGATATGCAGGATTAAAGATATTGATTAATGTAGCATCAAAAAGCACAAAGCGCTAGATGTGGATATCTGGCCGCGCCGGACCAGGACAAAGTCACAAGTTCAGACTGACTGCATTGGAGTGCAGGCAGGCTCAGGGACAAGTCAGGCCCACTGAACACGAGTACCTTAAATCCTGGTTGCAGAGCTCTTTGATGTCCTGTGTCGAGACTGCATCTCCTCGCCGAGGGGGTGCATCAGTTCTGAGGAGCTTTGCAGCTGTGATGCACGGTCTTGTGTCATTGTCGAGTATCCCGTAGACGAGGGCTTGTGATGCGATGTCCAGAGTCGAGGATGCATCGCCCAGTCAAGGTGATGCATCAGTTCCAAAGATCTGTGAGGCTGCGATGAGAGAACGTGCGTCGTGGTCAAGGCAACCATCGATGATAGATTGGCTATGCAAAGTCCTACGTCAGTGAAGCTTCTCACAGCAGTGGTTCTGACGCTGATGTCCTTGGCTGAGAGAATCCTCACTGCAGAGGCAATGCTTTGGTTCTGCTCTGGGTTGCGCCACACATCAGAGGTGATACGTCTGTCCTTCTGGATTCACAGATGGGCTAACAGAGCACATTCAGGCCCACGTCCAAGGGTCCAGGACTGAGGCGGAACCACTAGGACTCACAGATGGCAAATTCCAGGTATTGAATTCAAGGTTGTTGGAGCCTTCTGTCCCTGATGCTTCAGTCAGTAGGCCAGTCAACAAGCCCTCGAAGTCACTCTGCGGTCCTGCGTTCAACAGACTCAGGTCCAGTCCTTCTTACCTAGGCAAGAGGGAAGCAGGCAGCCACCCTCCAGAACAGTAATCCAGTGGAATGGCAGTCCTTTCAGCAGCACAGCAGCCCTTCTTCCTGGCAGAGTATCCATAGGTCTAGCTCTGTGCTGAAGAGTTGGTGTCTGAGGTGTAATATTTCGACCTGGGCCTTCCCTTGAAGTGGGAAGATGCTTCTAGAGGTTTCCCTCAGAGGTGTCAGACATCTCCTTCCCCCTGTCCTGGCCCCACTGTGCCTAGGGTCAAAATAGACCAATGTTAAACCGTTTGTGAGAGTGCTAAGCAGAAGTGTGGTAGGTAACAGCTACTCCCCCTTGTTAACTCAGAGTGGCCCAACTTGCCAGCACCCATCTTCCTTTTGTCGCACTGTCTAGGAGCAATACACAAAGATCAACTGCTAGCTACACCTAGTCAAGCGACTCAAACACAGGCTGCAGGCACCAAATGTTAAGGACAAGAAAATGCCAACTTTCTAAAAGTGGCATTGTCAGAATTGTGATTAAAAATCCAACTTTACCATTAAAGAGGGAGTTTAATTACAATTCTTTAGACAGCAAAATAGACCTTTCTACCTGGTCCCATTTGAAAGTTACAGCGTATTAAATGTAATAAGTAAACTACATTGTTATCCTATGGGAGAGTTAGGCCATGCAGTTGTGAAAACAAATGTAGGGATTTTTCACTACCAGGTCATGTAAAACTTAAAAGTGCATGTCCAACTTTTTAAATAGATTGCATCCTGCCCCTGTACTGTCTAAGGCCTACCCTAGTGGTGACATATGTATTAACAAGGAACGTTCAGGCCTGACTGATAAGGGGTGTTACTTCGATCCAGGTCCCAGGATGGTCCGGTCCAAGGAAGACCTGGTTTGGCAGTTCGGGCAGGACTGTTCCCATGAGGAACAGGGTCAATACTGATTTTTATATGGCTGGATCTGAACCGGGGTGGCGAAGTGAGCTAAAGGATGAAGATGGATTCAACCCAGATCTGTGACTGGGGGTGAGTGTCTGAAAAGTTTCAGTGCTCCATCCATCATCTCCTTGCATGTACTTTGTTCACCCTAAGTTGGCAGGGTATGCCCAGACATGGGTCCCGTGCTCACTTTCCACTGGATTCAAGCTAGCCTGACTGATGAGGGGTGTTACACCGAATCCTGTGTCAGGATGCTTGTTTCTGGTCCAGGGAAGACCTGGCTTGGCAGTTCATGCTGGACTGTTCCCATAAGGAACAGGGTCAAGACGGATTTGCATATGACAGGGTCTGAACAGGAGTAACGAAGTGAGCTAAAGAATGATGATGGATTCAACCCAGATCTGTGACTGGGGGTGAGTGTCTGAAAAGTTTCAGGGCTCCGTCCATCATTTCCTTGTGTTGCAAAGGTTCATTTTGCCAGGTTGAAATGGCAGTGTAAAAACTGCACACACAGGCTGCAATGACAGACCTGATAGTGTTTTAAGGGCTACTTAAGTGGGTGACACAATCAGTTCTGCAGGCCCACTAGTAACATTTAATTTACAGGCCCTTGGCACAGGTAGATCAACTTTACCAGTGACCTATAAGTAAATTAAACATGCTAATTAGGTATAAGCCAATTCTACCATGTTTTAAGGAGAGAGCACAAGCATTTTAGCACTGGTTAGCAGTGGTAAAATGTGAAGAGTCCTAAACGTAAAAGAAAAAGGGTTCAGAAACAGCAGGTGTTTCTCTGTAGGAGCTGAGGAGCATCCCCCCACACTGCTGGGCGAAAAGCGTCAAAAATGAAATGGTTTCATTGCCATTTTATTTTTGACACTTTGTGCCAGCAAACAGAGTGTGAGGGCAGAGCGGGGCTAGTACGTCACTGCAGCGCAGGATTGGCAGTAGTGCGGAGTGTCCACTTAAACTTGCATTGCATGTATTGGTTTGACCGGCTACCTTGCTACAGCCAAACCGACATGCTCAAATCAAAACTCTCCAAATTGGCTGTTTTGGACAGCTGGGTTGGAGAGCAAGCACAGGCCTACAGTGCCTTTTGGAGAATGTACCCAGTCCACTCATGCCAATCAAAACACTTTACGACGGCGTCTTGATTGGATGAGAGCTCTGGGAACGTGCTGCAGAACAATGAAGATGTACTGCAAAACATCGAGCAGCAGTGTAAGGCAAGTGATTTTTTAATGTGTATATTTATGTTACTGTGTATATTATTGTGTATTTGTCATGTGTATTATGTGTTACGTATATATGTGTATGTATGTGTATATATATGTGTATATGTTATGTGTATTATATATATTTGTTATGTGTATATTGTTTGTACCCCCAATGTGATTTCCCACCAACCGCCACTGTTCAGATGCCAGGAGGGTAAAGGCAGAGTCTGGGGCTAACACTGCAAAAAGGGCCAAGACCAACAGACATCTATTGCCATTGTGGCCCCCAGAATCAAAAGACGTAATTTAGATGTTGACAATATCGCAGAGACGCGCTCTACAGTTCCAGTGGTGGATGCATTCCAATCATCTGCCTCAAAGGATATCGCTAGACTCTCCAACTCATTGTGTAGTGATTAAGGGTGTCAGCAGTGTTGGGGACAATGTTTCAGGACAAAGAAGCACAAGGTCAATGGTCAGGGAAAAAACAATAAAGCCCTCCATTTGGAGGGAGGTAAAAGCTGTTTGGAGGGCACTGATAGCATATGCTCAGTTTTTGCACAGTCACCCGGCTCTTATCCAGCAGACAACATAGTTGCCAAATCTTTTTTAAATCATCAGGCGTCATCAGGTTGTAGAGTTTATCTCTGATTACAAATCAGATTATGAGCTTGGCAGAGAAGTCAATCCAGTCTCTATCTGCAGCACATCTCAGGGGTGCAGATGGACTCAGTTGAATATTTATAACTTTCAGAATATGTAGTTCAAATACATATATCAAGAGATCAATGTGTTTGCAACAAGACAGAGAAAAACAAGGGGGAGGTAGAGGAAAAGAGTCAAAGGGATTCGTCCTCCTAGCAAATGTACTGTACTCAAAGACAGCCTATCCGTCACTTGGGATTTTCTTTCCACTCGGGGTGTAGTTGGAAAACGGAAGGTTTTCCTTAGATAAACCTCAGCCACCAGGGTTTCCTCTTGATGGCATGCTTCATCATTGGGTTCTTCCCGTTCCACTGCAGAACTGGACATGCTACAACCTACGTGTTACATGGGAGCACTTTGCTGTTAGTCTGTACGTTCAATGAAGGAAAACATAGGAGTGGGGGGTGTGTGGAAACTTAAAAATACCTGGCTAGTGGGAAAAATATTTTATTTGTACCACTATTCGGCATGGTTAAAAAGTGAATAAAGAGGAAACTCAATGGAATTAATGTAACCGAGTTTCACTGGTCAACATGTTTCAAGCCCTACTCCAAAGGCTATCTATCAGGACCAAGGGTTACTACTCCGTGATACCACTCCTCTTATCTCTTAGGAATACCACTGCTTGCTTAAAAAAAATCTATATATAAATTTATGCATACAGCACCTATTGGTGTTTGACAGTGGACAATCTGCATAAATATATGAATGGAAAGAAAATTAGTTTTGGTGGCTTTTGGTCATGTTACATATATAATGCTTTTGAAATGGGAAACACATAACCATTGTGGGAAAAACGTGATACATTTTTCTATTGATCTATGCGAACAATTCTAATGCTACTAAATGAAAGGGTTCTTTTAAATGGTATATACACTAGGGGTGGGCGGAATTTGCGGAATTAACCTTCGCAAATTATCGCGAGAATGTTTAAAATTATCGCAAACAAGCAGAAATATCGCGAAGATGCGGAAGTTTTTTTCCGGCATGTTCGCGCGATTTTCTGCATGGTTGCGGGTCGCCAACTTACCCATGTGGCTGCTTGCGGGCGCGGCCATCTTGTTTTGAGTTGTTCTCGCGGTGCATGATCGCGAGAAGAAAGACGTGATCGCGCGACGCATGACGTCACTGCGGGCGCGAACTGTCGCGAGACAGCGCAAATGGCTAAAAACAATACAACATCTCATGGAGAACGCGACCGGATCAAGAAAACTTGTCGGCGAACGCAGGGATTCAGGTAAGGCGATCGCGCGCGCGCGAGAATGTATCATTTTACAGCGCGAGCAAGAAACAAATTATCGCCAAGCTGCGGAAACCGGAATTTTTGACATTTTCGCGCTCTCCGCGGAACGCAAAAATGTAAAATTATCGCAATTTCCGCGAACGGAACGAAATTTTTGCCCAGGCCTAATATACACACATATTTACCAAAAAGTTACAATTAAGTAGAAAAGACACATACATCTTAATTGCCTACATTAGGCTTCATGAGACCATACGGAGGGGGGGGGGCACCTTTAGTCAGGCTCTGTGTAAATAAGCAAATGGAGAAATGAAAACACTGAGTCATTTGGAGCAAGGGTAGTTTAGCGATCCTCTGCACTAAGAAAGAAGGAAAACCTCTGTTATCTGAGGAACGGCTGTGCCTTACCTACAAGGCCAAAGCTACTCCCTCACTTGAGGAGAAACGCCCGCCCGTGGCTCCATAGGTGCCGGCTGTTCGTGTTGGCACTGTATTTGACCGCAGTGCAGCAGGGAAAGACGTTGGCATCCTCGTGTCTATGAAAGACTAGGTCGCCGAACTTCCAAGATGGCCTTTGCAGATTGGAACCACTTCCTTGTTCCTGTGTCCTTAGCGTTTAAATGTGCTAAGGGGCATTGCAATAAAAGGGGTTCTTTGAGAAATTGCCTATTATTTATCAGTAAACAATAAAAATATAGAAATACAACTAATATAAGGGTTTGTGAATTCTGTTCAAGATATACAAATATTTTCTTATATATTTTCAATATCATTAAAAAATAAACAGGATGGCAGTTCAGCATCACATATATCCGCTCAGTTGGTAAAGAAATCCTAGAGGGATAATAATGCACACTATGACAGACTAATTATCTGTAAATGAAATGTGGGTGTATCAAATATCCAGGCATGACCAGTAATAATTGGCTGCAGGGTATATTTCAGTCCTTCAATGTGTGTTTCAAAAGGAACACCCATCATTGTTCCTTTTAAAACAGTTGTAATTCTGACTCACTTGTTCTAGGATCAACCAATGATAATCTCTAACAGTGTGTTCGTGTTCCATGTAATGAACTGACATTTGTGTAGTTGCACGTCCACATCGAAGATTGCTGTGGTGCTTACCAATTCTGATTTTTATTTTCGCGGTGGTCATCCTTATGTAGTGTAGATTGCATGGGCATGTGATCAGGTAGACTACACCTTGAGAGTTACAATCGGTGAATTGTCTCAAATCTGACGTGATGGTATTAATAAATTTGATTCTTTTTGTTGGCTGAGTGAGATGGCAAATACAACAGCTGTGATGTCCTTTTATTTGGGTAATTCAACTTGGTTCTCTCGTGTGTTTTTGGTTTTCTGTGGTCGTGTGTGGACTAACATGTCACCAATACTACGCCCCTGTTTGTGTGAGAACATGGTTTTGGGATTTTGCACACTTGATTAGATGCTACACTGTAAGTTGTAATGTATATTGGTCGTTCCTCTTTCTCTTTCAGAAGTAGGATCTCTAGTAGTGCCTCCCTGTGATTGTTCTTACCACGTTTCATAGCTTGCAATATGATTCTTTTTGGGTAGTTCCTTGATTCTAGTTTTGAAGCCAGGTCTTCATACTGTCTTTTGTAGTCACTGAGTCTGGAGCAATTCCATCTCAGTCTCAGAAATTGAGCAAATGGTAAATTTTCTTTAAGGTGTCTCAGATTGAAGCTATCGAAAAGGAGAAGACAATTCTTCACTGCAGGTTTTATGTGGGTGGTTGTCCTCAGGGTCCCCTCATATGGGATGATGTTCAAGTCCAAGAAAATTAGATCTATTTTGGACAGAGTGGGTGTGATTTTCAAAAAGGCATTCTGTCTTTTTAGCCATTTCAAGAAATCTAGAGAACTGGTTTCATTGCCCTGCCATATAATCAACATATCATCAATGTATCGCTTCCACATATTTATGTACGTGAGACATGGGTTATGCGGGCACAGGATTTTATGTTTCTCCAGGTGGTGTACATAGAGACCCTCTATGCTCGGCGCAAAAGTACTACCCATGCTGGTCCTGTGTTTTTGTAAGTACCGGTTTTCCTTAAATCTGAAACAATTTGCAATTAGGGCCCATTTGCAGCATTCCATATCCACGTTTCTCTGGGTCTGATATTTCCAATCTACCTCAAATAATGCATCCTCAATTATGTTGAGGGTCTTATTGTACGGGAGTCTAGTATACAGACTTTTAAAGTCTAAACCCATCAGAAGTTGTTTGTTAGGGTCAAAGGTTATGTTTTGTAGTAGTCTTAATACATCTTTGGTGACTTTCAGATAGGTGTCTGTTTTGTATGATTGGTCTCAAAAAAGCATCTGCAGACTTGGATGGGGTGAAAATGTGCAGGCAGTGCTTCTAATGGGAAGCACTTTAAATGCTCTGATTCACCAATCAATCAACCAATGCTTTATTTCAGCAAATTGCCATAAAAGCACATAAAATAGGATACATCAGTACTATAAAACGAATTTTAAAATCGACTCAATAAATAACATGAAGAAAAATCCAAGAGAAAACCAGGGAATAGCAGCATAAGAGAAATTATAATTTATAGTACAATGAGAAGAAATAAAATATATAAAATTAATCGATGTTGCTAATAATCCAAGTTCATAGCAAAAAGGACAGCATAAAATTAATGTAAAAGCAACCAATTGCATGATACGGACATGGAATAAATTCAAGACCCCACAGCCTGGTCTATTACCAACAGAGCAGCCCTTTTCTGTTTACATCTCCACATAGGTAGTACGAAACGGGAAACAGCAAATACAATTTGTTGTGTTCTGTTTGATCTAAAGAATGCTTACTACAATTCTAAAGTCCCTTGCACCCAGGTTGCGACACAATGGAAGGATCCATTTCCTCCTATACGCATGGTAGTATGGGCCAAAAAACAAATACATGGTCTACACATTTCTTTGCTTCAGAGCAGAAAGGCAACTCACATCTAAATCAGAGGAGGGACAATGCCATTTCGCAGTGTATATACAAAGTGGCAGTGGCCCAATCCGAAATGTAATGTACAGAGTTCTAGCTTATGGGGGCACAATCGCATCAAATGTACTCTTCCAGAGATTAAACATCTTTAAACTTCAGCAGGCTGAGGTCAGAGAGACCACTTCCTGGTTCTATGAAGCCCTCCATCAACATGTCTCCAATACCTCCCCTTAAGTGCAGGTGTGGTTAGGCTACGTGTCTCAGTCTTGCTCTGTGAACAAGGGGTCTGAGACCTAGATCTAGCCAGAGGGGGACAAGCAAGGTAATAGCAGGGAATTTGGTGAGAAGTCATATGAAGCGATTCTCCACCAACTCCATATTGCTTGCATTCTCATGGCCCCAGAGCTCCCCGTCATGTAATGACCCCCCCAGAGCTTTAAAACTGTACATTCGCAGTGCAGCGGTTATTGGATGAAAGCAGTAAACCTGCAGAGCCCTCAGAATACCTCCTGTGTAGTGCTCTAGCCTAAGGTTGAACTTCTGAATATGGGGAGACCAGCCAAAGTGTTCATTGAGAGTGTACCCTAGATATTCAAAGGCATGGACTCTCTCCAAGGGAATGCCTTTGAGGACTGGATACAATCATGTCAAATGGCAGGGATTCAGGTTTTACGAAGGTTGATCTCCAGCCCTCTGCCTGTAGAAGACACTGAACTGGTCCAACAGATTTTGCATGCCCATGGGGGATTTCAAGACCAGAAAGATGTCATCCGCAAACAGGAGCGCTGGGACTTTCCTATTAGCCAGTCTCGGGGCATCGAGCTTACATTGCTCCAGTTGAGCCACCAAATCATTTATAAATAAAAAAAACAGAGTCAGAGCTAAAATGTGATGTTATGTTATGTTAATCGCACTTGTAGAGCGCACGGTTACCCTGGGGTGTCCTGGCGCTAAGCACTGGTTGCTAGGGAACATAGGGATGTGTACTACTGGGTGAAAAGACATGTCTTCAGCCCCTTTCTAAAGAAGAGGAGATCTGGGGCATTCCTGAGACGAAAAGGAAGCTCATTCCATGCTCTAGAGGCACAATTGATGAAGCTCCTGCATCCCCAGTTGACTCTTTTAAATGGGGGGACTTGAACTTGTTTAGCTCCTGAGGAGCGTAACATTCTTCCAGGGACATACCATTGGAATTTACGCCTAAGGAAGTCAGGTCTTGCTCCATTAATAGCCTTAAAGACGGTGGCCAGTGCCTTAAAGCGTACTCTTTTTTCACCGGGAGCCAGTGAAGTTGCCTCAGCTCCTCTTTTACAGAGACAAATTTCAAAGTTCCTGAAAAGCAATCTGGCCACTGCGTTTTGGGCTAGTTGGAGCCGATTGTTGTGTTGCTTTTGAGCATTAAGATACAGGCCATTGCAGTAGTCCAGGCACGACATTATGAGGGCCGTTACCACTGTCTTGAGGCTGCTTTCAGACAGGAAGAACTTAATTTTTCTCATAATTCTTAGGGCCAGAAAGCAGGCCGAGATCACCATGCTTATTTGGTCACCCATAGTGAGCTTGTTGTCCACCAGTACCCCAAGGTTGTTTGCTTTCCTAGTGGGTATGGGGCAAGAACCAAGATCTTCCGGCCACCATTGGGGTGTCCACACCCATGGATTGTTTCCAAACTTTATGACCTCGATCTTGCTGGAATTTAATTTCAGGCAGTTGGAGGACATCCAGCCTGAAATGGCACCCATACAGTCATGGAAACGTGCCCCCGTTTCCTTTTCCACCCCCTCGGTCAATGACAACACTATTTGAGTGTCGTCAGCATAGGAGGTGAGTTGGATGCCAAATGATCTAATAACTCCAGCCAGGGGTGCCACATAGATATTGAAAAGCGTCGGGCTTAGTGACGAGTCATGTGACACCCCGCATGGAAGGGAGAATGGTTTAGACATGTTGCCATCCAGATCCACAGTTTGTGATCTGTCGGAAAGAAATGATTGCAGGAGTTTCCATGCTCGACCTTCTACTCCTATATCAGACAACCGGTCCATCAACACTTCATGATGGACCGTGTCGAAGGCCGCGGAGAGATCCAACAGGATCAGAATAGGATTGCCACCTTTGTCCAGGGCCGCTCTAATTTCCTCCGTAGATTTAAGTAGAGCCGACTCTGTGCTGTGATCTGCTCTAAACCCATATTGGGATGGGTCAAGAGAGTTGTTAGACTGAAGGAACGCACTGAGTTGGGTGTTCATGGCCTTTTCCAAAATGTTGGCAGGGAATGGGAGCCGTGAGATTGGCCTGTAGTTGTTAGGATCTTTACGATCCAAGGTCTGTTTTTTCAACAAAGGAAGAACCGAGGCCTTCTTCCATATTTTGTGAAATATGCCTGATCTGAATATATCATTCAGCAGGGGTGTAAGTACAGTTCCGATAACTTTTGGAATTTGCTTGATAATCCGCACTAGGCAGGGATCGGTGGGAGCTCCAGAGCGGATAGAATTCAGAGGTTTGATTGTATCTGATATCTCTAGTGGTTTAAATAGTTCTAACACCGGTGGAAGGCAGGGACTGTCCAGTCCATCCGTATACGGGCGTACATGTGCCTTTTTGTCAGCTTGAGTAAATGAAGTGAAAATGATTTCTACTTTTTGCTTAAAAAAGTCGGCTAGTTTATCACAAAGTTCAGGATTACTCTGACATTTTGGGACATTCGGGGTGGCAAGTTTTTTAATAGTTTTAAAAAGTTCCTTGGAATTCGATTTGGCTAGTGCTATTTGCGATGTGAAAAACTTTTTTTTGGCTTCTAATAATAGCTGTTTATAGATTGTCAAGAAGGCCAAACGGAACTCTCCACGGAGGCAGAATGAAGATAAGTTCCCAATGCCCTCCTCCCAGAGCTCACTGCGTTAATTCAGCTGCTCCAGGCAGGGGGAAAGGGGAGTTGGACAGAGAAAGAGACACTCGAGCTGGCCTGGCTCCCTCCTCAATCTTCAGCGGGATTTCTGGGAGACCTAATGCACAGAAGGAGACAAAATGCCATTCAGTACCCTTTCTAACCTACTTAACAGATCTTGTTCACTCGCTCTCTCTCTCTCTCTATCTGAGCTTTTCTCCTACCAGATCTTTTGCTTGAGTATTGCCTCTCTTTATATTGTTCGATGTTGTTCTGGTTACGGCTTTCTATAACCTGTATATGCACAGAAAAACCCTGGGTTACTCTTCACTTACTTCCCTCAAGATTCCACCATAACATTACTCTTCTACTCTTTCTTACCAGTCTATGTTCTTAGCAGATATGACAATTCGTAACCGTAGTTCTGAGAACCTGTAGTTCTTTCTTCTACTACAAGTCTTTGCTGCTTGGAAGGATGGTTGCAGTGAAGTCTCAAGTCTCCCTTGTTCTCAAGGTAACGCGCAAAAAGGGACAGGGAAGGATAGACAGGAGGAAGGGAAAGTTCAAGGAAAAGCGCATAGGGCGGTAAGGGGAGACAGAGCTTGAGACGAAGCAAAGTTCTGCTGAATGGAGAATGAACTGGACACCAGTCTCTCTGAATCTGCTACTTGAGATAACTGAGTGAACACTCTCACCGTATCTGCTGTCGGTATCCAAGCGGACTCCTTACTCAACGGTAAGCCTACCGGAGGACGAGAGACCCTGGATATTCTGAAGTTACTCTGGAACTCTGATACCACTTCTCCTTACTTCCGCGACTCTGGTTCAATTCTCCAACTGACTAATGTTATTTCTCTCTCAGACTTTAAGTCTACAATTCTCTCTGAGATGCGTCTCCATCCACTGACAACAGTCCTGCGGAGACAAATGAATTTCCTAGTGCCAGGAGTTCTTTTGTGAGGAGCGTGAACTAATGCTCCCTCACACGACTATGGTTAAATTGAAGTGCGCAGCAAGACGCGCTTCGTGAGGAGACGAAGTCTCGTGATCCCGCGAGACTTCAAACGCAATGGGCTAGTCAGGAAAACTCGGCGGCCATCTTTGAACGAAATCTAAAGCTCTAAATACTTGTCCATAAATTGCAGAGGGAGGGCTTAACCCAAACTCGATGCAGTCCTAACGAACTGCGCGGCGTGATTGTAGCATTCAGCCCCATCCTGACAGTACCCCCTCTCAAAGACCGATCCATCGGTCTAGGTTTCAGGGGATGTTGTGCATGAAATCGTCTAATTAGTCTAGGAGCATGTACATTCTTTGCGGGTTCCCATGATCTCTCCTCAGGACCAAACCCCTTCCAATCCACTAAATAGTGTAGGGTTCCTTTGCTTCTCTTGGAATCTAGCACTCCCTTTACTTCATATTCTAAATGTTTGTCAAACATCACATCCTTTGGTGACGGCCAGTCTACCACCGCTTGTACCTTCTTTGCTTCCATGGTGATTCCTCCTGGAGATAACACGAAACCTAGGAATTCCACAGTTCGCACATTGAAGGCGCATTTCTCCAGTTTTACAAAAAGTTGATGCTTGCGCAATCTCTCCAAGACAGCCTTTACATGATTTGAATGTTCTCTTGGATCAGCGGAGTATATTAAGATGTCATCCAAATAGATCACTGCGATCCGATCCACCAAATCTCCCATAATATCGTTGATGAAATGCTGGAAGGCTGCTGGAGCGTTACACAAGCCAAAAGGCATGACTTGATACTCAAATAGTCCGTACTTCGTCCTAAAAGCAGTCTTCCATTCATGGCCTTCTTTCATGCGGATGAGATGATAGGCCCCTCGAAGATCCAATTTTGTGAAGATTTGAGCGTCCTTTATCTGATCTAGGAGGACAGAAATCAGAGGCAAAGGGTAACGGTTCTTGACCGTTACCCGATTGATCGCACGATAATCGATGCAAGTTCTCAGAGACCCCTCCTTCTTTGGAATAAAAAATAGTGGCGAAGACACTGGGGACTGAGATGGTCGGATAAATCCGTTAGCCAGGTAACGATCTAGGTATTCTTTCAGATAGCAGTTCTCCGCTTCCGTTAACGCATAAACCCTACTGCAAGGTAATGCAGCCCCAGGTTCCAGATCGATGGTGCAGTCGTAGGAGCGATGTGGAGGGAGTTTCTCGGCCTCCTGTTCACTGAAGACTTCTTGGAATTCTTGATACTCTGCTGGAATTTCCAAGGTATTTATTACTCCAATAGACTCTCCACTAAAAGACAGCAAGGTGGCCAAAGATGGTTCGGAAGGTTCGCTCACTGAAGAAAAGCAATGGTCAGCACAATAGGCGAAATCCATCTCGATGGTTCGATCTTCCCAATCGATGGTAGGATTATGCAGGGTCAGCCAAGGAAGTCCCAAAATTATCTGAAATTGCGGGGCATCAATCAAATTGAACTGTAAAGCCTCACTATGACCATTGGACTGAATCAATTCCACCATTTCGGTGTGATGAGTGATCGGACCTGACGAGAGGTTAGTACCATCAACAGCCCGGACTGATTCCTTCTGCTCCTTACGCATTGCCAGGATTCCCATCTTCTTGGCAAATTTTATATCGCAGAAATTGCCAGTGGCACCTGAATCGATCATTATTGCCACTCCTTGCCGCTCTTGCCTCCTAAATCTTAATTTCATCTGTAAGGTTAAATGTGGTGCCCGAGTCTGAAGGGTGTTCGAAATTTGGTGATCTCTTGGAGTCTGATTTTTCTCCTTCGCCATCTGAGCGACTCCGCCTACAGATGGTTTTGGGAGTTTCCCGGATTTGGGGTCTTCGGCCTCTTTGAACACTCTCTCACAAAATGCCCAGATCCCCCACAATACATGCATAGTTTCTTCAGTCTCCTTTGATCCTTCTCTTCCTTACTCAAAGGGCCTCGAACAGACCCAATCTGCATTGGCTCACTTTCTACCGTTCCACCAGTAGACTTGCTGGGTTCTGTCTTCATTCGATCAAAGCGTGGATAATTCCAGCGAGAGTCCTTCGTCTTCCTTTCTCCTCTTCTCTCTGCGCTGCGGAAATCGATTTCTAGAACTAAATCCACCAGCTCCGAGAATTCAATAGGTCGCTTTGGAATCTGTGCTAAGGTATCTTTGATGTCATCACGTAGGCCTCGATAAAACTGAGCTGATCTCTTCTCCTCTGGCCAATTGGTCTCCACCAATAGTTTATTAAACTGAGTTAAGTAAGAGATAAGATCCTTATTACCTTGACGCAGTTCTAAAAGTTCATTGTCTGTAGCCTGAGATACTCGGCGCCTGTCAAAGATTCTGAGGAATTCTGTCTTGAACTGTTCTAAATTATATAAAAAAGGATCGTCCCGAGATACTAATGGCATGGCCCAATTTGCAGCATCCCCTCCCAAATAGGACAAAATAAAAGCCACTCGTGATTGAGCATCTGGGAATAAATTGGCACGACACATAAAATGTAAGGAACATTGGGTGAGAAAGAGCTGCGCCTTCTGAGGGTCTCCACAATATCTTTCGGGGGGGGGCCAAAGGAATGATGGGGGACACAGAGTGTACAACCTGAGCTACAGTGCGTGGGTCTTGTTTTGTTTGTGCATCACTAGGAAAGGTTTGAGCGGAGGTTGCCCCTGAGGATATCTCACTAACTCTCTGGGACAATAACAGTGTCACCTGTCTAGAAGCCATAACCTCCTGCCTTAAACTCTTATTTTCATCACTTAGGGTGCCTAATTCCCTCTGAATACCCTCCAACATATCCCCTAAGGCCTTTAAACTGAAACCCTCCGCCATTCTGCCCAGGTGAAGGAAACTCGTGGGCACTTCAATCTGTCAAGAAGGCCAAACGGAACTCTCCACGGAGGCAGAATGAAGATAAGTTCCCAATGCCCTCCTCCCAGAGCTCACTGCGTTAATTCAGCTGCTCCAGGCAGGGGGAAAGGGGAGTTGGACAGAGAAAGAGACACTCGAGCTGGCCTGGCTCCCTCCTCAATCTTCAGCGGGATTTCTGGGAGACCTAATGCACAGAAGGAGACAGAATGCCATTCAGTACCCTTTCTAACCTAGTTAACAGATCTTGTTCACTCGCTCTCTCTCTCTCTCTCTATCTGAGCTTTTCTCCTACCAGATCTTTTGCTTGAGTATTGCCTCTCTTTATATTGTTCGATGTTGTTCTGGTTACGGCTTTCTATAACCTGTATATGCACAGAAAAACCCTGGGTTACTCTCCACTTACTTCCCTCAAGATTCCACCATAACTACTCTTCTACTCTTTCTTACCAGTCTATGTTCTTAGCAGATATGACAATTCGTAACCGTAGTTCTGAGAACCTGTAGTTCTTTCTTCTACTACAAGTCTTTGCTGTTTGGAAGGATGGTTGCAGTGAAGTCTCAAGTCTCCCTTGTTCTCAAGGTAACGTGCAAAAAGGGACAGGGAAGGATAGACAGGAGGAAGGGAAAGTTCAAGGAAAAGCGCATAGGGCGGTAAGGGGAGACAGAGCTTGAGACGAAGCAAAGTTCTGCTGAATGGAGAATGAACTGGACACCAGTCTCTCTGAATCTGCTACTTGAGATAACTGAGTGAACACTCTCACCGTATCTGCTGTCGGTATCCAAGCGGACTCCTTACTCAACGGTAAGCCTACCGGAGGACGAGAGACCCTGGATATTCTGAAGTTACTCTGGAACTCTGATACCACTTCTCCTTACTTCCGCGACTCTGGTTCAATTCTCCAACTGACTAATGTTATTTCTCTCTCAGACTTTAAGTCTACAATTCTCTCTGAGATGCGTCTCCATCCACTGACAACAGTCCTGCGGAGACAAATGAATTTCCTAGTGCCAGGAGTTCTTTTGTGAGGAGCGTGAACTAATGCTCCCTCACACGACTATGGTTAAATTGAAGTGCGCAGCAAGACGCGCTTCGTGAGGAGACGAAGTCTCGTGATCCCGCGAGACTTCAAACGCAATGGGCTAGTCAGGAAAACTCGGCGGCCATCTTTGAACGAAATCTAAAGCTCTAAATACTTGTCCATAAATTGCAGAGGGAGGGCTTAACCCAAACTCGATGCAGTCCTAACGAACTGCGCGGCGTGATTGTAGCATTCAGCCCCATCCTGACATAGATGGTAATACTGTGTTTATACCTTTCCTTGTCTGCATATGCGTACCTTTTGCACCAAACCCGTTATAATTGCTAACAGGACAGTTTTTGGGCTCTGAGTTCCTCAGAGTACCAGGGTGTTGAGGGTTTAGCCCATTTGGAAGTCCACTTTTTTTCAGGGGCTAAAAGATTGCAAGCTGTACCTAGCCATTGTGTATAGGCTTGTGTGGCTTCTTCCGCTTCCAGAGGAAGAGGACACATTGAGCATCACAGAGTATCTCCAAGTTTCTTAGTGTCTACTCTTCCCCAGACCCTAGTTGAGATCTCCTGGGTTGGCTTTGTACTGGCTAAATGGCCACCGTGACTGTTCAGTTCAAATTGAATGGCACAGTGATCAGACATGAAATAGGGATAACTGAGGTACAGATTAAATTGCGATTATTAGAATATATCCCATCCAGGGTGTGCCCTCTTTCATGGGTTGGGACCTTCACTAACTGCTTGAGATCTCCCGCCCCCATAATTTGCTCCAGTCGAGCAGTATCAGGATCCTGGGGGGCCTCCAGATAGAAGTTAAAATCTCCCAGCACCGTGTAGAAGTCTAGACATAGCCCTTCCTCGAGCAAGGTGCCTAATATGTCCATTAATCCGCTTTTAGGGCATGGTGGACGGTAAAGCCGTATACCTTTAAAGGTCCTGTAGTGTGCCGTATAAATACTGAAGGCTGAGGCCTCACAGGAAGTGTTGGAGGAGGTATGAAAATTAGGTTCCACTGAATCATGGTAGATAACTGCCAACCCTCCCTCTTTTTTGTGTGGCCTATCCAGTGTGTAACAATGAAAGCCTGGAGGAGTTGCCTTCACTAGATCTGGTCCAGAGGCACTGACTGTCCATGACTCAGTGATGAAGGCCAACTTTATCTCAAGTTCCGCCAGTAATAGAGCACATTCTGTGCTGTGTTTAATTAATGATCTGGTGTTTAGTAAAATGCATTTTAAGGGACATGCAACAGCTGCATTAGCCTTCTTGGATGGTCTAGCACCTGGACCAGTAGCTGGCAGGTCAAAGATATGGGGGAGGTATAGCTGGCAAATGGGGCAAGTGCTTCCATGCCTTTGTCAGCGGCCTTTAGGAGGATAGCGAGGCAGCTTCACATTCCCTTACCAGGATTCAGCCTGCATGACTCTTCTTTGGTATAACATGTAGTATCTGTGAGTAAAAGGCCAGGGGGACTGGCCCTGAGCCCGGTCCGAGCGCGGACAGGTGCAGACGGGCTTGCCTTAGGTCAGCGTGCTGGTTAAGTAGCCCAGCGTCCAGCCACTAGACCGCTAACCGTCAAGATGGCGGCCCGCCGGTTTAATCCCCTCCCTCCCTTCCTTCCCTTGTGCAAAATGGCAATAAGCAGCATGTTAGCAGCAAGAGACTGTCCTAAAAGCAGTTAAAATTGTTAAAATCACTCAAAAACACTCATATACGCAGAAATGATCCTCTCCTGGTGAGCATTGTACACAGCTTCGCCCAGGCAACCAGCGTTGCACGTCCACATTAACGTGCTGGTGAAGTAGCCCAGCGTCCAGCCACTAGACCGATATCCGTCAAGATGGCGGCCCACCGGTTCGATCCCCTCCCTCCCTTCCTTCCCTTGTGCAAAATGGCAATTAGCAGCAAGTTAGCAGAAAGAGACTGTCCCTTAAAGCAGATAAAATTTTTAAAATCACTCAAAAACACTCATATACGCAGAAATGGGCCTCTCCTGGCGAGCATTGACCACAGCTTCGTCCAGGCAACCAGCGCTGCGCATCCGCGTCAGCTTGCTGGTTGAGTAGCCCAGCGTCCAGCCACTAGACTGCTAACCGTCAAGATGGCGGCCTGCCAGTTCGATCCCCTCCCTCCCTTCCTTCCATTTTACAAAATGGCAATAAGCAGCAAGTTAGCAGCAAGAGACTGTCCTAAAAGCAGCTGAAATTGTTAAAATCACACAAAAACACTCATGTACGCAGAAATGGTCCTCTCCTGGCGAGCATTGAACACAGCTTTGCCCAGGCAACCAGCGCTGCATGTCCGCCAGCTGGTTAAGTAGCCCAGTGTCCATCCACTATACCGCTAACCGCCAAGATGTCGGCCCCCCGGTTCGATCCCCTCCCTCCCTTCCTTCCCTTGTGCAAAATGGTAATAAGCAGCAAGTTAGCAGCAAGAGACTGTCCTAGCAGTTAAACTTGTTAAAAACACTCATATACGCAGAAATGGTCCTCTCCTGGCGAGCATTGAACACAGCTTCACCCAGTCAACCAGCGCCCAGACAACCAGCGTCCTTGCACCCTGGTCTTACATCCTGAGTCACTGGAATGGGATCTGTCAGCTCCCCATGGGGGCCACATCTGACCTGTGCGTAGTTGCTCAAATAGAGTCCGCTGTTGACTTCTACTAAATATTTCGGTACACGCAAGTTGGTCAGAACTTTCCATAAGGTCTCCCATCGAACCAGATCAAATGCCGACTGAAGGTCAATGAACATTACATTAGAGGCGGCCGCCCCCCAGTGTAACATATTTCCAGTAGATTCATTGCAAATGGAGTATGTGATCAGTAGTACTAGTCCTTGCCCTGAACCCAGCTTGCAGGGGATCAACACGCCTCCATCCTCCATCCTCCATCCTCCATCCAATCCTGTAGCTTATTCAGCAAAATGCAACTTAAAAACTTCTGGGAGCTGTCAATAAGGCTAATTGGCTAATAATTGGATGGAAGGGCCCTAAGGCCCTTTTTAAAGATTGGAATTATCTCAGCCCCTGCCCATGTCCGTGGCATGGGAAGCCCATCCATAATGCTATTAAAGTATAGGGCAAAGTATGGGCTCCATATCTCCTTCTCAGCTTTAAACACCTTGCCCAGCCCTGGTGCTTTCCCTGGGGTAATCCAGTCTATAGCATTGGCAATGTTACCCCTACAGGAATAGGGACCTGTCTGAACGAGGCAACCCAAGATGGCACACTTTATATTTGGCCTTCTTCTGCCCGTTCTGCAGGTACAGCCATACCGCCTGCATAGTGGGACGTAGACACAAGTTCAGACACCCCACTAGCTGGGCTCACTACAATACCAGCAGCTAGTAATTTGTCCAGTTGCTATGAGGCCAAGTCACAGGCATAAAGGCCTGTGAAATGATCAACCCAGGCGGCAGCTAGGGAAAGCAGCTGCAGGTTCTGGGCCTAAATTTGCCAAAAAGAACGGTGGTCTCTCCCTTTTACTGCCAGCAGTAGTGGCTCCTATTTGGCCATTTCATAATCCCACTTGGCCCTGCCTAATGTGGCCTTGTCAGAAGCCCTGGCTCCCTGGATGGAAGTTCTAGTCCCACCATTGATAGCAACCTTTAGGGCGCGATTTGCTAACCGGCAGTCCTTGGTGTACCATTAGGCCACTTAGGCCGGTTTGGGGCAAGACCTTGACTCCACCATAAAGAGCTCCTTTAAATGCTGTGATTCACCTTTTCTCACAGGCGAATCCCCACCGACTAAACAGATCTGGCTTTCCTTTTTGCAGAGAAAATCTTCCGTGTGATGAGCAAAAGAGGCATCTCATGCTTTGTTTGGTAAGATTATGATTATGTTTGTGTAAGAAGCACATTTCATGTTAACAGTTGTGCCTGGAGACATTTTATAATTATAATAATGGAAACGGTTTTCAAGGTTAGTCACAACATTTACAGTCTCCGCGCAAAAGCACAGCTGCAGGCTTAATAAGAACAAGGCACTGGAGCACTAACTCTGCACGCTGCATAGCTCTGATGGCACTTGTCGGCTGCCAAGATCTGGTTTGCTATGTATGACAATCTGTGTGTTCATCTAAATATGTGTTAGTTCAGTGAACAAATGAAAAACCACAGGTATTGACACAAAATGCTAAGCATGGTGCATGCATAAACTTTCTGTAACACAGACTCCTTCAGGGCCGGACTAGCCGTAGCAGGCACCGGGCATTTCCCCAGTGGGCTTGAGGACTCGAGACCTGTTTTGTCTGTGAGGGTCGGTTTTGCAATATCAGCCCCCTGTAACAAAAGCGGGAATGGTGCTTTACCCACTTCACCCTCCCTGACCCCCCCCCCCCCCCGCCCCTACCACCCCCACTCCCAGGGATGGTCGAGCAGCAATCTGCCAGGGCTGTTTGCGGTTAAGAATGTGTCCCTGGACTCCTTGCTCATATACATTGTGGTGGAGCAATGATGGGGGGGTGGAGGGGGTACAAAGTTGCTTTGAACATCACTTCCTAACACAAAGAGAAAAGTAACATATTTGCACACTGAGCTGGCAGATAAGCAATTCTGTGAAGATGAATTATGAATGTATTTGACCTGGAAGTTAAAGTTTTACCATACCAGGATGAATTAAAGAACAGAACATTGCTGATTAAATGATGAGTAAGAGGAAAATAACATTCGTTTTCCTGAAGAAATAAGAAAAAAACTAAAGTGTGCTCACATCAAGAGTTTTCCCAAATGCACGTTAAATAAAACATGAGCGTTCACGTGACAGTCTGCAGACTTGCTACAGTGATTATGTTCAGTGAGGGATGTAACAGAGACCAGTGATGGCCCGGGCCCCCGTCTTGAGTTTGTTTCCGTAGTCTCCCCGAGCGCCCCTGAGCTGGCGTGCAAGGGACAGTTAAAACAGAAAACTGCACACATTTAAGATTAAAATGCAAACCCTTTTATGCGGAAATGGGCCAAGTTCTCATACAAGCGACACCAATTTTGCGAATGAATTGCTCGGATCTTCAGGCCAACGCTGTGCAGTTCTTTGTGTTTGCTTTTGGCTCCCCTCAGAGGGCACATGGCCAGGCAGGGTCAAGATCTGGCAGAGGGCAGGGTGGAGCTGAACGTGTCCCCTTTTAACCCCTGGTACCCTCCCCATGTTTGTCACTATCCCTATCATGTTTACCCTTCTATCTCTCTCACCCTGTCACATTCCAAATCTCTGTCACGCTCCCATTGCCTGTCACTTTAGCAGTCCAGCCTTCTCACCATCCCAATCCCTGTCACATTCATAAGCTCATCTCTGTTACCATCCCTAACCCTGGCATACTCCCAGTCCCTGGCAGCCTTCCTCACCCTGTCACCCTCACAGTCCGTGCCACCCCAGACTCTGCAACCGTTCCCATCCCTCTGATTCTCCCAGCCCCTCTTACCCCCTTTTCCCTGTCATTCTGCTCAACTCTGTCACCCTCCCAGTCGCTGTACCCTCACCGTCAAGGTCTCTGTCACATTCAGAATCCCTGTCACTTTTCCAGTCCCGCTCACCATCCCAATCCTTACAGCCCTCCCAACTCCTGTCGCAATCACATCTCTTCCCCTGTTCTGACCCCTGTCTCACCTCATTCCTATCTCACTCACCTTCTCACTAACCTGTCCCTGTCACTGTCTCAATCACTGTCCACACTCACATTCCCTATCACCATTCCCACCCCTGTCACTCTTTTAAGTCCTGAAACCCTCCCTAGGTCTGTCATTCACTTCATCTCTGTCATACTCTCAGTCCATATCACTTTTCCAGTCCCTGTCACTTGCCCCTTCCATGTCACCCCCCAGTACCTGTTACACTTCAGCTCCCTTTCACAATCTGGTTACAGTTCCTGTACTCCGCTAATTGCCCTTGGCATGCCCAGCCAGGTGCCAGCTGGTCTTGGATCCTCTCTGGAGTGATGAAGGGCTCTACTGATTTACTGGTGGAAACTCTTGGCACATCATGAGCATTTCCAGTGCAACACTGCTGAAAATACCAGTTGTGAAAGGTTTTCTGGAAAGGCTGACACCCAAGCACGCCTGATGAGGGTGGGTCTTCCTTGGCATACAAATAATCTATTGGACTATATCATGAGTGCTTCTTAAAACCTCGGTCTTTTTATCATGTTTAGGTGCAAATTATTCTCTAAAAGATTCTATTTTGACCAATTTTTACATTTTGTATTCTGGTGGGAAGACCCCTCTCAGTCCACTACTCCAAACACTACGAAGGAATTATGGTTCCCTCAGTTCGCTCTCCCACTGAGAGCAGTTTGTACTGGATATTTGCGTCACGCCCCTGTCAGACTTTTCTAGGGGCAAGCGTACCTGGTGCAATTTTCTCAAGGACAATTACTGCAGAATTACTCATAATTATGTGTAACTTTTGAAAAGCATAATCCAGCTTTTAATGCTGTTTCCATAGTACAAAATGCACTTTTGTGTGCAAAATGGACCAGAGGATGTATTTTGTGCTCAGATAATAACACTGAGTAATACAGGACACTAACAGCAGGAGCCAGCAGCCTCTTGCTCTCTCTTGGTTCAATGCTTCTGTGCTCCTGCGGTAGGATTTTTGCACCAAATTACTCCGAATTACTCAAGGTGGTGTATTGGCGTCATTTCACATCACAAGACTAATTAGTAATTACTGAAATTTCTCTGATTACTTTGGTGTATTTAAAAGTTCCCCCAGATCTAGACTTGTCCACCCTCTACTATTCACTCCTGCGTTGACACTTTGACAGCTATGTCTGAGCTTGGTGGCCCGTAAAGACCACTGGTCCCTCTAGCAGAAAACATTTTTATACTGTTGAATAGGATGAGCTTTCGTAGAAGACAACTGTATTACATTGTTAAAACTCACTGTACCATGTTAGGGTCTAAACATCATGTGAATCTTTTGAACGTAATCTTTCCATATCTGAGTGGGCTGAATACATCCTAGGAGACATTTGGTCAAATGCAATGGGATTTTCTCTGGGCACTAAAACACTGTCCTGAGTCCTCCATATCATGAACTAACCCTCAGCTGCGGCCCGTGCAGGTAAGAGCAGTGGGGCGGTATGGCCGGGTGGGGGGGATTTCGATGGACGATGACAAGGGAAAATTAATTATTTCTTTAATTTTGCCTCATCATCGCCCGTCAAAATTTTCCCCTACCTGGCTCCACCTTGCCCCACTGCCCAAATGCTCCTACCTGCACGGGTCACGGCTGCATACCCCAACACCACTTGCACTCTAGGTAACCTACACCCAATTCCACCACACATACTCTACACCAATATACCACATTCACTTTACTGCCTACACTACTTATGCTACTTACCATATCATCTACATTCTGCAAACCCTGCAACTTCATCCCAGCCTATTCGTAAATTATACAAATCTATGCTATACATAGCCCCGTACAGCTGCTAGTGTATGTTCCTTCCTTCCCTTCACTCACTCTGGCCACACAGGTCCCCATGACATGGGAAAGGAAGCAGGACGTTACTACTGTCTACCCCGTTGATGTATCCCAATTGTAGCTGCTTCATCCACTTTACTCCCTCAAGTTACATCTCTGGTCATCTACACTACCTATACCCCACACAGCCACCTACATGCTACCTTATATCACCACCTCAACTGCATCAGCACTCTCAATCACCACCACTATCCAACAACTATGTTCTACACACTATTCTAGCAATGGAATCCTATGGTAATACCAGTGACATTATTACCTACACCATCTCGTACATATAATTCCTTGACTAAACATGTACTGTCTATACTACTTGTAACGTCCATGAACGGGTACACTCTACACCTTATACACTGCCAACAATTTCAACCGAGTGCATTTAAACTCTGTACTACCACCAACACAGCCCAAAGCCTACACAATGCATCATTATCCTGCACTCTACATCACAACCTGAGGTATTCATCGCCACTACCCTGTATCACATGGTTTGCAACTATATCAGCACATACATATTTCACCAACTATCATACAAACACCTGCACTTTACATAATCACCTAAACAGTATCATCTGCACCTACCAGCAATATCTGACATCAAATTATGTTGTGATGAAAGACTAGAAGCCGAGGAGTATCTTTGGAGATTATTTATTAGTCTTAGTTGCAGGATGGTATCCAAGTACAACAGCCCCACCAAGAGCAGCCTGCCTGCTGCTCAGCCCATACCCCAACTGTCACACCTCACCACACAGGCAGCCAAGCATTCCATTCTTCATCACCCCACCAACATTCCACTCAGAACACTCACTTTGAGCAGCTAGGACCCAAGGTAACAGGGGAGATGCATGAATACATAAGCAAGATATCAAATATCTTCCCCCTTTAAAAAAAAACTAAAATTTAAGATACTAGGTGCAAACCACTATTTACATGTATGTACAAGTAAAGAGAAATGTTCACAATACACACGGATGCAAGTTAGAACAAAACATCATGTGCAGAAGTAAGCAATAAAGAAAGGAGACAGGATGCATAAATAAATACATAAGAAATATCATCCATCCTCCCTCTATAAAAACAGATAAAAATGGAGGGCCATCATTTATAAGAAAGTGCTGCAGCACCGCACCACAAGCCCTTTGACTGCACCATGCTGCAGCACTTTCAAATCATAGGAAAGCGACAATAATAATACAATAATATGTCGCATTCCTGTGCTCTATCCTGCACTGGCGCGCGATGGGCTGCAACGCACTGATGCAGACACCCCTGCACCATGGTGCAAGGATGCCTGCGTCACAGGGATGATTGTTTATGTGCAAGAAGGTGTCTCTTCCTGCACATAAACAAACAGAAATGGTGTTTTTCAACTTCTATGTGTGCTGCATTACCACACATAGAACTTTTAATGATCATTTATTTGCAGGAAGGTACGCCTTCCTGTGCATAAACAATCACCTGAGGTGATTTCCTCATTCTGTGTGTGCTTCAGAATACAGCATGCATAGAAAGAGGAAAACAAGGAAAAATGAATACATTTCTCTTTGTTGTGCATCCCTACGCCTCCCCCGGGGAGGTGTAGCATTCAGGTTTACGATTTCTCGTAAATTGGGAAATGTGTCAGGTTCATTGGGTGTTGTGTGGTAACACCCACTGCAACACCCAAGGAACGCCCCTTTCACGCAAAGTGCTGCCTGTAAAGGGGCCATATTTACAAGAACAGGAAAAGCCATCCAGAGTGACTTTTCCTGTCCTTGTAAATATATAGAAGTAAAATGCGCCACCAGTGCATAACAACAAGTGACACACCGGTGGCGCAAGGGGCTTGTAAAAAAACCCTGTAGAGAAAAAAACTGTTGAGACAATATTGTCTTACACATCACACGTAACTAGACAGCAGATTGAGCAATACTCACAAAACAAACTCCAAATAGGAAACACAATCACACAAAAACACGTGAATACACAGAAGAAATGGGTTTGAAACACCAGATCAAACATCCCAACAAAGGGCAAATAATGTAACGTGTAGCATGCCCCTCCAAATCTCCATCCCTAATGTAAGGGGAACAAGTGAAACATGTAGACACGGGTGAACTGCAGCCCGTCCAAAGATCCCCCAAGTAAGGGCTTGTAATGCAAACTGTAGAAATGGGACACTAACCCATTTAGAGATCCCTCGTGTAAAGGTCTGTAATGTAAGTTGTAGAAATGGGACTTTAACCCATTTAGACATCCCTCATGTAAGGGTCTTTAATGTAAATTGTAGAATGGGACTTTCACCCATTTAGACATCCCTCATGTAAGGGTGTGCACCGTGTAACCTAGAAATGGGTGAGCACCACCCACTAAAACATTCCTCATGTAAGGGCATGTAGGCTAAAATATAGATATGGCCAAATCCCACCCATAACGCAATTCCACGTGTAAGGGATTTGTAAAAGTAAATGTAGAGACTTGTATAGGTATAATGTAAAATGTCAACGTAGTGTAAACTATGAAAATGTGGCACTCCAACATAACTGTGCACTAAGCGTAGACTATTGGAACAAAAAGTTTCCCACCAAATAGACACCCCCGCAGAGTAAGCGTGGACAGCGTAGGGAAGCATACACCATTAAAACATGTCAGCTTCATACTAACATAGTGTAAATATGAAAATGAAGCCATAGTAATGTAGTTAAACCACAAACCAATATAGTGTAGCATTAGAAAATGTTGAAATGCAACATGGCAGAGTCATAAGTGACAACTTAATGAAATTTCCCAGACCAGAAATCGCAAAAACAAATCATGCTGAAAATGCCCACACATTACAGTTGCGCACCACTAAAGATGCAACCATAAAGAGAAACATAGCAGTCATGACTTAAATAAAAATTTAGTCTACCAGTAAAAACAATATTATGGATTGAAAACCTGAAAAATATAACTGGCATTACAAAGAAAACAAATATGCAGGTAATGAACATATCTCCAAAATGAACACAAAATCAGGCAAAATCTTTTTCTTTTCCTCTTTTATAAAAATGCACTGTATCAGATCTAGACCCAGCAACTCCTCATGTTAGCGATTTCTCACGTGAATTGACAAACACTGTCTCAATACTTCCAAAAAAGAACAACTGGATACATGCCAATCTGAAGCTGGGCATCCATAGTTAGAGAAGAGTCCCAACAATAACATGCAGCTTTACTCTACTGTTAGTCTGTGAACTTTGAAGATAATAACATGTAGATAAGGTTGTCGTGTAGCACCATCATGCACTGGCAGCTACTCTGTGGAATTTGACGTGCAACTTACTGCGATGTGGGGTAGGTGAGGTGTTGGTTCCTTACTGTTGCCAGGGAGGTCACCCACGACTCTGCGATGATGAAGCACCAGCTTCGGTGAGGTTGGGTGGTGCATCGTTAGCATCACGAGCAGTGCCCTCGGCTCCAGTGCAGGCAGCGGCCTCAGTGACAGCTTCGGAGTTGATACACTGCGGCGGCGGGAGGCGACAGGGCTGTGGTGCAAGTCGGGAGGTGCGTCATGCACTTCACTTCGCGACCAGTTTCCACGGCTTCGGTGCAGGTCGCGGCATTGCTTGCTGGCATCAGTGTTCCTTTTTCCCTCTTTAGCAGCTGAAACAGCAGTTCCAGATTCCCACACCCTGTCCTCCCCAGGGGGATCCAGTACCCTCCTCTGTGGAGAGGAACCCCCAAACTCCAGAACTGCTGTGGCACCTATGGCAAGTGTCCTGCACAGTTCCCCCACCAGTTCAGGGGTGCTATCCTGCAACTGGTTACTCAGCTCAGGGTCTGTACCCTGAAGCGGACCAGGACACTGGGGTGGGCTACCCACACCCGATCTTCCCTCCTGGGGTCCTGTACCCTCCACTGTGGCGATGTACCCCCAGGCTCTGGGCCTGCCATCCTGCACAACCCTCCCACCAGTTTAGGGATGCTATCCTGCAATTGGTTTGCAAGCCTAGGGTCTGAACCCTGAGGCTGAACAAGGGACTGGGGTGGCCTCTCCCACACCCGGTCCTCCTCTCTGGGGCTCTGCACCCTCCCACGTGAAATGGTACACCCAGAAGACAAACCAGTAGGGGCACTGTTAGCAGTTTCCCCTTCCCCCAGGTGAGGGGGGACACCTTGGACCTGGCCCTCCAACCAGGGGTCTGTACCCTTAGGCTGGTCCTGTGTCTGACAATCTAGGACTTCTGGGGTAGTAGACCCACCCCCCAAAGGGAAACACACTCCCCTTGAGTTGTGCGAGAGTCTGCCTGGTGCAGGTCTCCTGCCTCCTGTGCACATGACATTGCGCGAAGACCCACCCCAGGACAGAAGTGGCCTCACAAGGGTCAGTCCTGGGTTGCTCTGACCTCAGATCTGGCAACATCTGACCCACTGGTCATTCCAATGGGGATTCTCTCCCCCCCAAGCCTTGTTCTGGACCCATGCACCCTCCCAACGGAAGTGGTGCTGCCAGACACCAGAATTAGTGGTATGCTGGTTACAGCAGTCCCCCCAGCTCACCTGACAGTTTGGGATCCCTCTCAGGGCATGGCCTCTCAGTACAGACTAGGCCCCCCTCCTGGTGTTCCCTCATGGAACCAACCAGGACCTGGGACAGGGTCTCCAGCACCTTGTGACTTAGTCCACCCCCACTTCCTCTACACAGAGGAAGGACATAGGACCCCTCACCTTTCTCATTAAACTGGGACCTATCTGGGTCACTACCAACCTCCCCTACCTCACCTGGTTGTGGAACACCTGAGCGACCCCCTCCAGTTTCACCCCTAAAAGCTTCTTTAGACCCTATGGACTCCACCAAAAGGTCTTCCTTCAGTGCAAGTTCCCTGGGGACAAAGAAATCCCACTCCACCGGGTGTTGGCAAATCTCCAGAAACCAGGGACTGAACACATGATCTCCAGCATCCAGGTTACACAGCCCCTCAGTTGTGTCAACCAAACTACCCTTCACCCATCCATCCAGTGTCTCAGAAAGGCACCCCACATCACCCTCACAAGACAGGTGAGACAGTGTCTAAGTGTTGCTGTCACTCAACCCATACTCTTCTGGGTGGTCTCCATACTCACTTACCAGGGATTCTACCATGGGACAACCCCTCTCCCTACATCTCTCATCTAGAGTCAGTAGAATGTCCTTCCACCACTAGGAATATGATCCCCTGTGCCAGTTCCCCTACTCACTTCAGGGACACTGCGCACCACTTGAGTTACCTCACAATCATTAACCCCCTGGTGTATGTCAACCCCATCCTTGAAGCAGGGCATCAAGTTTTGGTGTGTACGTCTCCCTTGCCGCTAAATAACACCTTTTTGCAGCCACCATCTGAGCTGGACTCCGCTCTCCCGGCTTCTACCCAAGCCTAGCCAAGCTCAGTTCCTGAGCAACACACTTTTCTTTTTCCTGGGTTAAGGCTCTCTTAGCCTCAGCCTTCTTGAGTTCAAGGTCGATCTCTCTCAGTCTCCAGTCACGAGCTCGGATCCTTTTCTTCATGAGCCCATTTTTCCCCACATGTTTCCTTCTCCCTGCTGGTACTATGGCTGGGTATCCTACCCCTTAGACTCCTTAGAATCCTCTGGTGGTGCTGCTACCCAACATGTTTCCTCATAACAAAACAGGGTTGCTTCAAGATCCCTCTATGTGGATTTCCTCTTCACAGGCAACCCCCTCTCCTTGCAAAAGACTGCTCCTTCATTGCGTAGATGTAGAAGTGCCAAAAATTGATTTCCATTTTGTCAAGGCCTCACAGGTACAACAACTAACCAGAGTTCCAGTTCTCAACAATACTTCCAGAAGGCAAACAGGGAAAGACAGTATGTGGTACGTAATGGTCTGTGATATGGTAATAGTATACATTAATCACTGTAGGTCAAGTGCAAACACAAGTCCTATCCCACAGCTGCCACCAATGTTAGAAATAGGGGTCTCTAGTTGGTAATGGTTTGCACCTTTGTCCAAGTAGGGACCCTTGCCTCTACTCAGGGTAAGGGAATTGCGCCCTTAGACAATCCCTGTTCAACCCCTTGGCAGCTTGGCACAAGCAGACAAGCCTATCTCAGAGGCAGTGTGTAAAGCATTTGTGCATACATACAGTAACACAGTGAAAACACTACAAATGGACACCACACCAGTTTAGAAAAATAGGAAATCTTTATCCTAAGAGAACCAGACTAAAACGACAAAAATTCCACCATATATATCTCAAGATATCATCAAAAACAGTTGTGTGTTCCAACCACGCTTTCCCCAACCACGCGTGACTGAACAACACGGTCTTAACAACTACTGCATGTTAACCATGCATGTTTTTGCCACGCATGCCTTTACAACGAATTTGGTTGTAATGACATATTTGGTAAAGGCATGATTAAGGTTCTTCCCTAGCACCGATCTTTGCCCTAAAACCTACCCACCTGTCCTGACTTATGACCCCAGGCCTAAAAACACCCCAGCCCCCCCTGCCCTAAACCCTAAAAGCAGTCCCCAGCCCTAAATATGAAGCCTACCCTAGCCCTTAAAATACCCCTGCCCTGAGCCCTAAAACCGCCACCCACCCATGACTCACCGACCATAGGCCCTCAGTCCTTCACCCCAGAACTCGAGACTGACCTCCCCCTCTCTGCCCTGAGCCCTAGAACCTTCAAACCATAACCAAAAACACCCCAGGCCCCCTCCATAAGCCCTAAAACCACCACTCAAGATGATGGATGATGGATTTAACCCAGATCTGTGACTGGGGCGAAAGTCTGAAAAGTTTCAGTGCTCCGTCAATCATTTCCTTGTGTTTTCTTTGTTTGCTCTAAGTTAGTAGTGTTTGCCCAGACGTGGGTCCCTTGCTCACTTTACTTCTGGATTCAAGCTAGCCTGGCTGATGATGGGAGTTACCCCGAAACCGGTCCTAGGATACTTGTTTCTGGTGCAGGGAAGACCTGGCTTGGCAGTTGGGGCTGGACTGTTCCCATGCGGAAGAGGGTCAAGACTGATTTGCATATGGCTGGGTCTGAACTGGGGTGGCGAAGTGAGCTAAAGAATGATGATAGATTCAACCCAGATCTGTGACTGGGGGTGAATGTCTGAAAAGTTTCTGCGCTCCGTCCATCATCTCCTTGCGTTTGCTTTGTTTGCCCTCTGTTTCAGTACGTACATGTTTGTATGAATATGGACTAGCTAAGAATCAAAGGCCCCTGCAACTTGTAGAGTGTAGGGAGGGCACACCTTCATCCAGTTCCTCACTCTTCCCAAGGCTTTTATTTATCTGAAAGGCTTTATCAGAAGTAGAGATCCGTAACAGCTCCCAGTCACGACACCCCTGTCAAACTCACGAGTGACAGAGTCCCACGCCAGCTGTGCATTGGTGAAATCTTTGATGGTCCTGAGATTTCAAAACAGAGGGCAAGCCAACAAGTTCTTCGAGAACACTTGAAGTCAGTCACAGTGCAGAAGTAGCATGCGGCAGGCCAGAACAGCAAGGCAGGTAGCAAAGTGACAGTCCATCATGCAGCTCAACAAGCAGCAAGCCCACACAGCAGAGCAGGTAGCAATATAGAAGTCCCTCCTGGCAGTACAATAGTTCCTTCTGGCAATGTGCAGATGTAGAGCCAGCGATGTCTGGTTACAGGCCCAAAAAGTGTGTGATTAGATGGGGTCAGAGCCCCAGTTCTTATACTCAAAAGTGCCTTTGATGTAGGGGGTGACTTCAAATGAATCTCTGAAGTGCACAAGGTTCCCTTTCAACCCAGCCCTGCCTACAGACTACCAGTAGTGGGTAAATCAGCCCTTTGTGTGAGGACAGGGCACAGTCTATTCAGATGTAAGTTGAGCCCCCTCTCTCCCTTCCTGCCCAGGACGGAGTTCGCAGAGTTCCACTGCGGAACTGCGCAAAGTGGGAAAAAAACGCAGCCACGCTACGCAGAGCTCTGCAAGCAGGGGAGTGCGATAAAAAAAGCAGTTCGCGGAGATTTGCAGCGCCGGATGCTTGTCCGCACTGTGCAATCATCGCGAACGGCACCATGCACATCGCAAACGGGCGCTGCTTTCCTTTCTGCTGCTGAAGTACATTTTTGCTCGAGCTGCAGCTTTCTCAACGTGAATGGACAGTTTCTCAATGCGAGCATACGCGACCACTCGCAATGAGAAATCTGACCCCCCCCACGTTGAGAAATCTCACTGGATGGTTGATTTTCCACACTCGCCAACTTGATGTTGACAATCGCGAACGAGGAAAAATCTCGCCAGGAGGTGGATTTTCCATGCTTGCGCTTGTCAACATGACGTTGAAAAATGCAACCGAGGAAAAAACACTGCTCCGCAACGCGAAGCGGAGTTTTTTGGAACTCTTCAATCTCTGTGTAACGCGGAGTGCGGAAAACTCTGCAAACTCTACGAGCGGAGCGGAGTTCACGTCCAGGGTTAATCAGAATGCAGATGAGTGTTCAAAATGCAGATGAGACTACCCTTCCTGTGTTTGTGGCTGTCTAGAGGAAATGCACAAAGTATAGCTATCACCCAACCCAGATGTGAACCGGAGACAGGCTGTCTGGCTCAAAGAGCAGTAAGTACACAAAAATATCCACTTTCTAAAAGTGCCATTTCTAAAACAGTAATGTTAAATTCAACTTCACCAGCGAGGAGGATTTATCATTACCATTCCAAACATATCAAGTATGAAAAAGCTACTCCTCTCTGATCAGGAATTACAGCTTAAAAGTATATTGTGGATTTCCCAATGGTGTCCTATGAAAGGGAAAGGCCTCACAGTAGTGAAAAACAAAATAGTTTGCCCTGTGCTGTAGAATAAGTGCAAACGGCACCACAAGCAGCACATGATGGCGCTGCTTCTTTCTGCAGCTTGAGTAGACATTCTACTCAAGCAGGAGCTTCCTCAACATGAGTGACAGGTTTCTCAACGCGAGCGGTAATGACCTGCCGCAACCACCCACATTGAGAAATCTTGCGGCTGGTGGTCTGGTGTAAGTTTCTCTTTGCTTGCACTCACCAACTTAACAATGGTAATCCGTGCAAGTGGAAAGAATCCACAGCGCACTGCTTTGCAGAGTTTTTCGAAACTTCCCACTCTACACGGAATGGACAAAACTTCGCAAACTCCGCTGATGGAGCTGAGTTCACCTCCCACCCCTAATGTTTATACTGTGCTATGCATCATGATAATTTGATTGTTGAAAATTAGTGATTAAGCTTTAACTTAATATATTAAGCATGTATTAAACTATCATACAAACACCTGCACTTTACATAATCACCTAAACAGTATCATCTGCACCTACCAGCAATATCTGACATCAAATTATGTTGTGATGAAAGACTAGAAGCCGAGGAGTATCTTTGGAGATTATTTATTACTCTTAGTTGCAGGATGGTATCCAAGTACAACAGCTCCACCAAGAGCAGCCTGCCTGCTGCTCAGCCCATACTCCAACTGTCACACCTCACCACACAGGCAGCCAAGCATTCCATTCTTCATCACCCCACCAACATTCCACTCAGAACACTCACTTTGAGCAGCTAGGACCCAAGGTAACAGGGGAGATGCATGAATACATAAGCAAGATATCAAATATCTTCCCCCTTTAAAAAAAACCTAAAATTTAAGATACTAGGTGCAAACCACTATTTACATGTATGTACAAGTAAAGAGAAATGTTCACAATACACACGGATGCAAGTTAGAACAAAACATCATGTGCAGAAGTAAGCAATAAAGAAAGGAGACAGGATGCATAAATAAATACATAAGAAATATCATCCATCCTCCCTCTATAAAAACAGATAAAAATGGAGGGCCATCATTTATAAGAAAGTGCTGCAGCACCGCACCACAAGCCCTTTGACTGCACCATGCTGCAGCACTTTCAAATCATAGAAAAGCGACAATAATAATACAATAATATGTCGCATTCCTGTGCTCTATCCGGCGCTGGCGCGCGATGGGCTGCAACGCACTGATGCAGACACCCCTGCACCATGGTGCAAGGATGCCTGCGTCACAGGGATGATTGTTTATGTGCAAGAAGGTGTCTCTTCCTGCACATAAACAAACAGAAATGGTGTTTTTCAACTTCTATGTGTGCTGCATTACCACACATAGAACTTTTAATGATCATTTATTTGCAGGAAGGTACGCCTTCCTGTGCATAAACAATCACCTGAGGTGATTTCCTCATTCTGTGTGTGCTGCAGAATACAGCACGCATAGAAAGAGGAAAACAAGGAAAAATGAATACATTTCTCTTTGTTGTGCATCCCTACGCCTCCCCCGGGGAGGTGTAGCATTCAGGTTTACGATTCCTCGTAAATTGGGAAATGTGTCAGGTTCATTGAGTGTTGTGTGGTAACACCCACTGCAACACCCAAGGAACGCCCCTTTCACGCAAAGTGCTGCCTGTAAAGGGGCCATATTTACAAGAACAGGAAAAGTCATCCAGAGTGACTTTTCCTGTCCTTGTAAATATATAGAAGTAAAATGCGCCACCAGTGCATAACAACAAGTGACACACCGGTGGCGCAAGGGGCTTGTAAAAAAACCCTGTAGAGAAAAAAACTGTTGAGACAATATTGTCTTACACATCACACGTAACTAGACAGCAGATTGAGCAATACTCACAAAACAAACTCCAAATAGGAAACACAATCACACAAAAACACGTGAATACACAGAAGAAATGGGTTTGAAACACCAGATCAAACATCCCAACAAAGGGCAAATAATGTAACGTGTAGCATGCCCCTCCAAATCTCCATCCCTAATGTAAGGGGAACAAGTGAAACATGTAGACACGGGTGAACTGCAGCCCGTCCAAAGATCCCCCAAGTAAGGGCTTGTAATGCAAACTGTAGAAATGGGACACTAACCCATTTAGACATCCCTCGTGTAAAGGTCTGTAATGTAAGTTGTAGAAATGGGACTTTAACCCATTTAGACATCCCTCATGTAAGGGACATTAATGTAAATTGTAGAATGGGACTTTCACCCATTTAGACATCCCTCATGTAAGGGTGTGCACCGTGTAACCTAGAAATGGGTGAGCACCACCCACTAAAACATTCCTCATGTAAGGGCATGTAGGCTAAAATATAGATATGGCCAAATCCCACCAATAATGCAATTTCAAGAGTAAGGGATTTGTAAAAGTAAATGTAGAGACTTGGATAGGTGTAATGTAAAATGTCAACTCATCAACGTAGTGTAAACTATGAAAGTGTGGCACTCCAACATAACTGTGCACTAAGCATAGACTATTGGAACAAAAAGTTTCCCACCAAATGGACAACCCGCAGAGGAAGCGTGGACAGCGTAGGGAAGCATACACCATTAAAACATGTCAGCTTCATACTAACGTAGTGTAAATATGAAAATGAAGCCATACTAATTTAGTTAAACCACAAACCAATATAGTGTAGCATGAGAAAATGTTGAAATGCAACATGGCAGAGTCATAAGTGACAACCTAATGAAATTTTACAGACCAGAAATAGCAAAAACAAATCATGCTGAAAATGCCCACACATTACAGTTGCGCACCACTAAAGATGCAACCATAAAGAGAAACATAACAGTCATGACTTAAATAAAAATTTAGTCTACCATTTAAAACAATATTATGGATTGAAAACCTGAAAAATATAACTGGCATTACAAAGAAAACAAATATGCAAGTAATGAACATATCTCCAAAATGAACACTAAATCAGGCAAACTCTTTTTCTTTTCCTCTTTTATAAAAATGCACTGTATCAGATCTAGACCCACCTCATGTTAGCGATTTCTCACGTGAATTGACAAACACTGTCTCAATACTTCCAAAAAAGAACAACTGGATACATTCCAATCTGAAGTCTGGGCATCCATAGTTAGAGAAGAGTCCCAACAATAACATGCAGCTTTACTCTACTGTTAGTCTGTGAACTTTGAAAATAATAACATGTAGATAAGGTTGTCGTGTAGCACCATCATGCACTGGCAGCTACTCTGGGGAATTCGACGTGCAACTTACTGCGATGTGGGGTAGGTGAGGTGTTGGTTCCTTACTGTTGCCAGGGTGGTCACCCACGACTCTGCGATGATGAAGCACCAGCTTCGGTGAGGTTGGGTGGTGCATCGTTAGCATCACGAGCAGTGCCCTCGGCTCCAGTGTAGGCAGCGGCCTCAGTGACAGCTTCGGAGTTGATACAGTGCGGCGGCGTCAGGCGACAGGGCTGTGGTGCAAATCAGGGGGTGCGTCATGCACTTCACTTCGCGACCAGTTTCCACGGCTTCGGTGCAGGTCGCGGCATTGCTTGCTGGCATCAGTGTTCCTTTTTCCCTCTTTAGCAGCTGAAACAGCAGTTCCAGGTGCAGGAAGACAGAAGGGAGGAAGTCATTGTGTCCCTGAAGCTTCAGAACAGGAAGCAAGCTCTACACCAAGCCCTTGGAGATCTTCTTCAAGCAGGATACATAGCACAAAGCAAAGTCTTGGTCCTCTCCTTGGAAGAAACAGCACTGCAGGCCACCCCCACACAGCACACATCAAAGGAGCAGTATTTCTACTTGGTAGAGGTTGCCTTAAGACCAGAAGTAACCTAAAGTTCTGGGGTCTGGGCCCCAATATTTATACCACATTTTCTTTTGTTCTCTTGTAGCAGAGAGACTTTTAGCTCAGTCCAAACCAGTTCTGTCCTCTCTGGTCCAGCTTCGCAGCAGAAGGTGGAGACAGCATTGTGTAAGACAGACCAGGCCTATTCAGGTGCAAGGAAATCTTCTCCCCCTACTCTAAATGCAGCCCAGGTTTATTCAGCCCAGCCCTGACGCATCCAGGAAAGGCAAGACACACCTCAACCCCCCCCCAGTGGCTGTCTGCAGTGAATGCACATCCCCAGCCCCTGTCACTCCAAAACCAGACAGTCAATACACAACTCAGCAGGGGCACATAGAATGGCAAAGCAAGAAAATGACCACTTTCTAAAAATTGCATTTTCAAGCACACAATTTAAAAATCAAAGATGTGTTATTAAATCCTGAGTTTAGAGAGCCTAAATGGCAGGTCTGAGAACGCTTTCAAGAGCTGCTTGTGTGAGTATCACAACCAGTGCTGCAGGTTCACTAGCAGCATTTGATTTACAGGCCCTGGGCACACACAGTGCACTATAATAGGTACTTAGCAGTAAATCAAATAAGCCAAACATGGAAACACCAATACATAAACATAATTTACATGGAGAGCATATGCAGTTTAGCACTGAATAGCAGTGGTAACATTTCTAGTCCTAAAACCAACAAAAACAGGGACAAACACAGGAGGCCAAAAAGTGAAACGTCTGGGAGTAAACCCACTGAAAAAGCCAAGTCTAACAGCCCCCTCCCAGCCTAATGCAAGGGTAGACTAATAAATCCCTTGATTGACTTCCCTGCTTGGAGAGATAGAACATAGACCTGGCCCACAACAGCGGGGGCACGTTCAAGTTCTATGCCTTGCTGAACCCAGTTGGATCTCTCTGTCAATACTCTCAGGGCCCACTAAGCTAACCCATGGGAAACCCTTCTCCTCACCTGGGGACTCCATCTTTGCAGTACCAAACCGTAGCTTGCTCACAGGTGTGTCGCAGCAGGCAGACAGTACCCACATGGCCAACACAGTGGTGTGGCCCAGTCCACCCCCAGGGTGTAACTCTGGTCCCTTCCCCAGGGGCACTTCTGTCCACCAGGACAGCAAGCCACAGTGGCCACTGACAGCTGTCCGTGATGAGCGCCAGGCCTCATGCCTCTCAGGGCTCTCTAACCTCTGTTGTTTAAGAGAGTGGGGGCCGGTAGCCCAGGTGCTTGACCTTTTGTCCACTCTCCCTCTTGTCAGATCAGGTATGGCATCATGACACTGACCCACCAGCCCGGGATCTATACCCTGAGGCTGGACAGGAGAGTGGGGTGGGCTCACCCCATCCCTGGGCTCTGCACCCTCCCACCTGGAGCGATGCCCCCTAACTCCAGAATTGTCAGGGCACCTATGGCAGGTGTCCCGCACAGTTCTACCACCAGAGGGGTGCAATCCTGCAACTGGTACTCCAGCCTAGTGTCTGTACCCACGGCTGGCCACACTGGGGTGGGCTCTCCCACACCCTGTCCTCCCCAGAGAGATCCCGTACCCTCCTCTGTGGAGAGGAACCCCCAAACTCCAGAACTGCCATGGCACCTATGGCAAGTGTCCTGCACAGTTCCCCCACCAGTACAGGGGTGCTATCCTGCAACTGGTTACTCAGCTCAGGGTCTGTACCCTGAAGCTGACCAGGACAATGGGGTGGGCTACCCACACCCGATCTTCCCTCCTGGGGTCCTGTACCCTCCACTGTGGCGATGTACCCCCAGGCTCTGGGCCTGCCATCCTGCACAACACTCCCACCAGTTTAGGGGTGCTATCCTGCAATTGGTTTGCAATCCTAGGGTCTGAACCCTGAGGCTGAACAAGGGACTGGGGTGGGCTCTCCCACACCCGGTCCTCCTCTCTGGGGCTCTGCACCCTCCCACGTGAAGTGGTACACCCAGAAGACAAACCAATAGGGGCACTGTTAGCAGTTTCCCCATCCCCCAGGTGAGGGGGGACACCTTGGACCTGGCCCTCCAACCAGGGGTCTGTACCCTTAGGCTGGTCCTGTGTCTGACAATCTAGGACTTCTTGGGTAGTAGACCCACCCCCCAAAGGGAAACACACTCCATAAGCCCTAAAACCACCACTCAAGAACGATGATGGATTTAACCCAGATCTGTGACTGGGGCGAAAGTCTGAAAAGTTTCAGTGCTCCGTCAATCATTTCCTTGTGTTTTCTTTGTTTGCTCTAAGTTAGTAGGGTTTGCCCAGACGTGGGTCCCTTGCTCACTTTACTACTGGATTCAAGCGAGCCTGGCTGATGATGGGAGTTAACCCGAAACCGGTCCTAGGATACTTGTTTCTGGTGCAGGGAAGACCTGGCTTGGCAGTTGGGGCTGGACTGTTCCCATGAGGAACAGGGTCAAGACTGATTTGCATATGGCTGGGTCTGAACAGGGGTGGCGAAGTGAGCTAAAGAATGATGATAGATTCAACCCAGATCTGTGACTGGGGGTGAATGTCTGAAAAGTTTCAGCGCTCCGTCCATCATCTCCTTGCGTTTGCTTTGTTTGGCCTCAGTTTCAGTACGTACATGTTTGTATGAATATGGACTAGCTAAGAATCAAAGGCCCCTGCAACTTGTAGAGTGTAGGGAGGGCACACCTTCATCCAGTTCCTCACTCTTCCCAAGGCTTTTATTTATCTGAAAGGCTTTATCAGAAGTAGAGATCCATAACAGCTCCCAGTCACAACACCCCTGTCAAACTCACGAGTGACAGAGTCCCACGTCAGCTGTGCATTGGAGAAATATTTGATGGTCCTGAGATTTCAAAACAGAGGGCAAGCCAACAAGTCCTTGGGGAACACTTGAAGACAGTCACAGTGCAGAAGTAGCATGCAGCAGGCCAGAACAGCAAGGCAGGTAGCAAAGTGACAGTCCATCATGCAGCTCAACAAGCAGCAAGCCCACACAGCAGAGCAGGTAGCAATAAAGAAGTCCCTCCTGGCAGCACAATAGTTTACCTTCTGGCAATGTGCAGATGTAAAGCCAGCTATGTCTGGTTACAGGCCCGAAAAGTGTCTGATTAGATGGGGTCAGAGCCCCTGTACTTATACTCAAAAGTGTCTTTGATGTAGGGGGTGACTTCAAATGAATCTCTGAAGTGGACAAGGTTCCCTTTCAACCCAGCCCTGCCTACAGACTACCAGTAGTGGGTAAATCAGCCCTTTGTGTGAGGACAGGGCACAGTCTATTCAGATGTAAGTTGAGCCCCCTCTCTCCCTTCCTGCCCAGGACGGAGTTCGCAGAGTTCCACTGCGGAAAGTGGGAAAAAAACGCAGCCGCGCTACGCAGAGCTCTGCAAGCGGGGGAGTGCGATAAAAAAAGCAGTTCACAGAGATTTGCAGTGCCGGATGATTGTCCGCACTGTGCAATCATCGCGAACGGCACCATGCACATCGCAAACAGGCGCTGCTTTCCTTTCTGCTGCTCAAGTAGATTTTTACTCGAGCTGCAGCTTTCTCAACGTGAATGGACAGTTTCTCAATGCGAGCATACGCGACCACTCACACTGAGAAATCTGCCCCCCCCCCCCGCATTGAGAAATCTCACTGGATGGTTGATTTTCCACGCTCGCCAACTTGATGTTGACAATCGCGACCTAGGAAAAATCTCGCCAGGAGGTGGATTTTCCTTGCTTGCGCTTGTCAACATGATGTTGAAGAAATGCAACCGAGGAAAAAAACACCGCTACGCAACGCGAAGCGGAGTTTTTGGGAACTCCGCAATCTCTGTGTAACGCGGAGTGCGGAAAACTCTGCAAACTCTGCGAGCGGAGCGGAGTCCACATCCAGGGTTAATCAGAATGCAGCTGAGTGTTCAAAATGCAGATGAGACTACCCTTCCTGTGTTTGTGGCTGTCTAGAGGAAATGCACAAAGTATAGCTATCACCCAACCCAGAAGTGTATCGGAGACAGGCTGTGTGGCTCAAAGAGCAGTAAGTACACAAAAATATCCACTTTCTAAAAGTGCCATTTCTAAAACAGTAATATTAAATTCAACTTCACCAGCGAGGAGGATTTATCATTACCATTCCAAACATATCAAGTATGAAAAAGCTACTCCTCTCTGATCAGGAATTACAGCTTAAAAGTATATTGTGGATTTCCCAATGGTGGCCTATGAGAGGGGAAGGCCTCATAGTAGTGAAAAACAAAATAGTTTGCCCTGTGCTGTAAAATAAGTGCGAACGGCACCACAAGCAGCACATGATGGCGCTGCTTCTTTCTGCAGCTTGAGTAGACATTCTACTCAAGCAGGAGCTTCCTCAACATGAGTGACAGGTTTCTCAACGCGAGCGGTAATGACCTGCCGCAACCACCCACATTGAGAAATCTTGCGGGCGGTGGTCTGGTGTAAGTTTCTCTGTGCTTGCACTCACCAACTTAACAATGGTAATCCGTGCAAGTGGAAAGAATCCACGGCGCACTGCTTTGCAGAGTTTTTCGAAACTTCCCACTCTACACGGAATGGACAAAACTTCGCAAACTCCGCTGATGGAGCTGAGTTCACCTCCCACCCCTAATGTTTATACTGTGCTATGCATCATGATAAGTTGATTATTGAAAATTTGTGATTAAGCTTTAACTTAATATATTGAGTTTGTATTAATCAGTTAGCAATTGTTTTCTATCTTATTTCTCACTCGTATTAATCTTTCATGTCACACTTTACTCTGCATAGGCATGTCAAGTGACACATTAAATGTAGTTGTGAACTGAAATTATTGAAACTGATCGGGAGGTCATCTGCACAACAATACAACAGACAACACAACATTTTAAAGTTAGACATTTTCTAGATTGCGCCTAAAGATTCTGGAGCATTTTATCTGTGGGCATGGAGTAAATCTCAGTATGGTTCAAATTACTGTTTTCATTGGGAGCAGAGGTTTAGTACCATTATGTGATGAGTTAAAGCAGCAACATTTCTAATATCTTTACCCTTTGAGTTTTAAACTTGCATTACATAGATAAATTCAATCTTCCTTGAAAGCTGTTAGTTCTCTTAAAACCTGACTCATCTACCTAGAACAGGCCTCGAGATTTATAACAACTGTGATAAGAGTGGCCTCTCCAAATATTGCATACTTTACATAACACTCGGATTCACTGTTATTATTTCTATTTTTATAGGGCTCAGCCCTGGTGCATGCACTTTTTAAGTGAACCAAAACTGTTGCTCAGAGCTGTTCCCTTTTAACGTGTTACTTCCACCCGATGAAGAATTCTTAAAGCCTTTCAAAAGCACGTACAAAGCACCAACTTGGCACACTTATTGTATGATAATGTAACATTGCAAATAGCATGGTTTACTTCATACTTGCAGTTTTTGCCTGTGGTAGCCACTTTTAGGTCCAGCGGCAGTCAAGAGCTTGTGATTTTATTAAAACTATTTGTATAATATGCTTACTTAAAGGGACATTCCACCTCTTCTCTTCCTCCATTGGTCTGCTATTAGGTCATTCACATTTCAATTCCACCCACTACAGCATATAGAATGGGGCGACGGGTCAATCTACTTAAGCCACTGGCTTACTTCACTTTGAGTGACTGCATTTTCCTCTCTCACAATGAGCACATCCACACACTGTAGGGAGTTAGTTCTGTGTATATGATACCAAAGTAAGGTATAGTGTGGACAGAATCCAGTGGATCCCCAGAGGCTCACAGAGGTATAGGTAGATAATACCTTACTCTCTATTTGTTGTAGTGTGGGTGAGCAGTAAGGCTTTATCAGAGGGTAGTGTTAAACATTTGTTGTACACACTCAGGCAGGAAATTATTTCACGCACTCAAAGACTGAACTCTGACCTATTGTTTGTATAAAAATATTTCTTTTTTGTATTTCATTTTTAGGACAAAGCTAGACTTGGTGCAGGTAAGTAAAACTAGTACTTTTCTGATAATACAGTTGAATGCAGTTGAATGTAGATACAGGTAGGTCAAATGTTCAGAAACTGTTGAAATTACTTTTCAGTTACTTTGCAATTACCTTGTGATTACTTTTTAGATTACCTTTCAGATTTCTTTTTCTACTCAATGTCATATGTCTAGATATCACATTGGGACATTTCATAAAAGGTAAATAAGTCAGTTTTTGTGAACACACAGTTCTCATACAATTTTCAACTCCACACTCACAGAAAAGCAGTCAATGCAATCCTACGGGAGGAAATGAAGTCATTGATGTACAGGTAAGTACTTGGTTGTGGGAGTTGGGTTTCTGGAGTTAGAACCAGGGTCCCCCCAGGGTCAAGGATGCACTTTCAGTGGCGCTAGGGCGGCTGGGTGCAAAATGCTGAGGGCCAATGTTATCCAATGGAGGATAGGAGGCCTCTGGTTGGTGGCTGCTCACGGGCAGGCCACTTGGATGTAGGAGCAAAGCTCCTTAGGGTTTAGCTCAGGGCAAAGGGGGATCCGAGTTAGCACACAAGGTGCACCCAGAGCACCACAGTGGTGGCTGGGTGCAAAGTGTTGATTTGGCGTTGGGTGCCCAGTTGTTTTGAATGGGAGTTGCCAGTTTGGGATTTTGGCTGCAGGCTCGGTCCAGGAAGTCTTCTGGGAGGAACCAACAGCTGGGCAGGTAAATTGGAGGGGTCCGGGACTTAGGTTCACCTCAGGTCCTCTTCTCCAGGACACAGGGCGGCTGGTTGCAGGGGTGTCTTTTGAGGTTGAATTTCACCTTACCGGGTCTCTGTGCAGAGGCTGCAGGTGACATTGGGGTGTTCTGGAGGGGTCAACCCATGGTGGACTCGAACTCTGAGGCGCAGGGGGACCTCGCTGGGACCAGGTGGCCACTCAGACTAGGACCGTAGGCGTTGGGTGCAGTGATGGTTTCAGGCGCTGTTTTTTGATTCGGAGTCTTTCTTGGATGATTCTTTTGAGCAAAGCTGCTGTTCACAGGCGATCGGGTATTTGTTGAAGGCAGTGATTCCTCCTAGGGGTTCTGGAGGATGCTGGCTGCATGACAAGGTGACTTTTTGTGCAGAATATCTGGAATCTCCAGAGGGGCCGGTAAGGCTGGGGTCAAGTCATTTCTTCTCTGCAGTCTCCTCTGCTGAGCATCATCTTTCATCCTTTTTCTTCATAGGTTATGGAAATCTCTCTTCTTCATTCAGGGCTACCCCTAAATACTGTATTTAGGGGGTGTTTTAGGGGTTTCAAGTTCAGTAGCCAATGAGCTACTGACCTTAGGGCGACTACACTCTTGGTGTGCTCACCCCACGTGGGGGAGTGGGCACAATCCCTAACACTGATTGGAGAGTGCTCGCCATCTGCAAGATGGCAGGCACTGAAGATTGGGCTTCACCTCGCCTCCCCCACCTGAGGGGTGGGGGTGCCAAAGGTGGGGACACATTCTGGGCTCTGCTAATTTTTACAACCTATCCTCCCACCAAAAAGGGGGTGAAACAGAAAGGGGGCCTGCTCGTGATAGCAGTAGAGGCTGGGGGTCGCATTACAAAGGCAGCAAGGCCTTTGAAGCCCCCCTGCCACAGATGGCTCTTCCTGACCTAGGAGAGGTGTGACTACCTCTGCCCAGGAAATCCTTTTTTTATGGGCCCAAGCAGCAAAGGCTCTCACCCCAGGGGTCCAGAAACATGCCTTGTGGTGGCAGGCTGGTGTTTACCAGTCAGGGACCCCACCATGGTCGTTTTTCAGGGGGCATCTCTGAGATGCCCTCTCACTTCATTGTATAATAAATCTCACATTGGTATCAGTGTGGGTTTATTATGCTGAGAAGTTTGCTACCAAACTTCCAACAATTCAGTAAATCCATTATGGTGCTGTGGAGTTCGTAATGACAAACCATATACTTTTTATAGCTTTACTTCACTTACGTGTCTAAGAATGGACTTAGACACTGTAGGAGCATAGTGCTCATGCAACTGTACCCTCACCAGTGGTATAGTGCACCCACCTACCTATGACATTGGCAGTGGATTGCAGGCATGGCACACAGGTATGTGTAATCAAAGAGGAACCTGGGTAGGTTCCTATACAAGATACACAGCCATGGATGAATCACGTGAACCAAAGTCATACAATTTAATCCTCTGTTTTATCGTTATTTAATCCGTTATTTTTCAACAATTTACTCAATATTTTCAATTCATTTTATACATTCAACTTCCCTTGGCAAGGTCTTTTGTAGAGCACAGGAAAGTAAAACGTTTCCACAAGTCACGATAGTTAAAAAAAAATCCAATGCATTTCGGGAACTGTTCCCTTCGTCAGGAATATCTAAAATGATTTTAAAAAAAGACAATCAGTGTCATCATCCCACTCCTCACCTGATTTCCAGGCATAAAACACTACATACTTAGTACAAACTATGCATCATATATTCCCCATTATGTATCCGAGAGCATCATGCACAAATACACAACTTTTATTCTGATGCGAAAAGTAATACCTAAATAATATCTAAACACCGAGCTTATGCATGTTTCGACACCCTACAATGTCGTCCATTGCACCCCGTGTATTTTACTGCAACATTGCCACTGCGTTGAACTGCGCCCATCACCCTGTTCACCCTAAATGCCTAAATGCCTTTCTTTTGCAAACTGTACTTCCCAAACCCTCCGACCGAAATGTGCTTACCGTGACTAATTATCCCATGCTGCCTCGTACTCCATTAGAGCTTAATTCAAACTCCTTACAGCACTGCTTCACGTGTTAAAAAACTGTTATTTGCACCTTCATTCCTTCTCGACTTTAACAGGCAGCGCCATAAAAAATAGCAGCTACATTATCCTGCTCTGAGCGAGCTCAGTCTCTTTAACAACACCCTTCTAACTATCCGCACATGCATTTTTTAAAGCCACATTCCTTTTTTCCATCTTAGCCTCAATCTTCACCTCGACTTATCCATCAAAACTACATTTCCCAACATGCATCGGGGTTTCCCCCATGTGAAATACCTGAACTCACAGCGTCCCTGATATCCAAGAAGGGTCACAACACCCACCGACACCACCCCAGGACCACAACTCACACCCGGAACACCCTCCGCCCCCGGACCACCACAGACGCAGCGCAGACAAAGACAGCGGACCCCCAGGAACCGTACCAGCCACACAGACCCAACCTCTGACAATGTCACCGTCCACCACAGGCTGAAAGGGACAACCATCCCATGCATCCCGACCATCATCGCCCAACAGGCCTACAGCACCAACACAGCGGACAATCAACATCCCACCCCACACAAAACTGCTGGCTTGGCTGCACCTGTTGGCCCCTGGCACCCCCAACCAACACCCGCCAGAGTCAGAGGAGTCTCACTGCCAGTCACATCCAAGTCCCTCACACCTGTCCTGGACATCACCATCACCCCAGTCCCCATTCGTCCAACACAATGCGCAGGTCACGCTGGAGACCAAGCAAGGACCATTCGCCATAGCAGGATGCACGCACGTGTTGGGGGCAAACCACAGCACACATGTCCCACCTGTGCCCCCTGGTGACACAGCACACAATCACCGCAACAGAAAGCACACATCCCACCCCAATGTGCAGTCAACAACAGAACACCAACAATGTCGCCTTCAAATACACAGCCAGTGTGCATGATTCCTCCATCCTCCGACAGTCCATCAGCAACCAGCGTACCCAGGATGGCACCAAGGGAAATGCACAGCCCCTTGGCAAGTTCCAAATAAACACCCCACTCACCTCAACTCCCCAACCATGCAAATCACAACTCAGGCAATGCACACGTCACAAAATCACAACCAACATGCACAACAACATGCCCACCCACCAGACACGACAGAACAACTCACAATGGTTACCTGACCAAGCCATGAACATGAGCCACCAACGGCATGGCACCTCAACCACACAACAGCTGAATGTGGGGAGAGGTGGCAATCAGGCATGTGTGAAGGATGCAGTAGTACCATGATTGAGAAAGTACACAATGCCAAGAGTGGTGGAGATGTGCTGGACAGACCACAGTATGCAGCACACACCCATATCCATGGTGACATACACCTCTGGTGGATGGAGTGTAGTGGACAGTGGACGCAAGCATGTCACCACAGCCAGTGGGGGACCTCTCAGAAATCTTGCCTGTTACGCCCCTCCCAAGTGTGACCGGAGTGGGATGGCCAGGCGTACGCCAAACCAGCGTAGGGGTGTGAATAAAAGCACGTAGCCCTCGGCGTGGTCCTCTTCCCGAAAGCCCAACGTCCATGCCAGTGCGGCACCTCTCACCCCACCACGAGGCCGACGCCGTCCTCTAGAGCAGAGTTGCCTGCAACGCTGTGCAGCTGCCGGACCCCGGCACGCTGGACCACAAACCCGTCAGGCCCGCCCCTGCGCAGCCAGGCCTCACTGATCACCTGCCAACACCGACGTGTGTCAAGGAGGGCCCACCACGTTCCGGCGCAAGCTCCAGGCCCGAGTCCCGCGACCTTGGCAGCCTCCTCAGATATTCACGGCCTCCACGACACTGGCCTGCTTTAGTCCTTTTTCGTTGACGTACTCTACTGCTGCCTCAGGCCTACTTCTCGGCCCAGTAGGTCCCATGTGTGAAACTGTCCTGAGTCATGAATGGCAATGACCCCAAATCCGGGCCAGCGGCAACAGCACCAGGCCCCAACCGATCAGTGAGGCATAGTTCCATATGGGCTTCTTGCGACACGTGGTGCCACTAACCCTGTTCAACACCAGCCGGCGACAACTGGTGCCACTAACCCTGTTCGGCGCCAGCCGGCGACACCTGGTGCCACTAACCCTGTTCAACGCCAGCCGGCGACACCTGGTGCCACTAACCCTGCTCAACGCCATCCGGCGATACGTGGATGAGGGACCAGTACTACCCTGCAGACCAGTAGGTCCCACATCCAGCACCTAGGCGCAAATCACAAATGGCAGAGTCCACACCATTGGTCGCACGAAGAGGAGTAAGAGGAGGATGCGGCTCAGTCCGGACAAAACCCTGGTCACATAAACGGAGGTGTCCGAACACGTGGTGCCACTGAACCTCAACTACACAGGCCGGTGGGGCCAGCCAACCTATGCCGGCGACACTCGGTGAATGGCCCTTTCTGAACGCTGCCTCAGGCCTACACCACGGTCAGGTAGGTCACACATTTGTAACTGAGTCTTGATTACACCATGGCAGTGAACACAACTTAAGGCATAGGAGAAGTCACTATACTCAGTTTGATGTGGTGCCAACAAGTCTATGCATGGCATCACAACCACACATGTCTGTGGCCCTATGTGGCCTACTGCCCTCGGCATACACTGCGCACGAGTGGGTCACAGATTTGGAACTGAACATCGGTTATTCAAAAGGCAGAATACATGTCATCTCACGCACGGAGAGGTGTAAGAGGATGACACGTTGCAGTCCGGAGGGAACAAGATCATCGTTACGGAGGTGATCTAACGCTACCGACAACTGCCCTTGTGTCACTAACTCTGACACGTGGCTGTGGGCCACTGCTGATCACTGCCTCCGGCCTACACTGCGGTCCAGTAGGTCACAGAGTCTTCATTTTGCAATGGCTGAGTTCATAACAGCGTACCGGCATCATCACAGACATCATCCCCTCTCAGCCCCGGCGCCACTAAGTCTGTTCTCCGACAATCATGGACACTCTCTGGTCGAACTTTAGTGGCGTCTGAGTCTATGTACTAGGGGCAGTTTTCATTCTCATGTAGCTGATACCGAATTGGTGGTGGCAACGAGGCTGTCGTATTCCACTCATCCATTTGCTGCTTCCGGATGAAATCAAACCTTTCAGCGTCATGCCCTGGAGGACACCTTCCACTGTCCCCCGAAACCCTCCACAACATACACCTCGGACATTGATGGTGACCCGCTCAGGTCGCATGGCCCATCTGACTGCACCGCAAGTCCCCGTCCCATGGTTGGGTGCCTCTGCTGGCCGCTGTGCATCCGGGGCCACTAACTCTGTACTTGTCAGGTCCAGGACCCCTTCTTCTGAGATATTGGATGGCCCCTGAAGCGTTGGCCTTGGGGTCATCAACGCCTCTGTGGCCCTATGCTGTACACAGCCTCCGGGCCCAACAGTGTCCCACCAGGGCTCACACACTAAATCGAGTCCTGACCGGGCCGGACATGGCATCACAGCAGGAGACAAACACCAGCACCGCAAGGACAACCTCCAACAGCCATCTGCCACAGTCGACATGGTGGTCCTGACAGACTTACAGAGTTGCTCAGACATGTTGTGGATGCCATCATTGGCCTGGTGTCCTGCTCAGCACTCCAGGTGCCAGTGACTCAGTGCACCGCAAGCCATTGTCCGTTACGGATTGAGTTTTGAGCAGTGGAGAAGTTGCGCGGCTATGTCACCTCAAACAGTGTGGGGGCCCTGAGACGTTGATGGGGAAGATGATGCAGGTATGACACACCCCACTGCATCTGCTTCAGGTATCTGTCGGAGGGACACAATCCGAGACTTTTTATTCACATGGGTGCGCTCATCTGTAGTGTCCCATCCCCAGGGCACTGAAACTCACGGACACTTCTGTTTGCATGTTGGCTGTCCTCTGGACTTTCTCCGGATCCCTCCATGTTGCTCAGCAGTTGACTCTTTTATGCATGTGTTTTCTGTTTCTGTTGCACTGGTGTCTAATGTTCAAGTGGTTGCCAGCACGAGACATTCCGTGCGGAATGGCATACACTCACCCCACACACATCCAGCACAGGCGTCACTGTACATGTGGCCCTGCCAATAAAGGGGCCGGGCGCATGTGCCCGTAGCCAGTTCAACATATTATCTGCGTGTGTCCCTGTGGTCTTGGTGTCTGCATGAGGGCCCTGGGCCCCACGCCATTACATTGTGCTGTGTACATCGGATGCAGAAGTGTTACCACAGGCAGCACGTTGGAGCTTGGACATGTAGCTTTGTCGTCACCCACTCAATTCATAGGGGAGTGGCAAGGGCCGTTGTATGTAGAGCCAACATGGGTGTGTGACTGCTATTTGAGCACCCCTGCCCGTGGTTCTGTACTGTGAATGTGCATCTGCATGTGTCTCTATGGCAGTGTGGGTCTCCTTAGTGGGGTGTTGGTGGTCCCTGAAGGGTGATAGACACCTACGTATATGTCCTGGTTCGCATTCCATGTGTTCGGCCCCTACCCACACCTGTTGGGCCACCTCCTTTTAGCGTGCAGGAACATGGCATTGGGATGTGATGTGTGGGTGGGTGAAGAGTTGTGAGCCAGCTGTGCTTGCGGGTGCTTCCTGCTGTGTGGTCTGTTGCAGGCTCGGTATTCTCCTCTGAGTAGCTTGGCTGTCCGGGTCCTGGTGGGGAGTTGCGTGGGATATCCATGTGCTGTTGTAGGGCGCCGGTGTCAACAGTGTGGGGGTCCTCTCCGGCATCATTGATGTGTTGTATTCTGTGCTCTGCTGAAGGTGTTGTGTGCCCCTCTGCGATGTGAAGGGGAGGTGCGTATTGACTTTGTGTTTACATAAATGTTGGCACATTGTGCAGGTTTGCATTCAGACTGTATGGCAATGTACATTGTGACTGTTTGGGGGTGCTGGATTCTTCTGCTGGACAGTGTACATTTGGTCAACATGATGGATGTGAGGTCGTACGCGTACATTTCCATTTCACAGTTTCCGGCTCCGTCAGATGTTGTAGGCATGTTTCTGTGCGTGTGCGGAGCCAGTTGTGTCCTCTGTTCTGCAGTGTCGGCTATGCCCGTTGTACCTCGTTGTCGTCAACGTGGGTGTGCTGTTCATGCTATGTGTTTGTGCTGCAGTGTGCCAAGGTGATTTGGCCCATGGACCTGGGTGCTTGTGGGTGTGCAGTGTGCTACACCTTGTTGCGCATGTATGCCATTGTGCCCACTCCCCCCGTCCCCTAGACCCTGTTCATTGCACTCCCTGTTGATGTTCTGTCAGGTCCTCTCGAGCTCTGTCCGTACTCCCTACTCCTTGCACCATCTCCACACTGATGACTATGGCCTGGGTTTCCTTCAGCTCCTACGGTGGCACTGGACTGCCACCTCCTGTCGCCGTTGCTGCCTTCCTGTTGGCAGCGGGTTTTTGCCTGGTTTAGGTAGTCATGTCATGCCGGTGCCTATTGGACTCCTGGATTGGCCTCCTCGGCGCTCCGACTGCAATTCAGGTGGTCAGCTAGTGGGTCAGTTGCTGGTAGTGTTCTGTCACCTCTGTGACACTGGTCTTGTTTTCCTGCGGTCTGCACCCCGTCTTCCTCTCCCTCTTCTCCTTGGCCTTAATGGTAGTCTGTGGGGGTTGTGGGGTTCGAGTGGCCCTTGCATTGTGTCAGGGTGCATCCATGTTGCTACGCACTTTGGATTGTTTTTGGTGTATTTTATCAGTGGTTTTTATGGCGCATTGTTCCGCCAGACGCGTGGGATTTGCTGGTTTTCGCTACTTTTTGTACTGCGGTTGGCCTCATCGCATGTGTTTTTGCGTTCGCGTATCGAAATTATGCGGCGTGGAGTTGATTTTCACGCAGAGATTTGGTGCATTATCTGGTGACTATCGCATGCTACTGCCTTGTTGTGAATTCCACTTTGACACGGGGTTATTTTCCCGCGATAGGCTGCGATATTGAAAGTTGCGTTGCGCAACTCTTGCGGTAGTTTTCACACATTCTTGTGAAAATACCCCTGAGCGCGCTCAGAGCTGGATAATGTAGCTGCTATTGTTGATGGCGCTGCGTGTTAAAGTCGAGAAGGAATGAAGGTGCAAATAACAGTTTTTTAAAATGTGAAGCAGCGCTGTAAGGAGTTTGCATTCAGCTCTAATGGAGTACGAGGCAGCATGGGATAATTAATCACTGTAAGCACATTTCGGTCGGAGGGTTTGGGAAGTACAGTTTGCAAAAGAGAGGCATTTAGGGTGAACAAGGTGATGGGCGCAGTTCAACGCAGCGGCAATGTTGTAGTAAAATACATGGGGTGCAATGGACGACATCATAGGGTGTCGAAACATGCATAAGCTCGGTGTTTAGATATTATTTAGGGATTACTTTTCGCATCAGAATAAAAGTTGGGTATTTGTGCATGATGCTCTCGGATACATAATGGGGAATGTATGATGCATAGTTTGTACTAAGTACGTAGTGTTTTATGCCTGGAAATCAGGTGAGGAGTGGGATGATTGTCTTCTGGGAACAATTCCCGAAATGCATTGGATTTTTAAAAAATTGTTTTGACTTGTGGAAACGTTTTACTCTCCTGTGCTCCACAAAAGACCTTGCTAAGTTAAGTTGAATGTATAAAATGAATTGAAAATATTGAGTAAATGGTTGAAAAATAGTGGATTAAATAAAGATAAAACAGAGGATTAATATGTATGACTTTGATTCATTTGATTCATCCATGGCTGTGCATCTTGTATAGGGACCTTCCCCGGTTCCTCTTTGATTGCATGTACTTTCAAGCACACTGGGCGAAGCGCTATCAAGTTTGCACACCGGTATTGTGTTGAAGAAGTTGGTTTTTTTACGCAAAGACTAAATCATGGCGTACAAAGGTGTGCATTCCACCACCCACATTGATTTACACAGGTATGTGTGCCATGTCGACTCTTCATTTTTCTCTGCACCAAAACACACAGCCTTCAATAGCAGTGTGTGTGTATTACGGTGCAGGACCTCTAAGGGTTGCACAATATGTGCTGCACCCCTTAGAGGCCTTCACTGGTCACAGTGCCCATGGTACCTTCTACAAGGGACTTACATGTGGCCAGAGAGGGCCAATGAGGGTAAAAAGGTACAGTTTTTGGAAAGAACACGGGCCCCAGGAACCTGATGGGCAGGGACGCAGGGTACATCAATTCAAAGTGCATCTGAAATCTGGCAAAAAGTGGGGGGGGTTACTGCAACAGAAAAACACTTTCCTAAACACACAAGGTAGTTTCCTTCACCGCTAGTCTTTTTGTTTTTCACTTTATAATTACTTAGGTGTTGCCTTTGTGTTTAGAACCTGATGTGATAGCAGGATACTGTTGATGTAACCACAGGACACATTTCAGGATTATCAGTTCCTGTCTCTTGCAATTGCTGTTGTAAATTCCTTTTGGATTGACCTTTGTTTATCTGACTGCTGCTATTGAATTAGTCTGAAAAGGATGTGGAGAAAAGAGCCTTTTGAATTACAGTAATACAAACAGCAGCACACACAAACTCTGAATGTAAGCTTGTGAGTGTGCTCTATCTTTGCAACCATAGCAGATCTTTCTCTCTTTGTTCCTTCTTCCTTTCCTTATTTTCTGACTTTCCTAGTTTCCTTCCATTCTTTCTTGCCTTTTTCTTTCTATCTTGCTTGCTTGCTATTTTCTCTTTCTTTCTTTCTTTCTTTCTTTCTTTCTTTCTTTCTTTCTTTCTTTCTTTCTTTCTTTCTTTCTTTCTTTCTTTCTTTCTTTCTCATCTTCTTTCTAAAAGGCTGGCTTTACTATGAGTTAAGTCACGCTGCCCTTTTACAAGCTGCACACCCATACACAAAGTAGTTCCCTTCAAGGCCAGGAAGAACTATGGTATTGGGTTCTTATTTTAGACCCCGAAACATTTTTTCCTTAAGCCAATGTTTTTTTTTAGATTGAAGAAAGCCTTGCAGCTCCCTGAACTATACGGGGGCACATGCATCAAGCTATTTTGCGATCGCAAACAGTGCAAATCGCAAAAATCGTTCGTTTGCAATTGCAAAAAAGCCCTAAGCAATGCATCAAACATATTTGCAGAATATGCCTGGTATTCGCAAAAATAGCGATTACCTATTTTTCAAATTCCAAATAGTGACTCTGTATTACTGATTCGCTATTTGGTAATCGCAAATGCCTATGCATGAAAAATTCGCAAATTGGGAAGGAGCTGGCATTTGCAATTTTTCACTCACAAAATAACACCAAATCAAAGCAGGTGATAACCAGGGGAAAACTATCTAATCAGGTGGGAACCTTTGGCAAAATATTGAGAAAAGGCCAAGAAGGCCTCAGAATGCTTCACAATGGCAGCACTTTACGTCATGGCGAGGAGGATGAGCCTACGAGCTGAGAAGAAAGAGGATACAGGAGCGCATTTTCAGAGTGTGCATTACATTGTTGGGACAGACAGACGAAGAGATCTATGAGAAGTATAGGTTAAATGCAGACATGATCTATGATCTGGTAGTTGAATTAGATCCCCTACTGCAGGGTCAGACTCACAGGACACATGCCATCCCCACTCATGTGCAGGTCCTATATTCACTGCACCTCCTAGAGTCAGGTAGCTTCCACTGTGTAATAGCTGCAGCTGGAGGGGTTTACCAAAGTGCCCTATCGCGCCATTTTAACGCATTCCTTCATGCCATGTTGCAGAGGATAGACCACCACAAAAGATTTCCTACAACACCACAGGAATTGCAGCACACCAAATTTGATTTCTATCAGATAGCCCAATTTGCCCACATAATTAGTTGCATTGATGAGATGCATGTAGCCATATGTCCCCTCTCAGTGAATGAGTACATTTACAGGAACAGGAAATCATACCATTCACTGAATATACAAGTCATCTGCAATTCCAAACTCATCATCACAGACATAGTGGCTCATTTTCCTGGCAGTACACATGATTCCTACAGCATCCGACACAGTGGCATACACACTTGTCTCCTTGGGGGTGAATTTGGCGAAGGATACCTGCTTGGTAAATATAAGTAACACTGTCTTGTAGACTCTCTGGTCATAGTGGCACATAGCAGTGAGTAACCTGTTGCTATCTACCTTGTAGGTGACAGCGCATACGCTGTGCGCTCCACCATCCTGACGCCAAACCTCAATCCAAGTACCCTAAGTGTGCATGCAAACAATGCAGTGAACATTTCCACCCGCAATGTGATTGAGCGGACCTTCTGCTTACTTAATAGTAGATTCGCTGCCTCCACAAAACTGGTGGGAAGTTGCAGTACAGGCCAGATACCTGCTGCAAAATTGTGGCCACTTGTACCATGTTGCACAACATTGCAACTTCAAGAGGCATACCCCTGGAACTATCAGACAGCGAGCCTGAAGATGACTATCAGCCAGGACAACCAACACAAGCAGCACGGGGCTGAGCGCAGCAGAGGGGAGACAGAAACGTGCAGAAATTACACAGCATTATTTTTAAGGTGGGTAATGATGCGATGAAACACGACATGCTTTCATTGAGTCTGTTTAAGAAAATGAGGTAGTGTTAATGCACACATACCAGGTGCAAACTTGTATTGTAACAGTCAAAATTAAACAATATGACATTGCCATGGAACTTGAATGTCAGCCCGACAAATGGCACGATACTAGTTACCTCACCAAATCACAGTTTTACTTTTACGCCACACTACTTTCTGTGGCCACGCACTCCCGTGGGCCGTTCTGTGTGCTCTGTCACATCCCTTGTGGTGCCTTCTGATGCAGAGGACCTCCTAGTACTGTGCCTCCTGCATGTGGTTACTTAGTCTTGAGGCCTCCTCGCTCTCCCCTCCACCCAGTACATTGTTGCCCCCAACTGCAGCATTCTGTAATTGCTCCACAGCATTGGTGACCTGGATGAGTTCCCTGGCCACATCCCCACAGCAATGGGTACTTTCCACCTTCATGCCCACAGCACGACGGGACAGCAGAGCTGTGGTTGTGCTCAGGCATTTGATAGCCCTAGTGTATCCATCTAAGGGCCCTATCAACTGATGGTGCCTTTTGAGTTTGGACACATGGCCTTCCTGCAACATCTTGCATAAACCATGGATGCCCCTTTGTCCTTCCACCACTGCTGTAGTGAGCTCTCTCATACTGTCCAATGTTTGTAGCTAGGGAACCAAGTTGTGCCTGCATTAATCGCATGTGTTTGCATTGCAGGTGCTGCACCTTCAACATTTGGCTCTCCAGCCCACCAAAGACATTGGAACGGTCATCCTCAGCAACTACCATTTCAGCCCTTGCCCTGCACCTCGGGTTGTGGACATTGCTGCAGCGCAACTGTGATTGGGGTCTTGGGGTGGGGGTATGCCCATCCTGTGATGCCTGAGGGTCAGGTTGGCTTTCCTCTTCAGTTACAAAGGCAGGTATTGGTGGCACTGTGGTCCTGTGTCATGTGGGTGCAGGTACTGGGGTTGCTGGGGCCACTTGTGTCTCCCCTCCTGACTGGGCCGGAGTCTCCAGGGTGTCATGGCATTCACCTTCATCAGACTCCTGTGCAGCGGCATCTCTGATGTGAAACAGTGCAAGTTCAGTTTTTGTGTTGGACATGTATGTCACATTGAGCACTGTGTGGTTTAATACATTTATTTAGTAATACACAGTGTCTAGATATTTCATTTGCATGTTGTACTTGAAAACACATACGCTGTTTTGAGCCCTCCTTGCCTTTCCTATTGGAGTTGCTGTCTGCTAGTACCATAGTGTGTAGCAAGTAAAATGGGTTATGTGACGTTACCCCGCATGCATTTACCCCGCATACTTTTACCCCACAGTTTTTACTCCGCAAAATCTTTTACAAAGCAGGGCTTTACAACGCAATCCGTTACAACGCATTCCCCATTCCAACGCAATTACTATTCTTACTCCGGGGGAGCATTAGTTTGGGGAATGCATTGTAACAGTTTTGCGGTGTAAAGCCTAACGCTGTCAAGGTTATTGTGGAGTAGAAAATACAGGGTAAAGCCATGCGGAGTAAAAAATGTGGGGTAGACGACGTTTCCCAGTAAAATGTGGACTGGAGCAGGATTTTCAACACTAAGACTAATCTGACTTAAGTTTTTTTTTTATATTTAGCATTGAATGGATATTTGCATGCATCTTACCTTGTGAAGTAGCCTGTGCCGAGGTGTCTATCTCTGTGACTCCAACTACAGTTTCAGGCTGCAGGGTTGACTCCAGCATGTCCTCCAGGGGTGTATTGGCAGTTTGGGTGGATGGTCCTCCTCCAGTCTTCTTGGCATCCACACGCATGACAGCAGCCTTTTCCTTGGCACCGCTCCGCAGGTCATATCTTCGATCGAACGCTGTTTGACCCCCACCGCATTGATCCTGGATTGTATTCCAAGCCAGATTTTTCTTTTCTCAGACTCAGGTACGTGGAGTGACTGCTTCCCAAAGAGCTCATCGTGGCTCTTTACAATATCGTCAATGAGGACTTCAAGCTCCTTCTCGCTGAACTTCAGCTTCCTCTGCCTGCCACCTTCTCACTTTTTCCAGAAGCCATTCTGGTTTCCTTGCACAGTTTTAGTGTGAGAAAATGCTTCCTTCTGCTGTGCTCCTACAGTCTGCCTCCTCCTCTGTCTCTCTTAGTACACAGGTGCCAGCATGGGCTGCATCACTTCCTGGTTGTGATGTCATCATGCTGCATCAAAAAAGTGGCTATTTGATGCATCGACATTTCCGATACCAAATAGTGATTCCTTGAAAATCACTATTTGGTAATCGCAAAATTGAACTCTGATGCATGTGGCAGAAAGTTTTGATAAAACCATGATAAAACAAAACAAGAATTGCCAAAATGCTGGCGGCCCAAGCCAGACCTTTTGGCTTTGCCAATGCTCGTTAAAAGTGCAATGTGATTTTACCACTATGCACTGTTTTGTAAAAGCATGCCTATTAAATAATGATAAAACTATGCTATTATTGCAATTGATATGCAAAGACTGAAGTGGAAACATTTATGTTAATTGGTTCGTCATATCCATCATTAATGTATGGATGATGACGTGTAAATGATTTTGTTAAAACAGTACATAAATAAAATCACACATTTTTGGTTATGTGGTGTTTGTTCAGTGTGCCGACTCGAAAAAAAGCAGAGCGCGGACAGGGTCAAAGGCAAAGATTCAAGCAACATTTTATGGAAGGGGCAGCTGGAACGAGGAAGGACTGTCACTCCTGATGTAGAGTTCTTTAAAGAGATGTATCGGAAGCAGAGTCGGAACAGTCCTGATGGTTTCTTTTTTACACTTCTTCGTCCAGTCTACTGGTGTCCTGGCTGTGATTGTGCCAAGAACCAATGGGAATTGTGAGCTTGCCAGCAAGATAGAGGAAGACACCAGTCGTGATGGATTTGTAGAAGATGCAGCCAGGGCCGGCTTTTGGGCGGTGCGACCGGTGCCACCGCACCGGGTGCTGGCTTCCTGGGGGCGCCGTGTTTGAAAGTTAATTATGCTTTTGAAGCACCTGCTGCAGCGTTTCTTTCCACCGGCAATTACCAGGCTTCACATAAATGTCAAGATAACTCGTGTGATTAATTATCTTCCTGGAGAGAGATCAGCATTTTGTATAGTTGAGGTTTTGACTTAGGTGAAGTTAGTGCAGAGGGTTAATATGCCTGCTGCAAAGAGCGTGTACCAAGTAGATTACAGAGTGGTATGATGTAAACAGATCAGCAGGTTACTGCTTTCAAAAGAGACATCCTTTTGTTACTTGCAATTTATAACTTAAAGTCCCAATATAGAATAGTGAGCTATTGACTTTCATCTTGAGCTGCATACACACTACAAAGTATACATTATTAGAACATTGATTAATGTTGCAAAAAGGGTTAATTTGGCTAGAAATCAATTCTTATTATTAAAGAAATCTCCCAACTATGCTGTTTCTTTTTCGACTCTGAGTTTGTGCTTCTCCACACCAAGCACTCTTAAACTATACTGCCTGCCAGTATGGATTACATGTGACTCCTACACTTTTAGTCCTTTGGCTTATGTAACATTTCATATACACTGATTTACACAGGTATGATTGATTGTCTCTGTGTAATGTGTGTGTGATGCAAAGTGCTCGGACACCCAACACTGGTATAAGTGGCGCTATATAACTAATTCAATGCATCTGAGAGAGTGTGGTTATGGAGACTTGGTCACTGTTAAAGGGTGCTAGTGAGAGAATCCGTGGTGGAGGTGGTCATTGGGGGGGCGCCAACAAACATTGTCGCACAGGGCGCCACCAGCTCTAAAGTCGGCCCTGGATGCAGCGGGTTTTGAAGATGAGGCGCTCTTAAGAGGGGCGAGTGCAGAGTCTGGGAAGCTTGGAGCAGGGCATTTCCACCACACAGGTGCAAGAGTAAAAGGGTTTGATCAGCAGTTCAAACTCAATTCTGACAGGAATGGTTTTGTAAAGTCCGAAGATATCTGCTGTCTGAGCACTTAAAAATATAATTTCTCTTTTAAGGTCTGCATTGAAAACCACCAATAAGAAGCTGCGACAATTTAAATTAATAACACATGCACTCCGGCGCAGTCAATATTATTGACATGTTATATTAGCACTAGGTTTTTGCATTAGAGACATAAAGCTTTCTACAGCTAGACCCGACAACGAAAAATGCATTTGCTATTAACTGCGTATGAGGTATGACGTGACCTGCGCGTGTGATTGCGTGCGATCTTTCATTACGCTGAAGGGGATCAAAGCACAAAGACTAAACATTCTCAACAAGCGTGTTCAGTCAGAAAAGTTACGACTTTACAGCCGCCATTTACTGCAAAATCCTTGTTTAATTGGAAAGAACGATGCATAACAACTATGGCTGGCTGAACCGGTTAAGCGAGCTGCCAAAACCATCAGTCATTCCTCACGTCAAGTAGCGAAAATTATCAGAATTTAACTGGCTGGGGATGAGTGAAGCGAGGACTCCGAGGAGCGCTGGAACAAACGCCCTCACATCCGAAGATGTCGGACGTGTGGCAGCTTGTGCATAACAGCTGATTCCATCGTTTACGGTGTGTGCAGTGCGAGTTTCGCTTCTCAGAGCGGATAATTATGAGAGACGTATTATGGGATGTCAGCAGGGGCAGGGAGCCGTGTACATGAATAATACGCCACCCTGCATGATTCACTGTAAATGTGCCTACGTTTCATGTGTGTACATTAACGTAGCCACATTTACAGTGAATGTGAAACTCTAATAAATACAATGTGAATGAGCTTTTAGTTGCTTCAAAATATGAAGTACTCATAAAATAGCGCCAAAGTCCATTTCAACGCAGCGCTTTAGCCAGAGAACGACTTCTGTCAATGATGCAAACCATGCTTGCACTTCAGTTTTGTTTGGGGCTTGAGTTTGTCAGATGTCTTCCTTTGGCAACAAAACATTTTTTTAGATGCCTCATTCTAAGTAGTTCATTCTAAGGCAAACCAGTCTACATACCCAGAATGCACTACGCTGTCAATGAAAGTCGTGAACTGAAAACAGTCCAAAATGACCTGGAAGGAGGCTGTCCCTTAATACTCATGATGGATTTATAATAAATAAGACAGTGTAGTTGGTTTCAGCAGCCATAAGTCCAAAGGTCCAGCATTGGCAACATTGTTCTTATGGCCCGGATAGTAATGCTGGACCTTTGGGTAATACACTAATGTTTTCTGGGTTTGCTTCCACTGAACTAATTGGACATGCACAGCTGAAATCAATGACTTGTAGATGAAAAGTTCATGACTGTAAACAGTGTCCGTAATGACCTGAAGTGAGATGTGTTAACCCTATCTGTGTATGAATGCCTGAAACTAATGGACAATTTTGTAGCCTACTGTTATGTGACATGTCTTTCAGACGTCTGTTGTTGCTGTAGCCTTGTGTTACTCTATCTTCTCTGTTATATTGTAGGTTGTTGGATCCCTGCTTGGTTGTAAGAGTGTCTCAGGGGCTTAAAGGCAAGGATTTTGGGGGTATATGTATCAACATCTCCATTTGCGATTCTCAAATAGCGATTTTTTGAGAATCGCTATTTGAGAATTGCAAAACGGGATGTATCTAAAAATTCGCACAAATTTTGCGAATTCTTAAAATTCCTTAATTGCAATTAGCAAATTGCGAAATCGCAATTAAGGAATACCTTCCCATTCATTCCTATAGGCCAGGAGGCCCATAGCAATGAATGGGAAGTCTTTCTCAATTTGCGAATCGCTATTTGGTAATCGCAAATTGAGAATATTTTCAAAGGTGCAAGGGTGTCATGATGACACCCTGATGCACCCCTGAAATCAGCATGTGTGCGCATATGGCGCACATACATGCCCTAAGGGCATGTATGTCCGCCACATGGCACTTTGAAAAATGCCACAAAGTGCATTTTTCAAAGAAATCGCAAATTACCACCAACTTGAAGTTGGTGGTAATTTGCGATTTTTTAAGGAGAAATCGCACAACTTGGGTGCGCGTTACATAGCATTTAAGGAATCGCAATTTGCGATTTCTTAAATGCTTACGCAAACTTAAGAAACCGCAAAATTAGCGATTCCTTAAGAATGCGCTGCTGAAATGCCTCATACATCTCATTTTGCGATTTTGTATTCGCAAATGCTGTTTTTTTGCGATTCGCAGCGTTTGCGAATACAAAATCGTTTGATACATATGCCCCTTGGTGTCATGCTTGAGGTTCTGACCAGTGCTCCAAACTGTCCCTAAAGTCTTGTGACAAAGCATACAAATATGTTTTCATATTGCAGGTACTACAAATCATGTTTACAGTGCTGTGAATGCATAACTGTATTAGTATTTATGTCACTGAAACCCATTAAGAGCTCATCTGAGCTCAGTACATCAAAGGGGTCTCTGAGCCTCTTTAAGATTGTGTATATCAGCTATAGTGTTGGCTATGTGGATTACATATGTTTGTACATCACACACACACACACACAAACATATATTGAATAACACTTTGAACCTCACACTGGTTAAGTGACGTGCCCACAATCACAAAGGTTTTTGTCAAGTGCCAAAGCTGATGTTAAAACCAAGATCTCCGCATAAGTATGGTACCCACCAGACAAATCGCCTTTTTAAATGAAGGGTGTTCCTATTGTACAACTTTTTGATATGCGTGTTGGTGGCCTAGAAAGGATGAGTCAACCCTCTTAAGGTCTAAACTTCCATTTTAATGATAGCTCAGATCTCAGAAACATTGCTAAGCCTTCCCTCTTCCCTGTAACACAGCTCGGTGCTGAACTCACTGAAATACACACAAAAAACACCCACCTGACAAACCCCTTTGAACCCCCCCCTAAGCGCTAGTCATCTACTAATGTATACCAAACTTGAAATTCACTAGCAAAATCAATAAAAGGGAGTTTACACAAAAACGGAACTTTTATAAATGGGAATCAATGTTCAGCAGTGTTGATCAATCTGGTTTTAGATGACACACACACACACACACACACACACAGAAATACCAGTGGAGTTCCTCAGTCCTTCAGCTTGGAAACATGTGGGGTGTCACGAGAATCACATTCCCCACTGTTATTGTTCACCATTTATTGGTGTGCTCCAAAGGAATGGTTCCAACAAATTGGCCTGCTTCTCAAAATGTGTGAAGACGAGACTGAAATCCATCGCCGATAGGGGCGATGGGAGGCAAATCAGATACCACAAACTGACTTCAACGCATCCAGTAATGATGAAAAATGCTTTCCTCAGAGGTAATTGGTAAATGACCTAAGACACAACTAAAAGATAACTCTCTAAACATAAACAAAATCGTATTTTCTACCAGGCCACAATAAATAGTGCCAAGTTTACCTGAAGCTAAAGTGGGACCCCGGAAATACGTTTTGCGGGGCCCTCTCTCACAGGTACACCCATTTTTTTTAATGCTCCCTGGGTACATACAACAGTATTTGTCACCACCTAGTGGAGCACCAAATTTTGCTGCATTAGAAATGCGCACGTTATTCCACTGTTGTATTATTGAATACATTTTCCAACAGGGGTGCAGTGCCCAAGGAAAGCGGGACCTGGCACCACCACTTGTCAATTAAGTAAGTAATCTGGTTGTGAGCTTTCCTCTATTACCTAAAGCAGGGCAGAAGCCATGGAACAAGTAGTCAACTGAAGATGCTCTGCACGTTTCTGCACCTTCTCCATTGCAGTCACAACATATAGCTGCATCCTACTCATGACCCAGTGGCGCTGTTGTAAGACGATGCAGGACACCTTTTCCAAGAAACACATCGATAGGTTGTTACTGGTACAGACTCAAGTTCACAGTCTATGCTAGGAATTTCATGAGACTACATAAACGAACCCGTAGATACCTTTAATGACTTCTACGAGAAAAGAAATATGAATTTAAAATGCTAGGCACCATGGCATTGCTGGGTGATGGACCAAGTGTATGGAAATACCTTGTACACCCTCAATCCAAAGGCACCAACCTGCAGTAGGGATAGTGTGCAGCAGTAAACCAAACACAACACAAAGGTTCAGTGGGGTCATGACCTCCCCACTTTAGCAGCTTCAGGGAGAGGAGCTTGCCACTTGGTAGTTTTGTGTAACAAATAACATTTAAATAGTTGTTTATTTCTCCTTTGACCCCAATTGGAGATGCTGATGATCGGTTTATTTTGTGCACAGTGCCACTTTGCAGGCTCTCCAAAGCTAGGAATTATGAGGGATGAAAACACTCAAACCATGTACCTAATACCGACCAGAGGATCTCCAAGGGTTTCTAAACCTTATGAAGAAGCAGACCCTGCAGCACTGTACCCCTGTAGGTCGACGGTGACTTGCAACATCCTTATGGACATAGCCGGGGGTACAAGAGCACCTTCCGTATTGAGCATATCAGAACATCTACTCATTTCAACACAAAGGCTCCACAGAATAGAACAGAATAGAAAGTCAAGATATGTTTATTTTTCCGTCAATTTCTGAATGTGCTTTGGATGTAATTTGAATATGAAATGAAAAATAGAAGCCTGTCTCCTCGCAAGATGAAGTATAGAACGGATGTGCATAGGCACAAATCGTTTGCGTATAAATGTTTTGCCTGTACTGTTCTTGTTTATTTCACTTGTTTCGCGCTCACTACACACTCAATTTCTTCTAGGTGCTGGAGCATGAAACTGGCATAAATGGCGAAAGTTACATTTGATTAGTGTTGTCACAGTCCTTGCATGGTATGTCCTTTAGATAGACAGGAGGTAAGGTAACCTGAGAGAGATGCGAAATCCACATACAAATTTACTTGCATGTTTTCAAGGACTTTAACTATTTTTTTTAGTCATTCCAATAGGACAGCATGGTCACTGGCATCAAAGATGGCTGACATGTCAATCATTATCACTGATGATGTCACACCAATACCAGCCATTGAAATAAGATGCTCCCTGATATCCGCAAGTGGTGTCTTGTCACCTTTTCTGCTGAGTTGGTAATTGCTCAAGGAATTAATGTTTTCCAGCTGAGCTCCTGGTTGAAATGTACTAGCTTTTTCCAGGTCCTTTAATATCGAATGAGATTTCGATAATCTGTCCCTAACTATCCAGATTAAATCAAGTCCACATATTATTTTTTTTAGCAGCCAATCGCCCATGCTTGTGTCAGGGATGTAGGATCTTCATTCTCTTCCAGTGAAATAATCGCAATCGTTGTGACCACTGGGCAAATGAATCTGTGCTCAGCCGTGGCCCATGCAGGTAAGAGCGGTGTGGCGGTTGACAGATGACGGCAAGGGAAAATTAATTATTTATTTAATTTTCCTTCGTGGCCACCTGTCAAATCCCCTCACCTCCAACCCGGCCCCACCACACTTACCTGCACAGGCCGCTCCTGTCTTTGTTCTAGGTCATAATTGTTATTGGCTGAGGTCATCCTCTAAGCTGTCTGGTTTGAAAGATAGCAGTTGTTTTCACTGTTTCCCTTTTCTGCTCTAAAATGTATTGTAATTTAGAAGGTTGAGTTCACTGTTTCCTGTATGTATGAAAATACAATGCAACCTAAACCTGAGAACAAACATCAGTTGTCAATTTATAATAATTTATTTACACATGGCTTCAATAGGAAGCCTTTAACATGAACAACCTGGTCCGAATCCGGTTGCACGCAGGAGTGATGTCACAACCACAGTGGTTAACCACCTTAGTGATGACACTCAAGCAAGTGGTTTGCTACCCCTTTGTTACAACGCTTTGCCCACGTCTCCAGGGACCTGAACGTGGCAATGGAAAAGTAGCTGGTAGCTTTACCGTCCTTCTCCCATCTCTCCCAGGTCTCCAGAGACCAGAGAAAGACTGGAGAATGCGGGAGGCTTTGTGCATCCTCTAACCTCCTTCTCCCATGTCAATGTGCGTTGAGCGGAACTATGCAGTCTCACTGACAACCGTCTCTTTCCGAATCACTGTCAGCACATTGTTGGCCCTCCACTTTCATCATAAGACCAGAGAGCACTGCTGTTGGCTTGGAGATTGTGGGAATTGTGCTGAGGGTCGGTGCGGTGGGTGTCAATAGACTAGGAATTGTTTTCAGTTTGTAAGCGGAATGGTCATGCCGAAGGTGGCAGGAGGACAGATTCACTTTGGGGTTCGGAGAACCCATCAGTGAATAACATCTTCGTTATTAATGATATACCAATGGATGTATGACGTTACAACGCATACATTTACATCGCGGTACATTACATCGCGGTTTTTACAACGGTTGGAGGGCGCTGGACTTAGGAGTAGTATAATTTACTATTCCAACTCCAGTCTACGTACAGTAGGGAAGGTGGTGGATAGTAAATTATACTATTCCTTGTCCTAGAGCGCCATCTAGCGCAAGTCGTTGTAACGACTTGCGTTGTAAAGACCGCGATGTAATGGCATCGCGATGTAATCCCCGCGTTGTAAACGATGTTTCCTATACCAATTATCTCACTTTTGTGACATGAGCTACTATCTTCCTTTACAGTACATCCACATCTCAGAAACCCCAACAGCTTCCCCTGAACACCTATATCACATTAAAAATGCTACTTATTCTTTTAAAGCAGCAACATCCAAAACGACACCAAACTTGGCAGACAAGCCCAAGATCTCCAGTGGCCAACAGCAACACAAGCAGAAAAGACATTGACAATCATGAGAACAAAAAGCACGAGAAGGAGATTACCAAACTGCAAGAATTCTACTCCTGTTGGCCAAAGATCTGCAGCTCCAACACAGCTGAGAAAGGTCAAATTCCATTCACCTTACATCCCGAAAGAAATGAAGGCACACTTTTTCAAGGAGCAATTCAACTGCAAGTAAGCTACTAAAGTAAATAAGTTGCACTTGTGACCATCTTTCGGACCTTGCATTGTACACCAATTTCTATGTGTTATAGTTAGGTTTGTTCTTTATATTACATGTCTTGACTCATGAGGCCTGTGACTTAAAATCAGTAGTTCCAGATATAAGGAACACAAATTAGCGACAAGTGATTTTGGAGAAACTTTTTTATAAGTATTATGAATATTTGTCTTTATTTTGTGTTCACAGGAATATAGGGTTAAAATTAACACATTTCAAAAGTCTACCCTCTGTGTCATAAAAGTGAGGACGTTTTCTAGACATTGGGCCTGATTTGGGGGATATTCACAAGGACTTATCTCCGATTTATCACCACCTTAACGCATCAAAAGTGGAGATAGATTTAACACCCCATTCACAAGCTGGTGCAATCTGCAGACAACGCCCGTATTCCCACGATAACTGCCCCAAAATGCATCTCCACTGTGGACACCACCAACTAACCCTAATGAGATGCAGAGTAGGCGTTCCCGTGCAAAAACACACGAAAAAACCACAACACCACTTTCACAACGAACTGCCAGATCCGCGATGCGAGTCAAAACCACGCTATAAGCTGCGGTAGCAGCAGGTATTTAACACCTACCTCCTGTAGGTGTAAAGCCGGACGACTACCTGCAGTAGGCACAGAGCCCCGCACACAGCCACACCCAAAGAACAAACAACGCCATGGAGCTACTCATTATGCAGCTTGTAGCCCCAACAGAGCCACATCACCCACTGCCACCACCCCTAGGACCGCCACCACCCCCAGGACCCGGACCCGCCCCCCCACCCCAGATCACCATAGAGGCAGCGCTGAGTAAGACAGCAGACCTACCGAAAATGCACCAGTCTCATAGACCTAAGGAACTCATTGCCCACTACAGGCTAAAAAGGACAACTATCATCCGCATCATGAGCCACATCGGCCACAGGTTGACGGTCCCAACACAGCGGAGAACCAACATCCCTCTGCAGACAAAGCTGCTGGCTGTGCTGCACCTGTTGGCCTCTGGTTCTTTCCAACCAACAACTGCCAGAGTCGGAGGGGTCTCAAAGCCAGCCTTATCAAAGTTCATCACACCTGTCCTGGATGCCATCCTCAGCTTCATACCCCAGTACTTTCACTTCCCCCACACTGTGCAGGAACAGCAGGAGACCAAGCAAGGCTTCTATGCCATAGCTGGATTCCTGGGCTGTGTTGGGGGCAATAGAATGCACACATGTCCTACTTGTGCCCGCTTTGGATACTGCACACCACTACCGCAACAGAAAGCACATGCATTCAATAAATGTGCAGACAATAGTGGACCACCGGGGAATGTTCACCAATGTCATCGCAAACTACCCCGGCAGTGTGCGCGATTCCTACATCTTCCGACAGTCCATCATCAACCAGCACTTCCAGGATAGCACATATGGAACTGGACTGCTCGTTGGTAAGTGCTAAATCAACACACCACACACCTCAAAGCCACCATCACACAACGCACAACTGTGGGAATGCACACGTGACCAAACCACATACAACATGTCAATCAACATTCCCACCTACCAGACATGACAACACAACTCCATGGTGATCCTGGGCCACCCCTGCACACAATACAGCTATATCATGGCACCACAGCCACACAACAGCTGAACGTGTGTAGATGCGGAATGCAGCTATGTGCGAAGGTTGCAAGTGACCCGTGAATGGGAATGTACACAACGACAAGTGAGGCGTGGATGTGCAGGTCAGACATGGGTATGCAAACCAAAGATATGTCCATGCAGATCGCAACTGCTGGTGACTGGAGAGTAGTGAACAGTGGACGCAACCATGTCACCCCAGGCCATGGGTCAGATAGCGGAAATGTCGCTCGCTGTGTCCCCCCCTGTGTGCGTGAGCGTAGTGGGTTGGCCCTGAGTACACCAGGGCTGCACTTGGGTGTGGACAAAAACCCTGTGGCGCAGAGCGTGGTTCACTCCCGGAAAGGCCAACTTCACAGACAGGGCGGCGCCTCGCAGTCCGCCATGAGGCCGACGCCGTGAGTAGCAGGGCCTGCGACCCTGTGCACCCCAGGACGCTGATACCCATACCAGGCCTGCCCACCCCAGCGCACCAAGGCCGCACTGCTCACCTGCCGACAACGTTGTGTGTCAAAGAGGGCCCACCACATGCCGGGGCAAGCTCCAAGCCCCAGTCCCGCGACCTCTGCACCCTCCGCAGACCATCGCTGGCACCCACGATGCTGGCCCACATCACTCCTTTCTCATTCACATACTCCACCGGTGTACTCTTTGTACCAGTAGGTCCCGCATGTGGAACTGTGTCCTGAGTCCTGAATGGCAGTGACTCCAAGTCCGTGGCAGCGGCCACAGCACCAGACTCCCTTTGATCAGTGAGGCATAATTCCATACCGCAGACCTGCGACACGTGGTGCCACTAATCCTGTTCAACGCAAGCCTGTGACACGTGGTGCCACTAACCCTGTTCAACGCAAGCCTGAGGCAGGTGGTGCCACTAACTATGTGCGCCGTGAGTGACTGCCAGCCTCCGACGGCACATCGTTGGTGTCTGAGCCTGTGGCCTGGGGTTGTCACCAGCAACGGGCAGGTATGGACTTGGTGTCTGGCATGAGTCTGTGGCATTCATATCCGCCATGTTGCCGGACACAGCTGGCATGTGCCCTCTGCATCATGCCCTGGGGGTAGACCTCCCATTCTCCCCCGTTACACTCTGCGGAAGGCACCTATGACACATATGATACCCTGCTCTGCCCTCATGACCCTACCGTGTCGGCCGCTGTGCATCCGTGGCCACTAACCCCGTGAGACTCAAGTCATCCCCCTCTGCTGTTCTGACATTGCATTTCTGTGTGCCTGTTGACTGTTGGGAGTTGTTGGCAGCACCAGCTACTTCCTGAGGGCTGGCTTACACTCACCCCACACACCCCACACACAGCCAGCACAGGCGTCACTGGATTAGTGGGCCTGGCATCACATCCCCTGAACCAAGTATTGACTCTTTTCTCCCTGCACTCTCACAGGTGATCAAGGACATGCACTCTGCCCTTGGATGATGACACCCCTTTGAGACCCAAACACACCCGCCCAGAGGCAGTACAATGTGGCCCACATACGCACCAGGGGCATCGTTGAACGCACATTTGGCATGTTGAAGTCATGTTTCAGGTGCCTGGACGGCACAGGTGGAAAGCTCCTGTACAGCCCGGACATCGTGTGCAAGATGATCGTTGCATGTTGTGTGTTGCACAACATCTGTGTACGCACCAATGCCCTATGGATCCCAGTTCCAGAAGTACCGGCCGATGATGGGGACGATGGGGCAGGTGGTCCACATCCCACTGCAGCTGCGGCAGGAAAGGCCCATAGGAACACCATCATTGACAATTACTTCTCATGAGCACATGACAATGTGGCCATCCCTGGCAATCATGGGACAGTCCTAAATGTCCATAAGCACTGCATGTGTGAATAAAACATATTTTCAGATTACAGGTTGTACTTGTACATTGTCAAGTCACAGTTTCCTGCTGTGCTAGATGTGATTTGCCATGTTGTGCACATTTGCGGCACCAGTTGTGATCTGTGTTCCGTTGTGAAGGTGTTGCTGTTTGTTCCAGGATGTTGTCAATGTCGAGGTGCACTTATACTTATGTGCGTATTCTGCACGATGGGTGATTCGCTCCTGCGGCTCTGATTTGTCTGCCACTGGTCCCTTTCATGCGGTGTGCCTCTCATTTCTGTGCTTCCACTGTGCTGAGGTGTTGCAGACTTGGCTAACTTGTGCTCTTTGTCCAGTTGTGACCCTTGGGTATGGTTTGTCCACAGATGCGTCTTTGAAGTCAGGGGTTCTTTGTGCAGGTGGTTGTGTCTGAGTGTGACCTGCTCCTTTCCGGTTGAGGTCCGCACTCACCCACCCCAGTGTCGTGCCATGTACATTGTCATGGTGATTGGATTGAAGCCATGCTACTCGTTATGTGGTGTCTCTCGTATTGTCATTGTGGCTGACGTATATGCATGTTTGCTGTGTTTTGCATGTGTGCATGCGTTGGTTGTGTGCTTGTTGATGTGTTGTGTTGGTGCCCCTTTGGGCACATGGTATAGGTGGGACAACTTGGTGTTTGTGTGTGTGCTGAAGTGTTCCCGTGGGATCAGGGCCATGATCCTGAGTCATTGTGGGTGTGCAGTGTGCTCTGCTTAATTGTGCATGTGTGCCATTGGGCCCATCTTCCCCGTCCACCCACTCCCTGGTCGGTGCGCACCCTGTTGATGTGGTGTCGGGTCATGTTGGACAGTGTCTGGATCCCTGATTCCTGTCATCGTCTCCCGACTGGTGACTGTGGCCACCATATACTCCATGTCATTCAGCTCCTGGTGTTCTGCTGGCCCCCCTCCTCCAGGGTGCGTTGCTGCTTTCGTGTTGGCAGCGAGTTTCTGCTTGGGTTTTGCCATTCACATCAGTCCAGGGCCTCTTGTGCTTGTCCATTGTCCTCCTCTGCCATATGACGGCATTCACATGGTTCGAGGTGGTGTGACATCTTTGCCTCTTTGTTACCAATGACACCTTGGAGGTGACGTGCAGTTGGTGGTGGTGTTCTGGCTCATCCGTGGCGATAATCGGGTTTTCCTGGCAACTGTACCCCGTCTTCCTCTTCTCATTGGCCTTCCACGGACACTGTATTCCTGGGTGTTCTTCCATGAGGATTGTGGGGATCATGGTGTCCTCTGCAGTCGGTCAAGGTGCATCCGTGGTACTCCGCAGATGATGTCGTTTTTTAGTGGCATTTTCCGTATGCTGTTCTTGTGCTTTTTCCATCATTACGCGTGGGTATTGCTGTCCTCTCGCTGTTTGTCACTGTTTTCTTATCGCGTTTGGGCACATTGCATGTTTTTTCGCGTTGAGGTTTGTGTTTTTATCTCTGCCGAGGTGGTTGTATCACGGACATTGGCTGCGTTTTCGGAGGACTGTCGCATGGTACCGCCGTGTTGTGAATTCCACGTTGACACAGGGTTATTTTCCCACAAGATGTGTAAAGTTGCGTTAACAATTTTTGAAGATGTTTAGCACACGTTCTTGTGAATATACCTCTTAGAGTTGAGAGGGTGGCATATATCCGCTCCGCATGATTACGAGGCCACTTGAAATAAGGAGTAAGGGGAAGGTTAAATGGACAACCCGTAACCCATCCGCAAAATTCCCCTCTGAAGGAACCTTAATCTCCGCCAAAAGACTTCGGTCATGATATGAGCCGGGTTCCCTCGCCTCATGTCATTGGTGACCATTGATATATAAATAAACCTCCAGACAAAGCTCGGCCCTAAAAAAAAAGGAGGGGAGCTGTATCAATTCTACATCGCCCTGTTTTTGTTTTCAAGCTGCATTGGCTGCAGTTAATGAGCCCTGCAGGTTTTATGCCCAATTATGCTCTGCAATTGGTACTTCTGTTTTCTTTCAGGGATTAATATCTGTGAGTTTACGGCTTTGTGGTCTTTAAACCCACATAGGAAGGCCGGCTGCTTGCAAGGTGAATTCAAAGGGTGTTGCACTGCTTTGTTAAAAAATGACCCAAGATTCCCCTCAAAAACAAAGCGATTGTGACTGTTGTATATGACATGTGTTTAAGGACCAAAGACCTAAATAAATATTTCCTTGACCAACTGACTGATTATTACAGTATTCTCCTTAATGCTTCCGCAAACGATATCACGTGATGCAGACATGAATACGCGTGCTTCCTAAAAAGGCGCCCTTGGTTCCAGCAGTGATTGGGCCCCGCCAACTGAGGAGATGTGTGTGAGGCCCCACCGTACGTATACCACTGTAAAAAGAGACAATCTATTCCAATTTACAGCATTTCCTGGCACGAGGCGTGCTTGGAAAATCTTGCAGTTAAATGCTACTCGAGCAACATTCAGTAAACACATTTAGCTCAGCACCTGCTGTCGTCAGTTCTCAATAACCACTTTACAGAAGTGCGGCGGCTGCCAGCTGGTCGGGAAAAAGAACAAAACTGAAAAAACTTCCTCTCCACAACCGGTGGGAATAACAGCTTCAAATTATTTCACTTCCATTTTTTTGGTTTAAATGTTGTTCCACAATCATTCATTTATTCTGAAACCATAACTTGTATAGTATTTCCAAAGACGTGAATTCAGAGCAGCAGTAATTCAGCACACACGATGAACACTCACTGATGTCAGCATACAAATTGAAGTTTATGGAGTTGTATCAAAATTACTGATAAGTCACCATTTTTTGTTCAAACAGGTTTCGGCGGCAAAAGCACTGATAGCGAGTTGGTCGGTATATATCCTCTGTTGCTAGGTTTTTAATGCATACGATAATTATCAGATACGTTAAATACCTCAACCTTCATTACATTTCAGCAGGTCAAACCTGCCGAAATCTAACAGGGAAAAAGCAGACTGTATTTACTGTATCATGCAGATTTTGGTGCATTAAACACTAAATTCAGCATGTTATTCCCCACTGAGTAATCAGTGTTATCACACCCAATAAATAATGTACCCTATGGTATCATAATCAGGACCAAAGTCACTAAAAAATCACAGGTTGATGATTTCGGATCAAGTTATGGACAGTGCTGAGTTCCAGGCATCCAAAGATTTGAAGTATGCCACAAAGGCTATTGTTCAGAGTTAGGCAGCGCGATGCAGCGCACGCTACGAAATTCGTTTTATTTATTTGATTGTTTACGTACCTGTAATTATCCATATTCCGGTTTTTAGAACCCCTCACCCTGCCCCTCCCCCGCCCCGCCTTACCGCCCCACGGAACTCCCTCCACGGGCCGCGGCTGCAGGAGGCAGCTAAGCCCAGAAAAACACAGATGCTGTTTGGTTCACAGGTTGAAGCAACCAATCGTTGGGGGGCTCCCTGGTTGGGCCACAAGGTAAATAGGGCATGGGGGCTCCCCTCAAAGCAGATAATTGTATGGGATCCCCCTGAGTGCACTACCAGGTAAAAGGGCATGGGGGGCCCTCCTCCAAGAGGCATGTGCCTTTCTCTCTGGTTGTTTCCCCAGAGATTATACAGACGACAGGGTTCATCCCTCCAGTGTGGATTAAGCAAAGTGTTCCCCCTAAATTTGGCAAGGCTACTCGAGCTGCAGGTGCGACTAGTAGTGGGGGGAGCCATCGGTGGTCGGTAAACCACCTCCAGCGTGGCGGGAGTCACGAGGTTTAACAAGAAAGAATCTTCACAAAAGGACGTGAAAGGGCAGTTGCCCAAACAAGGTCCTAGGGATGCCTTGCAGCTGGGACTCTTGAGATAAGTGCAATTGACCGAACAATGTCCTTGGGATGCCTTACAGTTGGGACTCTTGAGACAAGTGCAATTACCCGAACAAGGTCCTCGGGATGCCTAATGGCAGGGACTCTTGAGATAAGTGCCCGGACAAAGTCCTTGAGATGCCTTATGGCAGGGATACCTGAGGCCAGACAAAAGGGTAAGAAATGGTCAGCGCTGGGCGGACACAGCACTTGTAGCCCAGGCATGGCCATGGGGTAACGAACGCCAGATATTCTGTAGCAAGTTGAAGCCTCGAAGCAGCTGTACCAAGTAAGTGACAGAAGTTATGGTTATTAATATGCAACAAATTATGTGATGTACACTGTATAACCTGTTACGACAATGCCTTATGTTGTAGTCCAATATGAGCCAGAAATTAGCATTTTGATGACCAATGCTATCACTACAAGTGTGTACCAACTTATGATGTGAATAAACTGTGGCCGTTCTAACACCACAAAAAGGTTTGCTGTACATAATTGGTGGGTACGGAAGAATGGCAGGAGGGCCCATGAGTTACTCGCATATCTGAGAGGGGTCCGGGGGGGGGGGGGGTAGGCGACATGGTCCTGGTCAGGGAGTTGAGTCGGTAGGAGACAGACAGAGAAAAGTCCATGCACGTCTGGGGCACTGATAGCTTGTTTTTCAAAAACAAACTCCTGGTTTGGGAGTGTGTTTTGGAAAAAACTAATAGAAATGGGCCAAAACAACATCACACCCGCTAAGGGTTCCACTGGCAACCAGACAATGTCCAAAGGGTTGGTCTGGCAGGTGAGTGAGTGTGCCAGTTTTCAGGCTATTTGTGGGCCTGTTGTATGCTGTGATGTGCTGCTTCTTATTGTTAATTTCTTTGATCTTACCACAAATAACACAGATGCACAATGCTTTGCAAAATACTTATACAGCTTGTCTTAACAAAACTGCCCTCATTTGCAAATGTGGGCCACTTTTTAGCTATGCTATTCACTAACGGGGACCTCTTTTAATTAGCTGTCCTGGCCTATTTTTCTATCCCAGTCTGACACTGCACCTGCTTTTACCCCCCCTCAGTCATCTGTTGAGATACCACACCTGTGTTTTTGGTTTGTGAAATCTGTAGAGATGGAAAAAATGCTTATGTTGTGTCCAGCCAAACAGAGATCTTCGGTTCCCCAGCCCATGTTTAAGCCCTATTGGGAGATTGAAGAAAATGTTCCCTCATCCAATGGGATTCATTATTATCAAAAATCTGGGTTTGCACTCAATGTTGGTGCTCAGGTTTGTGAGCTGTCTGCAAATTAATGGTCAAGAAATACAAATATCTTTCACAGATTAACACTTTGAAGTCCACTTGACACCTTTGTCTAATGCAAATTTCTCAAAAACTACTTAATAGATCTACAATACACCAAGCAAAGATGCACCTCAGATGAAAGGTTTATTTCCATACCAAGGGCCCGATTACGATGGTGGTGAGACCGTGGTCACACCTCCATTAGCGACTGAATCACCACCCGCGACATTAGGATGGCGGGCGTTGTGTTGGCGGTCGTAAAGACTGGCCGACACGCATCCGACGGGCTCCTTAAGCCCACCGGTGCGGCGGAGGGGCTCTTAGTCCCTACACTATCGGCTGTGCCTACCTGGCACCGCCATAGGGATTACGATGTCCCTTTCCACCCGTCTGTTCATGGCGGTTAACCTGCCATTAACAGGCAGGGGGAAAGGGACTTTGGGGGCCAGTTGTGGGCCCCCCACATATCCCTGCACCACGTGGCAGGCACCGCATGGCGCCTGCCATGTAGTGCAGGGATATGTAAAGAGTTCCATTTTTGCCTTGCGGTGGGTGCTGCAGACAGCAGCAGCGGCCGCAATGCAAAAAATTGGCATTGCGACGGCCGTGGTGGCGGTTGCTATGTAATGCCTAGAGCAGGACTTCCGACAGCCCGTTGGGCGGTCCCGTCTACTATATGTTTGTCCACCCACCATCCTAATCGGGCCCCAAGTTATGTGTAAATCTGTTTCTTTGCTGTAGTGGAAAGAAAATTTTCATATTGAACTTGACAATGAAAACCTTTTTCCCCAGTTCCCTCCATTCATTTTTCCATTTCTGGGTAGATGTGCAGTAACCTTGACAGGCCTAAGCTGTGTGTGAGATTTATGCAATATAATTGGATAGAGCCGTGCAGATTTATCAAGCGACCCAGAGATGAAAGCAAACTAAAAAAGGCTTCTGAATGGAGAGTGAGTCACAAAGTGACTCTCAAGTTCCCTCACAACTCTTTAATGTATTACACAGGGACAGTTACCACTGTGTAGCTGTGGTTCAGCTGCACTTTCATTAAAAAGGCTTTTTTTGATTTGCCTTTGAGTTTGGCACCCATGGTTGAATCTACATCAAACTTGGCAGTCACAGAGCATAGTTACCTTAGATCTGGCATAGCAATTTTTGAACAGGTTCTGCAGAACAAAAACGTACAGTTTGGGTCAAGAACGAAGTTTTTTCCCCTTTTGCCTTACACAGGGGAGTAGGGAACACCCCCCACTTTAGCAGCTTTAGCGGGGGTTCCCACTGGGCTTGAGAAGCTGGTGAACTGGATCCACATAAACATTAATTAGTTGTTCATGAGCCTCTTATGTCTGCAGACAAATTGCTGATAAATTGAACTGCTAGGAAATACCATGAGAGAGGGTTGTGAAGTTTCATCTGGCATGCACAGGAAAGGAAATACATAAAGAAACAAGCATTGGCATTGCCAATAGGTCTCGCCTTTGGGACCTTATAAGTGTTTAGCCATGCAACAGTTGATGATCTTGCACCAAGGATATTGTGCTGCATAACTAAATACTTATAAGGTTTCCAAAGCGAGACCTATTGGCTATGCCAATGCTTGTTGAAATAGGGTACATAAATGAATGGGGTAATGCTGCAACTCGGTGCTCTTTTGAACAGGGGTAAAATAACCCACGTAAGTGATGTGTTCAGCCTTCACCACAGCTGTATATTTCACATTAGTCCCGAGGATTCACTGCACAGTCCCCATGTGCGACTTGTGAGGGGCAGGCTCCAGCCTGGATGCTGCAGGACTACTATTGCAAACGTATTTTCTGCCACCGACCGCGCGCTCTGATAACTCGGAAATCTGAAGGATGCAGGCAGCGCTAGCGTTCCCGAGGAGCTAAGGCAGGAAGGAGGGGGCGGGGCCGTTCTCAATGGGATCCTGTCCCGGCATAAAACGTGGGCGGCCTTGGTTTAGATAACACAGGCCCTGCTGCGTTAACCACGGTTCGGTGTGAGTCAATGAAAGGAGTGGAGCTACTCTTCTGACGGAGCGGTGAAAGGACAACTAAAAGAGTCAGGACTGACAGGAAGTGAAGTACTAAACCAAACGTTAGCTAAACCAATAGAAACAAAGAATAAAGAAATAAACTGCAGAGAACGAGAGGGAAAAGAAAAGAGAAGCGACGGATGGAAGCTAAGTTAAGTGTCCAGGAAAAGAGGCGAACTAAAGTGGAAAGTTTGTAATCAGGAAAGGGTGCGTACAAATAATTGAACGCGAGGCTCAGAGAACAGAGGGTGTAAGAAAGATGGCAAAATGAGTGTGATATGAACAAGCAAAAAGACAGACAAAGAAAGATTCGAGGGAGAGAAAGAGGAAAGGAGGAAACGTGTGACAGGGATATGAAGGCAGCGTAAAGAGCAAGCAATAGTTCACTTTAACAAAATATCAAAGGAAATAAATGAGAGATAAACATTAAAAAGAGAAAGAGAGCAAAAGCATCACGAGACAGCAGGAGAGGGATAGTAAGAGCAAAAATATAGACAAGCGCTAGTAATGTTGCCAGTTGTGGGTGTGCTGGCAGAGGAGGCTGGGTCTGCGCAGCAAAGCGGCCGTGCGGCCGCGAAATTGAAAGTGATTGTGATTAAAGCGGCCGTGCGGCCGCGAAAGTGAAAGTAAGCGCGGCGCGCGCGCCCGCGCACATGCACTGTAGCTTTAGGCCACGGCAGCACTTTGTAAAGCCCAGATATAAAATGTCTCTTCGAGCCTTTGGCTCGCGAGACCTAAAAAACGAAATAGTGGAAGATGCAGAGAGAAAGAAACACATTGGAAAACAATAAGCATTACAAAGAAAGACATGAAAAAAATAAGGGTGAGAAAAAAAAAGATGGGTAGATACAAAGGGAAAGAAGAACAGAAGGAGAAAGGGAGAGTGACAAGAAGAAAGGAAACATGAATGGAAAGATGGAACAAAAGTGAAAGGTATGATGTAACAGTGAATGAACGACCGGCTGGAAATGTGAAAGGATTAAGTGGTGAAAGTGTGAATGGAAGGAAGTATAGATGAATGCACAGATGGATACATAAACATATTGATGGATGAGTGATGGATGGATGGATAGGCAAAAAGATGGAAGGATAAATGGATGGATAGATGGAAGCAGACTAAAAGGAACTCTCTTTAGGAGGGTCACATTTCCTTGCTTCACACACTCGGTCTGATTAGAGGTATGTTTCGAGTGGGGGGTATTTTAATTTTCTGGCTACTCCCTTGACCTTACATTGGACATTTTACTTGAGCCTACAGCAAAAAACACTAAATGGATTTACCTCAAAATTAGCATGAAAGTAAAATTTCACTTGAAAAGTCTCATTCTGTTGATTAGGTGTAAATCAATTTTTCAGAAATTAATGTGGTGCTTGGTGGGATTGAAAGGGTTAAAACGTTTGTATACATTGGCTGTTATACTCCAGAGATGTTTATGGACTAGGTCTGAGGACCATTCACAGACTGAAATTAGAAAAAATAAAGACCTCCTATTGATGGAGAGTTCTTTTTATTCCTCTTGATTACTTCACCTCCTATTGATGGAGAGTTCTTTGTATTCCTGTTGATCACTTCTGGTCCGAAAACATTATAGAGGTCCCAGAAACAACAACATTGATTGGCTGGCTAGACAAATTTACTCTGGCGGCCACCATTACAAGATATGGGACATAATCCCTGTATTAAAAAAAAAATGAATAAAAAGGTTATATATGGGAGCAATTTAAGCACCACCCAATCCCCAGACCAAAGTGGAGGAACCTTAAATGGGCTCCATAATAAGCAGGAAATTAATAGCAATAAGAAATAAAACAATGTGAAACAAAGAAGTAAGGTGGGATCAACAAATAATAGAGGAAGGATATAAAATGGACTGGAAAAAATGTAATTACTGATAGAAAACAAAAGTATGAAAAGAATAGAAGAAAACAAAAACATTGTAGCTAATATGAGCGCTAGGGGCTGTAGGAAAGATTAAGCAAGCTATAGCTTATAATGAGATAGTGCTGAGATGACCTGCTACCTGCGCCAGGAATCACACCGTGAGCCTTGTGCTATGAAGTTAGCTGCTGTAGCTGCTGCGCTATACTTCATGTCAATAAAGGTACGGCACAAAATACAGGTTTAAATAATGCTATATAAGCGCAAGCGCTTGCAAAAGCTTACACACCTTGTTAAAGAAAAGCGAAAATTTGCGCATTATAAAAGTTCTGTGGCAATGTTAACAAGACAATCTGTCAACTGCACGTATAAACTGTGTTTAAAACACTGTGAAAACAAACACAAGATCCTGTAAATTAGCCGGAGCTTGTGAGACAGTGAGGAACATCAGCTATATGTAATCCCTTAGTGTCTAACGTGGAACTATTGCTATTATATATAAAAAACAGATATAGGAAGCACCAACTTATTGTAAGCAACTAATAACAATGTGTTTTATATTACATAAACCTGTCGATAAAGTTATATGGGCGGTGTTGATGTACCAAGAGCTGCATGAACAATCGGTCAGGAGCAATACCTACCCGTTCCTTGGGGCCCCACTTGTTGTAGTGCCACACTATTAATCCAAATAGCCTTTATTTCCAAAACATTGTGGGGCAGATTTATAACGGACTTGCGCCACTTTTACGCCGCCGTTGCGTCACTTTTGTGACGCAGCGGCGGCGTAAACCCTGCGCCATGTTGTGCCCCATTTACAACGTGACGCATTGTAAAGCTTGCGCCACATGTGGGCGTACCTGCACAGGGGGGGGCGTTCCAGCGCAGGAACGACTCCGAAAAGTGGCTGAGTGAAATCTACAAGATTTCACTCAGTCACTTTTCCGGCCATGCTGCGTCAAAACCCTGCGCCTGCTTGAAGCAGGCGTAAGGATTGACGCAGCATTGTAACGATAGGGCACCCCCAAGCCTTGCTGGAGCTGCGTCACGCTTGCGACGCATCTCCAACAATGCGCCAACCTTCCGCCATCAGATGCGTCACGCATCTGTTTATCCTTGCGCCACGATGCGCTGCATTGTAAATGCAGCGCATCAATTGTGGCGCAAGGGTAAACTTTCGTGACGCATCTTCCCTGGCGCATCCATGCTGATTTGCAGGGATGCGCCAGGGAACATAAATCTGCCCCTATGTTCTGTGCAGAGCAAGCAGCGGTGCGAGTAGCTGAAGAACGCCCGTGGTGCTGTAAGTGGCACAGTGACACACTCCCAGTGTTGTGAATGTCAACACAGCGTGGTACGGATGTAACTGTCGGGAGCTCTCAGATACATGTGTTACCGCCACACCTTGCCCAGGCCCACCCCTCGCATGTGCGAAGAGGGGGGTTATATCATGTGGCAGGCACCGATGCCAGATCCGCACCACCTAACCCTCGGGGACCTCATTGGCCCAGGGCCAGCCCCTACACGCCTCACCCTTCTCTTCTCTTGTCCGGTTTTAAAGAGGTGACTGTGCCGTGTAACCAAAAAAAGTTAAAAGGAACAGATCAGGCGCGCAGTTATGGAGTAAGTGAGACACTCTCTCCTGCACAGAGGGGTGGGGGATGTTGTGACACAAGGAAGGAAGCACAACGCCTGGTGTGACTCCTCTCAGGTAATCTAGACAGACCACAAAGGCAGGGCGCCAACACACACTTATCGTGCATAGAACTAGAAGCGGTTTCAAAACATGCTGCACACAAGCTGCCGCTGCCACCTGGAGACGACACACATCCAGCGGGTGCTAACCGACCGTGTGAACTAATGAAACAATAGATTTCATGGTGTCTGCTTAATACGGAGGCATTATTTTCCCAAGGGTTTCTGCTTCGGGTTTGGGGGTTTATACATATTTTACTAGACGTGCCCCTCAAAAAGAGACGGTTTACACAGGCTAAGTGAGGTGTTGATTTACCCAGTGGCGTAGCTAGAGCTTGTGGCGCCCGGGGCTATCCCTCAGATTGCCGCCCCGGTGGGGGGTGGGGGGGGGAGGGGGAGGGGAAAAGGACAGCACGCACTTGAAAGAGGTCCGAGAGACACGTAGTATCGCCGCTAATAGTTACCTCGATCATGCAAGTTACATGCACATACATGACACAGTCCAAGGCTACACAGTTGAATGCACCAGTGACCGGCAGTACAAAGGAGGACACACAGACTGCATGATCTATCTGAGGACTCAGAAAAACCACATGCGACATCTATCAGAAAGCTGCGTGAACGATTACCTGGTAATCACCTCAGCACAATGTAAACATGCACATACATGACACTGTTCGAGGATCCGTCATTTACAGCTGACAATAAATGTCCAAACATCATGGCCCCCCCCCCCCATTAAAGCAGTGGGGACGTGCACAAACGTGATGTGCTCTGAGGACCCAGAGCCAACTTAACAGTGTCGAAGCCTGTAATTCTTTATCTTTCAAAAACAGCAAATTAATTATTCACAGGGAATGACTCACTGTGTGCCCTTAGAACTAAACTCAGCACAAAGGGGTCAGTCAGCTCCACAACCTTGCCAACACAGACCAGATACAAAGCCCGCTCTGGTGGCCCAATGGCAACAACCAGGGATCACGCCCTGTCATTACTTCTAAGCAGCAGCAACCAACTCCCTGGGACCCAAAGCCAGCTTGTAATAGTGCATCTCTCCTTCAGAGCAGCCTCAGCACACACATGGTGCACAGCCTACCCAGGGGGCCCAAAGCTAAAATACAGGGAGTGGAGACACATTGTCATCACAATCCTTAAACACAGCTGTAGGGGCCATGGGAATATGTTCAACCCTATCCAGGGACTCCGTGAATAATCAGAAGAAACAAGAAACATTACATTTTTCTGCAATTTTGTTTTCACATTACTTTCATGGTAACCAAGTGTTAAAAGTCCGCAAAAACAGTAGAATCATAATAACGTGTCTAGTATGGAACGCCAAGGCTGTGTAACACACGCCCCTGTAACACACGTCTTCAGCTGCCTCCCAGACCCGAATGTAGGCATGGCAGAACCAAGGTCTGGAGAAAAATAACCACTTAAAAGAAGTCCGGATATGAAGTAAGTTATGTGTGCTTTTACACATGTGTGTTTCAAAATGTCCACGGCTCAATCATTGGACAGTGGTAGCTTGCTACTACTGGTATCGCTCTACTCACAGACATCCGGGAATAAAGCCCTTCATCAGATCCCTTACGCATTTCAAAAGGTTCATAACCTTAGTGGACACAGACCTGGATGCGCCTAGACAACTGCTGACTAACTGGAGCAATCACACTGGCAACCTGCAATCACAACTGGAGCTCTCGTAACCTAGGCCCTGGTGCCCTGGGATCAGAGAATACCAGGTTCTTCTCTTGTATCTTGTATCTCAATCTTTTGTGTTCCTTTCCTCTCACAAGCCAAAATGCTTAAGGTAAATAGCTCACACAACATTCAACTCTCTCTAGAACTCTAGGCTCTACAGATGAATGCATTATTTAGGAAGAGAGAGATGAAAGGCTTGCCTGTGCTCGCAGGTAAATGTATCAATGAGAGAATGGAAGCAGAGAGGTCAGTTTATCCCTGCTGTTTCCTGAGGAGAATTACAAGAAGACATCAACATAAGGGCAGGGTACAGACTGACATTTACCCAGAGACAGGTGCAATAGCCCACATGTCTAACTGGCGCTAACAGCACAGCCACCACTTGCTCAGATGAAGACTTATTCCACACTCATGGCTTATAGTACAAGTATCACTCATATGTCACAGATAGCAAAAGTACTACTTACGTGCCACAGTGACCACAGCTATCATCACATGTCAAAGGCAGCTGATTAGTACCATTCATCTGATCATTGCCTTGCTCTTCTGGTTAATTTCTTACTCAGTACAAACAGCAAATCTATCCTTTAAGGTTTTTGTCAGCAGAGCTACTCTCACCAGACAACAGAGCATTCCCAAACAAGTTACAGGGAGCAAAACTATGCCTTAATACCAGCTGAGCTATCCCTGGATAGGTGATTGTCCTTCTGACAATCTGTCCGCACGGTGTCTAAGCAACTAGGGAACAGGGAACCAGTGAACAAGAGGGGTTCGGGAACTAATGCTTTCAGGATGGCGTTTGGAGAAAGAGAGACTCTCATACTTTAGTGGGACAGGTAAAACAAAGGAACCGGGAGACGCAATACTTGGAGACAGACAGACCTCAATATTGAGCGGCTTTAGGCTGGGAAACATCAGGCAGAGTAGAAATGGAAGGCTAGAACAAGACAACAGAGACAATGAAAGCAAGAGACAGGCCAGTTCCAACTACAAGGATACAGGCAAATAAGAATCTAGGGTAGAATGTTTGAATTTGAACCTAGATGAGGAACAATGCATACCAAAGGAGAAACATAAAATCCACAAATATTGCACTAGAATGACTCTTACATCAACCACCTGTGTCATTTAGAAGGGCACATGGCATTACGTTCAAACAACACTACCATAGCTGACACTAATTAGGGGGAAGGATTCAAGGCCCTAACCTCCACTGTGAACCACCATGCAGAACCCCCAAACACACTCAACATTAACACAGGTTAGGCTGGAAAGTGTCAAGAGTCTCTCCTCCCCCCAACTCCATTTATAGAACAGCTCTATGAGGATAACCAATGTCTTCCAAGCCAGCCACTCACATTAATGTGATTCAGTTCATCTACTGGAAAACCTCTGACGGATGAATCACAAACGCAGACTGATGTCTGCATAAAGTGCCGAGGCCAAGTAATTGGCTAACTCTGAACCATATCTGGCAGGTCAACATAACAGAACTGCTGCTACACATGCTAAACCTCTTCTCTGTGTGTTTGGAAACGTTGCATACCAGCTGTCCATACTGTCCCTATGCTGTGTGTGAATTAGCGAAGCTTTAAGAGACCGTTCCACTTAAAAAAAAAAAAAGAAATCAAAATGACTGTCCTTGTCAATTTTGTTTTATATTTAGCTGCTTACAATTGTGTTTCCATTATTTTTTTAATAACATTTCCCAAATTAAGCTTGAATATTGACGTTCAAACAGTTTGAATCAAACTTCTATGTAGGTACACCAGGAATACACTGTTGTATGTATCAAGTCTGCATCATCTAGGGCTGTAAGGGCACAGCCTGTCACCATTTCACATAATTATATTAAAAAGTAACGAAGAAAGCCTTTGTGTGCAAGGATAAACGTTTCCTGTCTCTGTCCCCATTTCTCTCACAAGAGGAACCTAATAGACAAGAACTGCGCCGGGGCTTACCTGTTTGAATGAAGCTCCCCTCACGCTACATTCCACAAACAGTGCTCCAGGTTTAAATGTCCCGTCCTCGCAAGCACCAGGAGACGCCAAGGCACCCCAAGCTCCGCTGCACAGCGCCGTCCACAGGAAGTGCAAGCACTATTTTGTGTCCCGACCCGGACCAGACCCCAGGCGGCGCGCACAATTAACCCGGACGCCTCCGCCCAGCGTGCAGTCAACCTTGCAGAAGCTCGTGCGACGTCACGGGCCTATGCTAGGTGGTGGTGGCGGCGTGCGTACGCTGCAGGCAGCAGTTGCAAGCAACAGGTGGCGGTGCGCATGCGCTCGTACTTCAAACATGGTCGCGTGAGTGGCACTGGTGGCCCATTGCAGTGGCCTTTATAATTTATTTGGGGACACTGACACTACTGTAACAGTAGTGTCAGATTCCCCAAATAAATTATAAAGACCGCCGCAACGGGCCACCAGTGCTGCGCGACCGCCACCCCAAAAATAGTGCCGCCTGGGGCGGACCGCCCCCCTCTTAGCTACGCCCCTGGAATCAGGTGAGTGAGATGGGGCGTGAGAAGATGGGATGAAATGGGAAAAGGGAGGGTGGGGAAGGGAGATGCAATGGTGACTGAAGTGTAATGGATGGAATGTGATGGGAGAATGGTGGGATGGAATGCAATGGGATAGGGGATGGGAAAGTAAAAGGGAAGGGGTGGTCTTTGGGATGGGCTATGATGCGAGGTGATGTGATGAGATGAGGAGAGGGTAGGTGGGGTTGGGGTTTGATCTTTTAGCGTTCGGATGGGATGGATTGAGAAGATGGTGAGGTGGGATTTGATGCAAATGGGATGGGGTGGGGTGAGATGTGAGGGAAGAAATGAGATGTGAGGGTAAGGGATGAGATGGGCATGGTGGGGGTTTGGTTTGATGGGACAGGGTAGGGTTGTGGTATAGGGTGGGACAGGAAGGAGTGGGCCAGGGTGGAATGAGGTGTGATGAGAAGGCAGGGTACAGTGCTGCATGGTAATTGTTACTTCAATGCTGCACACTGGAGAACTGAATGTCAGCCTTGGATACATGGAGAATGTGAGCACTTTTCAAAAACTTCAAATAAATAAGAGTTATTGGCACCTGAAGCATTACTACAATAACAGTAAATTGGATTTTTTTTCAAATTAAATAACATATTCTATAATTACTTACAGAGTGCTCTGGTTATCAACCTTGAAAGGATGAAAGGCTAAGATCCACTTTACTGCGATTCAAACTTCTGACCTGCAGGTAAAACTAGAGGTCTTAACTTGCTGGGCCTTCTTGCTGGCTGCGGACGTATTACCACTGCTCCACCCACTCCTTCCGCATCGTAGTGCAGTGTGTGCACATTTTGAAACATAACTAATCAGTCCAGAAAGAAGTGTGGAGGAGCTATTCAGTTTCACAGTCCCGCAGGTTTTATATTACTAAAAAGAGAGAACGCACATATTAGCCCCACCTTCAGGGGCTGGAGCCTACTTCTGCTGCTAAATTAGCTGGGGTAAGGCTGGTTTTGGATATTCGCGCTGAAGAGGAGAGAAAGAGTTGCTTTGCTGCAGAAGGCGCAGGGCCTGCGCCACTAAAACATTTTAGCAATGCAGTGATCCAACCTCACGAGTGGGCGGTGGGGAGGGCAAAAGTTTAAGCATTATCAAAATTTCACAGGCACTTTTGTAAAATGCGAGGCATTTTTACAAAAGTGTTGGTTGATATTGTGATTTTTTTTGCAATCATGACATCCTGAAGGGTTTTATTTACACCTTAAACAATAAGCATGCTAAATCTATTCATCGGTTTCTATGAAATGGTGAATGCAATTCATCCCGAAAGTTTCCAACAGTCAGTTTATGTGGCATTTAACCGTTTTCCTATGAAATCACATCCAACCCTGTGGAGCAGGTAGGCACAGACTATGGCTGGTGCTTTGAAGAGACAGCCATTGTCACTTGGTGCTGTGTATCTGTGAAAGCATGCAGAACTTCCACAGATCTGACCCAGTGATGGCTCTCTGTGATCTCACTTCCAAGCAATCACCTGCTCGCACACAATCACCAGGCCTCCGGTCATCTACTGCATGCATTAGCTAGGCTGTGAAACAGTGGCGGTCTGTAGCCAATCAGTTCATGGACTTTCCAGTGCATCACACGTGAAAAACTATTTCAAGATGTTATGCACCTACCACATGTTTACTGCAGAATGTGTAACGTCATGCATATGGTTGCTAGATATCACAGCTCAACACTGACACACAGGTTCACCATAAACCCATGGCAAGTTTAATTCAAGAAACTAAAGAAGCTATAAACATATCACAAACACACCCTCCTTCACCCCCACTCAGTGGAGTGTGAACACGGAAGCACATTGGAGCAACTGTGCTTATAGCAGAACTCACAAAACGTATTTTTTTTTTTTTGGCATATTTATATAGCGCAAACTCGACCCGAAGGTATTAGAGCCAGGGCCGGCTTATGTGCTGGTGGCGCCCTGTGCGACAATGTTTGTTGGCGCCGCCCCAATGACCACCTCCACCACCATAGGTATCTCTCGCTAGCACCCTTTAACAGTGACCAAGTCTCCATAACCACACTCTCTCAGATGCACTGAATTAGTTATAGCGCCACTCATACCAGTGTAGGCTGTCCGAGCACTTTGCATCACACACACATTACACAGAGACAATCAATCATACGCGTGTAAATCAGTGTAGGAAATGTTACATAAGCCAAAGGACTAAAAGTGTAGGAGTCACATGTCATCCATACTGATAGGTAGTATAGTTTAAGAGTTCTTGGTGTGGAGAAGTACAAACTCCGAGGCGAAAATGAAACCGCATAGTTGGGAGTTTTCTTTAATAATAAGAATCGATTTCAAGCCAAATTAACCCTTTTTGCAACATTAATTAATGTTCTAATAATGTATACTTTGCAGTCTGTATGCAGTTCCAGGATGAAAGTTAATATCTCACTGTTCTATATTAGGACTTTAAGTTATAAATTGCAAGTAACAAAAGGATGTCTCTTTTGAAAGGAGTAACCTGCTGATCTGTTTACATCATACCCACTCTGTAATCTACTTGGTACACGTTATTTGCAGCAGGCATATTAACCCTCTGCACTAACCACCTAAATCAAAACCTCAACTATACAAAATGCGGATCTCTCGCCAGGAAGGTAATTAATCACACGAGTTATCTTGACATTTATGTGAGGCCTGGTAATTGGGGGGGGGGGGAGAAAGAGAAACGCTGCAGCAGGTGCTTCAAAAGCAATAAACTTACAAACACGGCGCCCCCAGGAAGCCAGCAGCACCTGGTGTGGTGACCTCGAGGCTCGAACTCTAGTTTCCAGCACCAAAGGCGGCAGTTTAGTCCGGCCGACGGACCACATCCTCTCCCCTTCATCTAACATCACTTACTTGCGCCCGGTGTTCTCAGAAAGTGCCGTGGAGGGTCCTCTGGTCTCTGCCCTGCCTGTAGTCCACGTCCCGTCGTCCCCGAACAATTAACTGCTTCGAGCCTAGGGCGGTACATCGCTTTACCTAGACTCGCAGATTTGTATTGTATCTCCTCTCTGCCTGCAGCTCCGTCGCCGTCGGCCTGCCACCACCTCCGCCCGGATCGTGTCAACCTAGCAGAAGCGCTCGTGTCCTTCGACGTCACGGGCCTATGCTAGGTGGTGACGGTGCGCATGCGCTTGCATTTCAAAGAGGGCCGCGCGCGCGGCACTGGTGGCCCGTTGCGGCGGCATTTATAATTTATTTGGGGACACTGACTGACGCTACTCTAACAGTAGTGTCAGTGTCCCCAAATAAATTATAAATGCCGCCGCAACGGGCCACCATCGTCACGTGGCTGCCGCCCCAAAAATAGTGCCGCCTGGGGCGGACCGCCCCCACCGCCCCCCCCTAGCTACGCGCCTGGATTTACCCACCCTCCTCATGCAGCTGGTAGCGGAGCGGGGTGCTCATATAGCGGCCTGTGATGACCATCTGCAGGTGGTGAACTGGAGAGGCCACCGTGGCAGACGCGGCTGAAGCCCTCCTGGTGCCCCCGGAAAGCAGGGTTCTGCATATACGGGAGTAGAGCAGAGGGTCACAGGCCACTGCTGCAGGGCAGTTTGTGCGATCCGGTGCCTGCGCCTTAGGGTGACCAACTGGCATGGGTGCGAATTCAGGACAGTGAGTGTAAAAATTCAGGACAGAGGGTCAAAATTCAGGACAAAAAATCAGGACATTGTGAGATGTAAAGTGGCACTCATAGGTGAACTAAATGGAGGATTGCTGTAATGAACCAACTTTAGGGAACACATTATGGGTGTTTCAGCAAGTGGAACTTAAAATATGGAATCTTGCTTTGCCAATGGGGGCTTCGCAGAGAGTTGCACTAGCTGACGGAAGTCACAAAGGTGCTTTTCCCTGCAGCTTTCTTAAAGAATCTACTGTCAATACACTATTACATAGTTTATTTTTGACGCCATGCCTATTGCTACAATTACTATATACATGTCAAGCACAGCTATTGGCACTATGAGGCTCTCCCTAAAACCTTACACCTAAAACAAAACATGCAAACATTTACAATTACTAGTGAAACATTCAAGTAGCAGTTGGGTGTCCCTCAAAATGCCATATGCATGATGTATAGATCCCACACGTAAGCACACAGCAAATACAAAATAGTAACATATAGGCAAGGGAGTAGCCAGAAAATGTAAACACCTCCCACTTTGAACTGAAGCTCTTATGGCACCAAGAAAGCAAAGCAAGCCATCACAACCCTCCCCGGAAGAGCTCTGTTGTCCAAGGATCTAGCCATTCATCCTTCCATCAAACCTGTGATGTCCACCATTTCAAATTTACATTCTGTCATCCATTCATTCTTTCATCAATCATTCAGTCTTTCACCATTCATTCTGGCCATCCATCGGTGTGCCCATCTATATCCAAACCTTTTCAATCATATCAAAACATATCCATTGTCTATCCTTCCATCCATCATTTCACTCATCCATCCATTCACTAATCCATCCTACCATTTCACCCAATCATCCTTTCGCTCATCTATCCACTCTTCCACCCATCCATCCAACCATTTACCCTTTCACCCATCCAGCCTTTAAAACAATAGGAATGTACATTTGTCAGGTTTCAAGCTCTGTGAAATGTGCATAATGGGTGCCCGTGTGAACTAGGACGACCCCAGTACATAATTCACTGAAAAAAACAAACGACATAAAGTGCACTTGTAAAGCGCACATTCATTCCGAAAAGTTAGTTGGCGCAGTATACCCGATATGTTAGACTCCTTACACAAATTCATTATCATAATTTTATCGACCTTGTGAAGATAGAAGGCTGAAACAGCAGCATGAGATTAGGGCACCTAACACTTTTACACGCGTTCCCTGAAAAACGATTGCATCCTGTTATGTTGAATAAACCGAAGTGCACAAACATGCGTAACACTTCAGACACAAATGAAACACATCCGGGGTGTTTGTGGATTCTTGTGCATGAGCTAGGAATCCCAAAAGTTACAGTGTAGTGGGGCGTCCCTGCATGCTTCTTTACCTTTCCAGGAATGAAGAGGGTGGTTCTAGCCTTTTATGCACAGCCAGTTGCGGAGTGTTTGCCTCTGTGATTTGAGCGAGCAGGCTGGAGAGAAGGGACAGCCTGCAGCCCTTGAACGCTAGCGTGCCTGTTTGGGAACTCGACTCACTGATAAACAGCCTTTCAGGAGCCTTCCCTGCTCAGCTTTTTTTTATTTTAGACAAAACTGTGTGATAAACCAGCCTTAAAATGATTGAACTTTTATTCGAAACACGTTACAGCCTCTGTTAATTTTCAAATGTTGCACATGTGTTAGCTTTCAACATGTGCCAAAAGAAGAGAGAGATGGCCTCCGACCCTGTGGCCAGCAACATGCTTCTGGCGAGATGTTTTGGGAATCGCTCCTCACTAGCTGTTAATGTTGCCGCCGCTACTGTGCAGGAGGAGGGCACCACATGCTGTAACACCCCAAACTGCCCATTGTCATTCTGCATGTGGCAATCAGCCGCATCCAGAATGACAATGGGCGGTTGGGCTGCTGCTGTGCTTCGAGAATGAGTGCCAGGTCGCCACACCTTGGAACTGAGGCCTCTCGCAGGGGAACAGCTCTGCTCCCTGCTAGGGCCAGAATTACGGACAAAAGGCGTCCGTAAAAAGGATCCTCACGGACAACGGACATGAGGTCCAAATTACGGACGGTCCGTGAAATTTACGGACGGTTGGTCACCCTACTGCGCCTTCTGCAGCCACCCTCATGATGCATGCGCAGGCGCGGCCTGCAAGAACTCATAACACCCCGGTGACTGCCAGACCCACGCGCACTCCCCCCAAAGGAGCCTGACACACAATGGGAGATGTCCACCGCTTTTAAATGAACCAGTGGGCTCCTTCGAGTAGCCACCTTACACACACTAGCGCCTTGAAAACCTCTCAGGTGTACAAACAAGCACCGGACCAGCTTTGCAGTGTAAACACCCAGGCACAGCACTTCAATAAACAGGCAATGTAATTGCAGCGCCGACCCCTCGGTTCAAATGTAAAAAATAAAAGCCACACCAAAGAAGAGTAGTCAGGCGGGTGATCTGCTTGTGAGGAGGAGGGAGTGGAACCAGTCGCGCTTGGCTTTGTCCTGTTTCGTTTTCCTGCTTGTGCTGGCTCTGCCTTCCTCCGTCAATTGGCCCGTGTTGCAAACATTAAAGTAACTCCTTCTGCATAAAAAAGATGTTGTATGCGCATGCGTTCTGGACAGGATAGGACACGTCAGGCAAAATATAGTGCGAACTCACCCAGCCAATCCCAGGAGAAAACAAGCCTTTACAAATGCAATAGGACTCATAATCACCCAAAACCCATTGCATTGTAAACAATAGTGGGGGCGTCCAAGAATGTACAAATGGGAGGGGCGGTGGTGGGCAGAGAAGTCACAGACTGTGGGAGGGAATGCGGGAGGCAGGGGAACAAAATCGTTTTTCAAGTAAAGGGGCCGATAGCCATGGAAGGAGAAAAATGACGACATGGCCGTCAGGAGGCAGGATTAAGTTGCCGAAAACCAATCAGAGAGCAGCATTTACAATTTCGGCCAATCAAAAAGATAGGCGGAAAGTGGGCGGAGCTTCCCCCGCGATACTGTATACAGCATCTCTCGACGAGACAGCGCATGCGCTGCCTATGCGAGACCTACAAAAAGGACATTATAAAAAAACAATACCCTAATAAAACCCAAACAAGTTATTGAGAACCACCAAAAAAACTAAAGGAGAACTTAACTCCAGTAAGCCCGCAGTGGATTGGGAACTGGTCTTGGATGCATTCAAGACTCTTCAGCCAATTTCTGATTCACACAGCTGAAGGCCGTGCAAAGTAGAGGTAAGGCACCTGTGATGGTTTAGGCACAGGGCATACCCAAATAGCATATGCAGCTGGAGTTGGCTGCCCATCGTTGGCTCCACAGAGTCAAATCATAAAGAGTAAAGGAATTCAATAAAAAAGTCACAGTTAAAAATTGGCTTATGGTCCCGCTACAAATATTAAAAAATATTGGAAATCAGCAGTAACGATATGCAACTCACTGTACGAATTACATACAGAAGCATGGGGACTTGCTGAATTAATTGGCAGTATATGCTATAACATAATGATATCAAGACCATTTTGTGTTGAAGCAGAAATAGTGAGTTCCTTGAATTATCTCTTCCTACTCCCATCAGTGACCATAGAACATAGAGGGGGAGTATGTATTTCATAATATTATGTCCTAATTTTTTCACAATTGTATTTCATAATTGTGGGCACCTTTTAAAAGCACCCAGCACATAACACTTAGGGCCTCATTACAATGTCGGTCGGAATCGGGACCGACCGACTCGTGGTCAGCGGTTCCTCCCAACCGATTACGATGCGACCGAACACTGTTCGGTCAGATTCCCATTGAGTCCTATGAGAGCCTGTGTTCTCCCCGACAACACAGGCTCCTATGGGTGAAATGGGGGGTGTGCCAAAAACGTTGCACCCTGTCGCAGGCAGGCCATGATGCCTGCCACACAATGCAGGGCTTTACAGGGGGGTCCCTTAGGTACCCCCTCAGCCCCCAACCGGAGGCCGCAGGATGAAGGGGGCCCTGCCAAGGGCCTCAAATTCACTTTCCGACAGCCTTTTCGTGTCGGACAGGCTGACTTGGAAAGGTTGGTGGAAACCGAAATCATAATCGCTCGGTCGGAAACACAGTCATGACGAGGTCTGCCATACTAGTTACTACAGCAACATTTCTCCTATGCACTCTGTAAAAGAGGGGTCAGCAGACTCCTAGATTTGAAATGGTCAACTCATACTGTGGTTGTAAGCGTGGCTCCATGGTTGTATATCATGGTGCTCATATCAGGAGGCCCAGATGAAGGTTTGTACATGTGAATAATGCATATCTGGCAGCCTCTTGTCTTAGAATTGTGGGTCACTTGAAGTCTTTAAGAGGGTTATCCCGTTAAGGTGTATAACAAATAAACTCTATTATGGAGAGCTTTCAAGGTTTCAAAAGTGGGTTATCCCTTGGAATTCAATGAAAGTGTTTTAGATGTTAGGTATGTTAATACTGGTAAAAACTGAGTAACCTCTAACAGTGTGTGGGGAAAGATTATGTGCATTATTCATTATCACATGGTTGGTGCAAAATGCAGCACAGATATAGCTTGTTTAAGTACTTGAAGTCCAGAAAGTCTTCAGTTTCACAATGCCTGTATGACATCATCAGTAATGTCATCAATGATGTCATTTGAGATGTCATTGGTGATGTCCTCAATGATGTTATTTAACATGTAATATATGAGACCATAAGCAGAGCAACTTAACGTTAGTTAACTAAACTACCACTTAGGAATTTCTGTGTGCTTTGTTTTTTAAATGTTAGTTATTCTCTCTGTTCAACTATATCAGTAATTATATAGTTTCAATACATATTTATAATGTCACTTTTTGACATAACCTGACATCTTATTAGATACCTAACTATTACAGCAGAATGGGGATTGGCTGCATGGCCTAACCATCCTGAGCGTGGAAAAGGTCTCATGTGCACAGTATTTTTGTTTTAATTTGAGTGCCACAATACTACTGCGGTACAGCAGTGGGGTAATACCATGAGAGATCTGCTGTACCACAATAGAGTCCACAGCAGTACCACTATAACAGCGACAAAATCAGCTTAGTTTTTTATTTTAATTAGTAGAGGGGTCCTCATGCCCTCCCACTCACATGGACCTCGGGTCAGTGTGTGCTCACTGCCTCCTTATGGGCCCTTTTTAAATCTTTTTCAGGACTCTAAATCCATGACCCCTGTAATGGCAGCTGCAAAATCTTTCATGTGTCTGGTAGTCAATCTGATTGTTTGAGTAGCCCATTGGACCACTACCCGTCCCACTGTACCAAAATGGCCAACAGGAGAAAAAGGTGACTTGACCAATAATGTCCGAGTATTTTCTGAACTTTGGTCCCGCTATACTCCAACAGTTACATAGTTCAGGAGTACCACGGGACCAACCATACAAATATTAGTAAATTTTTCTAAGGAATAACCTCTTCATGCCCAACCCAAGCCCCTCTTTAATTGCTACTTTCTATAAAACAACCAAAACGGCTGAACGGAAGTGCTCCAAATTTCTCAGAAAGAATGATCTTTACCCAGAAAGCATGCCTTTTGTGTTTTGGTGTAAATCTGTTTAGTTGTTTTGGAGATATTATTAAGGTTAAAAATGTATAAGTCTATTAATAATTGGGCTTAAATTAAAAAAATCATGATTGACTAAAGAGGCTATTTTGGGGCACGCTGTCTGACTGGCTTGCTGCAACATGAACAGAAATGTTGCAGCAGCCATTTCAGGACTGAGGGACTTGGTTCCCTGTCGTGAACATATTTTTTTTTACAGGACCTAAGGATACAAGCTAAGGATACACTGACCTCCTAGCCTTCTATGGGGCTCCCGGAGGGAGCATCCCTGGGGCCAAAATAAAAGCAGAAAAATGAAAAAAGACAGGCTGTCATCTTTGTTCTTATTCCCCCTAGAGAGGGCCATGGGCTGCAGGACAGTGAATCTTTGTTTTTTATAATAATTGTGGGGGTGGAGGCATTCATGGGGCCTCCTTCTCTGAGCCAAGCATTGGCCCCTGGGACCCCATCTCCTGGAGACCATTACAACTATAGGGTCCGTTGACCCAGGCATAAGTATATTGTCCTGGGACCCCATCCCATGTGGCCACAATGGATTGCCATGGGCAGGAGCCAAAAATAAAGCCTCCTCCTGTTGGGCAGGAGCACAAAGAAGTCTAAACCGCTCCCGTGCCGGCATATAAGGATGGGTGCTGGCTGGGGAGCTGGTGGGGACCCAGGTGGCTTGGTGCTCCTCCCCCGTGCCCCCCATGGATACCCTGAGTTGAGGGGACACAGGTGAGACCAGGGCACCCACCAAATATATAATGAAAAAAAGAAATGCATGCATTGGTGAGTCCACACAAAAGGAGAGCAAAGCGGGTATCCTTTCATTAAATAGCCACTGCTCCAGAGAAGAGCACACCATAATGGCCTGCAAGACCTTTTTTTATGGCATTTGTGGTACCCCAAGGAAGGATAGACGCCCCACCAACTATTATTTTATGTGTTTTGTGGGGCTGAATGGAGTGCAGAAGCCCCCAGGAATATTTTTTCTAAAAATCGCAATAACATGTTTTAAGCACTCTGTGCTGGAGCCCAGTGCTTGTCAGCTGGAGTGTGGAGATCTATTGTGGTTAGTCCCCGCAGCATTATGTGGCCTGGAGAGTGTTAAAGACAAACTTAAACTGATCTTTATGGTTGTTTTGATTAGGACTACTTTAGTTACAATCTTTTAGTGACAATGACTGTAAATTAACAATGCAATGTGAATATTCCTAATGAATACATTGGATTATTGCATTGATCCTGTTGCTTTTAATGGTAAATTATGACCTATTGCTCATTTACTTATGTGACCATTTGACAAAGTCAATAGGCCTGCATTATATATGTTGTATTGTTTTGTAATTGTATTTGTAAAGAACTTACTACCCCTAATGAGGTGTTGAGCACATTTCGGTGAGTAGCACACTACTCCGGGACCCAAAAAGAATTTGTGGTAGATTAGTATAGTGAAATTTAAGTTAATTTGAGCAGTGGACATGTGAGTCTGTTAATTGAATTGAAAAGTATAATAGGGGGATAGAAGATGGAAGAGCCTAGAAAGTGTTTATTGGGAGGTTTGGAATGAGTATAAGGAGAGATGGAGAAGGGAAGAATCTCTAGAATTGGATTAGGGAGATAATAGTAGTAACATGTGTTTTGGAAAGATTCAAAGGACGGATAGGTGAGAAAAGAATTTAGAAGGGTTCTTTGGGAGATCATGCTATTAAAATGAGGTTTACGGTGATCCAAGGAGGGATAGAGGATGGAAGAGTCTTGAAAGGGTTATTTTGGAGATCATAGTAATAGAATGAAGTTTATAGATATATAGATACTTAAGTACATAATATTACACATATCAAGAAATACACATATCTAGATACATACATATAATCAAATGAAATGTTTATATAGACTGGGATATACAGTACATTTGTGTTCAAGTATGGTGCTTATGTAGGAAAGAGCCAACTCTTGAGTAGTCTTCTGAAGATATGATAGTTATCTGCGGATCTTATGTTTGGGGGTTATGAATTCCCTAGTTTGGCTGTTTGAACAGAGAAAGATGTGCCATCTATGTTTTGTTTTCTTGTATGGTGGGAGTTTGAAGTGAGGTGCCAACCTGGAGCAGAGGTTCCTTTGTTGAATGAATGTATTTGGTGAGTTTATTCCTGATTAAAAGTGGTCCTGTTCCATGTATTGCTTTGTGGGTGATATAAAGCAGCTTGAATGTGAATCTTATGGCGACTTAAAATCTAAAAATCTAGAATCTAGAAACTATTCTAAACCGATCTTAACAAATAATTATAAAAGGGCAAAAAAACAACATTGAGAGGTACTCCTGATAAATAAAGAAAAACCTCAAGGAAACACTGACGTGTAACAACCTTTAATGCAGCATATAATCTCTTAAAACCTAGTACGTAAGAACTGGAGAATAGTAGAACAGCTGGCAAGATGGCGTCGGACTAGAGACCGCGCTCACCTCTTTCCTACCTGGATGAAGTGTGTCCCGTGTCTACAGCGAGTCGAGCAGCATGCGAGGGGTCACGAGTGGTGGCCGAACTTGTGATACTCTTCTGTGCCCCGGACCGACTTCTTGGTACAGCGGATGTGGGGCGTACACCTGCGGGAGATCCTGCAGGAGAATGGGCTCCGGCAAAGGGCGCTGGGAGTCTCTCACACAGCTCCTGCTCACGGCCGTTGCTGGGGGCGGACGTGCTTACGCATCTGTGTGGTCACCAGGGAAATGCTATGCATTCCCGGAAGAAGCAAGAAATTCAATGGGAGCTCGGGGAAGACCGAAGCTGTGAGTAACTACAGCAGCTATGGGGAGACAAGAGGGGTCTGACCCCAAACAGGACAGTAAGAAAAATGACCCACGTCCCACCAGAGCTGATAAGCCGGTCAAAACATTATCAGAGAAAAACAAACCCCCGGCGAAAATAAATATGCGGAGAACCAAAACGCCTTGTGGGACCGAAAAAATTCAACCTACGATAACAACATTATTTTATCCATAAGTGATGGCAAAACTATCACAAAAAAAGGAAAGCGGAATGGAAAAAAATGGTAATGGGAACCCAGAGACTGATTTAACGATTACAAAAGATGGTAGCCCACTGCCTGAGGATGCACAGACGATGGGGTTAACTATTGACTCAGTGGAAAACACAGAGAAAATTAAGGTGACAAATGACCCAAGTGCAATGCCGAAAGATAAGATAGATGAACAAGCATTTGTTATATGCAAGCACGTTGATAAGGTTGGCATCCCAGAGGTATCAGATGTATATGGCAATTTACTACGCCCCCCACAGTGCAGTGGTTAAGGGGCTGATTGATCAATGCGAACTGTATCATGATGCAACAGGAGAAAAGTTATTCTCCCTTACAGAAGATTCAGAGGTGTCGGATAATAATATGTCTAGTAGCAGTAAGGTGGAGGAGGGCTCATCCTCAGATGGTAGCACCCCAGTGGAAAAAGGTTCTACAACCAAAAAAGAATCCAAACGGATTTCAGAGGGAAATTCCCAATAAAAGACCTATAAAGAACAAGAACTAGGTGAAGAGATGGGTTGGGACTATTAGGCATCATCAATAGTGTCCCCAGAGACACGAGATGAAGAAAGGAGGCTCTCAATTGCCCAAGGGAGTGAATCAGAGCAAAGTAAGGGGAGGGCTCCCCCGAGCCTTCGTTGGCTTTGATTTTACAATCTTTGAGAACTTTCCAAGACGACGTCAAAGCGGATAACCGACAAGCAAGACATGCCACTGAAAACCTGTAAGGATCTCTACGGAAAGTGGGAAAGATTTGCTCCGATATTGCAGAGCCGATGAGTTTGGTAGAATCACGGACAGATGTATTGGAAAAAAACAGTAGAAAACATTCAGGTGCAGTCCAATCTTCAGGACAAAACTCTCAAAGATGTAATGTGGAAAATGGAGGACTATGAGAATCGGCAGCGCCGGAATAATCTGCGGCTGCTTGGGGTACCTGAGAACCTTGAGGGGACCGACACAAGGAAATTTGCGGTTAGGATGTTGAAGGAATCGCTACCAGAACTATCATCATGGGACTGGGATAAAGAAGTGCAAAGGGCGCATCGATTTCCACTAAATCCATCCAAACACGCTGCAGAAGCAAAAGTACTACCCCGGGCAATATTAATATACTTTGGTAACTTTTCACTCCGTCAGGCTGTTTATGATTTAGCTAGACCTAATGCCAAGAGACAATTTGAAGGGTTTGCTCTTTTTGCCAAGCCTGATTTTGCCCATGCGACGGCTGAGCGAAGATGGCGGCTCAGGCAATTAATTACCCCATTTCAAGAGTCTGAGGTGTTGGTATTTTTGCAAAACCCTGCCAAACTCAAGGTGGTTTATAAAGGGCAAAATTTCAGCTTTAACTCTGAAATACAAGCCCAAAAAATGCTGGATGATATTGTGAAAGAGCCTAGGGGGTCTAAAATTTGAAATCCGAAAGAAAAAAAATACTGTAAGGGAGTAAGAGAAATGTAACAGATAGCATCAAGAACAAACACGGGATGATGTAGTTTGTGGTATAGTTATATTCGCAGGAGGGAGGGAGGAGGGGTGGAAGGTTTCAGACGTCCTCACACAGGCTCATGCTTGAGCCTGGTTGCCTCGATGGTGGTGGGGGGAGGAGTGGTGGGAGAGGGTGGGGGGGGATGTTCAGACAGGTAAAAAGTAGGGGTATGATAAACTTATACAGTGTGACAGAGATTAGAAATTGGGGTATAACAATGTTTGGAAATAAACGGGGGTGTTTATTGACAAAAGAGGTGCATTTACTGCTGGAGGTCTATCTGTGTCAGGCACATGGCATCTTAAATGGGGGTTGTAAAAATTGTGTCTATCAACATATGTGGCTTAAATGATTTTTAAAAAAGACAAACGGTGGCAGTGGGGTTACAGGCAATGGGTGTCAATATTGTATGTCTTCAAGAGACACATATAAATGGTGCACAAATCCATGTTTTGAAAACACTGGGGTTCAGGGTGATAAGTGCAACGACACAGGGTGCCAAGGTGCGAGGGGTTGCGATTTTAGCTAAAGGCAGTGGGTTGTTGTTTAATAGAGCAAAAGCTGATAAATTTGGGCTTTGGGTAATTACGGAATGCCAATATGGGGCTGGACAGAAATTAATGCTGTGCTCTATATATGGGAGTAACTTAGACGATCCGGTGGTGTTGGAGGATGTTTCAAACAAACTTACCCATTGGCCTCTTCCATTGATGGTCTGTGGTGATTTTAATATCAATCTTCCCAGTGATTGGTCTATTGAGGTGGGATGGCAATATGTGGGGTGGAAACCTAGAGTATTTAAGGCACTGAGGAATATGTGTCAGATATGTGGATTAGTAGATGGTTGGCAGCTGAGGAAAACAGCAGACCCAGGGTACCCATATTTTTCTAATCCACTCCTCACCCACGCTAGATTAGATTATGTGTTCATCTCTAATTCTTTAAAACCAAGTTGTCTAATAGAGAAATTGCCTCGTGTGTTATCAGACCACAATCCATTAATATGTAGCCTAGAAGTAAAGCTGGTTAACCCTAACATAAAGTCTTGGACATTTGGGAGATCTTTGCTTGTAGATATAAGTTATTTACACACATGAGGAAATGGATTCCAAATTTCCTGGAAGATAACCTAGGGAGTACCACGATTGATGCAGTGTGGGATACTCTAAAGGCCGGAGTCGGGGGTGAAACATTACGATACTCCCTAAATGCTAATAAACAAGCCAGGCTAATTATGAAGACACTACAGGATAACTTGAGAAGAGCAGAAGAAGAATTGGTAAAGGCTGTGATAACAAATGAAGATCTAGAAAGAATACAAAGACAGGTAGCAATCGCCAAAGCGGCTATTTTTAAAGTATTTACCGATAAGTCTGTTAAAAAAGCTTTGCCACAAAAAGAGGTAGTTTATGAACTCAATGAGCAAATTGGCCATCAACTTGAGGTACGCACAAGACAACAGATCTCTCTAAATCTGATCCGAGAGATTAATGACCCTAAGTTGGGTCAATTAACTAATCCTGAATTTATAAGAGAAACGCTTTCGGGAGGATTTATAAAGATCTTTATGCAGCAGATGCTGTGTGTGGGCAGCAAGATATCGAAGACTATCTAGATTATATTTCATGGGAAAAATTTGAGGTGGAGGATCAGGAAAGTTTAGATTGTCTACCTGAAGAGGAGGACATTTTAATGACTATCAAAGGCTTAGCAAATGGTAAAGCAACTGGAACGGATTGTATTCCGTCCGAATTCTATGTCATCTTTATAGATCAATTAAAAACTATCCTGTCAGACTGAATGGTACATATTTTTAAGGGAGGCCAACCTCCGAGTTCCTGGTCAAGAGCGAAAATTGTGATCTTTCCCAAAAAGAATAAACCTGTAGATCAAATGGGCTCATATCGCCCAATAACACTTATCAATGCTGACTCAAAAATATACTCAAAAATGTTAGCCAATAGAATTGCATCTATCATACATAAAGTGATCTCCAAACAACAACATGGATTTGTTCCAGAGAGGTCCAACATAAATCATATTAAAAGAGTTATTGCCTTATTTGATGCCACCAATGTTGCAGGAGACCCTATGGCTCTGGTTTTACTATACGCCGAAAAAGCCTTTGATAGGGTCTCCTGGCAATACTTGTGGGTTAGCATGTCTAGGCTAGGAATTAGGGAGGGGTTCATTCAGGCAGTGCAGAGACTCTATGTTGATCCAACAGTGGCAGTAATGGTTAATGGTGTGCTGTCCGAAGCATTCGCAATATTCCGAGGCACGAGGCAGGGGTGCCCCTGCTAGCCGTTTTTCTTCGCGATCTATATCGATCCATTTATCCATAGTTTGGAAGAAAATGCCGAAATAACACCTATATGGTCACAAAAATATCCTACCAAACCCTAGCATATGCAGACGACATAGCTTTAGTAAACGCTGACCCAAATACCGCTATGAGAGCTATTGAAGATGAGGCCAGGAACTTTGGACAAATCTGATTATGCATTCAACCAAAGTAAAACACAGATAGTTTTGAACGTCAAAACAAAAATGAATGCTAAGTGCATTGTAGAAACAGCTACATATTAGGTGTGTGTATATCTGCTAATCTAGATAATGTGGTTGAGCTTAATATGGAGCCTCTTATAGATACGATGCGGAAAGATCTTCAACGTCTTAATAATTTGCATTTATCCATTAGAGGCAGAGCTAAAGTTATCAAGATGGTGTTTTTCCCAGAGATTTTATACCTGTTTAGAGCAATTTGCCTTGAATTTACGACACATTGGTTTAAAGTAATTTAGCTGACGTTTTCTAGATTTATCTAGGCGTACTCACAACTACGGCGTGGTTACATAGCTCTTACTCTATCCAGGGACAGGGGAGGGTTGGCACTCCTGAATTTAAAGGTATATTAGTGGGCGTTGTTGCTACTCTATAGTAGGGAGTTATTACAGAATGAAAGGGAGAATGTACGGCCTGATGCAACTCCATCTATTTTTGAACTGGTGTTGGGAAGGGAGTGTTGTGGCTGTATATGGTGTCAACTGTATGACAGCTTTTACAAAAAAGTTTGATTTAAAACTCTCTTTAGCGTGTTTAAAGCATGGAGTGCAATAAGAAGAATGTTTGGGATCGGCAGAATTTCATTTAACATGCCTTTAGCAGATAATCAAATTCTCCCGGCGATTTTTAGAGAAACTTGTATGCGCAAATGGAAGAATGCGGGGATTGTCCAGATCGGTTGTTTCTTCACCCCTATAGGGATACAATCCTTTGAAGAACTGGAAAAGGATTTTAATTTAGACTGGCGGGATTTTTTTAAGTACCTTTAAATTATAGATTTTATGTTGCGGAAGGTGGGGGGAAAGGTACACTTTGAGAAAGTTGAAATTATTGAAAAATTACTTCAGGCTAAAATATACACTATTGGTGAAATATGCACAGTTATTAATGCTGCACTGCCAGATGATCTGGATAAATTCTCATTGAAGTGGCAGGAGAATGTAGGGATCTCTAATGAGGAATTTAATTATGCATATGAAATGTTACAAACTATTTTAATGTCTACGAGATTACAGTCTCAGTTTTTTAAAACGTGTTTTTCTTTGTATTACAGCCCTAATAAAATTGCTAAATAGGGAATGCTGAGTGAACATTCTGCCCGAGATGTGCAACGTTTAAAGCGGATTGTGTTCATACCTTTGCATCTTGTGTTGAGTTAACAAAACTGAAGAAAGATATTGAAAAATTCTTGACAGAGGTGTTACAAACTGAAATAATCTTGACCAATGATGTCATCTTATTAGGGGCTGCGGATCCTAATGATGCAAAAATAGGACATGAATTAATTTTTATTGCTATGGCAGTATTGAGAATGTGTATTGCATCCCCTTGGCTGGATTCTAATGCTCCATCTTTTCAACAATGGCTAGCTAGGATGCTCGCAATCTTCAATCTGGAAATGGCTATATATAAACATAAGAGCAGTAAATTACGCAGAAGAGGGGGAAAAACATGGACTCCCTTGCTCGAGTGGAGTCATTCTCAAGGTATTGAGTAGGGTAAGGAGGTTTATACTCCCCATCAAAAGTAGGCATGTACAAAAAGAAGAGAATTTTGTAAACTATTATGTTGATTTTCAGTTGATGAAATTAATGTTTAATACCCTATTTAAACATGTAATGAAGCTGTAAATTATACCTGTCTGATGGGGGGGAGGGGGGGAACTAAGGGGGGGTCTTTTTGGAAAATGAATAAAGATTGTTTAAAAAGAACTGGAGAATAGTAAACTCGGGCAGTTTGAATTGGCCTATATCACACTTCGCCCATAAAAGACAAAAGATCTTTAGGGATCATCTAATTCACACCAGACCAAAGAAGAAAGTTGTAAGGCAGGAAACAATTTCAACAATGCTAGGACTTCTTCCCATTGCAGGACACTATCCATGTGGCACCGGCTCAGTTTGCACACAAAGCTGAAAGAAACTTACTACAAAAAGAACAGCATTGGGTCTACTGTTTAGGCACAGCCCACAAAGGACTCAATGACAATATTCCTTGGGCATTAGTAATTGGAAATGGGCTCCCATCAAAATTACATACTTCCCCGGGAATAGAAAACATTGTTTCACAACATTAAGAGCACATCACATATATTTCGATTTGTGACACCTACATTCAACCACCATTTAATTTGTGATCACTCTTTAAGATAAAAAGGTTCCATTACACCTTTAGAACCCAATGATTACATGGAAGTACAATTTTAATGACTTTAAAATAGTGCATGAGTTAGTCGCTAACACTGATACCCCAGGGGTACAAGTGAACTTCAACCTCGGTTATTAGATCGGATAAAATCATTCTAAGTCCCCGGAGGCATGACAAAACTGCTCTAAGTCCCCTAGGGTCATGATTGAAAACTGCTCTTATCTTTCTGTTTTTTATTTTTTATCTCGATAAATGATACCTGCATTCAACTACCATTGAATTCATGATTATTCTATAAGATAAAAATGTTCCATTACATCAGTAGAGCCGAATGTTTAGACAAAAGTACAATCTTAATGACTTTTAAATAGTACATGAGGTGGTCCCTATTGTAGATACCCCAGGGGCACCAACAAACATCAACCTCTGTTTCAAGATCAGATAGCCTCATTCTAAGTCTACCAGGGGTACGACAAAACCACTCTAAGTCCCCAGGGTCATGATTAAAAACCCACTCCCATCTTCCTGTTTTACCGATTGGGAACACTGCTATAAAAGCTGGCAGCTTCCCCCACTTGCTTTAAGATGCAGGCTGGAGATTACGTGTCGCTGAGTGCACACTGAAGAAATAAGGTTAAGGGGAAACTACAACTGTAGGGTGACTCACTAAACCTCTCCACAATAGGTGGAGTAATTTGAAACCCCTTTAACGCCTTTATCTATTTATAACTCTCCAATCTCCACTTTTTATAGCTTCTCCTCTCTGATAAAAGTAATAGTAATACTGCGCCTCTGCCCAGACCTATGAAGGCCTTCTAAAACAGAACCTAAGGTGCGCCGCAGAAGCCTTACAAGACAGTTTTCTACCAGTTTCTAAAGGGGCACTAACTGAAAAATGTTTACTACTTCACTCCCTTAAAAAACAACGTAAATAACATTGCGGTCACAGATTCCTTTACCCTTATTGTTAATTTTCAAAGCATTGTCTATGTTTACATCTACCTAAGCTCAAACTCATAATTTCGAAATACAGTGAGATCTACACAGCATAATGAATTCCCTAGTTTGGCTGCTTGAACAGAGAAAGATGTGCCATCTATGGGTTTTTTTCTTGTATGGTGGGATTTTGAAGCGAAGTGCCAATCTGGAACAAAGGTTTCTTTGTTGAATGTATTTGGTGATTTTATTACTGATTGAAATTGGTCCTGTTCCATGCATTGCTTTGTGGGTGATATAAAGCAGCTTGGGTGTTGACCTTCTGGCAACTGGTAACCAATGTAGTGCCCTCAAGGAAGGGGAGATGTGGGCTTGTGGCTTTATATGTAGCAGTCTGGCAGCATAGTTCTGAATCTATTGTAGTCTTTACAGAGTTGATAAAGATGATCCGTGGAAGAAGCCATTGGTGTAATCAAGTTTAAGACAGTACAAGAGATAGTGGCTTGGACCTTGTGTGGATATCCCAGGTCAGAGGAAGATACGTTGCAGAGTTTTCATAATATAGAAGTTTGATATTGCTAATTTGTCTACTTGGGAATTCATTAATTACTTGAAGTCTGTGGTAATTCAAAGGTTTCTTACTTCCCTTGATATTTTAGGAAGTGGTTCTAGATTGTCAGGCCAGGAGCAAAGTGGGGCATAATTTTCCAATCGCCACATGGAAGCATTCAATTTGAGATGGCTCCATGCCATCCTCTGATCAACGGTTCTGAGCCAACTGGAGATTTGTGAGTTTCAAATGCCTTTGGGGATTTCCAATTTAAAGAGCATTTGTGTGTCATGTGCATAGTTATAGCATGTGAGCTGAAAATCATTGTTGATTGCCGGTAATGACTTCATGTAGATGTGGAAAAGCTTTAAAGTTTTCTCCCCTTGAAAAAGCCATTAATCCTGCTTTATTTAAAAGTAAACTCCCTATATTGTGATAGTGCTTCTGGATAAGAGGGTGAAATTGCTATTATAGGCTGTCATGACCCACTAGGGGTCAACTATAACTTGAGGGTATCACCAAAGGTATTTCTAGATACCTGTTGTACGTACTTGTAATTTAATGTGTAGTATTTAGTAGCATGTGAGTAATAAATGTACATTTCCATTTTACAAGAAAGAGCACTGAACGACCAATAACTTTTTCAGTGTTATTGTTGTGTGCCAGCAAATTAGAATTGTTAGCACACACTGCCTTCCTTGAGTAGCACTTGGACTGCTCTGCTTTCCTATTCTGAGGTTGTCAAGAGTTACAATGGGTTATTTGGGTCTCAGTAAGGAGACAATTCTGGACTTATTACTTGTAATAAAAACCCTTAGAAATTACTGAAAAACAGAGGTTAAAGTGATGCTTTAATTTGGTCTGGGAATAATATTTGACTTCATCAGTGATGTCATCAGTAATGTAATTAACATGACACAAATGATGTAATATTTAAGTTCCTAATCAGTGCATGGCGGGTGAGCGGAAGTAATAGCTCAATAAACTTTAGCAGGTGAATTTCTGTTTCTTTTTTTTTGTTTAAAATGTTATATTATAACTGATGTTTTGACCTATCTACATCGTAACTTTAATCTTTTGTTCTTTCAGTGAATTTTGTATGTGTATATATATATATATTCACAGATAAACCATAGGTTTCAGGGGTGTTATAGTTAGCTGCCCATTTCACTCCATAGAAATTCCTCCGTTATAGTTAGTTCTGCTAACTATAACTCACGCGCCCGCAATGCACTGCTGATGATGTCACATATTGCATCATTCATGACATGGTCAGTGACATCACTGATGACATCACTGATGACATCTCAAATGACATCACTGATGACATCATCCACTGAATGTGGTTTAGTTTAAAATTTAAATATGTATTATATATATACCAATCTGTATTGAAGATTGAGTGGATATATAACTGTCTGGATGGAGGATTTAGTAGCTGTCTGACTGTCTTTTTAAGTGAGTAATTAAAAGTATCTCACTTAATACATGGATTAGTAACGAAACTATGTGAATGTGTGCAGCACTGTCTCTGTTGTTGTATAACATGCTGCCTCCGTTGGTCACTAACTACATGAGTGCTGGCCGAATTGCACTGGCTACCCCTAAAGCAGCGGGTGGCTTTTAAGTCCCTCTGCATTGTATTCAAGGCCTTGCACGGACTCGGGCCCAGGCCCCTGCAAACCTTGTTTCAGTGGTATACTCCCACTAGAGAGCTTCGGTCTTCCTCAGCGTATCTGGTAAGGGTGCCCAGATACAATAAAGCCAGAACTGGGGGCAGATCCTTCAGGGTCGCAGCTGCCAAGTTATGGAACAGTCTGCCCATTAAAATACGTCAAACCCCCCAACTTCTCCCATTTAGGAAGTGCATCAAGACCTGGCTCTTCCCTTAGATCTCCCTGCCTTACCTACTCGTGCTCCTCTTCAGTATAGTATTTTTTCCTCAGCGCCAGGAAGCCTGCAAGGTATCAGCTGCGCTATATAAACAATCAAAATAATAATAATAGTGTGTATATTAGTTATTGATTAGTTGGGTGAGTATTTGTATGGGAGACTGAGTTTGTGTGTGGTTGGATGGGGTGTGTGTAACTCTATGCATAGATGTGTGAATGGTTGATTGACTAGGTGTATGGGTTTAAGAGTGCATGTGGAAACAGTTGTTTGGGTGACTGAGTGTATTTATTTGTGTGTTGGTGAGCGAATATATGTTTAGTTGCACATCTTCAACAAAGTAAAAAAATAAAAGGCATTGTACGTGAGAGTTGGTGTATATAAATAAGTTTGTGTAAGAGTCAGTGATTGTGAGAGTAAATATATGAATGAGTGTATAATTGTAATGGTGCTTTTTTAACATATTAACGATGAGTTACTATGTGTTTGAATAAATGAGGTGTCGTTGGATAATTGTGTAAGTGAGTAAATTTAAGTGCAATACATTTTTTTCATGAGTGAGTAGGATGACTGCATAACCGACTAAGATGACTGCTGATGTGTCAATGTCTATATATGTGTATAAGTGCATTTGATAGTGTTCTATTAATTAATGACTGCATGTATAGATGATTCTGTTGTTGAATGGGTAGCTGTGTGTGTAGACTTAGGAATCAGTGAGTGGTTATGTAGTAACTGGTATTGGTGTGTCAATGGTTTCAAATATGGTACTCTGTATTTTACAGTGAGTGATGAAAGGTTATAATAGTGTATGATGTGGTGTATCAGATTGTCAAGTGGATGATGTCATCAGTGATGTCATTTGAGATGTCATCAGTGATGTCAACAGTGATGTCACTGACCATGTCATGAATGATGCAATATGTGACATCATCAGCAGTGCATTGCGGGCGCGGGAGTTATAGTTAGCGGAGCTAACTATAACGGAGGAATTTCTATGGTTTTGTACGAGTGAAATGGGCAGCTAACTACAACACCCCTGAAACCTATGTTTTTTTCTGTGAATTTGAAAGGTTTTTTAAATGCTAACTTTTAAGTGTGATAGTAGTTATATCTATTTTTTTGTACTGATTTTCTACAGTTTTTTAACTGTTTATTTATAAATATTTTATTCATTAAATAACATATATTTTTCTGAAAATTGCAAAAAAAACATTTTTTAATTAAAACTGAAATATTGATGAATTTTCTTGTTTTCATTTTTTATTTTAATATATTTATATCATTTTCTTTAAAAAAAAATTTTTTTTTTTTCGCAGTCGCGCACTCAAAGTGTACACATCACGGTGGGTGCGCGCATTCTAGCCGCCATTTTAGAAAAGTCATGAAGGATCCGCGTATGGTGTGCGACGGCTGCGTGTTTTTCAGTTACATCATATACATTTAATATCACGTGATATGCACGATTGGTATGCGACCAGTCTGCGACTCCTGCTCCCGCGCATTTGCGACACATGCGCATTACGGTACAAGATGTTTGCGCGCTTGCGGGTCCCGCGTGACATCATATACGTGCTGGGGCGCGCTGGGTGTGCGACTCCAGCAAAAAAAAATTATGTTCCAAAATGATATGTATGTGTCTTTAATATACATATTAAGGCAAGAGATTATGTAAGATATTCATCAAAATAATATATTTGTACTTATAAGAAACATATTATTTTTAAATATATTTTCGTGAAGTCGGGTGCGTGCGTCGTGAGTGCAGAAAACCAGGTCAGCAGAGGTGCTGTAGAGCCAGAGGACCAGGTCAGCAGAGCTGCTCTAGAGCCTAAGAACTAGGTCAGCAGAGCTGCTCTAGAGTCAGAGAACCAGGTCAGCAGTGCTGCTGTAGAGCCAGAGAAACCAGGTCAGCAGAGCTGCTTTAGAGGGAGAGAACCAGGTCAGCGGAGCTGCTTTAGAGCCAGAGAACCAGGCCAGCAGAGCTGCTTTAGAGCCAGAGAACCAGGTTAGCAGAGCTGCTTTAGAGCCAGAGAACCAGGTCAGCAGAGCTACTCTAGAGCCAGAGAACCAAATCAGCAGAGCTGCTTTAGAGCCATAGAACCAGGTCAGCAGAGCTGCTTTAGAGCCAGAGAACCAGGTCAGTAGAGCTGCTCTAGAGCCTAAGAACCAGGTCAACAGAGCTGCTCTAGAGCCAGAGAACCAGGTCAGCAGAGCTGCTGCAGAGCCAGAGAAACCAGGTCAGTAGAGCTGCTTTAGAGGGAGAGAACCAGGTCAGCAGAGCTTCTATAGAGCCAGAGAACCATGTCAGCAGAACTGCTTCAGAGCCATAGAACTGGGTCAACGGAGCTGCTTTAGAGCCAGAGAACCAGGTCTGCAGAGCTGTTGTAGAGCCAGAGAACTAGATCAGCAGAGCTGCTCTGTAGCATAAGAACTAGGTCAGCAGAGCTGCTCTAGAGCCAGAGAACCAGGTCAGCAGACCTGCTGTAGAGCCAGAGAAACCAGGTCAGCAGAGCTGCTTTAGAGAGAGAGAACCAGGTCAGCAGAGCTGCTTTAGAGCCAGAGAACCAGGTCAGCAGAGCTGCTATAGCTGACACTGACTGACTGACACTGACTGACTGACACTGACTGACACTGATTGACACTGACTGACACTGACTGACTGACACTGACTGACTGACACTGATTGACTGACACTGACTGACTGACACTGATTGACTGACACTGACTGACACTGATTGACTGACACTGACAGACTGACTGACACTGACTGCCTGACATTGACTGACATTGACTGACACTGACACTGACTGACTACTCTCTACTACTCTACTACTGACTCTCTACTACTCTCTCTCTACTACTCACTCTCTACTACTCTCTACTACTCACTCTCTACTACTCTACTACTCTCTACTACTCACTCTCAACTACTCACTCTCTACTACTCTATTACTCACTCTCTACTACTCACTCGCTACTACTCTCTACTACTCACTCTCTACTACTCACTCTCTACTACTCACGCTCTACTACTCTCTACTACTCACTCTCTACTACTCTTTACTATTCACTCTCTACTACTCACTCTCTACTACTCACTCTACTACTTTCTACAACTCTCTACCACTCACTCTCTGCTACTCTACTACTCACTCTCTACCACTCTCTACTACTCACTCGCTACTACTCTCTACTACTCACTCTCTACTACACTCTCTACTACTCTCTCTCTCTACTACTCTCTACTACTACTCTCTACTATTCACTCTCTACTACTCACTCTCTACTACTCTCTACTACTCACTCTACTACTCTCTGCTGCTCTCTAGCACTCACTCTCTACTACTCTACTACTCTCTCTCTACTACTCTCTCTCTACTACTCTCTACTACTCACTCTCTACTACTCACTCTACTACTCTCTACTACTCACTCTCTACTACTCTCTCTCTACTATTCACTCTCTACTATTCACTCTCTACTACTCACTCTCTACTACTCACTCTCTACTACTCACTCTCTACTACTCGCTCTCTACTACTCACTCTCCACTACTCACTCTCTACTATTCGCTCTCTACTACTCTCTACTACTCACTCTTTACTACTCACTCTCTACTGCTCACTCTCTACTACTCTCTCTGCTACTCACTCTCTACTACTCACTCTCTACTACTCTACTACTCTCTACTACTCGCTCTACTACTCACTCTCTACTATTTTCTACTACTCACTCTACTACTCTCTCCTACTCTCTACCACTTACTCTCTACTACTCTACTACTCACTCTCTACTACTCTCTCTCTAGTACTCACTCTCTACTACTCTATACTACTCACTCTGTACTACTCTCTACTACTCACTCTGTACTACTCACTCTCTACTACTCACTCTCTACTACTCTCTGCTGCTCACTCTCCACTACTGATTCTCTACTACTCACTCTCAACTACTCTCTACTACTCACTCTACTACTCACTCTCTACTACTCTACTACTCTCTCTACTTCTCACTCTCTACTACTCTCTCCACTACTCACTCTCTACTACTCACTCTCTACTACACACTCTCTACTACATGCTCTCTGCTACTCGCTCTCTACTACTCTCTAGTACTCACTCTAATACTCACTCTCTACTACTCTCTACTACTCACTCTCTACTGCTCACTCTCTACTACTCTCTCTGCTACTCACTCTCTACTACTCACTCTCTACTACTCTACTACTCTCTACTACTCGCTCTACTACTCACTCTCTACTATTTTCTACTACTCACTCTACTACTCTCTCCTACTCTCTACCACTTACTCTCTACTACTCTACTACTCACTCTCTACTACTCTCTCTCTAGTACTCACTCTCTACTACTCACTCTCTACTACTCTATACTACTCACTCTGTACTACTCTGTACTACTCACTCTGTACTACTCACTCTGTACTACTCACTCTCTACTACTCTCTACTGCTCACTCTCCACTACTGATTCTCTACTACTCACTCTCAACTACTCTCTACTACTCACTCTACTACTCACTCTCTACTACTCTACTACTCTCTCTACTTCTCACTCTCTCTACTACTCACTCTCTACTACTCACTCTCTACTACACACTCTCTACTACTTGCTCTCTGCTACTCGCTCTCTACTACTCTCTAGTACTCACTCTAATACTCACTCTCTACTACTCTCTACTACTCACTCTCTACTACTCCACTACTCTCTACTACTCACTCTCTACTACTCACGCTCTACTACTCTACTACTCTCTACTACTCTCTCTCTACTACTCACTCTCTACTACTCACTCTCTACTACTCTCTACTACTCACTCTCTACTACTCTCTACTACTCACTCTCTACTACTCACTCTCTACTCACTCTCTACTACTCACTCTCTACTACTCTCTCTCTACTACTCTCTACTACTCACTCTGCTACTCACTCTCTACTACTCTCTACTACTCTCTACTACTCACTCTCTACTACTCTCTCTCTACTACTCTCTACTACTCACTCTGCTACTCACTCTCTACTACTCTCTACTACTCACTCTCTACTACTCACTCTCTACTACTCTCTACTACTCACTCTCTACTACTCTCTACTACTTTCTACTACCCACTCTACTACTCACTCTCTACTACTCACTCTACTACTCTCTACTACTCTCTCTCTGATACTTTCTCTACTACTCTCTACTACTCACTCTCTACTCTCTATTACTCGCTCTCTACTCTCTTCCTCTCTACCTCTCTCTCTACTACTCTCTACCTCTCTACCTCTCTACCTCTACACCTCTACCTATACACCTCTACCTCTCTACCTCTCTGTACATGCGCACATATGCACATATATATAAGCATATATATGCATATGCATTTATATATGTATGTGTAAATATATATATACATATATAAACATATAATCTGCATATCTATATAAATATAAATTCATGCAAACATATACATATACATATCTGCATACATATGCATGGTATGTATATGAAATTTTGAAAAACACTAATAAAAGCAAAGCTAAAAAGCCACCTAATTATAAACAGAAGTGCTTTAACTTAAACGAGGGTGAGACCTATTGCATTTTCAATGCTTGTTTACTTTGGTTCCATCAAGAAGGCATTCAGATGTGACACATTTGCCATAAATTCTGAATGGTAGCACTCTAGTTCCTCATTAGATCACTGTAGCAAAGCTACTGCTCAACATGGAAGTCTGCTGCTGGTATTCAAAGTGCATGTTTCAGTCTGCATGTCAGAACTTTTTAACGAAATAGAAGAGGATTTGAGAAGTCAAAATGTGCCCTAAGTTTTCTTTCTGCAGCACTAATCATAATTTCTATGGCAAAATGAACCCCCTCATTTTGTTCCTTTGCAAATGAAATGTTTTAAATGTTACCACTTTATTCCAATCAAGATGGCTTCAGGTGTGCCATACCTTTGTCATAAGTAAGACTGTTAGCGCTCTAGTTGTTCTTTAAAACACTCTGGGATTTCTGTCATTGGGCTATACTTGGGCTACATCTCGGTGATATTTGTGCTACATTTGGGCTCTTTTGTCTCTGGTGGCCATCTTGGGAACCTTGTTATGCAGATTCCTAATTTCCTCATTTACTGCAGTCTCCTCAGTAGGCATACTGTCAGTTTTTTACTTTGATTCAATGAAGAAGGCATTCAGATGTGTCACACATTTGCCATAAATTCAGAATGTTAGCACTCTAGTCGCTCATTAGATCACTGTAGTAAAGCTACTGCTTACCAGGGAAGTCTGCTGCTGGTATTGAAAGTGCATGTTTCAGTCTGCATGTCAGAACTTTTTAATGAAATAGAAGAGGATTTGAGAAGTCAAAATGTGCCCTAAGTTTTCTTTCTGCAGCACTAATCATAATTTCTATGGCAAAATGAACCCCCTCATTTTGTTCCTTTGCAAATGAAATGTTTTAAATGTTACCACTTTCTTCCAATCAAGATGGCTTCAGGTGTGCCATACCTTTGTCATAAGTAAGACTGTTAGCGCTCTAGTTGTTCTTTAAAACACTCTGGGATTTCTGTCATTGGGCTATACTTGGGCTACATCTCGGTGATATTTGTGCTACATTTGGGCTCTTTTGTCTCTGGTGGCCATCTTGGGAACCTTGTTATGCAGATTCCTAATTTCCTCATTTACTGCAGTCTCCTCAGTAGGCATACTGTCAGTTTTATACTTTGATTCAATGAAGAAGGCATTCAGATGTGTCACACATTTGCCATAAATTCAGAATGTTAGCACTCTAGTCGCTCATTAGATCACTGTAGTAACGCTACTGCTCACCAGGGAAGTCTGCTGCTGGTATTGAAAGTGCATGTTTCAGTCTGCATGTCAGAATTCTTTAATGAAATAGAAGAGGATTTGAGAAGTCACTCAAAATGTGCCCTAATTTTTCTTTCTGCAGCACTAATCATACATTCTATGGCAAAATGAACCCTCTCATTTTGTTCCTTTGTAAATTAAATGTTTTAAATGTTACCACTTTATTCCAATCAAGATGGCTTCAGGTGTGCCATACCTTTGTCATACGTAAGACTGTTAGCGCTCTAGTTGTTCTTTGGAACACTCTGGGAAGCTGCAGTAGAACTCAAAGGAATCAACTGACAGTCTCTGCCCTTGTTGGATGTACATGTTTTACTGAGAATGTCAGACTTCATTCTCACATGACTAAGAAAGATAATGTGAATTTACAGAAAATATGCTCTCAGTTTAGCTTATAGATCACCTTCCAAACCTCTGTGGGAAAAGCATGTGAAAATAGTTTTCTCTCAAACATGATTCATGATATCCCAGCAGAAGGCTTTTTCACATGGTAAAATCACCTTAGAACATACCACAATTCCTAAAATGAGTATGGTACCATCAACAAATGATTTATAATGTAACTAAAGTCTTAAAACCTTCTATTAACTGCAATGCTTTTTAATGAGGTGTTATCATGTATATTGGTCCCAAGATGGCTGCCAACACTTCTTGGATGAAGTGCTGACAGCCAATCAGATCTCACAATGAGATGTGTGGTTAGGCTCCACCCAGATATGTATATGATTTTACTTTTGATTTTCACAGGAACTACTGAACGGATTTACACCATATATGCAAAAGGCACATGCCTGGCCTGAGGACTACCTCTTTGCCAAATTTCACGTAATTCTGTTCAGCCGTTCGGGCTGTACCTTCGACTAAAGGTCCTATGGAAAAATGCATGGGGAAAACGCGTTTTGGGACCCCCCCTTTTTCTCGGCCCCTGCTTGACGAATCACCCCGAGACTTTCAGGGTAGGAGCTGAATGGAGCGCCCCATTTGTTTTGAAAATTTCGCGAGGATTCGTCAACCGGCGCCAAAGTTATTCAAAATAGAATTTTGAGATTTCCTATGGAAACTACGTTGTAACTATAACTATCTACTGGCGACCGCCAGTAGATAATATATATATATATATATATATATATATATATATATATATATATATAAGCACCAATCTCCTCAAGGTTTCAAGGAGAAGAACACCACCGGACTCCAGAGAAGCTGCTAAAATCCATTTATTCCGGCATTAGTGCATGACGCGTTTCGTTTTATTAAAAATCTTTTTCAAATGCTGCCGGGATTCGAACACCAATAGCTCTCCCGCTCTCCTTTTAAAGGCAGGTACCTTGCCATGATTGGACAAGGCAGCACAGGTGACTACAGCACTGGGGAAGCAAAAAACCAAAAGTGGATTCTCGCACAGCAGGCACACCTGAACGTAAGTATCTATATAGATATATATATAGATATATATTCACGCTTAAAAGAATAAATGCCAGCACTCACAGAAGGTAAATCCTTCTTCGGATTTAATGGCACGTTAAATCAACAAAATAAACGCATTTCAGCGGTACGCCTTCCTCAGTGTTGGCGCCCGCTGCGTTCAAACCTCGTCATATAGACATCGTCATTCCAATTATCTCCAAAGCTAATTGAAAGTCAGGCAAAGGAATACCATTCAGACATTAGGCATATCAAACCCACATTGCGTCATGCTGTGATGGTACCTACTGTTACATTTCCAAAGCGATTCACATGAGTCCCCTCTCGGCAGCATATTGTAAATACAAATACAGAGCCCACGTAATCGCATAGCCGCATCTATGCATAACAGCTTATATTATATTAAATCTAAGCATCAGATATTTATTACAATTATAGATAACCCACACATATCAATGCAAAGTGTTTTCAATATTGCGCCCTGAATGGGCCTGCTCCCTCTGTAGTTCAGCATTATAAACCAACCCATTCCACATGTAACACAATAGTGCCCTATATGGGCCATGTATCCGAAAGCTTAAATGATCAATGTGACAGGGTATCATTATTACGCCCTGGATGGGCCTGCACCCATTGAGACTCCACATTGTACAAACATCCCATGCCACTGCCGAGTTCCTTCAGACCAACCTCCAAATTTTATCCTCAAACACCAGTCGGAACCATTGACATTTTCTCCGAAAAAGTAAACCAAGATCTATTAAAACTACAGGAGGGTATTGAGAAATCAAGAGGTTGATGGAACATTACATATGCACAAAGAAAAGCGCTTAAAGATCTTGAGGCAGATGATGTTATCGTTATCAAGCAATTAGCTTTGAAGATAATTGGATTGACGATGTCTATATCACGAGGTTTGAACGCGGCGGCCGCCAACACTGAGGAAGGCGTACCGCTGAAACGCGTTTTTTTTGTTGATTTAACTTTCCATTAAATCCGAAGAATGATTTACCCCCTGTGAGTGCTGGTATTCATTCTTTCGAGCGTGGAGATTATGCCAATTCTGCCCTTGCGCACCAAGCACCCGCCAGTGAGTGCGAGAGCATTTGGCAGAGGGGGGAGCGGAATATATATATATATATATATATATATATATATATATATATATATATATATATATATATATATATATATATATATACACATTATCTACTGGCGGTCGCCAGTAGATAGTTATTGTTAGGACCGAGTTTCCATAGGAAATCTGAAAATTCTATTTTGAATAACTTTGGCGCCGGTTGACCAATCCTCGCGAAATTTTCAAAACTAATGGGGCGCTCCGCTCAGCTCCTACCCTGAAAGTCTTGGGGTGATTCGTCAAACGGGGGCTGAGAAAAAAGGGGGTCCCAAAATGCGTTTTCCCCATGCATTTTCCCATAGGACCTTTAGTCGAAGGTACAGCCCGAACGGCTGAACAGAATTACTTGAAATTTGGCAAAGAGGTAGTCCTCAGGTCAGGGATGTGCCTTTTGCATATATGGAGTCAATCTGTTCAGTAGTTCCTGAGAAAATTGCAGTTAAAAGTACATAAATATCTATAGGCACACACCGTGCGCGCACCATGCGCGCACCTTAACGTGCGCGAGCGTAATTCTGATTGGTGGTTACATGTCAGTCAACGTTCGAATCGGTCGAGATCAGGAAGTGTTGGCCGCCATTTTGTGTGTTTTGTGTGTGACTGTGAAAAAGAAAGGTGGAGAACGTGAAAAGGGGGCAGGGAAGAGAGTTCCTGACCCCCTAGTCTTTGTCAGGGGGTCCCTGAAGGACCACGAAGGGTGAACATTTTTTTTTTTTTTTTTAAATCGCGGGGTGCGCGCACCGTGCGCGCACTATGAAAACCCTTAAAAAAAAATATATATATATATATAAAAAATATAATAAAACATACATAACTTAGCATTTAAAAAACTTTTCAAATTCACTTAAAAAACCATAGGTTTCACACACGTTATAGTTAGGAATTAGCATTTAAAAAACCTTGCAAATTCATTTAAAAAACCATAGGTTTCACACGTTATAGTTAGCTGGAAATTTCACTCGTAAAAAACCATTGAAATTTCCCCGTTATAGTTAGTTCAGATAACTATAACTCGCGCGACCGCCACTCTATCACAAGGATGATGTCATCAGTGATGTCATGAGTGATGCCACTGACCATGTCATGAGTGATGTAATATGTGACGTCATGAGCAGTGGATTGCGGGCGCGCGAGTTATAGTTATCTGAACTAACTATAACGGGGGAATTTCAATGGTTTTTTACGAGTGAAATGTCCAGCTAACTATAACATGTGTGAAACCTATGGTTTTTTAAGTGAATTTTATATATATATATATCCCTTTATCTCCATTCTGTAAATCCCCTCCGCTGGACGAAAGGAGACAGATGCCAGCTTTTCATGCTGCTCGTTTTTTACTTTATTTTCAAATGGTCCGCCATGACGAGATTCAGCCAAGACTGGCCTTGATCACATGACGCGGCTGCTGTAGAGTGCACGCTTTTTAAAGTGCCAAGTGCATAATTGTGCTAAAGACATTGCAAACAGACTACTACTTTGATGTGCCAATTTGGTTGCGCATGGATAAAATTTGGCGTTTGAAGGTAGATAGCCAATCTAATGGTAGATTGGTTTCAAAATTAACCGCATTGGAGGTTTGTTGTAAACAGTTTTTGCTTTTCACCTTCTGTCAGTACAATTTAGACAAAAGCAAATAAATACACCTGCAAAAAATCAATGTCAGTACATTAAATCTAAACTACATATATATATTTCACGGAATAGGGATAAGATGTGCAAAACGCATCGTTCCTAATGTATATGCACTAATTGTTGTATAGCAAGTTGCGTTTAATTGTTAGGCATTTAGCAGGTAAATGATATTGAATCCTGCCACTATAGTGCATGTCTAACATTTTTTGCCTCAACATACTATAGCTCCAATATGTTATGTCTCTTTGATTATCACTTTAAGAACTGTCACCACAAAATCCTACAACTCGCCCGTAACCTCTCTATATACATATATATATATTTAAAAAAACACATGTTGCCCCAAGTGAGGATATCACACACAAAGAGGTAGCTCACACAGCCACCGGCAGCAGGATTTTCAGCCAGCCCTCCGGTTCTCACAGTGTCACTTCCAAACGCGTTTCGAGGACGTAATCCTCTTGATCACTGGCTCATTCTAATTAGACAGGGAACAGCAGATTTAAGTGGAAACAGCTTTTATTGAATGTGCAGACCCGCCCATATGGGCATTAGCAAAACAGAGCATCATGGTCTTTGTAGTGCAGCCCATCTTCGCTATGTCCAAATTCCATACAAAACCCGGTTGGGTACCGTTCTCCCACTTGGAATGTTCACTCAAACAATGTCTTACCCCAGTGGGCATGGGGAATGAAAGGGCCGCTTCCAAACCTGTCAATATGTAACCAGCAGCTAGGCCACCTTCATTCCAGGCAGCGCTCGTCACATCCGAGCGCTATGGAACCGCAAAGCAGCGGCAGGACATCCTCGCAGCCAGGCCAGCCGCTGCATACAAAAACACAGGTTGCCCCAAGTGAGGATATCACACACAAAGAGGTAGCGCACACAGCCACCGGAAGCAGGATTTTCAGCCAACCCTCCGGTCCTCACAGCGTGACTGCCAAACGCGTTTTGAAGACGTAATCCTCTTGATTACTGGCTCATTCCAATTAGAAATGGAAAAGCGGATTTAAGTGGAAACAGATTTTATTGAATGTGCAGACCCGCCCATATGGGTGTTAGCAAAACAGGGCATCATGGTCTTTGTAGTGCAGCCCATCGTCGCTATGTCCAAATTCCATACAAAACTCGGTTGGGTACATAGCGACGATGGGCTGCACTACAAAGACCATGATGTCCTGTTTTGCTAACGCCCATATGGGCTGGTCTGCACATTCAATAAAAGCTGTCTAATTGTTTTTGTACTCAGCGGCTGGCCTGGCCGTGAGAATGTCCTGCCGCTGCTTTGCAGTTCCATAGAGCTCAGATGTGACGAGCGCTGCCTGGAATGAAGGGGCCTAGTTGACGGTTACATATTAACAGGATTGGAAGCGGCTCTTTCAGTCCCCATACCCACTGGGGTAAGACATTGTTTGAGTGAACATTCCAAGTGGGAGAATGGTACCCAACCGGGTTTTGTATGGAATTTGGACATAGCGACGAAGGGCTGCACTACAAAGACCATGATGCCCTGTTTTGCTAACGCCCATATGGGCGGGTCTGCACATTCAATAAAAACAGTTTCCACTTAAATCTGCTTTTCCCTGTCTAATTAGAATGAGCCAATGATCAATAGGATTACGTCCTCGAAACGCGCTTGGCAGTCACGCTGTGAGGACCGGAGGGCTGGCTGAAAATCCTGCTGCCGGTGGCTGTGCGCTACCTCTTCGTGTGTGATATCCTCACTTGGGGCAACCTGTGTTTTTTTTAAATATATATATATATGTATATAGATAGGTTGTGGGCGAGTTGGAGGACTTTGTGGTGACAGTTCTCAAAGTGATAATCAAATAGAGATAACATATTGGAGTTATAGTATGTTGAGGCAAAAACTGTTAGACATACACTACAGTGGCAGGATTCAGTATCATCTACCCCTGCTAAATGCCTAACAATTAAACGCAACATGCTATACAACAATTAGTGCATATACATTAGGAACAATTCATTATATATATATAAACACATATACATGTATATTTGTATATATTACCTACTGCCGGTTGCCAGTAGGTGGTTATAGTTAGGACCTATTTTCCATCTGAAATCCGCAACATTCTATTCCCAATAAGTCTGGCGCCAGTTGATAAATCTTCGCAAAATTTTCCAAACTTTTGGCCAGCTCCGGTCCGCTCCTATCCTGAAAGACTCGGGGTGATTCGTCAAGCGGGGGCTGAGAAAAAAGGGGGGTCCCAAAACGTGTTTTCCCCATGCATTTTCCCATAGGAGCTTTAGACGCAGCTACAGCCCGAACTGCTGAATGGAATTACATCAAATTTGGCAAAAGGTAGTCCTCAGTTCAGACTCATGCCTTTTGCTTAAATGGTGTAAATCCGTTCAGTACTTCCTGAGAAAATTAGAGTTAAAAGTACATATATATCTATGGCCTCGGAGGATCTGCGCACCCTGAGCGCACCCTCTGCGAACCGCGCGCGCACCCTCCCGATCACGCGCTGAATGCTAATTGGCTGTCAAGTGTCTGTCAACATTCGAAAGCAGGAAGTGTTGGCAGCCATTTTGTGCCTCCGTAGAAGCGAGGCTGAAGAAGTAAGGGAAATAAGTGTGTGAAAGATATAAAGGGGGCAGGGTAGAAATACTCTGACCCTCTAGAGTTGCTTAGGGGGTCCCAGAAGGACTCCGAGGGCCCCTTTTTTTTTTCTTTTTTTTTTTAAGCGGCAAAGTGCACGGATCGGGCCGTAAAAAAAAAACCAAAGCGCGGGCTTTCGCACTTCCTTAATAATTAGCCCAGGGGGGGGCAAATCCCAGGGGCAAAATGCGTAAAAAATGAATGGGGGGCCCAGGGGAGCCCCCAACCCCGGGGACCGCTACCCCCGGGGCAAGAAAATTAATAGGGTGGGGGGCTGAACGGCCCCCCCCAAGCCCCGGGGATCACCACCCCCCAGGGCTTTATTTATTGAGGGAGAGGGGCTGCGTGGCCCCCCTCTTGGAGCCTTTGAGGGCCCTGGGGACCGCCACCCCCCAGGGCCGGCTCCTACAGTGTACTGGGGTGCCCACCCCCAGGACACTGTTGTTTGCTATGAGAGGGCGGGAGTCTCCCACCCTCCCATAGCAAACTTTGTTTGGATTTTGAAAGAGAGAGCAGGTTTGCCTGCTCTCTCTTTCAAAATCCAAACCATATTGCTTTTCCACACGGGGAGCTGCATGTCAGCAGCTCCCCATGTGGAAAAGCAATGCCTGCTCCCGAAGGACCCGGGGAGCCGGCTGGGACCATGGGGGCGTTGGGGCTCCCCCACAGTCCCCAACGTTTTTTATACGCCCCGGGGGATGGGGTCCCTGGGGGATAACAAAAATTAGTGATAGGGGCTATTTTTTTTTAATGATAAAATTAGGAGTCGCGCACCCACCGCGTCAAACACACACATGACGTTTCGCAGATGCGCGCGAGTGTCGCGTAACGTACATCGTATGTGTCACATATGGGCTTGGAGTCGCGTACCGGTCGCATAGCAATCGCGCACGAAAATACGTACCCAACGCACACCGTACGCGGATCCTACACTACAATCATAAAATGTCGACTATGTTCTGTGCAGGGATCGAGAAAGGTGCGCATAGGGAGCGCGAATCCCAAAAATAATTGGAAAAAAATAATAATAACAAAGTATTAAAAATATAGTTTAAAAAATATTACAAAATTAATATAAAAAATAGAGTTTGAAAAAAAGTACAAATATTTTTTTAAAAAATCATTCAAAACAAATAATATTTATTAATTTTTTAAAGAACTAATTAAAAAAAAACTTTAAAAATGGTGAAAAACAATATAAAAAACATAAACAGGAATTGATACACTGAAAAATAAAGATTTAGAAATCCTATGAAAATCATTAAAAATCATAGGTTAGAGATAAGTTATAGATAGAAATTAGCATTTAAAAAACTATTGAAATTCACTTAAAAAACCATAGGTTTCAGGTATGTTATAGTTAGGAATTAGCATTTAAAAAACCGTTTGAAATTCACTGAAAAAACCATAGGTTTCAGGCACGTTATAGTTAGGAATTAGCATTTGAAAAACCTTAGAAATTCACAGAAATAACATAGGTTTTAGGGGCGTTATAGTTAGCTGGACATTTCCCTCGTACAAAACTGTAGAAATTCCCCCGTTATAGTTAGTTCAGCTAACTATAACTCGCGCCCCCGCAATGCACTGCTGATGACGTCACATATTACATCACTCATGACATGGTCAGTGACATCACTGATGACATCACTGATGACATCTCAAATGACATCACTGATGACATCACTGATGAAGTCATTCATGTGATCATTTGATGCATCTTGTCGCATCCTAATATATCCTTTGCTACACCCACTCTAAATTACATATTGCCACTCTCAAAACCATAGACACTCCAACATCATTAAGTACATACCCCATCACAGAGTCTTAGGTCTAAACACCCATCCACTCACTCACCCGTACAGTCACTCATACTTATGGTCACTCAGTACAGGACTATCATATGCACTCATACACCTATATAGACACTCCCACACTGCTACTCATCCATAGAGTTACTCACACACATACTCAGTCATGCAAATAATTAATCACACTGCCATTTACTCACCTATACAGTTATACACACACATGCTCAATTACTCATACAAATACTAGCACATTCTTATGGTCTTATACAATCAATGATACAAGCACACACTCATCCATACAGCCACTCACACTATCACACACTCTCAGTTATAGTCATTTCTGTACTCCAGCATACATATATACTGCCGTTCACATATGTAGTAAATTACACATGTACTAATGAAATATATATTCACACACTAACACAACCATACACATATTCCTCCCACCCATACAGTCCATTACAGACCTAGTGTTGAAACCATGCACCCAGTGAATCGCCCAATGACACATCCATGCTCAGAGACAGACACATCCCACCCACACAAACACTCAAACACATACTCAGACACTTAGACAACCAATCAATAATTTATATAGACATTCATGTACCTATTCACAAAACCATGCATCCGCTTACACGCCAACAGACAGACGCATACAGACATTCGCACAGTTTAGTCACTAACCCATGCATTCAGTAAGATACGTTTAATGACTCACTTATAGAGTCAATCATGCACCTACTAAAACATCCATTCAGACACTTACACACCCACTCATTCTTCAATACGCCTTTCCCTATATATATTAAACATATTTAAACTTGTATGTATATATGTGTGTGTGCGTGTGTGTAATATTTCTGGTTCTTCTGATTAGTCATGAATAGAGTATAGATAACTAGTCTAATCCTACACTAAAAGAAAGTCATCTAGGGAAAGGATGTAAAAATGTAAATAAGCAGGAAGGTGTCAGCACAGGTAAATCTATTAAGCAGAGTCAAGTGTGAGGCATATAGTCTTACACTCTCAATAAAATTGAGTAGAGAAGGCTGTACCTCTCCAAGCCAGCAAGGGTCTGGTCTGCTTCAAGAAAGGAACCTGTAAATAAATCTAAAGGATTCAAAGATGAGCACATCTCTCACGTGACCAATACCAATAGCTTTCCACTCCACCAAGGTTGACATTTTCTTTTTCTCTTGATCTTTACATCCCACAACTTAGGCCATCCAGGCAACCTTGAATGTTTCCTCTTCCTTCCCAGATAGCACATGAATGGACTCCCCTCATTTAGCGTGTTAGCCCCACTTTTCCAACCATTTTGCTTGTACCTCACTAGTACAAAGATACTTCTTTCACTGGCTATGAGATCACGAAGAGGCACCTGCAGAGGAGAGAACATTGCAAAAACAAACCACTTGTACAAGTTGAAGGTTAAATGTCTAAGATTGTAAGCTTAAGGCCCACAGTTGTGCTAACTTATCAAATCACTTCATTGTGCACGCTGAATACATGGCTATATGTGCACGTAGAATTCAAAATAAATGCAACCATTAATAAAGGAAATCAGATTATAATGCAGACTGTACCTTCAGTATATGCAGTATGAATAGAAAATCATACATGTAAAAGTAAACGAGAACTCTAAATGGTCACATTATAATCAAAACATGAAAACACACGCACGGTTCAGAGTCTCTAGTCCCCAGTGACTGCACTGCAGTAAATGCCTTTTAGCACACCGCTTTACTTTCTAAATCTGTATGGTCTATATCAAATAGATTTTAAATAATAATAAGGTGATTCAATAACTCTCTATTGTTATAATTCTCGGTATTAGAATGAAGCACATAGAGTATATTTTCTGTGACGTGTAAGGGTGGAGGCAAAATTACGCTGCTCCACACATACACACTCTCAATAGTTTGTGCTTCTCATGGTTGGCATACAATCAGGCTTGAACCTGTATGTATGACCGGGAAAGCTCTGCTGCATATGTCCCACTTTTCCTTTGTTTATGCACAAATGTTGTTTCATAATGCAAACAGACAATATTTCCTTGTGAGTCCTACTTGGCACAGACAATGGTTAATTAGTTAAGAAGTGTGATCCTTTGCCTAACTAAATGAGGGGTAAGGGTCATCTGAACATCTGTGGGCAAATGTATTCCAGTGATGGCCCCCGCCCTCCATTGCTCCTGACAGCCACTCCCAATTGCTCCTGCTTAGTGCCGAGAGGCTGTGCACACAACATACAAAGGGCCATGTCCACCCCTTCACTACCGGGCATATGTGAGAACGCTCTGTCTTTACATTCATCCATTCAACTACAACTTGCCCATACCTACCTGTGCTCACTCACATTCATTCCCTGCATCAATTATTACCACTCACATTCAGTAAAACTCACCCTCTCACTTAGCCCCCACCCACCCTGACTGGCCAATCTGTACAATCACATACAAAACATGATCACAAAATTGCCAATCAATTAACAACCACTTTCACTTTAAAACGCCAGATCTATTAGCTTTGCTAGAGTTAGTTTACTTATATATGCCCAATGAACCTCAAAGTAAAAGAAAATGTGCTGAGAATCATGCCTATATGTTCGTGTGCTAAAACTAATCGACTCTGCATCTAAAACGCAGACCTTACCTCCCGAATATCCCACACCACCTTGTAGCTGCACGTGATTCATTTTTAACACAGCTCTTCCCCTAAGTACAGTCCTTCTCTGAATCATGATGCCTGCAAATGTAAAATTAAATTTAAAAAATACAGTAAATTTCAGTGCGTAAACTAATAACTCACCTATTGTTATCGGATAGATTGAACATAGCTCCCTTTCCGAAAAACAACCAGCTACGCCATTGGGCCAGTGGTGGGTGAAAATATGAAACATATACACCACGGAGAGATCATGAGCATTAGTGCATGACAGAATACATCAGTTCAAGAGCGGTTTGCAACCATTTAAAGCCTACATGAAACTGAATCACAGTCACGTGGAGACAACTATATGCCTAAAACGTTCCTACCTATTTGATATAGCTACTTCCTATGATGAGTGAACTATACTCTGGGCCACTGGAATTATGCAATTTTGCGGCTAATGCATTTCCCACAAAATTATAAATTTGACGCATTTGCCACATAAGCTTGCCGTGGCTATCAGTCTAGATTGTGTGTGTGCTAATCGGACATGATCAAATGTGAGGCGGGGTCGCCATTATCTTTAGGGACACATTGGAGGGCTCCTAATCTTTGTTGATCCAAATTGAGAACTCAGAGGTTCTAATTTTCAATATTAAAATAGCCCCTACATTCTCTTTCTCGGGCACAATGATATACAAGCCCCTGGACCGCCTTAATAGTGCTTCCCCAAATTGTGTGACATTATTGCACAATTGTCACTGCAATATGCTAACTTCACTGTCCTGGGGGACTTTAATATCCATGTAGATGACCCTAAGTGTACACAGGCTTCCCAGCTGGGCCAGACTTTGGTGGACCGAATTTGGTACAACACATCCTGTAGCTCACACACAAAGCAGGACACATGCTGGACCTCATGTTTTCTAATATCTCTTGCCTACAGGTCAGTTCCCCTGAGCGTCTAGTCTAGACTGACCATTTCCTTGTTCCTTATACTTTTTATGGAACATGTCACCAGAAGAAGATAAAGTCCCCCTCCCCCTGCGATGAGGAGAAGATGGGCGAATATCACAGAGGAACTTTTTGTGCTCTCTCTCCACTCTTCACCTTCTTCCTTACAGGCAAATGTTGATGCTGCCCTGTTTAATCAATGGATATCAATTCCTTGGACCTTATAGCACCTCTAAAAGTCCATATAACTGAAAGATCAAAGCCCTCTGCTCCCTGGTTTACCCCCGCCCTAAGAGCTGAGAAAAGCTTGTGTAAAAAGTTAAAGCACAGCTGGAGAAGGCAACTGAGGCGAAGTTGCTAAATGAATCAGCTCTCGGTAAATTTCCCAAACTTTCACATAAGAGACCATTTCTCGTCATGAATTGACACTGCTTTTAATACCTCTAGGGACGTATCTAATATAGTGAAGCCCTTACTCTTCCCTGATTCTGTAAAAAGTGATTTTAATCCTTCTCCCTAACTCTGTAACAAATTATCGATTTTCTTCAATGAGAATATCCATAAATTGTATTACACCTTCCCCAATGGATCCAATGTGGAAACGATGCAGACTCCTACTTCTAGCTATAAGTCGGCTCTTTCTGAGTTCTGCACTATTTCAGAAGAAGAATCACTCAACATGCTACTGAAATGTAAATGGGGCTCTCCGCCCCTGCCTTCCTCTAATTTTCAGGATGGTGTCCCATTTTGTCAATCGATTCCTTAATCAAATCTGGAACTTGTCTCTGAAATCTGGCATTTTCCCTGTCACTTTGAAACATGCATTCCTCTTCTGCTTCTTAAGAAACTCAATGTTGACCCAAGTGTTCTAAACAATTTCAGACCTATCTCGCTGTTGCCTGCCCCTGCTAAGATTCTGAGGAAATTGGCAAATAATCAGATAACCTCCTTTGTTGAGGCACACGGTCTTCTCCATGATACTCAATTGGGTTTTCGAGCACCGTCCAACACTGAAACTGCACTTCTGGAAATGTCTGAGTCTGTAAAGGAAAAATTAGATAGAGGCTGTTCAGCCATGGTGGTATTTTAGACCTGTCAGAAACATTTGAGATGGCCTCTCACACCACTCTCCTGAACAGATTAAGCCAATTTGGCTCCCAGGGCACAGTCCTTTCCTGGCTTAAATGGAAGACAGATTCCACTGTGTCTATCTCCACCCTTTCTCTTCATCCCCCAAACATCTGTCTTGTGCAGTGCCTCAGGGACCAGCCTTGAGTCCGCTGCTTTTCAACCTTGTGTAATTAAAGATGGAAAGGTACACCCGGAAATCAATTGGAGTCCATGAAAATCCAATAAGTATTGCAAGATTTCTGTTTTTATTTCATCTTCATCTCAAATCCATATGCAAGGACAACCTTGTTTGTCCAACAAACTTTCAGCCAATGAGTTTTGTTAACAAAAAACTAATTTGAACTTCATCAGGGCTCATTATATCTTGCATAGTTGAGTCCTCATAAATTGGTTTGGTAATTGAATAGTCATATGGGGTTAACTTCCTCTTGTTTGTTCACAATATTAAATCCAAATGAATTATGGCAAAATCATCCATTGGTGCAGTATACGAAACAGATACCCCCAAAGCTGATACCTTAATAAGCAACCTGGGTCGGCCATTTCGGGTCCAACAGTCGAAAGCTTTAGCGGGCCCCACTGGCCAGCCTGATCGAAACACGGGGGTGATAGTGGACTTCTACGCGGATGATACGCAACTGCTGTTTTCCTTTCAGGAGAACTCAGCGGTGGCACTCCTCTAATTTAAGGAATGCCTTAAAAGTGTATCTGTTTGGATGGAGTCTAATTTCCTTAAATTACAATCGGACAAGACCGAGGTTTTCTTCTTCAGCCACAGTGCCCCCACAAATTTATTGTGGCCTGAAGAACTAAATCCCCCACCAACTCTTACTGCATAGGCTAGGAATTTGGCTGTCATGTTTAACTCTGATCTCTCCTTCACAGGCTAAATAAGAAAGATCTCCTCGACCTGCTTTCTGAATCTCAGAACTTTAAGGAAGCTGATACACCTGGTCCCGGAGAAGAGTTGTAAAATTGAGGTCCATTCACTGGTAACCTCACATTAGACCATGCCAACAGCCTTTATCTGGGTCTGCCTACCTTTCTGACCCACAGACACCAGATCATTCAGAATGTTGCAGCTTGGCTGATTCGGCATGTCCTTTTTCGCTAAATGAAAAAGAAAAGAATAAGCCACCTAAATGAGCACGGTGAATTCTGGGGGCTTCCATCTGGAACGTATTTGGGGATCGTGGTGTTCTAGTAGGGTGGTACACATGAATTCTGTCTCAGATACCAAAGTCCGTTATTATTAACCGTTCTAAACTGAGGGGAAACATTTGACCAGGTAGTGTTAGCCTGTGCAAAAATGTCAAAAGTTATGAAGCAATACTATTTCACAATGTGCCGCAATAGGCCACACAATTTGCCTTTCCTTGTCACATAATTTAGCCAATCCTGCTACATAATTTGATCCTCCCTTGCCGCATATTTCTAGTGGCCCTGACTACAGTTTGGGGCACATGTAAGGTATGCAGAGCATGCAGCTAATCTTGCCGGTGTGAAAGCAAATGGTACTACCGATGTGACAACGATATTTGTCAATGATTCATAGATGGTGAATTGCGACAGTAAACGATGTATTGCCTGTAAAAACAAATAAATTAAGATGTTTATTAAAAATATATATAAATTAAAGCCGCTGTAGCAGACAGGCAAGATTTTTATTTTATAATGGAAACAGAGCTGGTTCAAATATAAACAGGTTCTCACAGTTTATATATTATATATTAATATTAATATAATATTATATATTTTTATCGCTTTCTTTTGTTTAGTTGTGTCTGGGTGTTTGTCGAGCGCTGCCAGCTCCCTCCCAGCATCATCTCATCCTTTATTTATCTCAACAGCCGGGGACTTGGGCTCCAGGGACATCTACATGGGAGAGATAGTGTCTACAAAATATGCAGTCCTTGTACCCTTATTATAATGGAAATTGGTGAGAGATACTAATTTTATATGCGCATATTGAATGCACTTCCTGTTTTCGAGTATTTCATACGTGAAATCGACGTTTCCGAATGGGTGATGTAATTCGACTATTGGACGTCAGGGACACGCAGCGTCGTTCGTTTACCCAAGAGGCTGCCTGCGTTGCCTCGATGTCTACAGGGCAAAGGTGTCGGGACTTTGTCAATTGCTGTTGTTGTACTGGTCTGTCTTCTATGTAGATAATTTCGGGAAACTCCGGAGAGTTGGTCGATAATTATGAAGGCGCTCACGTCGGATCCGAGAGCTATGCGAAAAATGTCGAGCACGCTCAATAACAAAGTGTAAACTAAGAGGCAGGTGAAACACTCCGAAACCAACAAACGTCTACAACATAATTATATTCTTGCAACTCTGCCAAAAAGGCCTCAAGCAGCCGGGCTGTTTATACAGACTGAGAAAAACACCGTTGACCCAGATTTCACGAGCAAGAGACACCACAGCACAGACAGACACGCACGTGAAGTGGGCTGGTCCTGATACGGGCATTTATTGTCCTAAGAAGGTATTCGGCATCTAGGCTGGGAAGTGTGAGGTTACCTTTGGAGTGCAGTGACATGTCAAAGCCACATCAGATCACTATCATTGCAAAACAAGCACTGGCAAAGTCAATAGGTCTGCCCTTTCGCCACTGCTTCTCTTAAGTTCTGCTTTGTTTTGTTATTTGATTTAATATTCTGCTTTGTGAAAAAAACTGGCAGGGAAGTAAAGCACGCCCTAGTGGTTTGGCCAATGTTCGGGGCATATCAACAAGCAGGCGATAAAAAATTATCGCCGCTTTTGCGGCCGTTTTCGGCCGAAAAGCGGCGATAATTTTATCACCTAATCAGCAAGGTCACGCGAACGCGTGAAACCTTGCTTTAGCGTCAGGATTCCTAACGCCCAGCTTTGTATCTCTAATGAGATGCAAAGTGGGCGTTCCTGACCTGGCATGACAGGAGAAATGTCGCTAAACGACATTTCTCCTATCAGCAAGCCTAACGCTATGAAGCAAAGCGTCAGGAAAAGTAGCGATAACCCCTTTTATCGCTACTTTCCTTACGCCTGCTTCAGGACTGACTTTCAGTTCAAAAGCTTTATTCGGTATGTAAAATACAACCATATAAGCAAAACAACATTTAAAAATACATATAAGACAAAAATATTTTATACACAAGGACAAAACAGAAGACCATATTTACACATTATTAAAGTGCATAGTTCTTTCCTTAAACTTAATAATCTTCCATCAAAGAATCCACATTGTAGTTGAAATAAAATGTAAATTCCATGAAAGTTATCCTGTAGGTGCAAATATACAAAAGTGCTAAATAAGGTAACAGTCCCGATACATAATTCATCAAAAAAAAATTTTGCTTTGAAGTTACAATTTCATATCAAAATCAGGACAATGTCTCTATATACAAATTACATGACTAGATAAAATTAATTGGTGCAGACTATGGACTTCCTGATATTCATGCATTTCAGCACATAGGATGCCACAAAAAAACAGGTGTCAGGACTCTCTAGAGTTATTAGGAACTTCATTGCTGATTTAGTGGAACGTATATTATTTTTTAAAAGGATAGGTTTTAAATAAAATTTCCTAAAATGGCTATAAAATTTACAAAACAATAAAAAGTGACAGCAGCTTTGTTTTGACATGTTATCACAGGGACACAGCATATTAGATTTGATCTTAATATCTGGGAAGGAAACTAGATGGTGTACAATTCCAAGCCTTAAACGGGTTAAGACAAATCTGTGTGAGTTATGAGTCACGATGGCAAGGTATGTCTGAAAACCTGACCTTAAATTCAAGTCAAAATAAGAAGCGACTGTAGTTAGATTTTTAGACTGATTTTCTCTAGCCAACTTCTTGAATGCTAGGAACTTAGACTTGATGTCTTTCTTTGGTATCAGTACAGCAGCTTCGGGATTCAGACGGATGTTACATTCAAACAAAAGATTAAACCAGTGATAAATATAACTCAACCAGGGTATACGAGATAGATTATCAAGTTTCAAGCAATCCTTAATGATTGCTTGTGTGAATACAGTCTCAGATTTGGACCAGATAGAGCGCCAAAGAAGTAATGGGCGTAATGCGGCTAAATCCGCAATGAAGTCAATACCAGCCTCCATATGGGTTAGGATATTGGGGGCCGAGGACGGGGCGCATAACAGTTTCTTCAAAAACTTATTTTCATCAATCTGTAAGCCATTCACAGAATGATGCCCCCAGACACCCGCCCCGTATAAAGCAGATGAAATACACCTAGCTTTGTAAATTGCTAGCATGTCTTTCACACTCCTTTGTCCCAGCTTAGCTGCAAATCTGAAAATACTATTTGTGTTTCTATACATCTTTAACCTTACGTTCTCGTCTTCATTTGTCCATTTCCCGTTGCCTGCGAATGTTATCCCAAGATAACAAAAACTATTAACCGATTGAATCTTTACTTTGTCAATAAAGAAAGAGGAATTAGATTTCGCCCTCTTTCCACAGGTCATGGCGAAAGTCTTACTTTTGTTAATGATCAATTTCCTTTCATTGGTAAATAGCACAAATCTGTCTATGAGGCGTTGCAAACCATTCTGTGTCCGTGAGATGAGAACTGCGTCATCTGCGTATAATAAAATAGGGGTAACACTACCGTTAATCAAGGGGGCGTCTGAGGTTAATTTACTTAAAATCGAATCAATTTCATTTATAAATAAAGAGAATAAAAACGGGGCCAAAACGCACCCTTGACGAATCCCTCTTGCGACTTTAAAAAAAGGTGTGCATTCTCCCATAGGACCAAAGCGTACTTTGCATGAAAGGCCAGAATATAACCGAGCCAGAAAGAAAACACACTCTTTGGGGGCTCCGAGATCTAACAATGTGTCCCAAAGGATGTTGTGGTCTACAAGATCAAAGGCGCTACTTAGGTCTGCGAAACAAAGGAAGAGATTCCCCTCCTTTGCAACAGTATATTTGTGTATTAAAAGATCTAAATTAATACACTGTTCCTGCGTCCCCAGGCCTTTCCTAAATCCGTATTGCGCCTTTGAAATTATCTTGTTATCTTCGGCCCATGTCTCAAGTCTCTTTAAGATTATTCTACTCAGTATTTTTATCGAAGCGTCTAAAAGAGAAATGGGACGATAATTACTTGCCTCAGACCTTGATCCCTTTTTGAAAAGGGGAATAATTATTGATTGGCCCCAAGAAATTGGCATCTGGCCCTCCGTTATAGCATTAAAAAACCTGGTCAGGATCGGTGCCCACAGATCTAATTCGGATTTATACAAATCCAGCGGGACTCCATCCGGGCCAGGTGCCTTGCCGCCCTTGCTATTGCGTAGTCCTTCATAAACCTCATCAAGACCAATGTCTAGAGGCAATCTGGGCCAAGTATACTCATTGTCCATATGGGAATCTAAAATTAGCCTATCCGGATTAAAAATATTTAAAAAGTGGTTCATCCATGATTGGCAATCAACATGAGAGGTAATTTCGGGCACTGAGTCATCTTTTAAGAAGGGACTGTTTATGGTCTGCCAGTATAACTTGCTATCATTAGTTTCAGCCGCACAGCTGAGTTTATACCAAGCCTCCTCTTGGAGAGCTCTTTTCCTTTTGGCAAGTGATGTTTTATAGGCAAAACGACAAGATTTAATTGCTGTACAATCGCGTGGTTTAATGCACATCGCCAATTTTAGGGCATGGAGAGCATCTGTACAACTTTTATCGAACCAACCGTTGTTAATTACTCTTTTCCCCTTATGCGGCTTTGTGAGTAAATTATCAATTGTTGAACTAATAATACGTAGGTGGTTCAATATAACTTGCGAATGTACCACATCGCTAAGGCAATAGGTTATCTCCAAGGTACACTTTCTTAAAACCTCCTCCAACAGCTCATATGGAACGATCTTAGACCATTTAATCCTAAACCCATTGGGTCTTACAGCCTCCAGAGAGTTAATCCTATTGTTTGCATCCAAATCTTTGGGACCCCAACAGTGCAGTGATACAGAGATGCTGTTATGATCACTTACAATTTGCTCATTAACGCACAAGTTGGAGTATGCACAATCGTTGGACAATAAAATGTGGTCAATATATGAGTTAGCTCCTCTTCCAGTAAATGTTGGACAGTTAACATTGTTATTATTCTTCGTACAACTTAACATATCCAAATCAAATTTTGCTAACATCATATTAAGGATAGTGCCATACGTACAATGTGGGAAGTGTAGGCCATCATTTCCCTCCATGTTACCATTTTCCCTTGTGATTCCACATGAATTGCTCGAGGCATGAGGGCAGGGACTTATATTAAAGTCACCCAACCAAAGAACAATAGATTGGTGGCCAGTAACTGCCTGAGTCCTCTCAATTTCTTTTTCAAGCTCAATCAGGATATTACCTCTATCGACAGTAAAAACATTATTATAAAAATTTATCAACAACAAATCTTTCCCTTTGTCAAACTCTAAACATAACACCTGGGAATGGGCATCCACTGAAACATAACTTTTAACTTTACAGGTTTTTAGTTTAGTGGATATTAAAAGCAAAAGACCACCTTTGGCTCTTCCTGCAATTGAACTCACTGCATTCAGGCTGTATGCTAAATACCCCTCAATAAAGATAGGTTCCTCACACCACGTCTCCTGAAGACAGATTATATCGTACCCAATATTAATAAAATCCTTCCACCATGGGGAATCTAACTTCCTCTTCAGACCGGCAATATTCCACGTAACAACGCGGTAACCTGTATCAAGATCACACTTAGCCCTTGTGTGATCATTAACTGGGTCTACCAGGGGAGGGTCAAAATTTAAAGAAGGATCAGCAAAGGTACGACTATTCTGTATCTTGTTAATTCCTATATTCTCCAGAGCAACTTCTGCCTTATTAGGTTCAGGCAAAGGTGAGGGGGGAGTAGTCACTACAGTATCAGTGCAAATACCACTAACTGATTTCTCCTCCGTGTTTATAGAAAAATTGAACAGTCAATCGTTTCCTCCAATGAGGACAGGGCAGAGTACCTGTTAAAAAGGGGAATGGTGTAATCCCTTTGCCTACCGAATTCCTCATTAAACTGTATATTCCCTCTATTATGATACTGCGGGGCTCTTGGTGGCAAAAAGGGAAAATAACTATCCCCACCCCTGAGTAGACCAGGTACATACTGCCCAGTCTGTTGGGACCTTAACGAATGTGGGCCATCTAAATAGCTGTAAAAATATCCTAAAGGTCTAGCAGAGACCAGGTTAACTTGGTTGGGTAGGGATGCAGCTCTCAAGAGGACAGTTGCCACGTGTTGTGGGTATTTAAAATTAACAAGGATACAATCCCCTGTAGTAGTTTTCCTGCCTTCTCCTATCCAGCTGACTCGGCGGGTAGATAAGATGTCTTGTGAAAAAGCCAGCGGAAATCCACAATTTTTGTTAAGCCAGGCGAGTGATTTATTTTTTAAAGAATCATGAGATTCCTGGCTAGAGTTAGGCATACTAGAGTCTGCCTCCGGGACATTAATCAGTACAACTGTATAAGGGGCACACTGTGGTGGAAGGTTAACAATATGATTTCTCTTATGTTTAATATAATCAACATCTCCCCTAACTACATGCTTTTTATTGTTACTCGAGCATGTATGTGCAGAAGTTACTTCTCCTACTGAGGTGGCTATAGTAGGTGGAGCCAAAACTGGTGTAGCAGTGGATGATGCGTCTATGGATCGACACAACTGAGTGCTGTCCCCCAGTCCCTGTGGAGCTCCCATATTGTGTATGCCAAGCAAATGCATAGTAGGTTCCATAGCACCCTCTTTGGGCTTAGAGTGGGTGTGGGCTGAACCAGCAGACACGGGGGTAAACGCAGGGGGAGAATGTCGTTTTTCATAAGAGTTCAGTAGGCCCTTTAAATTGTCTACTTCTGCCGAGATTATATCTAATTTTGCCATCAAAGGACTAATTATAGACTCTAATTTGGTCTCAAAAATTGAGACCAAATGTCCTATGGTGGCTGCATGCAGAGAGACCCCCTCTGTATTAACGTTAGTCCCTGATATATCTTTGGTCAACTCCGGTAAAGCCCCCCTTCCTTGTTGGAAGGAGCCCTGTTTTTTTGGCTTGTGGGTCGCCACTCTCTTTGCTGGTGCTTTTCTACATGCCCGTGTTTTCCTCTGCATCGGGGAGGGGGTTAAAATTATTTTACAACCAGATGCTGTAGTCGATGTGATAGAGGAGTTCAATTGGGAGGTGAGTTCATCAATGCTTCCCACTGTGTCTAAAACAAAAGGTGCAACATCAATCCCATCAACATTGTCTGTAGTAACCATACTACTTTCGACGGGTAATACAGTATTGGGAGCTAAGGTATCCGATGGGGAAGTTTCTAAAGTAGATCTGCCCAATGAAAGTCTCCGATCATTATTAATCTTATTTACAACTTTTACCAAATAGTTGTCCATTGTCCTCTTGTCCCCAGCACCGGGGTGGTTGGATAATTTACTTTTCGACATGAGTATGGACATATACAGTAACTTTAAAACAGGATTCTTTTTAGGACTGTTCACTTACAAATTAATCGAAGATCTTGAATCCGTGGCCCTGCCCTGCCTTATCCTGCCTCTGACGGCCTCAGACGGCCCGCCCTTTGCCCGGGCTTAGCCCGGCGCCGCCCGCGCGCGTTCCGCGACGCGGAGGGAGGACCAGATATTTAAGCGCCTCCGGGCGCGTTCCTCGGCGTCACGCGCCGCTGGGGCACCTGGGAGCGGTAGTTCCCTGCTCCGTGTCAGCGCGGTGGATTGGCGGCAAAAGGAGCCCCGGGAAACAGCAGTGGTGCTTGCGGGAACGTTGGAGGAGACACGGGCAGCGCCTCGCGGTTTCCTCTATGCTTTTTCTTCGACCCCCTCAGGACTGACTTAGCCATGATATCCTATGGAAGGTGGATATCATGGCTAAGTTTGTGAGTCCCTAGCAACTAGCTAAGGTGAGATTATCGCTGGGTCTCCAGCGATAATCTCACGTTAGCCAGTTAGCGCTAGGAATTTTATCACTGATGAGATAAGCGTTGCTAATAGCACGCTATCTCAGCGATAAAAATCGGCGCTAGCCGGCGATAATTATCCGAGCGCTAAGTGCGCTCAGCGATGATTATCGCCGGTTGTTGTTGATATGCCCCTTCGTTACCACAAACTTCAGAGCGAGGAGCAGGATGTGCAACAAACTCCCGCTGACTTTTTATTGTTTTATCTCCTTTTATTAAGTGTCATGATTGTATAGTAAAATGCTACTCATACGTTTTTATGTGAAATATTATTTAATCAAAAAACTCAAAGTTGATTGACCATCTGACTCCAGCCAGGAATATTTTCATCTACAAATCATTGATTTCAGAAGTGTTTGTCTAATTACTTAAATAGAAGCAAAATAAGACGACATCCCTCGGAATGCATTTGGCAATCAAAAGGGCAGGACTGGAAAAAGTGTCGATAATGAACTGGAGGGAGGTGGACATGCAGGTACCCTGACCCAAGACAAATCATATTTTGGGACCAGTTGCTAATGTGCCATGTTTTCTCTTTCACTATAGTGCATATTTATAATGTTGAAACAGGTTCTCGTCCTATGAAGGACGCGCTTCAATATGATGACGTAGGGCCCACCAGCACTGGCTGCCACAGAGCTAACAAAAACCACCCGTTAATAAGAAACATGCTAAAAAGTAATGCATCAAGAAGGGGGAGGGAATGGGACAAATTTAAATTATTAAACAGTAGGATGGATTGAATGTATTTTAAATACTTGGAATTTAGAGCAAAAGAAGATCCCTCCATTGAACTATCCATTCATAACCAACATGATGGTAGCCCCCATAGTTGCTACAGTGGAGCTTCCGTCAACGGAACCTTCAGATTATCAAGGACTCCAGCCAATGAGCATTCAGGTCACTGTTGACGCCTATTACCATTGAACCAATCAAAGAGGCCCTGATTCACCAGGAGCCTCTACACTCGAGGCGGCAGCTCTACAGTCGTAGCAGGATATGTGCACTCGCGGTGAGATCTCCGCACTGCAGTTTCCCGTTGTGAAGATCCCACCACGAGTACGGAGATCCCGCCACGACTGTGGAGCCTCTGCCCAAGAGCGGAGGATCTTTGTGAATCAGGGCCTGAGTGACCTGACCACTGGCTCCTGGTTATCCTAAGTGAGTTAGCTAGTCCTGGAAGTGTCAGCGGCCACTGCTGGTAAGCTACTAGGATCAGTCCTTTCATGCACAACACCTCGCCGCAGGCTGTGGGAGGCAGCTACATTGAAATTTTACAAGATCTGCAAGATAACCGTGGGCTTGAGTGGTGCGCAGTAAGAATATTGACCAGTCAACATAGGAACATCCAGAAGCAGCGACACATTGACACACTGGAAAGAATTCAGAGACAAGCACACAGTGGAGCTGTCACATGGACACATCACATGTCAGTCCCTCACAGGCATTTAAAGACAAAGTCACAGACACCTCATCAAGGCACAGTCCCATGATAGCCCACAGTGGAGCAGACCGTCACAGAATATTATGTATCAGTTACAGTCAAGCCAGAGTACCCACAAGCAGGTGTATTTGTAGGCAAATGATCATACCTGAGAGTGAATATATAGGGGCAATTAAAAAAGTAGTTATGCACAACATATCATAGAGCAGATACAAAAACACACTTGGGGCAATTACACCCAGCATATCATGGATCAACAGTAACATAAGGGAGCAGCCGGGACCATCATGGCACACATGCATCTCGTACAGTGGTCACTCACTTACGTACCTCTAGAGTCATGTCATGGAACGCGGGTAAGGTCAACTCAGACTTCATCCGACGGAGGCAGGTAAATTAAAAGTACGGTTTGAAGCAGTATTTAAACAAGTGATCATTAATGTGGAACACTAACATACATGAAACATTGTGGATAAATTATTCACTTAAAGGAACACCACCCAGGCACAACAGGAAGCAGTGTCATAGAGCTTTATCGTGGGGAAGCCAACCAGGTTTGTATGTTAGAATATCCTAAGCAAAAATATCATTAGACATAAATTTGGTGTTCTTTAAAAAAATACTGTCACTTTGAGGGTAGGTTTTCCAAAATTAGCTCCAAATGTGTGATATTTAGGATTAAATATTTTTGACAAATAATATTTTAGTTACAATAGGCCTGAGCCACAATGGTAAACTTACAATTTTGTGTCAGTTTACGTTTTTTTGAAATTCACAAAGTCTGATTTAATAGTAAATTCACGACTGCCGAGGCGCCACAGTCGGGAGGGAGAACTCTGTACATAAAAAGATAAGACATGTCGGACCCAATATTCTGGTACCACAGCCCACACGAACTCGCTAATGAACATGTGAAGCATCATGGAGCAGTCACACAACGACATATCAAGGGCCAATCAGACAAAGGAATATGGCAGAACTGTCAAACACAAGTAGGTATGTGTAGTGCAAAGCACACATGCACTTGAGGGAAAGGGACACAGTGGCACATTAGGGGTATGTTACACACTTGTCTATCACGGAGCAGTCATCTGATAGTACTACATAGTCACAGTGGTGAGCTATCACGAACAGCCACTACAAAGAAAAAGTCACATGTGATTGCATAAATCAATTACATGAAACACGCCCTGAAGGCTCCGTGGTGTGTATCATGTAACTTCTTGGCGCTTTGACTGCATGAAGGAGCAGTCACTCTCAGACACACAACGAGCAATTACACAAGAACACATCCTTGCAAAGCACCACCTGAAGGCGGAAACATACAAGGAATTCGAGAAGCAACCACGCCCACTGAGCAGCCAGGACAAATGCATATATTTAATTAAAAGCAAGTGCCGCTTCATTAAGCACCCTCCCCCCAACAATCTCTCCTGCCTGCTCCATACACTGCTCATTGGCTCACTTGTGTAGCCTCAATCACCTCTAACAGCAGCTATGCCAGCAGCATGTCTACTGATAGAAATGGACTGCACAAGGCAGGCTCTAGTGCAAACAATAGACAATGGACAACAGATGCAAACCAATAAAACTATTCACAACACAAAACAACGCACAGGAATATGAAAAAAAGTGAATTTAGAAAACAAAACAATACTGGCGTGAAATATAAAGACAAACCCATGCCAGAGCACAGGCTTCAGGGTTTTAAAACGGGATAGCCAGTTGTTGCCTCAACCCACATTTTCGTGCCTGCATGGAGTAGGGTCGGGGCTTTGATGCTGCAGAAATTGGGCCAGTTTGCCAGTTTCTTTAACTTCTTGCCCAAGCATAAGCTGCAGAAACAGTTCACTTGGGGACATTGTTATGATATCTGCATGCTGCTTCTTTCGATCCTTCAATGCACAAATGCTGTTGCTGGCTTTGAAACACTAGATTACACTCACTCTTGGCCCTCTCCCCTCTCTTTCCTTCTGGCGAGCCTCGCCAATTGCTGTCTGGCTCCATGTGTTCAGCTGACTGTTCCTCTTCACTTGATGACTTATTGGTTCAAGGCAATCTAGACATTCAGCAGCACATCACTGCTGTGAATAGCAGCTGTGGTACGGGCAATTGATTCCAAAAATCTGCTCTCCGTGCACTGAATAACTGGTAATCACATGTTTGTGAACTTTATCATGACATCTCGCAAAGGATTCTCTCCCAGTTACTGGTATTAGAGCTGACACAGCTGTACTCACATTATACTTTCCAGGACTATATTTGCCTGTTTGTGATTTGTGCATCTGTGGCCACCCATCTGTGCCTAGTGAAATTGTAAAGAAACAACACATGACACAGTTAAATATGAACATCCGTCTGGTTATTTTCTATAAATAAGGACTGATATTGATAAATCCCCTCGTCTGCCCAAGATGTCACAAGCATTGACAACAGAAATAGGTCAGGTTTATTAATGAAAGTGTCTTTTGTGTCATTGATGGGATACACCACTCAATAAATCATCATACATGCACTCTGTCACTCATCTTTGCATTCATGCTTCTATTCTGTCAGCCACTGACTCATTCCTGAATTCACTCTCTGACACAACCGCAGTAAGACACACCCCAAAACAACAACATATGCAAGATAGATTAAAATTCTACAAGTAGAAAAACGAAAAATGCTGCCATTTAAACACTGTGGGCATATGCTTGCAATAACAAACCTACACAGCAGAGGTTGTCCTAAGGTATTATAAATAATCTATTATAGTTGCAGCATGGTTGTCACAGTTAGAGCCAGCATGTTGGCTATCTTGGAGATAGAAAACAATGACACACTATGGACAACAGCATTCCATAATGGTGTCCTGGTTTACAAGAAGCATCTACATGAGATGAGGTCGCACTTGGAGCAACACTGGTGGCAGGACCACAAGGCCTACAATTCCCTGCTGCATCCCAGAGGAGGGGCTTGCCAGCGGGCGCTGGTCCGGTGCATAAAACTCCACTTGTCTGCCTGCAGTGCGGGAAACACTTGGAGCATCCCTGGTGGCAGGACCACAAGGCCCATAATTCCTTGCTACACTAAAGAGAAGTGGTTTGCATTTGGGTGCCGGTTGGGCGCATAAAATGTTGCGTGTGTGCCCGGGCGAAGACAGGTCCCTAGGCAGCCCGTCTGCGCCCATCCAAACCTTGGCTGGGCTACCCCATTTATATTTGCTTGCTCAAAGAGTGGAATTAGTAAGCAAAAATCCCCTTGTACCGTTTGCCCTGTTGCCCAAAGGGGATCCCAGAATTGCCTGTCTATTATATCCTCAGGGGGACATCTCCATTGAGGGTCGATTCCCAGTCGGTGGTCACAGTGGCAGAGATTCATTTGACCGAGGTACCTCCTCTTTTGAATCGGCCCAGCCTGCACAGAAAAAGGAAAAGCAGGATGTGTCTGTTAAAAAGAGGACAGACTTTGGGAGGGCTAGTCCTAGTGACTGTAGTAATGCCCCCTTAGAAATTATGGACTAACAAAACCATGATACAATTGTGGACTCAACTCGAACATTGAGTAGCTTAAAGATGTGCATTGAACCTCTGATGAATATTATTTATGCAAGAGTTGAAATTTTAATTAAAGTGTTGTGGAAGATTTATATGATAAAACATCCATGTTAGAATCCTTTATTAAAAACCTAGGCCTCTCATTAGCAGATAAGACAACATCAGGAGCCGATAATACACGTTTCATTTAAAATCGGCAAATCCAACCCTTGGCAATCACAGCAATTTGATTCAGAATCAGCACCCTTCTAACCTTCCTAGTACCACCACCATACAGAAACGCCTTGGTCAAGGCAGATAGGCCCAAGAGTACCTCAACTGAAGTCGCAGATGAGAGGGGTGTGACTTCTGAGATGGTCAAAACCCCCTCATTCTGGACCCCATTATTTTACGGGATCGAGCCATTTTGAGAACCTGAGTTGGGGATGGTAGTCTTCCCATCACTCTTCCTGACAGACCATTAAGTCCTAAATATAGCCCACTCCTCCCCCAGAATCCACCCCTTTGGTGGCTATCCAGCCTTTGACACCAGGGATGAGAGAAACTACCCTTCAACTAAAAAATAAAGTTATCAATTGGTATAACAGACAGATGGGGGGAGAGAACCTTTTAACATGCATACTCAGAAGAATTGAGTGGGTGGGCAGCAGGTAGAAAACGTGGCAGAGGGGTTGCGTTATTATTGACTTCGACCAACCAGACATTGCTAGTTATATAATATAGCACGTTTCACAGATTAATTCTCCCTCAACAAGGATTAAGGTACTCCCTTTAGGCTGCTTTTATCGGCAGGATACGACTATGGCTGTCCAGTTGACAAACATATTTAATCTTCTTAGCACAATTGATTGCAATTATTGACTGACCACCTCTGATAGTAATTCTCCTCCCTTACAGGTGGTGGCTACTGGCCAGATGACAAGTCAAACCCTTGTCACAGTATATAAGCCAAATACTCGCATCACGATTTTGAGTTGGAACATTACTGGTTTATATAATAATAAATCTGATATTAGAGGGTGTAACTTTATCAAAGGTCATCATATTGTTGGGCTCCAGAAATCATGGAATGTAGCTAATTTCCTCTTCATGGATGGGTGTTTTTCATTTTTCTCTCTAGCATTACTCTCCCCAGCAGGTGGAGCCAGGGGTGGCTTAGTTACTTTGGTTTCCTTGGATATTACTTGTAAGATGCTCCAAGTCAATACCAGATCACAGTATTTGCTTGCGGTGAAGCTAGTTTTTTAAAATCCCTGTAGTATTTTAGTGCTTAACTTCTATACTCATATTTGCCGACCAAAACTTCTGAGCCCTTATTAGTCTTAAAGGTCTTTTTGGATGTCAATGCTGAAAATCAACACTCTTCGTATACAGTGGTCTTATTATGAAATGTTAACATACACCCCTGCCTTTCCCCATGTCAAGTTATTGATGGGTGTCTTATAGATAAATATCAACATCTTGAACACACAAGGCAAGGAGATTTGCTTAGTACCATTTTGGCTGATCACAATCTGGTCTTTACGGATCAGAACAATAAAGGTTCGGGACCATCTGAAGTTATCCCCACATTAATCAGTAGAGGTTTGAATTCCACTATTGATTGCATTTTTATCTCTGCCTATTTAGGTTATGTTCTTAAGCAATATAGGGTTACCTGGAACCAGTTTAGTGACCATGACCCTTTGCATCTTAGTATAGATTGGAGACCAGAGGATGAAGTAGTGACTAAAGAAGGGCCGGAGACACAAGATATCAAGCCTATTGATCATTGTTGTAGATTAAAATAGAACAAGGTGGCCTCAGAGTCTTCTTTAGTCAATTTATATACTGCATGAGGTCAGGACATAAATTTTTTGTCTAAAGGTCACCTTACGATCAGAAGCATTATTAACAGCCTCCAACAGGGTCTGTAAGCAGGTTTCAGAGAGTCTAAACCATGTGGGCGGTAAGAATAAGGAACCTATTAATAGATGGTTTGACCACAAATGTTCGGAGGCTCATCAAAGTTTGCTGACAGCCTTCAAGACAACTCCGAGCAGTAACACTGAGGTCACTTTGTGTCAGAATATATAAAAAGTGGCAATAACTGAACGAAAAAATGAAATTAGAAAAGATGCTTGAGAACAACTTCTCCAGGCTAATGTCCTAAAATGCAGGGCCAGATTTTGTGGAATAGCCAATCTCCCTTATTTCACTGGAGATGGCAGTGGAGCAGTAGAGCGTCATACTTCCGCTGATAATTGAGTGCAACATTTTAAAAGGATATATGGTTCAGTTACCGTTGAAACTATAACTACCAATAGGGAGTGCCCCTACAGTAAATCTAATATGGAATTCCTTGAGGAGGAGGCAAATGAGGCAATTATTTACATGTCCAAAAATAAGGCCCCAGGCCCAGACGGAGAACCTGCTGACCTGCGTAAAATGTATTCAATGGATTAACTCATGTGTTAAATGCAGCATGTAAAGTGGGTATTCCTCCAGCATGGTCGAGGTAAATAATTATACCCATGTTTAAAAAAGGGCAGAGAAAAGACCCACAATGCTATAGGCCTGTATCGCTTATAGATTCAGTGGTTGAAGTTATGAGGCGAATTATTCTTACTAGATTAAATAGAGGGCTGGATGAAAAAAATGTACTGTCTGACCTGAAGTATGGTTTTAGGTCTGACAGGGGTACCCTAGACCTATGATTGAACCTACAGATTTTCCTACAGGGAAATCCACAATCACCAAGGGTGACTCGCTACATTTAGCCTTTATGGATCTCATGTCAGCTTTTTAATATGAGGAAATTGTGGACAATCCTCCTTAAAATGGGTATTGACAGGGATATTGTGAACTTCTTGCATGAACTACACAGGGATCTGACTGCTGTAGTCAGTTATGATCAGTATGGGAGCTCTACCCCACAGTTTAAGGTTCCCCTAAGTGGTGGGGGAGTAAGACAGGGGTGCATCTTTGACCCACTTTAGTTCGTATAATATATTAATCATCTGGGCCCAACACTATGTGTCGCTTGTTAAGATATCCCACTGGAACTGTCTCATCTTATCCTGGCCCTACTCTATGTTGACGATGCAGTGTTGTTAGCGAGAACTGCTGTGGGACTACATAAAATCCTTAAGTCTTTTGTCAGTTTTATGAATAGTTTGGATTTGAGTACCAACTATAACAAATCCCACACAATGTTTATGGGCTCTAGAGTAGGGGTGGGCAGAATTTGCGAAATCCACTTTCGCAAATTATCGCGAAAATGTTAAAAATTATCGCAAACACGCAGAAATATCGCGAAGATGCGGAAGTTTTTTCCCGCATGTTCGCGAGATTTTCTGCATGGTTGCGGCTCGCCAACTTACCCATGTGGTTGCTTGCGGGCGCGGCCATCTTGTATTCAGTTGTCTCGCGGTGCATGATCGCGAGAAGAAAGACGTGATCGCGTGACGCATGACGTTACTGCGGGCGCGAACTGTCGCGAGACAGCGCAACTGGCTAAAAACAATACAACATCTCATGGAGAACGCGACCGGATCAAGAAAACTTGTCGGCGAACGCAGGGATTCAGGTAAGGCGATCGCGCGCGCGCGCGAGAATGTATTATTTTACAGCGCGAGCAAGAATCAAATTATCGCTAAGCTGCGGAATGCGGAAATTTTGACATTTTCACGCTTTCCGCGGAACGCGAAAATGTCAAATTATCGCAATTTCCGCGAACGGAACGAAATTTTCGCCCAGGCCTACTCTAGAGGTAAGAGACACAGAAAATGTATCCTAGAGGGATTCAATATCACCTGAGTAAAGGCCTTTTCATATCTTGGGGAATACTTTGATGATAAAGGCTCTTGGGCCTCTTTGGTGAGAGCTAAAAGAAGTGCTATGGCCAGAGGGCCTGCCTCTGTGTTTGATTTTGCTTCCCATCTGTGAGCAACGTCTATCAAGGCACTGATTAAAGTGTATCAATCTTAATGTATCTCCACCACGAGGTATGGTAGCGATATCTGGGGTTACAAAGAGGCATAGAGCTAAAAGTAGTTGAAAATAAATTTATGAGACGCTTATTATCTGTGCCCCAATCTACTCCTTCTTTTATCTTGCGTGAAGAATTAGGGATAGGATACATATGAGATTTGTTAACAATGCAACCCATGATTAGGTGGATGTCAATATGGTTAAGTACAGAGTTGGGATTGAACCAGGTTCTATGAAGGACTGCATGAAACCTGAGAGACTGGTTCTGTTCCCTGGCTTAGATACATTAAATACTCATTTGCAGAATTAGGACGCCCTGATTTATGAAGCTTGTCAGAAAGGATTGTCTGTGAGGACTTATTGTGGGTCAAGAGACAATATACATCTGCAGGACAAGTAAAGAGAGAGAAGAGGGAGATGAGTAACGCCTCTACAAGCTTATGTTTATATGAAGTCAAGTATGACCATTGAACTCTATCTTAAAGTGGTCACAAACCCTCATCATCACTTCCTATTAGCAAGATTTAGAATGCATTTATTGCACTGGCTTTTGGCACTGCCTCTGGGTTGGAAAAAAGTTGAAAATATAGGCTCTTGCAGTTGTTATTCCTTTTCAGACCAAGACATCATGCACTTTGTAATGTTTTGTGAGCACTATAGATCTCTATGACAACGGTGTATTTTATCTTAGTTGAGAGGGGAAAAGTTTACTCAAGTTAGACCTGCATTAACCTTTTTACAAATGCTGCCTAATGAATGCATGTGTTTTAATATGGCCAGTTTTTTAATAGGGGCTCTAAGACATACACAGAAACAAGATACACACTCAAGACGATAACAGCAGTGGATTTGTTATTATTAGTGGTTGTTGTATGATTTTCAAATGTTTAGAAAGTTTTAAATATCACTGTTTATTTAATTGTACTCTTTATGAGGGTAGTTCATACTATGAATTTAGGACAGTATTATTATTATGTCATTATCGAATGAGAAAAGTTGTATCAATTCATCTTGCAAGTTTTCTTTTTTGAATTGATTATACCTTTTATGGTTTTAAGTAGTCGAATATAGAATATTTGATGATGATGATGAGATGAGATGAGGTACAATGCAGATGGAATGAGCATCAAGCAGGTGACACATTACCACTGCCTGCAGAGCTGCAGAGTATCCTCTTAAGAAACATTAAAATAAAAGAGGAGAATCAAATAAATGAAAGGGGAACTCTAAAAGGAGAACATTGAAAACTAAAGGAATGGTCAGCAAGCCCTGACACTTAAGCGTATTAATTTCAATGTGGATGTACACAAGTGATCAGAAAATGCCATCATTCAGAGGGCAAGAGAGCCAATGCCTGATGTAGACTGAACCATTGCACCATGCACTATGCTATCATAGATAGGAGCAAGGAGTACATTTTGTTCAAACAGACCAATGTCACAAAAGCAGAACAGAGCAGACCCAAAGTCTCTCTATGTCTCACAAAGCCAAAAGATGCAGGACAAGAAAGACAGAAAGAAACTTCACAAAGGGATTGTCTGGCACTGGATTAAAGAGGCATGAGGTGCATTTAGGACTGCACAGCTTTGGTATTTGGCATGCTGATATTTAATTGCACCGACTGCAGCTTCTGAGCAGAGCTTTGGGCACCGGCACTCATTATTATACAAATTAAGCACTATATAGACACATACATATTACCTAGTGTAGTCAGTTACTAGAGAATGGCTTTTTTGTTTTGCTATAACTTTGGTGCCATTTGAGGAATCTCCAGGAAATTTTCCCAATACTGCTCTTTTTTGGCTCGTTTGTGCAAGCAGGGGCCGAGAAAAAGGGGGTCACAAAAACAAAATCTGCATGCATATTCCATAGATGTTTTGGTAAGCAAGATTGTAATAATGCTTAAAGGAATTACACCAAATTGGGCAGGAAGCTAGAAGTTGTTGCAGAAGGCCTGCTTTTTGTTAACTGGTTTAATACATTCAGTAGTTTTGGAGATATTAAGCTCCAAAAATATTTGTATATCAGGACAGTTGGGTTCGAGGGATGAGGGGGATTTTTTCCCTTGAGCCAAATTGCCCCCAAGGGAGACACGCTCTGATTGGCTGCCAGCAACATGACAATAAATGTTGCTGGCAGCCATACAGGACTATAAATATATAAGGGAGTAGGGTAGGCATGCCCTGCCACCCTACCCCTTGAGGGGGTGCCCAGAGAAACAACCCATTGACCAAAATTGAAAAAAATGTGGCAGTGTTTGCAGCGCTCCTGCCCTTAAAGGCCCTGGTGACCCCATGCCCCGGGGCCCTACGAAGCCCAACGCGGTCCTGGACCCCCATCCCATGATGCCTGGCTTTCAATTGAAAGAAGAGGGGTCAATGCAGCCCCCGTCACAATGCCTATATAAGCCCCGGAGACCCTATCCTCCTGGGTGCAATAATCTTCACTGTCCCAAGGAGCCCACCCACAGGACACTGTGGTTCCCTGCCTGGAAGAGTGCTAGCATACTGGTTAAAAAAAGCCAATAGGCTCACTTTTTTAACTTTTTGTATTTTGGTGCTGCAGAAGTCTGTGCATGGCAGTAGGAATAGAAGAATATACTTTATGTTAAAAAAAAACTAGAAACTCATTGAAAAAAACAAGAGTGACTGTGAGAAACTGGGTTGTTGGTTGACTGCGGTTTGAGCCTTGGTCAAGCAACAGCCACAATCCCTTGCAGGGTGAACCACAAAAAGTTACACAACACAAGAAAAATCTCAAACCAGTTTAGAGAAAAAGAGTAAACTTTGATAAATTATTCGACACCAAAACTATTATAGTTTAAACAGACTTAGCAATACAAACATTTTAGGAGTTGAATTACCACTGTAAATCCACCAAAACATGCATTAATGTATACCAATGACACCAATATTTCCAGAAAGTGAAACTCTTTTGAATTTGTTGAATCCAACTAAAAGGAATTGTATTAAGGTTTTGATTTAGGTTCAGAGTTTGGCTCTTGGTGTTGTTTAGTAATAATTTATTTATTTTATGTTGGTGTCTATATTTTCTATGCAGAATCCAACAGAGTGTCACTGTCCACAATGAAAAAAAGAGAAAACAACTACAAAGAAAAGAAAGCCACCCGATAAAAAGTAGGTAATATAAAATCAATTATTACTATATAACACCAATAGCCAAACTTTGTACCTAAGCCAATAAAAATACAATGCATTTTTATTTTTATTTCTGTCATACAGCAAACACCTACATGATACATTTGAAGACAAAAATAAGACGATCATCTTTCCAAACTCCAAACAAAACAAACATTAAAAGTAAGTAAATATAACAATGTATTACAACCAAAAGCATTATATAGTTTGAAAATAAAAGTTAAGCAAAATACAGCCAAAAAAGCTAAACTATTTTTCAAACATATTTCTCAAACAAATGTTCTTCTTTAAACAGACAAAAATCACCCAGCTATACCACAACATTACAACAAAAACAAAGACCACAATGTACACCTTTATGAAGAAAACAACATCACATCTGTATAAAATGTAAAAAATATATTGCATGTTTACATATCATTTCTACTTATAAATACATTTAGTACAATCATAGTATAAATATATTTTTTAAACCTACAGATACAATGTCAGAAAGAGGCACTTACATCATTTCTCAAAAATATAAACCTTTCTTGACTCATATGGGATATAATTACTGTCAAAGGAGAACATATGCAGATAAAATATTCTTTGAGATATCCAAAGTATTATTCAAGTGCATGTTATGGGATGGCTAGAACTAAAAACAAAATTGTGTACAAAACATTAGAGAAATCAAAGTTAGAAATGTGTTAAATTGTCTTGAGGAAGCCAGCACTAGTTCAAAGGAACTGTTTTATATATCCTGACTATACTATGGGGCAACTCTCCGGTATTCCAAATTTAACAGAACTCATAGCCAGAACCAGGAAGGCCACAAGTGAAACCCCTCCTGCCCCTAAATTTTTTTAAAACATAAATATACCTGATAAATTAACTACAACCCATAAAGAGTACCTCTTCCTTCGGTATGTCAACTCTAACAATGGCAGAAGAATAATCATTTTTGTAACAGAAAACAACCTGCTAAGAGGAATTCAAGGCAATATGTGAATAATCGATGGCATATTTAATTCATGCCCTCCATTACTCATGTGAATGTACACAATCCATGGTGAATACCACAATACATACATACCTTTAGTGTATGCAGTTTCCATAACACACAAAATGCTATATATCCCATGAACTACTAACTCAAAGAAAATGTAAAAACTAGCAACTACTACCCCCCAAAAAATAACCTGACTTCGAACAAGCAATGATTGTTCCAGTTTTAACAATATTCCCATATACACCTAAACCAGGCTGTAACTAACATTAAAACCATAGTTTGTGGAGCAAACTCACGAAATCTGAACTAATTGTGAACTACTCATCTAATGCAGAATTTGCTTATGAAATAAAACAATTAATTGCTCTAGCATATGTCTTAATATCAGAAGTAGAAGAAGAAAAAGAAAGTAGTACGCGCACTCCCTTTGAAAATATCGAGGGTTCTTTAAGGGTGTACCGTGCACACGGGGTATCACTCTCCGAGGGGAGTGTAAATATGAACATCAAAAAGCACCCCCAATGATTTGGGGTGTGTCCCCCAGGCACTGGTTGAAGACCGCACATGCGGTTTCTAACTTTTGAAGCAAAAGAGGTTCATCACAAGTTGAAGTTTTCTCAAAGTAAAACTTTACTGTTTTCTATTGCTTCATCAAAAATCAAATGTCATTTTTAATCCATAAGTGAAAATATCTTCATAACGATTGGCAATTACATTTTCATTCCCAATGCATTTCGGCAAAACTGCCTTCGTCAGGGGAAATCTACGAATAATTATACATATCATGAGAGTCATATACGAGGATACAGTGTACATATTTAACCGGCGGTGAGTGCTGGTTAGAAGGTGAATTGGTTAACGTGTGTTTCTTAACGGTGAGTAAATGAATAGATACAGGCGTGTGAATAATGGGTTGGCGGAGGGGTAGGTAACATGCGACTAATGGTGAGATATGGTGAAATTATGAATTTCCATTGAATGTGCGTTGCGTTGATGGGGAGTGATTTTAAAAAAATAACGGAAAAGGGGCGTTCAACTTTACGATCGTGGTGCCGGGTGTGACATGCGAGATTGTGCTATTGGCGGTAACGGATGTGACTAGTATTCAAGAATAATCAAACCGATACTGGCTTGAATTGATATGTTAGTTAGTATATTCTTACCGAATGCGCGGAGCTTCGACGCGTGGGTTCGATGGTGTAGTTGTTGTCGGATATCATGCAGGGATTTAAAAGGGGTGGGATCACGTGGTGCTGATTCAGTGCGTTAGAGGGTGAAAACAGACTATGCGCGTATGATAAATAGAAAGACTGTCAACATGTTGGGGTGATTTAAAATGTTGGACTGAACATGACGGGTGTGAATTAAAGATGAGGGATAGAAATGAATACAATCAGAGTGGTCAGAGTGAGGAATGTGTTAGAAAAAAGTTGAGTGAACATAACCGATTGTAAGGGAGAGGTTAAATGTAGTAAGGGGAATGGAAAGAGCATGGGAAAAAAGAAAAAGTGTAGGAAAAAGAAAGAAAAAAGAAAAAGGGGGGAGAAAGGGGGAACGGAATGGAAGAATGAGAGCAGTACAGCACTTTGGAATAGAACATCGAGAATGATAGTACAGAGATACAGAGATGTTGAAAAAACATGCGATAATTGAAGTTAATCCATCGCTTATGACCGGTGGTGGATACTATAGGTAACATGTAAATTCTATACGGTCATTCATTCCATGTGGTTTCATGGAGTTCAGCAAATAAATCCAGTGGTTTTCCCGTTGCAATAGAAATTTATGATTGTCTCTCCCTTCTTTTTTCTCGATGGTTTCCAGGATACAAAATCTCAATTGACTAACGGTATGCGATGCTTCTGTAAAATGTTGGGCGACTGATGACTTCAACTGTTTAGTTCTAATGTTAGACTTGTGTTCATTGAGTCTGACTTTGATTTTTCGTTCAGTTTGGCCAACATAAATAATGCCACAGGGGTATTTGAGCATTGAGCATATATATGACGTTGGAGGTGTCACAAGTGGCTGTTGTTCTGACTTTGATTTTGTGTCCTTTCATGGGGTGTGTCACATATTGGCCTTTGATGATATTGTTGCAGTTGTTACAGTTTAGGCATGGGTTTGTACCTTTGAATGTTTGCTGCTTGGTTGGTTGAGATTGTTTCAGAATTTCCCCAATGTTTTTGTTCCTGGTGAAGGCAAAAATCGGTGTCTCATCAAATATATGATTGAAATCCTGTTCCAATGTGAGGAGTTGCCAGTGTTTTCGGATGATCCGTTTATATGAGGCACTCATGGTGGAATATTTAGATACTACCGTGATTTGATTTTTGGTGTTCTTAGGTTGAGAATTGAGAAGTTCATTGCGGGTCTTGGTTGATGATCGCTTCAGTGCTTCTTGCAGTACATGATCAGGATATCCACGAGATCTGAATCTGTTCCTTAAGGTATCCATTTGTGTATTGGTTCTAATGGGGTTTGAAACGATTCTTTTGATTCTGAGCATTTGTGAATAAGGGAGGTGTTGTTTGAGGGGTAAGGGATGGAAGCTGTGATAATGGAGAGTGTTGTTTCTGTCTGTGATTTTCCTGTACAGATCTGTTTCAAAACCGGTGGAAGATCGTGTGATGTTAACGTCCAAGAATGTGATAGAATGAGAATTGATGTTGGAAGTGAACTGTATTCGTTGATCGATTTGATTGAGCTGTTCCAACTGGTTTTCGAGGATATCAACAGAGCCCTTCCAAATGATGAAGATATCATCAATGAATCTCAAATAAAGCTTTAGGTGGTCGGTCCATGCTCTGATGGAAAGGATGTTGTCTTCTTCGAACCGATTCATGAAGATGTTGGCATACGCCGGGGCTGCGCAATTTCCCATGGAAGTGCCCGTTAGTTGCTGAAACCATTCACTGTTGTGTTGGAAGTAACTGTGTAGAAGAGTGAATTGCATCAGTTCCATTAGAAAGACTTGTAGATCCTGTGAGTAATTGGATTGTAGTAGTGCGTGTTCAATGGCTTCCAAACCGGATAGATGAGGGATGGATGTGTATAAGGAGTTGACGTCTACTGTACATAGGGTGATGTTTTCATAGTCAGCGATTGTTATTTCATGTAGTTTAATGAGAAAATCAGTTGTGTCCTTAATGAATGATCTCATGTTGTTGACACTGGGTTGCAAGTGGCGGTCGAGATATTTGCCCACTGGCTCGTGTAGGCTTCCTCGTGTGCTGACTATTGGTCGACATGGTGGTTCGGTCGGGTGTTTGTGAATTTTGGGGACCATGAATATGGTAGGTCTTTTTGGGTTTGATTGTGTGAGGAATTTCTTGACCTTCTCATTGATGGTACCCATTTCAACTGCTTTTTGAATCAGAAGTTGTAGAATTGCCATGTAAGAAGTTGTGGGGTTAGATTCCAGTTTCATGTAAGTATTCGTATCCTGTAAATGAGCCAATACTTGGGAGTTGTAATAGTTGGTGTTGAGGATAACAAGTGTTCCTCCTTTATCGGCCTTGGTGCAAATGATGTCTGGGTTCCGTGCGATGGCTTTGATGATACCCAACTCTTTGTTGGTAAGATTCTGGAGTTTGGGTGCCTTTTTGGAGTTGAGTTTCGCGATGTCTTTTTTCACTATGGATTCAAACAGGTCGAGACTCTTATGGCTTATGGGTGCCATGTAGGTGCTTTTGAGTTGTAGACCCATAAGGGGATCTTGATCTTGTTCCTTAGTAGGTTTTATGACGTTGTCAAAAAAATGGCGCAATCTAAGCTTTCTCATTAATTTGAAGAAGCTGATGTCGAGTTCGAGGGTATTGCTGCCTGAGGTTGGCACAAAGGACGTCCCCTTTTGTAGGATTCTCAGTTGGATGTCACTGAAATGGTGATCAGAGATGTTAATAACTAAGTTCTCTGCTGGTTCATTCGTTTCTGTCGGTCCTTCTTGGCCGAAGTTGTACGGGTTTGGGGTTGGTCCTTTTCTTTTTCTTTGTCTTTGGTTTTTTCTGTTACTCCTCCTGGGTCATCTTGTTCTGTGTGGCCTACTTCTAAAAAAGAAGAAGGAGACGTTTCTTCAGAGGTTAAGGTAGTTGAAGTAGTGGTTGATGTTGTAGGTACATCGGTTGGGACCGTAGTTTCTGGTGTACTATCTCTGGGTGTATATCTTCTAGGTTGTTGAGTCCGATCACTGTCTGACGAAGAGGTGTCAGTGTTGGCTGAATATTGGTTGTTTTGTCGACGTTTTGCGTATATTTCAGCCCAGGAGTATACTTCTCCCATCTTATAATCTGTTGTATCCCTGCGAAATTTACGAATTTTGCGTTCGTTGACTTCCGCTGTATGCTTAGCTAATTGGATATTGATGTTCTCAAGTGTGTTGGTAAGCTCCTCTGGTGTTAGGGACTTCTGTAGCTCATTTTTAATGTCATTAAAATCCTTGGTGAGTTCTTCTAAGATGGATGACAATTCTTCAATAATCAAGAGGATTAAGTCTAGCGAACATTTGTTCAAAATTGCAAACCATTTGTCTTTAAATTTCTGTTGGTTCTTGCAGAGCGAGGGTTTCAAGGGTATTCTGAGGCCCCTTGGAATTCTTTGTGCTTTATGGTATCTGATCATAGTGCTGGCGTGTAGGCGCTGATTGATCTCTTTTTTGGAAAGGTAGAGGAGTTGGCGGATGTTCTGTTCTTTGGTGCTGTGACTGGGGTATGTAGTTGAATCCTCGTGTATAAGGGCGTAGATTCTGGCAGCTTCGTCATGTCCGAAGGCAAAAGTTTCCGCTCTTGTGTCCGTGAGGTGGGAAATTTCGTCAAATTGCATGGTAACTTTGGTGGTGTGCTGCGTGCTAGAGGTCGGAATGAATTATGCAGAAAAAGAAAGTAGTACGCGCACTCCCTTTGAAAATATCGAGGGTTCTTTAAGGGTGTACCGTGCACACGGGGTATCACTCTCCGAGGGGAGTGTAAATATGAACATCAAAAAGCACCCCCAATGATTTGGGGTGTGTCCCCCAGGCACTGGTTGAACTTTACTGTTTTCTATTGCTTCATCAAAAATCAAATGTCATTTTTAATCCATAAGTGAAAATATCTTCATAACGATTGGCAATTACATTTTCATTCCCAATGCATTTCGGCAAAACTGCCTTCGTCAGGGGAAATCTACGAATAATTATACATATCATGAGAGTCATATACGAGGATACAGTGTACATATTTAACCGGCGGTGAGTACTGGTTAGAAGGTGAATTGGTTAACGTGTGTTTCTTAACGGTGAGTAAATGAATAGGTACACGCGTGTGAATAATGGGTTGGCGGAGGGGTAGGTAACATGCGACTAATGGTGAGATATGGTGAAATTATGAATTTCCATTGAATGTGCGTTGCGTTGATGGGGAGTGATTTAAAAAAAATATAACGGAAAAGGGGCGTGCAAGTTTACGATCGTGGTGCCGGGTGTGACATGCGAGATTGTGCTATTGGCGGTAACGGATGTGACTAGAATTCAAGAATAATCAAACCGATACTGGCTTGAATTGATATGTTAGTTAGTATATTCTTACCGAATGCGCGGAGCTTCGACGCGTGGGTTCGTTGGTGTAGTTGTTGTCGGATATCATGCAGGGATTTAAAAGGGGTGGGATCACGTGGTGCTGATTCAGTGCGTTAGTGGGTGAAAACAGACTATGCGCGTATGATAAATAGAAAGACTGTCAACATTTTGGGGTGATTTAAAATGTTGGACTGAACATGACGGGTGTGAATTAAAGATGAGGGATAGAAATGAATACAATCAGAGTGGTCAGAGTGAGGAATGTGTTAGAAAAAAGTTGAGTGAATATAACCGATTGTAAGGGAGAGGTTAAATGTAGTAAGGGGAATGGAAAGAGCGTGGGAAAAAAGAAAAAGTGTAGGAAAAAGAAAGAAAAAAGAAAAAGGGGGGAGAAAGGGGGAACGGAATGGAAGAATGAGAGCAGTACAGCACTTTGGAATAGAACATCGAGAATGATAGTACAGAGATATAGAGATGTTGAAAAAACATGCGATAATTGAAGTTAATCCATCGCTTATGACCGGTGGTGGATACTATAGGTAACATGTAAATTCTATACGGTCATTCATTCCATGTGGTTTCATGGAGTTCAGCAAATAAATCCAGTGGTTTTCCCGTTGCAATAGAAATTTATGATTGTCTCTCCCTTCTTTTTTCTCGATGGTTTCCAGGATACAAAATCTCAATTGACTAACGGTATGCGCTGCTTCTGTAAAATGTTGGGCGACTGATGACTTCAACTGTTTAGTTCTAATGTTAGACTTGTGTTCATTGAGTCTGACTTTGATTTTTCGTTCAGTTTGGCCAACATAAATAATGCCACAGGGGCATTTGAGCATATATATGACGTTGGAGGTGTCACAAGTGGCTGTTGTTCTGACTTTGATTTTGTGTCCTTTCATGGGGTGTGTCACATATTGGCCTTTGATGATATTGTTGCAGTTGTTACAGTTTAGGCATGGGATTGTACCTTTGAATGTTTGCTGCTTGGTTGGTTGAGATTGTTTCAGAATTTCCCCAATGTTTTTGTTCCTGGTGAAGGCAAAAATCGGTGTCTCATCAAATATATGATTGAAATCCTGTTCCAATGTGAGGAGTTGCCAGTGTTTTCGGATGATCCGTTTATATGAGGCACTCATGGTGGAATATTTAGATACTACCGTGATTTGATTTTTGGTGTTCTTAGGTTGAGAATTGAGAAGTTCATTGCGGGTCTTGGTTGATGATCGCTTCAGTGCTTCTTGCAGTACATGATCAGGATATCCACGAGATCTGAATCTGTTCATTAAGGTATCCATTTGTGTATTGGTTCTAATGGGGTTTGAAACGATTCTTTTGATTCTGAGCATTTGTGAATAAGGGAGGTGTTGTTTGAGGGGTAAGGGATGGAAGCTGTGATAATGGAGAGTGTTGTTTCTGTCTGTGATTTTCCTGTACAGATCTGTTTCAAAACCGGTGGAAGATCGTGTGATGTTAACGTCCAAGAATGTGATAGAATGAGAATTGATGTTGGAAGTGAACTGTATTCGTTGATCGATTTGATTGAGCTGTTCCAACTGATTTTCGAGGATATCAACAGGGCCCTTCCAAATGATGAAGATATCATCAATGAATTTCAAATAAAGCTTTAGGTGGTCGGTCCAGTTAGAAACTGCATGTGCGGTCTTCAACCAGTGCCTGGGGGACACACCCCAAATCATTGGGGGTGCTTTTTGATGTTAATATCAGAAGTAGCAGACCACTACAACCTCCAAATAGAGTCAGCCTACTACCAAACAGACAAAGACTAACTAAGGGCCCGATTGATATCTTGGCAAAATAGGTATTCCGTCACAACAGAGTGCCTATACCACAAAGATAATGGTCACCAGATTTTGATGTGGACGGAGCATAGGTTTGGCTAAAGCTGTGACTATTCTATCACCGCCATAGCCAAACTTCTCTGACAGCCCGACAGAGTAAGAGCCATCAAAGAAATGGTAATTTGCCTGCCTACCTGTTTAGGATGGGCAGCCATATAGGCATAGTTTACTGACTATCACAGCCAGGCATACCTTGGAAGTGAGGGACTGTTAAATAGAAATAATGCCCCCGCCATGGGAGTTGACTCCCATTGCGAGGGGGAATTTTCTTTTTTATTTTCAAACGGAAAATCCAGTTCCGGGATTTTCTTTTTCAAAATGTAAAAAAAACTTGCAGGATTCCGTCCCACTGACAGAGTCCTGCACAAAAAGCTAAATTATATGGCAGGGAACGCTATGGCGGTGATTCCTGTCAATGCATTTTAAATGACCGCCTGCTTGATGGTCATTTATAAATGTGGCGGCCGGTTCCTCCACTATTTACTCCATCCCCCTGTTGGAACAACGGTCTCTCTGCCCATTTATAAATCAGTCCATAAGTCCCCTAACAGGCTAATTTGAAGATACTTTGGTTGAGAGACTTCACCATTTCCACTACAGACACCAACCCAATTGTCACATACCATTATGGAGCATATACAACAGCACCAAAGCCCAGCAAGCCAAAACAACAAAAGAACTGTGGAATGGTGGCACAGTGCCTTCTGAGACACACTCGACTGAAACCATCCTACATTCTACCAATTTCTAGAAATGTTAAAGAAAGAAAAAAGCTACCAGCAACTTAGAAAATAACAATCTATAACACAACTAAAACCAAAAGTATCAAAACAAACCAAAGAAAGTTATGAATTACTACAAACAGAAAGTGCAAACATTTAACAACAACCAAGGCCTCCTATACATAAACTCCATGTCAAGAACACTACTCTAAAACATCCAAGTATTCAAACTAACACTAAAATACAACTGTAAGTTAAAAAACAATAGAAAATATTCTGAGGAGGGTACTGGTGATACCACATTTTTGTATGGCAACAGTTTGTGAATGAGGTGACTCCTGACTCCTTCTTAACCACTAGGGTAAATGTTCCAAGATGTTACCCTACACATGTTTGTAGCATTCCCTGTGTGCCCAACTGAAAACAACCCCACAGTGCTCCTCTTTGCCTAAATTCAAGACGGCAAAACTCTCCAACCCATCTGCAGAGCCTGTCCGTCCAACCCAGAGGTGTGGCCTAGTAAATGAACTCTGTAGTCACTCTAAGCCAGTTCTGGGGACAACTCCCTTCCCACTGTGATTAGTGCCTGCTTGACTAGGGCAACAAACGAAGGCGCTTGTCCAGGTTGCCTCTACCATCTGCCTTTGATAGGGGAGGACCCTTTAAAGTAAATTAAGCTCCTAGGCTCTGCCCAAAAACTCATTCTGTCAGAGAAACAGAAAACATCTTACCACACGGGCCTTTGCTTTGGGTGCAGTTTTCACACCTTATTCAGGACTTGAACACTTGGAGGGCTGCAGTTGAAGGCTAATACATATTAGCTTCAAGAGGCTTTGGATGGGGAAAATGTAACTTTCTAAAAGTGCATTTTTCTTGATATTTAATAAAAATCTGACTTCACCACTGAATTGGATTTTTCATGAGTATTACAAGGAGTCCAATAATGGTATTTCTACGTGTTTCCTAGTCAATCATAGCATTACTAGTAACAGTGCATCATAGTGGGCGATGCTTAGAGGAAGCACCTGTTTGTGACTCCCATCCCAATTATCCTGCTCTAACCCAACATACCAATTCCCTACAGAGCTTAAAATGTAAAGAATTGCAGTGGGAGACAAAGACACATTAATTGAAGCCTTTCAGACCCTGAACTCGATGAAAAGGGATCTTTTCTGAGCCCCTGATTCGAGCCCCTGGGTACACACTGAGACATCCAGGGTGACGCTTCGACTGGCGGAGGTCTCAGTGGCTCAGAAAGTGGAGTGACTACCATCAGAGGGTGGTCAGTGTCAATTAACAATGAGATCACCACTCAGACACTGGCTGCCATGAGGTAGGCGATGGACTCTGACACTGAACCATGAAGCAAAAGACGCACAGATGATGGAAGGAATGCAGAGCAAATCAAACATTTACCCCCAGTCAAGAGATTTTGTTTAAATGGCTTGGCAGTTCGGGCTGGACTGTTCCCATGGGGAACAGGCTCAAGACTGATTTGCAGAAGGCTGGGTTTAAACTGGAATGGCATGGGGAGAAAAAAAACAATGTATTTAGGCCCAGATCTCTGTACTGGAGTGAATGTATGACATTGTTCAGCATTCTGTCCATCATTTGTTCTTTTTGCATTTGTCACCCCCAAGTTGGATGGGTATGCCCAGACTTGGTCCCGTGCTCTCTGTGCCACTGGAGTCAAGCTAGCCTGGCTAATGAGGGGTGAAACCTTGAAACCGGTCCTAGGAGGCTTGTTTCCAGTCCAGGGAGGACCTGGCTTGGCAGTTTAGGCTCGACTGTTCCCATGGGGAACAGGGTCAAGACTGATTTGCATATGGCTGGATCTAAACTGAAATGGCATATGGAGCAAAAAAAATGATGGATTTAGGCCCGGATCTCTGTACTGGGGTGAATGTATGAAATTGTTCAGGATTCTATCAATTGTTCTTTTTTGCATTTGTCACCCCCGAGTCGGAGGGCTATTCCCAGACATGGGTCCCATTCTCTCCATGCCACTGGAGTCAAGCTAGCCTGGCTGATGAGGGGTGAAACCCTGTAACCGGTCTTAGGATGCTTGTTTCCAGTCCAGGGAGGACCTGGCTTGGCAGTTTGGCTGGACTGTTCCCATGGGGGAACAGGGTCAAGACCGATTTGCATATGGCTGGATCTAAACTGGAATGGCATGGGGAGCAAAAATACGATGGATTGAGGCCCAGATCTCTGTACTGGGGTGAATATGAGACATTGTTCAACATTCTGTCCATCAATTGTTCTTTTTGCATTTGTCACCCTGAGTGGGACGGATATGCCCAGGCGTGGGTTCCATGCTCTCCATGCCACTGGAGTCAAGCTAGCCTGTCTGATGTGGGGTGAAACCCCGAAACCGATCCTAGGATGCTTGTTTCCAGTCCAGGGAGGACATGGCTTGGCAGTTCGGTCTGGACTGTTCCCATGGGGACTAGGGTCAAGACTGATTTGCATATTCCTGGGTCTAAATTGGAATGGCATGAGGAGCAAAAAAACTATAGATTTAAGCCCATATCTCTGTACTGGGGTGAATGTATGACATTGTTCAGCATTCTGTCCATCAATTGTTCTTTATGCATCTTAACAATGAAGGAAGGCCACAGTGCCTAATGGTGTAGTGAGAGAGGAGTCCATCGGAAGGAGCAAAAGGGAGGCACTGATACTCATACCCCAGTGGCTGTTGGTTGCAACCCTGGGGCATTAGTTTTACATACAGGGCCATGTGCACTGCATAGATTCTGATGGGAGCAGTAACTCCTCCCTGGTTGCCTGCAGCCGCCCCCAGATAGAGCCACAAACTGCTCCACTATAAAGAAGCGCCACAAACACTAAAATGGTCTAGAGGTCAGAGCACTATATGAGAAATGCCACAAAATACAAGTTTACCTGGGCACAGGGAAGTCAGTGTGCTTGTATGGTCAAAGATAAGGTGGGAGAAGCAGCTCAAATTAACATTGACAAATTTACCAAACTGCTGTCTTTGACAGATGGTTACCAAAAACTTCTACCAGATGGCTTACACCCTGCAATAGCAGATGTTTTTCAGGCCATTCTTGAGACAAACACTTTACAGAATTTAGGGTGGATACAGTAGTTATTGAATTAAATCTGGTGCGAGTGGACCTCCAGGCTGTCACTAAATGTGCATATCAAGTTGTGCAACAAGAAACGGATACTGTGCATAATGCCACCGCCCTGAAGACAAAGGTAGATGATCTGTTGCACAAAAAGAAACTTCTAGAAACTATGGCTGAAGATGTGGAGGGAAGCTTGCACTGTAATAATGTAAGGCTAGCTGCCCCTCCCCCCAGCAAATGGAAGGTGAAAGCCTGGAACTTAATCTTGAAGATTCGAATATGATGACACTCAAAACAAGGAGATATAGGACGACTTCTCAATTGAGCGCACAGACAGAATACCTGCCACTGCCCCTACTTCAGGGGCTCCGCCATGGGCCATCAGCTTTGGTCTACTCAATTAGAGAGCTAGAGATGCAATATTGCAGACTGCTAGGCAAAGAGGAGTTATACATATTGAAATGTAAATTTGTATGTAGAAATGATGGTTTTCTTTCCAGCTAGACAATAGATTCTACATGAGGGCACAGGACACTTCTTCGAGGTAGAAGCTAGGGCCTGGGCCTGGCTGGAAAGTTTGAATAACACATGGGAACACAAGTCACACATGCAAGGATGGAGATCTATGCTTCGCTTCAGTGATGGAGAAGAGTATGAGCGGCGGTAACCTTGTTAGGTCGGGAATTGAAGGAGGACATTGCAATGTTATGGTTGATAATTCAAGCATTTTATAACATGTTTGGAACATTTAAGAGCATGCTAAACTTGGGCATGCACGCAGCTGTATGCCTCACTCATCTGCATTAGCAGGCACAAGTTACCCATTCTAGGGACCCTGACTAATGGTAGTTGGTTGTCTTCTAATCACCATGCAAATCAGTCAAAAGTCTCTACATATACACAGGCCCATGCTATCACAACTGCCTGTTCTGTTAGGGCTATGCTTTGTTTTGTCCAAGTTCCCCTGTAATCCATATGGATTTCATTTCTTATCATGCAGTAGTACTTATGTTTTTTGTTCTACTCACAGCAACATCCATGGCCAATATGTGTTGACTAGTGGCACTGTGGGTACATGGATATATGGGCTCACATTTAATGCCCAATTGTGGTCCATTACAAAAGGTAATCTGTACAGCAAGGATCCTAAAAAATGCATGGTGGTTAGATATGTGCACAGACACACCTCAGTTTTAGCAACATGGATAGAAACAGTTGACATGTGGATTTGGAATATATAGGGTCTTAATAATTGCTTTAAAGAAGACATGTGGGAGGTGCATACCTCCACACACATAAAATTCAAGGTGCCCTTATACCAGAAATGCATCTCATCTCAGAAAAAGTTCTTAAGTTGAGCCAAAAATTATGGATCCATTTCTATCATGCAAGGTATAGCTTCCATTCTCGTAGAGTTGGAATATGAGTAGCTCCAAATGTGCCCTTCTCAGCGAAGCAAACATATTTAGATACATAGGGCAGATATGTAATACAATGTGGACAATTGAATGGAAGGGACACCACAGTAGTGGGCATATTTGCATATTTACACAGAACATAGACGTCAAATGCTTTTAAAAATAAATCTTTTTGTGTTAGTGTCCCCATAAATGGGATCGGTCTTGATATTAGCAGGAGACTTCAATTGCATGCAAGATGCTATGATAGATTGATTACCAACACTGATTGCATACAACAAAAGGATGATTCACTCACTACATCAGCTATGGGAGACTTAATTGATATATGAAAAACATGGAACCCTATTAAACAAAAATACACTCCCCATGCCCCACCCTTCAACACTTACTACAGGATTGATTATGTGCTAACTGACAGTTTGTATGCACAATATTCAACAGGGATACGGCACATGGGATGCCTATTATCAGCTCACTCTCAATATATCCTGAATTTAACTTAGTTCATTATAGAGCTGGAATTCATACATGGTGATTAACAACAGTGGCACTCAAGAGACAACATTTTGTGATGCCATGGACATAGTAAATGAAACCCTTTCAATGCCCAAAGCTTTCCCCTGTGTAGCTTAGATTGGAGTGGGAAAAGTAAAGGTAACCCCTTCAATGTCAAACTCTTTTCCCAATGTATGTTAGATTGGAGTTGTATTAAATATATGGCCATCAATGCCCAATGTTTTCCTCAGTGTAGCTTAGCACAGAGTGTTTCAAGTTTCAAGTTTATTTTAATTGCATAGTTAATAAAAACAGTGCAAAATCATTGAGCGCCATTAAAACCATAAATATACATGAATAAAATGAAGTATGTAAAATTTTGAGCAGTTTATCATTAAAACGTTTTAAATAGGAGCAAAGTGCTGTGCGTCAAGGAAAACAACAGTGCTCTTGAGCCGGTGATTTGATAGGATACTCAGTATCAGTATGATCTGCGCCTCAGATTCTGCAGGGCCCGGTGCGACCATGCCCCTGTTCCGTTGAGTGGCTGTGGGCACTTTCTTTTTCACTAGTGTGAGGAATTTTACCAGCCTACAGTTTAGCTGTGGGACCCTAGACTTTAAGCAGGCCAGCACTGCTTGCCTCCACAGGCGGATCTTACTTTGATTGAAAGGAGCCTTGAGCAGCTGCCTCCTTTCCTACAGCAGCTTTTTGCAGATGCATTATACATGCAGTAGGTCTTCTGTTCCATTGTGGCATAAGCGGCAGGAGGTTAGAGTTGGCTCCCTCAGCCAAGGTGGAAGGTTCGAGGCACAAAGCAGTATGCCCAGGTGGTGTCCCAGGAATTCTGATTTAATAGTTCTGGGGTAGCCAAGGTTGAAATATTTCTGAGGGGCGAGTGTTCTGTAGGTCATCCAGGAGTGAGCTCTATCTGAGAAAGTAGCCTTATTCTCCACAAATGAAAGCTGCTTTATTGTATCCCATGCCGGTTTTTTGAAGGCTGTATGACAGATATGTCCATCCCAGAGCTGGAACAGTCCAGTTGTTGCCAGGGACTCCTGGAGGTAGCTGCTTGTGGGTGATATGTCTCTCGGTAGAAGTTCTTACCATATTAGATGGTTTAAGGTGTTTGGAATGGTATTCCTGATCTTATTCCAACAGATTATGTAAACTCTATGCCTGGCCAAGGACTGTTTTAGTAAGCTAGTGCCAGCCCTTTCCTTTTGATTACTTCTTTCTGGTGGGCAAAACGATCTTCTTTGTCAATAATAATGCCTAGGTACTCATAATCATCTGCCGACTGTATTTGTGTGTTAAAAAAATGATTTCACCATTAATATGGAAAAAAACACATCATGATCTACAATATCTCACAAAATGTACATTAAAAACGACTTTGAAAAAATTCAGGCACAAAAACGAAATGTATACTATGAAATGCTTGTAACATGTTTGAAAAATATTTTAACAATTAAAATAAATCCATTTCTGGCAACAAACATTAAAAGTTGCAACAAAAACATTTTTTTAAACAATTATGTAGAGATTATGGGCCTCATTACGATAGTGGCAGTCGGACCGCCCACAGACTGTCAGTGGTGGTCTGACCGCCGACAAACCTTTGGACCGACCACGGCATAATGATACTGTTGGTCGGACCCAGCGCTGTTGGACGCAAGACTGCTGTCTCCACCAGGATCAGAGACCCGACTGGACGGTAGTCAGGTGAGAGTCCCAGCTTGACAGGGGTGTGAGGCTGGCACTGCAGTAGGAATTACAATATCCCTTTCTAATAGCCTTTTCATGGCGGGAGCCCTGCCATGAAAAGGTTGTCGGTATTGGTACAAAGGGGCCCCAAACAGGGCACCCTGGGCATTGGAGCCCAGGGAAAAATGTAGATAGGGGCACATGTAGTGTCCCCCTCTTTTGGCACTGCCGTGTGTGCACTGTGTGTCATGTGCAATATGGTGCATGACACAATGTGCACAGACTTGTCGGAGGCGCTGCACGGCAGCGGCATCTGCTGCAATCCTTTTCTATGGCTACGGCATGCCCCCACCGTGGTACCACTAAATCCCAACCACCAACCCGGTGTCACATCAAAATACAGCAGTCGAACTGCCCGCATGTTTGTCGGTAGTCTCCTGACCACTGCAACAGCGTCCGGGGGTCCAACCGACCGACCACCATTATAATCAGCCCCTATATTTCTAAATGTATTAACAATTTTTTTAAGTTATCCTTCTCATTAATAAAATCAATATCCCACAACAACAAAAAACAACTAAACTAAACATTACATTTACACACACCAATAAATACATCAAAAACAAATCAAACATTTTTAAAAAAAGAAGAAACATAAAATAAAAAATCGTCACATTTAAACTTAAACAATGGAAAAACAATTAAAACCATTAAAAAAAACTACCCACTCCATACTCCTAAAAAAACAATATCCAATCCCTAAAATAATTTAACGCAAAATTAAAAGAATTAATAAAAACTTATCACATTTACAGTACTACAATAATAAAAAAGATATTTCATTCATTTATGTTATGTACAGTGGTACTTTTTAGCAATAATATTAAACACAATTACAACACTAAAAAATGATATTTTTACCTTCTATATTCCAGATGCCAATAGTTTTGATATCACAATATTGTTAATATGGATATTGATACCTTTATCAATAAATATGAACTAGTTAACTAGTTAGAAAGAGAATCGCCCGTTCTGAGCTCCACATCTACCTCGACAAGCACATATGTAGTCAGGCATGCCCTGCAACCGACGCCCAGGATTACTGATTGATAGGTCACAGATTGGAGGGTGCATACCTGGTAGGCAAATACTTGGGCAGGAAACTCTTGATCATTCCTACAGATATGCGCAACACATTACAATGGTCAGGAGAGATTACCCCAATAAAGCACACATGGCTGGAGGGGGAAAGTGCATTCCTAAAAACGTCAAATGCCTTATGAGTTACGAACACTGGCAATCAGGACCTAGCACACGTTGTGATAACACGCTCTCCATGCCGGACATCTGGACACATTCACCACTGGCCACACTGTGTCCTTGCAAGGTAGATGCTCACCTGCAGTAACCATTTGACCATAAATGTATGACTCTAAGGCAGCAGCCAGCTTTTCTCACCATATATGGTATGCTGGAACCATTTATTTTTTGTGGTACATTTGTACATATGATGAGCACAAACCCAATGTTAATTGAGACAGTCCTCAGAACATGTGCCTGTAACTGTTCCTCCCGCTGAATTGTTTAATTAAACAAACTGTTCTTGTTTTGTCAAATGCCTCTTCTCTTCAGTTTTTTTTGAAGAGTTCATACCTGAGCAACAATCTGAAGGCAAATATGTTGTGGTAAACCAATGTTTCCTAATCTATATTTTGGTAAAACACCCAGAGAACGTGACTCCACTCGTGCATCACAGGCTTCCTATAGCTAGAAGATAAATGTTTAAAGTATTTTGCATCAACCATAGAACTGTCTGAGGAAAAGGACCATTATACCATAAATGAAATTTAAACACAATAGGACACTGTGCTTGAGGCTAGCACAGCAAAACCAAAGGAAATGATGGACGGAGTGTTGAACATTGCCAACACTCACCCCCAGTCAACTGATCTGGGTTTAATCCATCACCGTTCTTTAGCCCACTCTGCCACCCCAGTTCAGACATGGCCACATGTAAATCAGTCTGACCCTGTGCCTCATGGGAACAGTCCAGCCCGAACTGCCAAGCCATGTCTTCCCTGGACCGGAAACAAGCTTCCTAGGACCGGTTTCTGGCATTTCAGCCGTCTTCAGCCAGGCTTGCTTGAATCCAGTGGCAAAGTGAGCAAGGGACTCACGTCTGAGCATACCCTGCCAACTTATGGCGAACAAAGCAAAACCAAAGGAAATGATGGACGGAGTGTTGAACATTGCAAACACTCACCCCCAGTCAACTGATCTGGGTTTAATCCATCACCGTTCTTTAGCCCACTCTGCCACCCCAGTTCAGACATGGCCACATGTAAATCAGTCTGACCCTGTGCCTCATGGGAACAGTCCAGCCCGAACTGCCAAGCCATGTCTTCCCTGGACCGGAAACAAGCTTCCTAGGACCGGTTTCTGGCATTTCAGCCGTCTTCAGCCAGGCTTGCTTGAATCCAGTGGCAAAGTGAGCAAGGGACTCACGTCTGAGCATACCCTGCCAACTTATGGCGAACAAAGCAAAACCAAAGGAAATGATGGACGGAGTGTTGAACATTGCAAACACTCACCCCCAGTCAACTGATCTGGGTTTAATCCATCACCGTTCTTTAGCCCACTCTGCCACCCCAGTTCAGACTGATTTGCATATGGCCATGTCTGAACTGGGGTGGAAGAGTGGGCTAAAGAACGGTGATGGATTAAACCCAGATCAGTTGACTGGGGGTGAGTGCTTGCAATGTTCAACACTCCGTCCATCATTTCCTTTGGTTTTTACTTTGTTCGCCATAAGTTGGCAGGGTATGCTCAGACGTGAGTCCCTTGCTCACTTTGCCACTGGATTCAAGCAAGCCTGGCTGAAGACGGCTGAAATGCCAGAAACCGGTCCTAGGAAGCTTGTTTCCGGTCCAGGGAAGACATGGCTTGGCAGTTCGGGCTGGACTGTTCCCATGAGGCACAGGGTCAGACTGATTTGCATATGGCCATGTCTGAACTGGGGTGGCAGAGTGGGCAAAAGAACGGTGATGGATTAAACCCAGATCAGTTGACTGGGGGTGAGTGCTTGCAATGTTCAACACTCCGTCCATCATTTCCTTTGGTTTTTACTTTGTTCGCCATTAGTTGGCAGGGTATGCTCAGACGTGAGTCCCTTGCTCACTTTGCCACTGGATTCAAGCAAGCCTGGCTGAAGACGGCTGAAATGCCAGAAACCGGTCCTAGGAAGCTTGTTTCCGGTCCAGGGAAGACATGGCTTGGCAGTTCGGGCTGGACTGTTCCCATGAGGCACAGGGTCAGACTGATTTGCATATGGCCATGTCTGAACTGGGGTGGCAGAGTGGGCTAAAGAACGGTGATGGATTAAACCCAGATCAGTTGACTGGGGGTGAGTGCTTGCAATGTTCAACACTCCGTCCATCATTTCCTTTGGTTTTTACTTTGTTCGCCATTAGTTGGCAGGGTATGCTCAGACGTGAGTCCCTTGCTCACTTTGCCACTGGATTCAAGCAAGCCTGGCTGAAGACGGCTGAAATGCCAGAAACCGGTCCTAGGAAGCTTGTTTCCGGTCCAGGGAAGACATGGCTTGGCAGTTCGGGCTGGACTGTTCCCATGAGGCACAGGGTCAGACTGATTTGCATATGGCCATGTCTGAACTGGGGTGGCAGAGTGGGCTAAAGAACGGTGATGGATTAAACCCAGATCAGTTGACTGGGGGTGAGTGCTTGCAATGTTCAACACTCCGTCCATCATTTCCTTTGGTTTTTACTTTGTTCGCCATAAGTTGGCAGGGTATGCTCAGACGTGAGTCCCTTGCTCACTTTGCCACTGGATTCAAGCAAGCCTGGCTGAAGACGGCTGAAATGCCAGAAACCGGTCCTAGGAAGCTTGTTTCCGGTCCAGGGAAGACATGGCTTGGCAGTTCGGGCTGGACTGTTCCCATGAGGCACAGGGTCAGACTGATTTGCATATGGCCATGTCTGAACTGGGGTGGCAGAGTGGGCTAAAGAACGGTGATGGATTAAACCCAGATCAGTTGACTGGGGGTGAGTGCTTGCAATGTTCAACACTCCGTCCATCATTTCCTTTGGTTTTTACTTTGTTCGCCATAAGTTGGCAGGGTATGCTCAGACGTGAGTCCCTTGCTCACTTTGCCACTGGATTCAAGCAAGCCTGGCTGAAGACGGCTGAAATGCCAGAAACCGGTCCTAGGAAGCTTGTTTCCGGTCCAGGGAAGACATGGCTTGGCAGTTCGGGCTGGACTGTTCCCATGAGGCACAGGGTCAGACTGATTTGCATATGGCCATGTCTGAACTGGGGTGGCAGAGTGGGCTAAAGAACGGTGATGGATTAAACCCAGATCAGTTGACTGGGGGTGAGTGCTTGCAATGTTCAACACTCCGTCCATCATTTCCTTTGGTTTTTACTTTGTTCGCCATAAGTTGGCAGGGTATGCTCAGACGTGAGTCCCTTGCTCACTTTGCCACTGGATTCAAGCAAGCCTGGCTGAAGACGGCTGAAATGCCAGAAACCGGTCCTAGGAAGCTTGTTTCCGGTCCAGGGAAGACATGGCTTGGCAGTTCGGGCTGGACTGTTCCCATGAGGCACAGGGTCAGACTGATTTGCATATGGCCATGTCTGAACTGGGGTGGCAGAGTGGGCTAAAGAACGGTGATGGATTAAACCCAGATCAGTTGACTGGGGGTGAGTGCTTGCAATGTTCAACACTCCGTCCATCATTTCCTTTGGTTTTTACTTTGTTCGCCATAAGTTGGCAGGGTATGCTCAGACGTGAGTCCCTTGCTCACTTTGCCACTGGATTCAAGCAAGCCTGGCTGAAGACGGCTGAAATGCCAGAAACCGGTCCTAGGAAGCTTGTTTCCGGTCCAGGGAAGACATGGCTTGGCAGTTCGGGCTGGACTGTTCCCATGAGGCACAGGGTCAGACTGATTTGCATATGGCCATGTCTGAACTGGGGTGGCAGAGTGGGCTAAAGAACGGTGATGGATTAAACCCAGATCAGTTGACTGGGGGTGAGTGCTTGCAATGTTCAACACTCCGTCCATCATTTCCTTTGGTTTTTACTTGAGGCTAGCACAACAGATCGTCATTCCACTTTACAATTTTGTATCCATGGGATGCTCCACTTTTTCAGTGCAGACTACCAAGGTCTGGAACTCATTGACAGCCAAGATTCAAAGCATCAATAAGCATTTAAAGTTGAGAAGAGATGTGAAAACTAAAACTCAGTTGTTTACATAAGCCTCTGCCTCATGATACAACCCAGAATAGAAACACATCTACCAGTATGAGCACAGTCCAGAGCTATGGAACAGTCATGACCAGCACACCATGCTAAGAGGACAGACATAGAACAAACTGGGCAGTTACGCCCCAAATAACCTCACTATGCTCTTGAAATATGATTATAATATAACTGCACCATCATAATCATAAGATATGCCCCTCCAATCAATACCATAAGTACCCCCTGACACTGAGACTGAAGTTCTGCAACCTGTATTTTGGCTTATTGGACTCTAACCACAGACACACAAAACTTCACAAACATAATAAACCAAATCTATCTTACCTTTAACCACAAGGTGGAGGACAGACACCTATCACACACAAAGAGCTGTATCCCATAACATGATCACCTGACCTCAGTGGTCATTATACACAACATAGAAACACTACTCAAACAGGCACCCTACTCAAGCAAAGAGCACAATCCTTGTCAGGGTGGAACACAAAAGTCACTAAATTAACCTCTGCTTAACTTTCTGGTAGGTCAGCACAAATCAGTCAGCCTTAACTTAGAGGCAAAATGTAAAGTATGTAAGCAGCATACACACTGTAATAAAGTGAATAAACAATGGTATTTGGACAAAATATCTAGCTGTAAATATCGACAGACCGAAATATCGGAAAAAATATCATGATACAAAAATATTATGGTGTAGAAATATAGTTGTGAAGAATATCATTTTTTTCAGGTAAGTAATATAATTGTTGTTGGAAATACCGTTTTCAATAATATAGTTGCAAAAATATTATTTTTTAATTATATTAATGTGTTTTAGTTCATATATAAAATGTATGTGTTATTGTTTGTATCATTGTAATAATATTTTTAAATATAGTTTGTAATTTTTGGTGATTTGTCATTTTTTATTTAATTGCTAATAGTATTTTATAGTGTCATGGTGGGTTGCTAGGTTTTGAGTATAGGATGGGAAAGTTAATTTAATAATAATTAATTAACAATGAATTTGATTACCAGGCCTCCCTCAGCAAAGAATAACACTGTCTCCTAATTATCAGCATTCCTCACAATAGGACACTGTGCTTGAGGCTAGCACAACAGATCGTCATTCCACTTTACAATTTGGTATCCATGGGATGCTCCACTTTTTCAGTGCAGACTACCAAGGTCTGGAACTCATTGACAGCCAAGATTCAAAGCATCAATAAGCATTTAAAGTTGAGAAGAGATGTGAAAACTAAAACTCAGTTGTTTACATAAGCCTCTGCCTCATGATACAACCCAGAATAGAAACACATCTACCAGTATGAGCACAGTCCAGAGCTATGGAACAGTCATGACCAGCACACCATGCTAAGAGGACAGACATAGAACAAACTGGGCAGTTACACCCCAAATAACCTCACTATGCTCTTGAAATATGATTATAATATAACTGCACCATCATAATCATAAGATATGCCCCTCCAATCAATACCATAAGTACCCCCTGACACTGAGACTGAAGTTCTGCAACCTGTATTTTGGCTTATTGGACTCTAACCACAGACACACAAAACTTCACAAACATAATAAACCAAATCTATCTTACCTTTAACCACAAGGTGGAGGACAGACACCTATCACACACAAAGAGCTGTATCCCATAACATGATCACCTGACCTCAGTGGTCATTATACACAACATAGAAACACTACTCAAACAGGCACCCTACTCAAGCAAAGAGCACAATCCTTGTCAGGGTGGAACACAAAAGTCACTAAATTAACCTCTGCTTAACTCTCTGGTAGGTCAGCACAAATCAGTCAGCCTTAACTTAGAGGCAAAATGTAAAGTATGTAAGCAGCATACACACAGTAATAAAGTGAATAAACAATGGTATTTGGACAAAATATCTAGCTGTAAATATCGACAGACCGAAATATCGGAAAAAATATCATGATACAAAAATATTATGGTGTAGAAATATAGTTGTGAAGAATATCATTTTTTTCAGGTAAGTAATATAATTGTTGTTGGAAATACCGTTTTCAATAATATAGTTGCAAAAATATTATTTTTTAATTATATTAATGTGTTTTAGTTCATATATAAAATTTATGTGTTATTGTTTGTATCATTGTAATAATATTTTTAAATATAGTTTGTAATTTTTGGTGATTTGTCATTTTTTATTTAATTGCTAATAGTATTTTATAGTGTCATGGTGGGTTGCTAGGTTTTGAGTATAGGATGGGAAAGTTAATTTAATAATAATTAATTAACAATGAATTTGATTACCAGGCCTCCCTCAGCAAAGAATAACACTGTCTCCTAATTATCAGCATTCCTCACAATTTGTATCGCATCCTCCCCGAGCCTAACTCTCCGAAACAAAAGAGGTTATTCTAACTAACAAAGACGACTTTCTCCACCTGCAACATAAAGTGAGAACAGAAAAATTCAACATGCACATGGATTTTACTAACAACCCTACTCGTGAGCCCCCAGGGAAAATACATTTCAGGCCTACAGGAATCTGCCAACATCAGAGTGAAACACATAGGCCTTTCAAATACACACATGGGTGAACGTTTCATTTAGGCCTTTCTACATCATTGCATTACAAAGCACATCAAATTCATATTTCATTGTAAGTGACTCATGAAATCCTACACGTTAAACATAATTAATGACATCTACATGCAACATTAATATGACGCATATTCCTTCAAAATGCAGTACATCTTATTCATTAGGCAAATGACATCAAACACTATAAACTGCAATATCAGAGCACAAGTGCCACGTCGGTTCTTGGCATGGCACAATACTTTTCCTACCATTACACTCTCACGTGTTATTACTTAACACAACCTATTAGACAATTGTTATCATGACAAATTAGTATGTATATGGACGTGGACTATCCATGATTATAATGCACCCCTACAATGAAAGAGCACCATTGCGCTCCATCACTAATAACTTAATTGATTATTATTTATGTAAATTGTTTTTTAATTATATGTTAGGTGCGAGCTGCTCGGTTTGTAAGGTATGAAGGTGTGACGTTAACTAAGCAATAATCAATAGCAATTAATTTATGTATTTATTATTAATTATTTAATTGATTATTAGTTAGGTAAATTAATTGTGTCGTTATATTTTTAACTTATACTTTAGGTGCAGGCTGCTGGGTTTGTAGGGCTATAGGGTGGGAAGTAAAGTAATAATTACTTAACAATTATTTATTATTATTAATTATTCAATTGATAAATAATTATGTACATTATGTAATACTGATTTATTTTAGCTATATTTTAGTTGCAGGCTGCTTTGTTTGTAGTGGTATAGGATGGGACGTTAATCTAGTAATAATCCATTAACAAATAACTAGCAATTGTTAATGAATTAGTTAATTCATTATCAATTACGTATATTGTGTTATACCTGTTTATTTTAGTTATATTTTAAGTGTGGCTGCTAGGTTTGTAGGGGTATATTGTGGGAAGTTAATAAGTAATAAATATGCACAAACTGAAGTAGGAATAATAAATGTAATCCCTCAAAAGTTCAATGCTTTCTCGACTGCTGCACAAACTGGAGAGGGAAAGTAAATTGTACCCCTCCAAAGTCTCACACTTTCACTACTGTTGCACAGACTGAAGCAGGAATTAGAAATCTTACCCCTATGAAGTCCAATGCTTTCCCGACTGTTGCACAGACTGGTGTGGTAAAGTAAATCTTAACCCTCCAAGTGACAACATTTTCCCCACTGTTGCAGACTGATGTAGGAATAGTAAATCTTACCCCTATGAAGTCCAATGCTTTCCCTACTGTTGATCTCTTAGGAGTGGGAATAGTTAAAAAGAAATTGTGAGATATATATATATATACATATATTATCTACTGGCGGTCGCCAGTAGATAGTTATAGTTACAACCTAGTTTCCATAGGAAATCTCAAAATTCTATTTTGAATAACTTTGGCGCCGGTTGACGAATCCTCGCGAAATTTTCAAAACTAATGGGGCGCTCCGCTCTGCTCCTACCCTGAAAGTCTCGGGGTGATTCGTCAAGCGGGGGCCGAGAAAAAGGGGGGGTCCCAAAACGCGTTTTCCCCGTGCATTTTTCCATAGGACCTTTAGTCGCAGCTACAGCCCGAACGGCTGAACAGAATTACGTGAAATTTGGCAGAGAGGTAGCCATAAGGTCAAGGAAGTGCCTTTTGCAGGTCTGGTGTAAATCCGTTCAGTATTTCCTGAGAAAATAGCATTTAAAAGCATATCAATATCTATACGTGCGCACCGTGCGCACACTGTGCGCGCACCCTGCCGTGCGCGAGCGCAATTCTGATTGCTTGTTAGATGCCGGTAAACATTCGAATCGGTCGAAACCAGGAAGTGTCGGCCGCCATTTTGTCTCTCGTAGTCTGAGGGGGTGAAAAAAAAGGTGGAGAACGTGAAAAGGGGGCAGAGTGGACAGTTCCTGACCCCCTAGCCTTGGTCAGGGGATCATAGAAGGACCCCCAAGGGAGAATTTTTTTTTTTTTTTAAATTGCGAGGTGCGCGCACCGCGAACCGTGGGTGCTCGGTACGCGAAGCGCACCGAGCACCCACAGCGCGCGCACGGTGCGCGAAGCGTACCGAGCGTGCACGGTGCGCGCACCTTGCGATTTTAATAAAAATAAATAAATTTCACGGTGCGCGCACGGTGAAAAACCTGAAAAAAAAAAAATTAATAACTTAGCATTTAAAAAAACGCACAAATTCACTGAAAAAACCATAGGTTTCACACACGTTATAGTTACGAATTAGCATTTAAAAAACCTTGCAAATTCACTTAAAAAACCATAGGTTTCACACATGTTATAGTTAGCTGGACATTTCACTCATAAAAAACCAATGAAATTCCCCCGTTATAGTTAGTGCAGGCAACTATAACTCACGCGACCGCAATCCTCTGCTGATGACGTCAGATAGTACATCACTGATGACATATGTGTCTTTATGAAAAATAAATATTTGTAATATATGTATAGCTAAAGATTAATGGAAGAAGACATGGGTAAATAAGTGTCTAAATATAGTGATGTAATATCTGACGTCATCAGCAGAGGATTGCGGTCGCGTGAGTTATAGTTGCCTGCACTAACTATAACGGGGGCATTTCATTGGTTTTTTACGAGTGAAATGTCCAGCTAACTATAACATGTGTGAAACCTATGGTTTTTTAAGTGAATATATATATATATAGATATATATATCCTACTGGCAGTCGCCACTAGGTACTTATAGTTAGAACCTAGTTTCCATGGGAAAAGCGTTTTTTGATTAGCTAATAACTTTGGCGGCATTTGACGAATCTTCGCGAAATTCTTCCCAAAAAAGTCTATCCAGGTCAGCTCCAATCCTGAAAGTTTAGGGGGGATTCGTCAAGCGGGGGCTGAGAAAAAAGGGGGTCCCAAAACGCATTTTTCATGTGCTAATATCCATAGGAAATTTTGAGACAGGCTACAGCCTGAACTGCTGAACGGAATTACACCAAATTTGGTAGAAAGGTAGCTTTTGGTTCAGAAAGCGACCTTTTTTTTACATGGTGTAAATCCATGGATTTTGGAAGTGAGAGCAGGGAAACCTGCTCTCTCTTCCAAAATCCAAAGCAGATTGCTTTTCCACATGGGGAGCTGCATGTCAGCAGCTCCCCGTGTGGAAAAGCAATGCCGGCTCCTGGAGGACGCGGGGAGCCGGCGGGACCGTAAGAGCATTGGGGCTCCCCCCACGGTCCCCAACGGATAGGGTCGGCCCCAGGGAATGGGGTCCCCGGGGCCAAAAGAGGGCTCAGGAGGGGAGCCTCGCAGCCCCCCTCCCTAAATAAATACATATATGTGGTCATGCCCCGGGGAATGGGGTCCCAGGGGCCGGAATTAGCCATGGGAGGGGGGCCCACGTGGCCCCCTTCCCGTTTAGATTATTATATTTTTTTAAAAGGGGTCAGGCATTGGGGTATGGGTCCCCAGGGTCCAAAAAAAGAAAAAAGAATGGGGGCCACACAGCCACCCTTCTAAAAAAAAAAAAAAAGACCGGCATTGTGCAAGAGGTCCCGCCCCTCCCAGCAACACTCTACAAACGCGCCCTGTGGTGCGATTTAAGATTAATTCCCCTTCAATATTGGGAGTCCCGTGGGGCCAACTAGCCCACCAGGTACCTCCAGTATGCGCCACAGGTCTGCCTTGCAGAGAGGTGGTCCGAGGCCATGTCCCTTTTTTTTACACCTCTCTGCAATGCAGCTCTTTGGCGCTTACTGGAGGTACCTGGTGGGCTAGTTGGACCCCTGGGATCCTTAGAACTCCAGGGGATTTAATCCCCCAATTTACAACACACCAGGGGGCGCGTTTGCACAGTGGTGCAGGGAGGGGGCGTGGCCTGATTTGACAAGTGTGCAAATGCACCCTGTGGCGCGTTTTGAGTTGGAGGATTATGTCCCCTTCAATCCTAAGGGTCCTTGGGGACCAACAAGCCCACCAGGTACCTCCAGTAAGCGTCAGGGAGCTGCGTTGCAGAGTGGTGGTCCAAGGCCAAGCCCCCTTTTTATACCACTCTGCAATGCAGCTCTGAGGCGCTTACTGGAGGTAGCTGGTGGGCTAGTTGGCCCCCAGGGACCCTCAGGATTCAAGGGGACTTAATCACCCAACTTAAAACGCGCCACAGGGCGCATTTGCACACTTGTCTCATCAGGTCCCGCCCCCTCCCTGCACAACAGTGCAAATGCGCCCTGTGGTGCATTTTAAGTTGGGGGATTAATTCCCTTTCAATCCTGAGGGTCCCTGGGGGCCAACTAGTCCACCAGGTACCTCTTGTAAATGCCACAGGGCTGCGTTGCAGAGAGGTGCTCCGAGGCCACGCCCCTTTTTACACCACTCTGCAAATGCGGCTTCTGGCGCACTGCTGGTGGGCGATGAGGGCTTCTTGTGTCCTGAGGACCTCAAGACACAAGTGGACTTCATCCTCTGAGCAGCAGTGCGCCAGAAGCTGCGTTTGCAGCCTGGTTTAGAAAGGGGCGTGGCCTGAGAACACCTCTCTGAAACGCAGGTCTGTGGCGCTTACTGGATGTACCTGGTGGGCTACTTGGCCACCAGGGACCTTCAGGATTCAAGGGAACTTAATAGGGATGTCATAGTTTGAAATTAGCATTTAAAAACCCATTGAAATTCACTCAAAAAACCATAGGTTTCAAGGACGTTATAGTTAGCTGAACATTTCACTCTTACAAAACCATAGAAATTCCACCGTTATAGTTAGTTCAGCTAACTCTAACTCGCGCACCCGCAATGCACTGCTCATGACATCACATATTACATCATTCATGACATGGTCAGTGACATCACTGATGACATCACTGATGACATCTCAAATGACATCACTGATGACATCATCCAGTGAATGTGTGTTTCTGTAAAGTTTAAATATGTTTTATATATATTCCAAGGTGTATTGAAGAATGAGTAGGTGTATAAGTGTCTGGATGGAGAATTTAGTAGGTGCGTGACTGACTGTATAAGTGAGTGATTAAATGTATCTTACTGAATGCATGGGTTAGTGGCTAAACTGTGTGAATGTCTGTATCTGTCTGTTGTTGTGTAAGCTGCTACATGGGTTGGTCAGTAGCTACATAAGTGTATATATAGGTTATTGACTGGTTGTCTGATTTTTTTGGGGAGATTGAGTGTGTGTGTGGATGGGTGGTAGGTGTGTGACTCTGTGCATAGATGTGTGAGTGGTTGATTCACTGGGTGTATGGGTTCAAGAGTGCATGTGGAAACAGCTGTATGAGTGTGTGAGTGTGTGTATGGGTGTGTTGGTGAGTGAATGGATGTCTCAGTGGTATATGTCCAAGTAACTATTTATGTAAAAGGCAGTGTATGTGACAGTTGAAGTATATAAATGACTCTACATGATAGTAAGTGATTGTGAGACTGGCTGTATGGATGAGTGTGTACTTGTATCACTGATTGTATAAGAGAATAAGTATGCATTAGTATCTGTATGAATAACTGAGGTAGTGTGTGTATAATTGTATAGGTGAGTAAATGGGAGTGTGATTGATTCTTAGCATGACTGACTAGGTGTGTGAGTTACTGCATGGATAAGTGGCAGGGTGTGAGTGTCTGTATAGGTGTATGAGTGCATATGATAGTGTTGAATTGATGAGTGACTGCATGTATGAGTGATTGTATGGATGAATGAGTGGATGTGTGTGTAGACCTTGGAATCAGTGAGTGCGTATGTAGTAACTGGTATTGGTGTGTCAATGATTTAGAAAATGGTAATCTGTATTTTACAGTGGGTATATCAAAGGTTATATTAGAGTGTGAGGAGGTGCATCAGATTTTCACGTGGATAATGTCATCAGTGATGTCATCAGTGATGACCTTTTGGGATGTCATCAGTGATGTCATCAGTGATGTCGCTGACCATGTCATGAATGATGTAATATGTGACATCATAAGCAGTGCATTGCGGGTTTGCAAGTTATAGTTAGCTGAACTAACTATAACGGTGGAATTTGTTTGGTTTTATAAGAGTGAAATGTCCAGCTAACTATAACGTCCCTAAAACCTATGGTTTTTCAGTGAATTTCTAAGGTTTTTTAAATGCTAATTTCTAACTATAACGTACCTGAAACCTATGGTTTTTTCAGTGAACATATATATATATCTATATATATACACACAAAACCAAAGTGTCCCCACTAAGGAAATCACACATGAAGGGGTTGACAGCACTACCACCCCTGGTCGTGGCAGTAAGCAAAGTTCTCAGCTTCCAACTTGCACCAGACGCGTTTCAAGCCGTAGCCCTTCTTCGGTGGCATGCAAGAAAGGGAACAGAGGCATCAGAGCATTTTTGGAGCGTTTTATTGAATTGCTCAGTCCCGCCCCAATGGGCGTATGCAGGCTTGGCATTATGGGTGTTGTAGTCCGTATGCCTGCTCCTGACGTTCCGTCTACCCAAGTGGGTCTCGATGCCTCAGCAGTACTAAACCCAGTGGTCATATACTTTTAAAATTTAAATCCAAATGGATGAAAGTTGCAGAACAGTGCTGACCGCTCACTTTGTAACATCCAAAGGCGAGGCCCCCTCCACTCCGAAAGTGCTCACGGTTGCAAACACACTGATCCGCTGAATAAGCGGCGGGACTTCCTTGCGGCTGGACAAGCCGCTATACAAACAAAACCAAAGTGTCCCCACTAAGGAAATCACACATGAAGGGGTTGACAGCACTACCACCCCTGGTCGTGGCAGTAAGCAAAGTTCTCAGCTTCCAACTTGCACCAGACGCGTTTCAAGCCGTAGCCCTTCTTCGGTGGCATGCAAGAAAGGGAACAGAGGCATCAGAGCATTTTTGGAGCGTTTTATTGAATTGCTCAGTCCCGCCCCAATGGGCGTATGCAGGCTTGGCATTATGGGTGTTGTAGTCCGTATGCCTGCTCCTGATGTTCCGTCTACCCAAGTGGGTCTCGATGCCTCAGCAGTACTAAACCCAGTGGTCATATACTTTTAAAATTTAAATCCAAATGGATGAAAGTTGCAGAACAGTGCTGGCCGCTCACTTTGTAACATCCAAAGGCGAGGCCCCCTCCACTCCGAAAGTGCTCGCGGTTGCAAACACACAGATCCGCTGAATAAGCGGCGGGACTTCCTTGCGGCTGGACAAGCCGCTATACAAACAAAACCAAAGTGTCCCCACTAAGGAAATCACACATGAAGGGGTTGACAGCACTACCACCCCTGGTCGCGGCAGTAAGCAAAGTTCTCAGCTTCCAACTTGCACCAGACGCGTTTCAAGCCGTAGCCCTTCTTCGGTGGCATGCAAGAAAGGGAACAGAGGCATCAGAGCATTTTTGGAGCGTTTTATTGAATTGCTCAGTCCCGCCCCAATGGGCGTATGCAGGCTTGGCATTATGGGTGTTGTAGTCCGTATGCCTGCTCCTGACGTTCCGTCTACCCAAGTGGGTCTCGATGCCTCAGCAGTACTAAACCCAGTGGTCATATACTTTTAAAATTTAAATCCAAATGGATGAAAGTTGCAGAACAGTGCTGGCCGCTCACTTTGTAACATCCAAAGGCGAGGCCCCCTCCACTCCGAAAGTGCTCGCAGTTGCAAACACACAGATCCGCTGAATAAGCGGCGGGACTTCCTTGCGGCTGGACAAGCCGCTATACAAACAAAACCAAAGTGTCCCCACTAAGGAAATCACACATGAAGGGGTTGACAGCACTACCACCCCTGGTCGTGGCAGTAAGCAAAGTTCTCAGCTTCCAACTTGCACCAGACGCGTTTCAAGCCGTAGCCCTTCTTCGGTGGCATGCAAGAAAGGGAACAGAGGCATCAGAGCATTTTTGGAGCGTTTTATTGAATTGCTCAGTCCCGCCCCAATGGGCGTATGCAGGCTTGGCATTATGGGTGTTGTAGTCCGTATGCCTGCTCCTGACGTTCCGTCTACCCAAGTGGGTCTCGATGCCTCAGCAGTACTAAACCCAGTGGTCATATACTTTTAAAATTTAAATCCAAATGGATGAAAGTTGCAGAACAGTGCTGGCCGCTCACTTTGTAACATCCAAAGGCGAGGCCCCCTCCACTCCGAAAGTGCTCGCGGTTGCAAACACACAGATCCGCTGAATAAGCGGCGGGACTTCCTTGCGGCTGGACAAGCCGCTATACAAACAAAACCAAAGTGTCCCCAGTAAGGAAATCACACATGAAGGGGTTGACAGCACTACCACCCCTGTTCGTGGCAGTAAGCAAAGTTCTCAGCTTCCAACTTGCACCAGACGCGTTTCAAGCCGTAGCCCTTCTTCGGTGGCATGCAAGAAAGGGAACAGAGGCATCAGAGCATTTTTGGAGCGTATTATTGAATTGCTCAGTCCCGCCCCAATGGGCGTATGCAGGCTTGGCATTATGGGTGTTGTAGTCCGTATGCCTGCTCCTGACGTTCCGTCTACCCAAGTGGGTCTCGATGCCTCAGCAGTACTAAACCCAGTGGTCATATACTTTTAAAATTTAAATCCAAATGGATGAAAGTTGCAGAACAGTGCTGGCCGCTCACTTTGTAACATCCAAAGGCGAGGCCCCCTCCACTCCGAAAGTGCTCGCGGTTGCAAACACACAGATCCGCTGAATAAGCGGCGGGACTTCCTTGCGGCTGGACAAGCCGCTATACAAACAAAACCAAAGTGTCCCCACTAAGGAAATCACACATGAAGGGGTTGACAGCACTACCACCACTGGTCGTGGCAGTAAGCAAAGTTCTCAGCTTCCAACTTGCACCAGACGCGTTTCAAGCCGTAGCCCTTCTTCGGTGGCATGCAAGAAAGGGAACAGAGGCATCAGAGCATTTTTGGAGCGTTTTATTGAATTGCTCAGTCCCGCCCCAATGGGCGTATGCAGGCTTGGCAATATGGGTGTTGTAGTCCGTATGCCTGCTCCTGACGTTCCGTCTACCCAAGTGGGTCTCGATGCCTCAGCAGTACTAAACCCAGTGGTCATATACTTTTAAAATTTAAATCCAAATGGATGAAAGTTGCAGAACAGTGCTGGCCGCTCACTTTGTAACATCCAAAGGCGAGGCCCCCTCCACTCCGAAAGTGCTCGCGGTTGCAAACACACAGATCCGCTGAATAAGCGGCGGGACTTCCTTGCAGCTGGACAAGCCGCTATACAAACAAAACCAAAGTGTCCCCACTAAGGAAATCACACATGAAGGGGTTGACAGCACTACCACCCCTGGTCGTGGCAGTAAGCAAAGTTCTCAGCTTCCAACTTGCACCAGACGCATTTCAAGCCGTAGCCCTTCTTCGGTGGCATGCAAGAAAGGGAACAGAGGCATCAGAGCATTTTTGGAGCGTTTTATTGAATTGCTCAGTCCCGCCCCAATGGGCGTATGCAGGCTTGGCATTATGGGTGTTGTAGTCCGTATGCCTGCTCCTGACGTTCCGTCTACCCAAGTGGGTCTCGATGCCTCAGCAGTACTAAACCCAGTGGTCATAAACTTTTAAAATTTAAATCCAAATGGATGAAAGTTGCAGAACAGTGCTGGCCGCTCACTTTGTAACATCCAAAGGCGAGGCCCCCTTCACTCCGAAAGTGCTCGCGGTTGCAAACACACAGATCCGCTGAATAAGCGGCGGGACTTCCTTGCGGCTGGACAAGTTGCTATACAAACAAAACCAAAGTGTCCCCACTAAGGAAATCACACATGAAGGGGTTGACAGCACTACCACCCCTGGTCGTGGCAGTAAGCAAAGTTCTCAGCTTCCAACTTGCACCAGACGCGTTTCGAGCCGTAGCCCTTCTTCGGTGGCATGCAAGAAAGGGAACAGAGGCATCAGAGCATTTTTGGAGCGTTTTATTGAATTGCTCAGTCCCGCCCCAATGGGCGTATGCAGGCTTGGCATTATGGGTGTTGTAGTCCGTATGCCTGCTCCTGACGTTCCGTCTACCCAAGTGGGTCTCGATGCCTCAGCAGTACTAAACCCAGTGGTCATATACTTTTAAAATTTAAATCCAAATGGATGAAAGTTGCAGAACAGTGCTGGCCTCTCACTTTGTAACATCCAAAGGCGAGGCCCCCTCCACTCCGAAAGTGCTCGCGGTTGCAAACACACAGATCCGCTGAATAAGCGGCGGGACTTCCTTGCGGCTGGACAAGCCGCTATACAAACAAAACCAAAGTGTCCCCACTAAGGAAATCACACATGAAGGGGTTGACAACACTACCACCTCTGGTCGTGGCAGTAAGCAAAGTTCTCAGCTTCCAACTTGCACCAGACGCGTTTCAAGCCGTAGCCCTTCTTCGGTGGCATGCAAGAAAGGGAACAGAGGCATCAGAGCATTTGTGGAGCGTTTTATTGAATTGCTCAGTCCCGCCGAAATGGGCGTATGCAGGCTTGGCATTATGGGTGTTGTAGTCCGTATGCCTGCTCCTGACCTTCCGTCTACCCAAGTGGGTCTCGATGCCTCAGCAGTACTAAACCCAGTGGTCATATACTTTTAAAATTTAAATCCAAATGGATGAAAGTTGCAGAACAGTGCTGGCCGCTCACTTTGTAACATCCAAAGGCGAGGCCCCCTTCACTCCGAAAGTGCTCGCGGTTGCAAACACACAGATCCGCTGAATAAGCGGCGGGACTTCCTTGCGGCTGGACAAGTTGCTATACAAACAAAACCAAAGTGTCCCCACTAAGGAAAACACACATGAAGGGGTTGACAGCACTACCACCCCTGGTCGTGGCAGTAAGCAAAGTTCTCAGCTTCCAACTTGCACCAGACGCTTTTCGAGCCGTAGCCCTTCTTCGGTGGCATGCAAGAAAGGGAACAGAGGCATCAGAGCATTTTTGGAGCGTTTTATTGAATTGCTCAGTCCCGCCCCAATGGGCGTATGCAGGCTTGGCATTATGGGTGTTGTAGTCCGTATGCCTGCTCCTGACGTTCCGTCTACCCAAGTGGGTCTCGATGCCTCAGCAGTACTAAACCCAGTGGTCATATACTTTTAAAATTTAAATCCAAATGGATGAAAGTTGCAGAACAGTGCTGGCCGCTCACTTTGTAACATCCAAAGGCGAGGCCCCCTCCACTCCGAAAGTGCTCGCGGTTGCAAACACACAGATCCGCTGAATAAGCGGTGGGACTTCCTTGCGGCTGGACAAGCCGCTATACAAACAAAACCAAAGTGTCCCCACTAAGGAAATCACACATGAAGTGGTTGACAGCACTACCACCCCTGGTCGTGGCAGTAAGCAAAGTTCTCAGCTTCCAACTTGCACCAGACGTGTTTCAAGCCGTAGCCCTTCTTCGGTGGCATGCAAGAAAGGGAACAGAGGCATCAGAGCATTTTTGGAGCGTTTTATTTAATTGCTCAGTCCCGCCCCAATGGGCGTATGCAGGCTTGGCATTATGGGTGTTGTAGTCCGTATGCCTGCTCCTGACGTTCCGTCTACCCAAGTGGGTCTCGATGCCTCAGCAGTACTAAACCCAGTGGTCATATACTTTTAAAATTTAAATCCAAATGGATGAAAGTTGCAGAACAGTGCTGGCCGCTCACTTTGTAACATCCAAAGGCGAGGCCCCCTCCACTCCGAAAGTGCTCGCGGTTGCAAACACACAGATCCGCTGAATAAGCGGCGGGACTTCCTTGCGGCTGGACAAGCCGCTATACAAACAAAACCAAAGTGTCCCCACTAAGGAAATCACACATGAAGGGGTTGACAGCACTACCACCCCTGGTCGTGGCAGTAAGCAAAGTTCTCAGCTTCCAACTTGCACCAGACGCGTTTCAAGCCGTAGCCCTTCTTCGGAGGCATGCAAGAAAGGGAACAGAGGCATCAGAGCATTTTTGGAGCGTTTTATTGAATTGCTCAGTCCCGCCCCAATGGGCGTATGCAGGCTTGGCATTATGGGTGTTGTAGTCCGGATGCCTGCTCCTGACGTTCCGTCTACCCAAGTGTGTCTCGATGCCTCAGCAGTACTAAACCCAGTGGTCATATACTTTTAAAATTTAAATCCAAATGGATCAAAGTTGCAGAACAGTGCTGGCCGCTCACTTTGTAACATCAAAAGGCGAGGCCCCCTCCACTCTGAAAGTGCTCGCGGTTGCAAACACACAGATCCGCTGAATAAGCGGTGGGACTTCCTTGCGGCTGGACAAGCCGCTATACAAACAAAACCAAAGTGTCCCCACTAAGGAAATCACACATGAAGGGGTTGACAGCACTACCACCCCTGGTCGTGGCAGTAAGCAAAGTTCTCAGCTTCCAACTTGCACCAGACGCGTTTCAAGCTGTAGCCCTTCTTCGGTGGCATGCAAGAAAGGGAACAGAGGCATCAGAGCATTTTTGGAGCGTTTTATTGAATTGCTCAGTCCCGCCCCAATGGGCGTATGCAGGCTTGGCATTATGGGTGTTGTAGTCCGTATGCCTGCTCCTGACGTTCCGTCTACCCAAGTGGGTCTCGATGCCTCAGCAGTACTAAACACAGTGGTCATATACTTTTAAAATTTAAATCCAAATGGATGAAAGTTGCAGAACAGTGCTGGCCGCTCACTTTGTAACATCCAAAGGCGAGGCCCCCTCCACTCCGAAAGTGCTCGCGGTTGCAAACACACAGATCCGCTGAATAAGCGGCGGGACTTCCTTGCGGCTGGACAAGCCGTTATACAAACAAAACCAAAGTGTCCCCACTAAGGAAATCACACATGAAGGGGTTGACAGCACTACCACCCCTGGTCGTGGCAGAAAGCAAAGTTCTCAGCTTCCAACTTGCACCAGACGCGTTTCAAGCCGTAGCCCTTCTTCGGTGGCATGCAAGAAAGGGAACAGAGGCATCAGAGCATTTTTGGAGCGTTTTATTGAGTTGCTCAGTCCCGCCCCAATGGGCGTATGCAGGCTTGGCATTATGGGTGTTGTAGTCCGTATGCCTGCTCCTGACGTTCCGTCTACCCAAGTGGGTCTCGATGCCTCAGCAGTACTAAACCCAGTGGTCATATACTTTTAAAATTTAAATCCAAATGGATGAAAGTTGCAGAACAGTGCTGGCCGCTCACTTTGTAACATCCAAAGGCGAGGCCCCCTCCACTCCGAAAGTGCTCGCGGTTGCAAACACACAGATCCGCTGAATAAGCGGCGGGAAGTCCTTGCGGCTGGACAAGCCGCTATACAAACAAAACCAAAGTGTCCCCACTAAGGAAATCACACATGAAGGGGTTGACAGCACTACCACCCCTGGTCGTGGCAGTAAGCAAAGTTCTCAGCTTCCAACTTGCACCAGACACGTTTCAAGCCGTAGCCCTTCTTCGGTGGCATGCAAGAAAGGGAACAGAGGCATCAGAGCATTTTTGGAGCGTTTTATTGAATTGCTCAGTCCCGCCCCAATGGGCGTATGCAGGCTTGGCATTATGGGTGTTGTAGTCCGTATGCCTGCTCCTGACGTTCCGTCTACCCAAGTGGGTCTCGATGCCTCAGCAGTACTAAACCCAGTGGTCATATACTTTTAAAATTTAAATCCAAATGGGTGAAAGTTGCAGAACAGTGCTGGCCGCTCACTTTGTAACATCCAAAGGCGAGGCCCCCTCCACTCCGAAAGTGCTCGCGGTTGCAAACAAACAGATCCGCTGAATAAGCGGCGGGACTTCCTTGCGGCTGGACAAGCCGCTATACAAACAAAACCAAAGTGTCCCCACTAAGGAAATCACACATGAAGGGGTTGACGGCACTACCACCCCTGGTCGTGGCAGTAAGCAAAGTTCTCAGCTTCCAACTTGCACCAGACGCGTTTCAAGCCGTAGCCCTTCTTCGGTGGCATGCAAGAAAGGGAACAGAGGCATCAGAGCATTTTTGGAGCATTTTATTGAATTGCTCAGTCCCGCCCCAATGGGCGTATGCAGGCTTGGCATTATGGGTGTTGTAGTCCGTATGCCTGCTCCTGACTTTCCGTCTACCCAAGTGGGTCTCGATGCCTCAGCAGTACTAAACCCAGTGGTCATATACTTTTAAAATTTAAATCCAAATGGATGAAAGTTGCAGAACAGTGCTGGCCGCTCACTTTGTAACATCCAAAGGCGAGGCCCCCTCCACTCCAAAAGTGCTCGCGGTTGCAAACACACAGATCCGCTGAATAAGCGGTGGGACTTCCTTGCGGCTGGACAAGCCTCTATACAAACAAAACCAAAGTGTCCCCACTAAGGAAATCACACATGAAGGGGTTGACAGCACTACCACCCCTGGTCGTGGCAGTAAGCAAAGTTCTCAGCTTCCAACTTGCACCAGACGCGTTTCAAGCCGTAGCCCTTCTTCGGTGGCATGCAAGAAAGGGAACAGAGGCATCAGAGCATTTTTGGAGCGTTTTATTGAATTGCTCAGTCCCGTCCCAATGGGCGTATGCAGGCTTGGCATTATGGGTGTTGTAGTCCGTATGCCTGCTCCTGACGTTCCGTCTACCCAAGTGGGTCTCGATGCCTCAGCAGTACTAAACCCAGTGGTCATATACTTTTAAAATTTAAATCCAAATGGATGAAAGTTGCAGAACAGTGCTGGCCGCTCACTTTGTAACATCCAAAGGCGAGGCCCCCTCCACTCCGAAAGTGCTCGCGGTTGCAAACACACAGATCCGCTGAATAAGCGGCGGGACTTCCTTGCGGCTGGACAAGCCGCTATACAAACAAAACCAAAGTGTCCCCACTAAGGAAATCACACATGAAGGGGTTGACAGCACTACCACCCCTGGTCGTGGCAGTAAGCAAAGTTCTCAGCTTCCAACTTGCACCAGACGCGTTTCAAGCCGTAGCCCTTCTTTGGTGGCATGCAAGAAAGGGAACAGAGGCATCAGAGCATTTTTGGAGCGTTTTATTGAATTGCTCAATCCCGCCCCAACGGGCGTATGCAGGCTTGGCATTATGGGTGTTGTAGTCCGTATGCCTGCTCCTGACGTTCCGTCTACCCAAGTGGGTCTCGATGCCTCAGCAGTACTAAACCCAGTGGTCATATACTTTTAAAATTTAAATCCAAATGGATGAAAGTTGCAGAACAGTGCTGGCCTCTCACTTTGTAACATCCAAAGGCGAGGCCCCCTCCACTCCGAAAGTGCTCGCGGTTGCAAACACACAGATCCGCTGAATAAGCGGCGGGACTTCCTTGCGGCTGGACAAGCCGCTATACAAACAAAACCAAAGTGTCCCCACTAAGGAAATCACACATGAAGGGGTTGACAGCACTACCACCCCTGGTCGTGGCAGTAAGCAAAGTTCTCAGCTTCCAACTTGCACCAGACGCGTTTCAAGCCGTAACCCTTCTTTGGTGGCATGCAAGAAAGGGAACAGAGGCATCAGAGCATTTTTGGAGCGTTTTATTGAATTGCTCAATCCCGCCCCAATGGGCGTATGCAGGCTTGGCATTATGGGTGTTGTAGTCCGTATGCCTGCTCCTGACGTTCCGTCTACCCAAGTGGGTCTCGATGCCTCAGCAGTACTAAACCCAGTGGTCATATACTTTTAAAATTTAAATCCAAATGGATGAAAGTTGCAGAACAGTGCTGGCCGCTCACTTTGTAACATCCAAAGGCGAGGCCCCCTCCACTCCGAAAGTGCTCGCGGTTGCAAACACACAGATCCGCTGAATAAGCGGTGGGACTTCCTTGCGGCTGGACAAGCCGCTATACAAACAAAACCAAAGTGTCCCCACTAAGGAAATCACACATGAAGTGGTTGACAGCACTACCACCCCTGGTCGTGGCAGTAAGCAAAGTTCTCAGCTTCCAACTTGCACCAGACATGTTTCAAGCCGTAGCCCTTCTTCGGTGGCATGCAAGAAAGGGAACAGAGGCATCAGAGCATTTTTGGAGCGTTTTATTTAATTGCTCAGTCCCGCCCCAATGGGCGTATGCAGGCTTGGCATTATGTGTGTTGTAGTCCGTATGCCTGCTCCTGACGTTCCGTCTACCCAAGTGGGTCTCGATGCCTCAGCAGTACTAAACCCAGTGGTCATATACTTTTAAAATTTAAATCCAAATGGATGAAAGTTGCAGAACAGTGCTGGCCGCTCACTTTGTAACATCCAAAGGCGAGGCCCCCTCCACTCCGAAAGTGCTCGCGGTTGCAAACACACAGATCCGCTGAATAAGCGGCGGGACTTCCTTGCGGCTGGACAAGCCGCTATACAAACAAAACCAAAGTGTCCCCACTAAGGAAATCACACATGAAGGGGTTGACAGCACTACCACCCCTGGTCGTGGCAGTAAGCAAAGTTCTCAGCTTCCAACTTGCACCAGACGCGTTTCAAGCCGTAGCCCTTCTTCGGAGGCATGCAAGAAAGGGAACAGAGGCATCAGAGCATTTTTGGAGCGTTTTATTGAATTGCTCAGTCCCGCCCCAATGGGCGTATGCAGGCTTGGCATTATGGGTGTTGTAGTCCGGATGCCTGCTCCTGACGTTCCGTCTACCCAAGTGTGTCTCGATGCCTCAGCAGTACTAAACCCAGTGGTCATATACTTTTAAAATTTAAATCCAAATGGATCAAAGTTGCAGAACAGTGCTGGCCGCTCACTTTGTAACATCAAAAGGCGAGGCCCCCTCCACTCTGAAAGTGCTCGCGGTTGCAAACACACAGATCCGCTGAATAAGCGGTGGGACTTCCTTGCGGCTGGACAAGCCGCTATACAAACAAAACCAAAGTGTCCCCACTAAGGAAATCACACATGAAGGGGTTGACAGCACTACCACCCCTGGTCGTGGCAGTAAGCAAAGTTCTCAGCTTCCAACTTGCACCAGACGCGTTTCAAGCTGTAGCCCTTCTTCGGTGGCATGCAAGAAAGGGAACAGAGGCATCAGAGCATTTTTGGAGCGTTTTATTGAATTGCTCAGTCCCGCCCCAATGGGCGTATGCAGGCTTGGCATTATGGGTGTTGTAGTCCGTATGCCTGCTCCTGACGTTCCGTCTACCCAAGTGGGTCTCGATGCCTCAGCAGTACTAAACACAGTGGTCATATACTTTTAAAATTTAAATCCAAATGGATGAAAGTTGCAGAACAGTGCTGGCCGCTCACTTTGTAACATCCAAAGGCGAGGCCCCCTCCACTCCGAAAGTGCTCGCGGTTGCAAACACACAGATCCGCTGAATAAGCGGCGGGACTTCCTTGCGGCTGGACAAGCCGTTATACAAACAAAACCAAAGTGTCCCCACTAAGGAAATCACACATGAAGGGGTTGACAGCACTACCACCCCTGGTCGTGGCAGAAAGCAAAGTTCTCAGCTTCCAACTTGCACCAGACGCGTTTCAAGCCGTAGCCCTTCTTCGGTGGCATGCAAGAAAGGGAACAGAGGCATCAGAGCATTTTTGGAGCGTTTTATTGAGTTGCTCAGTCCCGCCCCAATGGGCGTATGCAGGCTTGGCATTATGGGTGTTGTAGTCCGTATGCCTGCTCCTGACGTTCCGTCTACCCAAGTGGGTCTCGATGCCTCAGCAGTACTAAACACAGTGGTCATATACTTTTAAAATTTAAATCCAAATGGATGAAAGTTGCAGAACAGTGCTGGCCGCTCACTTTGTAACATCCAAAGGCGAGGCCCCCTCCACTCCGAAAGTGCTCGCGGTTGCAAACACACAGATCCGCTGAATAAGCGGCGGGAAGTCCTTGCGGCTGGACAAGCCGCTATACAAACAAAACCAAAGTGTCCCCACTAAGGAAATCACACATGAAGGGGTTGACAGCACTACCACCCCTGGTCGTGGCAGTAAGCAAAGTTCTCAGCTTCCAACTTGCACCAGACGCGTTTCAAGCCGTAGCCCTTCTTCGGTGGCATGCAAGAAAGGGAACAGAGGCATCAGAGCATTTTTGGAGCGTTTTATTGAATTGCTCAGTCCCGCCCCAATGGGCGTATGCAGGCTTGGCATTATGGGTGTTGTAGTCCGTATGCCTGCTCCTGACGTTCCGTCTACCCAAGTGGGTCTCGATGCCTCAGCAGTACTAAACCCAGTGGTCATATACTTTTAAAATTTAAATCCAAATGGGTGAAAGTTGCAGAACAGTGCTGGCCGCTCACTTTGTAACATCCAAAGGCGAGGCCCCCTCCACTCCGAAAGTGCTCGCGGTTGCAAACAAACAGATCCGCTGAATAAGCGGCGGGACTTCCTTGCGGCTGGACAAGCCGCTATACAAACAAAACCAAAGTGTCCCCACTAAGGAAATCACACATGAAGGGGTTGACGGCACTACCACCCCTGGTCGTGGCAGTAAGCAAAGTTCTCAGCTTCCAACTTGCACCAGACGCGTTTCAAGCCGTAGCCCTTCTTCGGTGGCATGCAAGAAAGGGAACAGAGGCATCAGAGCATTTTTGGAGCATTTTATTGAATTGCTCAGTCCCGCCCCAATGGGCGTATGCAGGCTTGGCATTATGGGTGTTGTAGTCCGTATGCCTGCTCCTGACTTTCCGTCTACCCAAGTGGGTCTCGATGCCTCAGCAGTACTAAACCCAGTGGTCATATACTTTTAAAATTTAAATCCAAATGGATGAAAGTTGCAGAACAGTGCTGGCCGCTCACTTTGTAACATCCAAAGGCGAGGCCCCCTCCACTCCAAAAGTGCTCGCGGTTGCAAACACACAGATCCGCTGAATAAGCGGTGGGACTTCCTTGCGGCTGGACAAGCCTCTATACAAACAAAACCAAAGTGTCCCCACTAAGGAAATCACACATGAAGGGGTTGACAGCACTACCACCCCTGGTCGTGGCAGTAAGCAAAGTTCTCAGCTTCCAACTTGCACCAGACGCGTTTCAAGCCGTAGCCCTTCTTCGGTGGCATGCAAGAAAGGGAACAGAGGCATCAGAGCATTTTTGGAGCGTTTTATTGAATTGCTCAGTCCCGTCCCAATGGGCGTATGCAGGCTTGGCATTATGGGTGTTGTAGTCCGTATGCCTGCTCCTGACGTTCCGTCTACCCAAGTGGGTCTCGATGCCTCAGCAGTACTAAACCCAGTGGTCATATACTTTTAAAATTTAAATCCAAATGGATGAAAGTTGCAGAACAGTGCTGGCCGCTCACTTTGTAACATCCAAAGGCGAGGCCCCCTCCACTCCGAAAGTGCTCGCGGTTGCAAACACACAGATCCGCTGAATAAGCGGCGGGACTTCCTTGCGGCTGGACAAGCCGCTATACAAACAAAACCAAAGTGTCCCCACTAAGGAAATCACACATGAAGGGGTTGACAGCACTACCACCCCTGGTCGTGGCAGTAAGCAAAGTTCTCAGCTTCCAACTTGCACCAGACGCGTTTCAAGCCGTAGCCCTTCTTTGGTGGCATGCAAGAAAGGGAACAGAGGCATCAGAGCATTTTTGGAGCGTTTTATTGAATTGCTCAATCCCGCCCCAACGGGCGTATGCAGGCTTGGCATTATGGGTGTTGTAGTCCGTATGCCTGCTCCTGACGTTCCGTCTACCCAAGTGGGTCTCGATGCCTCAGCAGTACTAAACCCAGTGGTCATATACTTTTAAAATTTAAATCCAAATGGATGAAAGTTGCAGAACAGTGCTGGCCTCTCACTTTGTAACATCCAAAGGCGAGGCCCCCTCCACTCCGAAAGTGCTCGCGGTTGCAAACACACAGATCCGCTGAATAAGCGGCGGGACTTCCTTGCGGCTGGACAAGCCGCTATACAAACAAAACCAAAGTGTCCCCACTAAGGAAATCACACATGAAGGGGTTGACAGCACTACCACCCCTGGTCGTGGCAGTAAGCAAAGTTCTCAGCTTCCAACTTGCACCAGACGCGTTTCAAGCCGTAACCCTTCTTTGGTGGCATGCAAGAAAGGGAACAGAGGCATCAGAGCATTTTTGGAGCGTTTTATTGAATTGCTCAATCCCGCCCCAATGGGCGTATGCAGGCTTGGCATTATGGGTGTTGTAGTCCGTATGCCTGCTCCTGACGTTCCGTCTACCCAAGTGGGTCTCGATGCCTCAGCAGTACTAAACCCAGTGGTCATATACTTTTAAAATTTAAATCCAAATGGATGAAAGTTGCAGAACAGTGCTGGCCGCTCACTTTGTAACATCCAAAGGCGAGGCCCCCTCCACTCCGAAAGTGCTCGCGGTTGCAAACACACAGATCCGCTGAATAAGCGGTGGGACTTCCTTGCGGCTGGACAAGCCGCTATACAAACAAAACCAAAGTGTCCCCACTAAGGAAATCACACATGAAGTGGTTGACAGCACTACCACCCCTGGTCGTGGCAGTAAGCAAAGTTCTCAGCTTCCAACTTGCACCAGACGTGTTTCAAGCCGTAGCCCTTCTTCGGTGGCATGCAAGAAAGGGAACAGAGGCATCAGAGCATTTTTGGAGCGTTTTATTTAATTGCTCAGTCCCGCCCCAATGGGCGTATGCAGGCTTGGCATTATGTGTGTTGTAGTCCGTATGCCTGCTCCTGACGTTCCGTCTACCCAAGTGGGTCTCGATGCCTCAGCAGTACTAAACCCAGTGGTCATATACTTTTAAAATTTAAATCCAAATGGATGAAAGTTGCAGAACAGTGCTGGCCGCTCACTTTGTAACATCCAAAGGCGAGGCCCCCTCCACTCCGAAAGTGCTCGCGGTTGCAAACACACAGATCCGCTGAATAAGCGGCGGGACTTCCTTGCGGCTGGACAAGCCGCTATACAAACAAAACCAAAGTGTCCCCACTAAGGAAATCACACATGAAGGGGTTGACAGCACTACCACCCCTGGTCGTGGCAGTAAGCAAAGTTCTCAGCTTCCAACTTGCACCAGACGCGTTTCAAGCCGTAGCCCTTCTTCGGTGGCATGCAAGAAAGGGAACAGAGGCATCAGAGCATTTTTGGAGCGTTTTATTGAATTGCTCAGTCCCGCCCCAATGGGCGTATGCAGGCTTGGCATTATGGGTGTTGTAGTCCGGATGCCTGCTCCTGACGTTCCGTCTACCCAAGTGTGTCTCGATGCCTCAGCAGTACTAAACCCAGTGGTCATATACTTTTAAAATTGAAATCCAAATGGATGAAAGTTGCAGAACAGTGCTGGCCGCTCACTTTGTAACATCAAAAGGCGAGGCCCCCTCCACTCTGAAAGTGCTCGCGGTTGCAAACACACAGATCCGCTGAATAAGCGGTGGGACTTCCTTGCGGCTGGACAAGCCGCTATACAAACAAAACCAAAGTGTCCCCACTAAGGAAATCACACATGAAGGGGTTGACAGCACTACCACCCCTGGTCGTGGCAGTAAGCAAAGTTCTCAGCTTCCAACTTGCACCAGACGCGTTTCAAGCTGTAGCCCTTCTTCGGTGGCATGCAAGAAAGGGAACAGAGGCATCAGAGCATTTTTGGAGCGTTTTATTGAATTGCTCAGTCCCGCCCCAATGGGCGTATGCAGGCTTGGCATTATGGGTGTTGTAGTCCGTATGCCTGCTCCTGACGTTCCGTCTACCCAAGTGGGTCTCGATGCCTCAGCAGTACTAAACCCAGTGGTCATATACTTTTAAAATTTAAATCCAAATGGATGAAAGTTGCAGAACAGTGCTGGCCGCTCACTTTGTAACATCCAAAGGCGAGGCCCCCTCCACTCCGAAAGTGCTCGCGGTTGCAAACACACAGATCCGCTGAATAAGCGGCGGGACTTCCTTGCGGCTGGACAAGCCGCTATACAAACAAAACCAAAGTGTCCCCACTAAGGAAATCACACATGAAGGGGTTGACAGCACTACCACCCCTGGTCGTGGCAGTAAGCAAAGTTCTCAGCTTCCAACTTGCACCAGACGCGTTTCAAGCCGTAGCCCTTCTTCGGTGGCATGCAAGAAAGGGAACAGAGGCATCAGAGCATTTTTGGAGCGTTTTATTGAATTGCTCAGTCCCGCCCCAATGGGCGTATGCAGGCTTGGCATTATGGGTGTTGTAGTCCGTATGCCTGCTCCTGACGTTCCGTCTACCCAAGTGGGTCTCGATGCCTCAGCAGTACTAAACCCAGTGGTCATATACTTTTAAAATTTAAATCCAAATGGATGAAAGTTGCAGAACAGTGCTGGCCGCTCACTTTGTAACATCCAAAGGCGAGGCCCCCTCCACTCCGAAAGTGCTCGCGGTTGCAAACACACAGATCCGCTGAATAAGCGGCGGGAAGTCCTTGCGGCTGGACAAGCCGCTATACAAACAAAACCAAAGTGTCCCCACTAAGGAAATCACACATGAAGGGGTTGACAGCACTACCACCCCTGGTCGTGGCAGTAAGCAAAGTTCTCAGCTTCCAACTTGCACCAGACGCGTTTCAAGCCGTAGCCCTTCTTCGGTGGCATGCAAGAAAGGGAACAGAGGCATCAGAGCATTTTTGGAGCGTTTTATTGAATTGCTCAGTCCCGCCCCAATGGGCGTATGCAGGCTTGGCACTATGGGTGTGGTGTAGTCCGTATGCCTGCTCCTGAAGTTCCGTCTACCCAAGTGGGTCTCGATGCCTCAGCAGTACTAAACCCAGTGGTCATATACTTTTAAAATTTAAATCCAAATGGGTGAAAGTTGCAGAACAGTGCTGGCCGCTCACTTTGTAACATCCAAAGGCGAGGCCCCCTCCACTCCGAAAGTGCTCGCGGTTGCAAACAAACAGATCCGCTGAATAAGCGGCGGGACTTCCTTGCGGCTGGACAAGCCGCTATACAAACAAAACCAAAGTGTCCCCACTAAGGAAATCACACATGAAGGGGTTGACAGCACTACCACCCCTGGTCGTGGCAGTAAGCAAAGTTCTCAGCTTCCAACTTGCACCAGACGCGTTTCAAGCCGTAGCCCTTCTTCGGTGGCATGCAAGAAAGGGAACAGAGGCATCAGAGCATTTTTGGAGCGTTTTATTGAATTGCTCAGTCCCGCCCCAATGGGCGTATGCAGGCTTGGCATTATGGGTGTTGTAGTCCGTATGCCTGCTCCTGACGTTCCGTCTACCCAAGTGGGTCTCGATGCCTCAGCAGTACTAAACCCAGTGGTCATATACTTTTAAAATTTAAATCCAAATGGATGAAAGTTGCAGAACAGTGCTGGCCGCTCACTTTGTAACATCCAAAGGCGAGGCCCCTCCACTCCAAAAGTGCTCGCGGTTGCAAACACACAGATCCGCTGAATAAGCGGTGGGACTTCCTTGCGGCTGGACAAGCCTCTATACAAACAAAACCAAAGGGTCCCCACTAAGGAAATCACACATGAAGGGGTTGACAGCACTACCACCCCTGGTCGTGGCAGTAAGCAAAGTTCTCAGCTTCCAACTTGCACCAGACGCGTTTCAAGCCGTAGCCCTTCTTCGGTGGCATGCAAGAAAGGGAACAGAGGCATCAGAGCATTTTTGGAGCGTTTTATTGAATTGCTCAGTCCCGTCCCAATGGGCGTATGCAGGCTTGGCATTATGGGTGTTGTAGTCCGTATGCCTGCTCCTGACGTTCCGTCTACCCAAGTGGGTCTCGATGCCTCAGCAGTACTAAACCCAGTGGTCATATACTTTTAAAATTTAAATCCAAATGGATGAAAGTTGCAGAACAGTGCTGGCCGCTCACTTTGTAACATCCAAAGGCGAGGCCCCCTCCACTCCGAAAGTGCTCGCGGTTGCAAACACACAGATCCGCTGAATAAGCGGCGGGACTTCCTTGCGGCTGGACAAGCCGCTATGCAAACAAAACCAAAGTGTCCCCACTAAGGAAATCACACATGAAGGGGTTGACAGCACTACCACCCCTGGTCGTGGCAGTAAGCAAAGTTCTCAGCTTCCAACTTGCACCAGACGCGTTTCAAGCCGTAGCCCTTCTTCAGTGGCATGCAAGAAAGGGAACAGAGGCATCAGAGCATTTTTGGAGCGTTTTATTGAATTGCTCAGTCCCGCCCCAATGGGTGTATGCAGGCTTGGCATTATGGGTGTTTTAGTCCGTATGCCTGCTCCTGACGTTCCGTCTACCCAAGTGGGTCTCGATGCCTCAGCAGTACTAAACCCAGTGGTCATATACTTTTAAATTTTAAATCCAAATGGATGAAAGTTGCTGAACAGTGCTGGCCGCTCACTTTGTAACATCCAAAGGCGAGGCCCCCTCCACTCCGAAAGTGCTCGCGGTTGCAAACACACAGATCCGCTGAATAAGCGGCGGGACTTCCTTGCGGCTGGACAAGCCGCTATACAAACAAAACCAAAGTGTCCCCACTAAGGAAATCACACATGAAGGGGTTGACAGCACTACCACCCCTGGTCGTGGCAGTAAGCAAAGTTCTCAGCTTCCAACTTGCACCAGACGCGTTTCAAGCCGTAACCCTTCTTTGGTGGCATGCAAGAAAGGGAACAGAGGCATCAGAGCATTTTTGGAGCGTTTTATTGAATTGCTCAATCCCGCCCCAATGGGCGTATGCAGGCTTGGCATTATGGGTGTTGTAGTCCGTATGCCTGCTCCTGACGTTCCGTCTACCCAAGTGGGTCTCGATGCCTCAGCAGTACTAAACCCAGTGGTCATATACTTTTAAATTTTAAATCCAAATGGATGAAAGTTGCAGAACAGTGCTGGCCTCTCACTTTGTAACATCCAAAGGCGAGGCCCCCTCCACTCCGAAAGTGCTCGCGGTTGCAAACACACAGATCCGCTGAATAAGCGGCGGGACTTCCTTGCGGCTGGACAAGCCGCTATACAAACAAAACCAAAGTGTCCCCGCTAAGGAAATCACACATGAAGGGGTTGACAGCACTACCACCCCTGGTCGTGGCAGTAAGCAAAGTTCTCAGCTTCCAACTTGCACCAGACGCGTTTCAAGCCGTAACCCTTCTTTGGTGGCATGCAAGAAAGGGAACAGAGGCATCAGAGCATTTTTGGAGCGTTTTATTGAATTGCTCAATCCCGCCCCAATGGGCGTATGCAGGCTTGGCATTATGGGTGTTGTAGTCCGTATGCCTGCTCCTGACGTTCCGTCTACCCAAGTGGGTCTCGATGCCTCAGCAGTACTAAACCCAGTGGTCATATACTTTTAAAATTTAAATCCAAATGGATGAAAGTTGCAGAACAGTGCTGGCCGCTCACTTTGTAACATCCAAAGGCGAGGCCCCCTCCACTCCGAAAGTGCTCGCGGTTGCAAACACACAGATCCGCTGAATAAGCGGCGGGACTTCCTTGCGGCTGGACAAGCCGCTATACAAACAAAACCAAAGTGTCCCCACTAAGGAAATCACACATGAAGGGGTTGACAGCACTACCACCCCTGGTCGTGGCACTAAGCAAAGTTCTCAGCTTCCAACTTGCACCAGACGCGTTTCAAGCCATAGCCCTTCTTCGGTGGCATGCAAGAAAGGGAACAGAGGCATCAGAGCATTTTTGGAGCGTTTTATTGAATTGCTCAGTCCCGCCCCAATGGGCGTATGCAGGCTTGGCATTATGGGTGTTGTAGTCCGTATGCCTGCTCCTGACGTTCCGTCTACCCAAGTGGGTCTCGATGCCTCAGCAGTACTAAACCCAGTCGTCATATACTTTTAAAATTTAAATCCAAATGGATGAAAGTTGCAGAACAGTGCTGGCCGCTCACTTTGTAACATCCAAAGGCGAGGCCCCCTCCACTCCGAAAGTGCTCGCGGTTGCAAACACACAGATCCGCTGAATAAGCGGCGGGACTTCCTTGCGGCTGGACAAGCCGCTATACAAACAAAACCAAAGTGTCCCCACTAAGGAAATCACACATGAAGGGGTTGACAGCACTACCACCCCTGGTCGTGGCAGTAAGCAAAGTTCTCAGCTTCCAACTTGCACCAGACGCGTTTCAAGCCGTAGCCCTTCTTCGGTGGCATGCAAGAAAGGGAACAGAGGCATCAGAGCATTTTTGGAGCGTTTTATTGAATTGCTCAGTCCCGCCCCAATGGGCGTATGCAGGCTTGGCATTATGGTTGTTGTAGTCCGTATGCCTGCTCCTGACGTTCCGTCTACCCAAGTGGGTCTCGATGCCTCAGCAGTACTAAACCCAGTGGTCATATACTTTTAAAATTTAAATCCAAATGGATGAAAGTTGCAGAACAGTGCTGGCCGCTCACTTTGTAACATCCAAAGGCGAGGCCCCCTCCACTCCGAAAGTGCTCGCGGTTGCAAACACACAGATCCGCTGAATAAGCGGCGGGACTTCCTTGCGGCTGGACAAGCCGCTATACAAACAAAACCAAAGTGTCCCCACTAAGGAAATCACACATGAAGGGGTTGACAGCACTACCACCCCTGGTCGTGGCAGTAAGCAAGTTCTCAGCTTCCAACTTGCACCAGACGCGTTTCAAGCCGTAGCCCTTCTTCGGTGGCATGCAAGAAAGGGAACAGAGGCATCAGAGCATTTTTGGAGCGTTTTATTGAATTGCTCAGTCCCGCCCCAATGGGCGTATGCAGGCTTGGCATTATGGGTGTTGTAGTCCGTGTGCCTGCTCCTGACGTTCCGTCTACCCAAGTGGGTCTCGATGCCTCAGCAGTACTAAACCCAGTGGTCATATACTTTTAAAATTTAAATCCAAATGGATGAAAGTTGCAGAACAGTGCTGGCCGCTCACTTTGTAACATCCAAAGGCGAGGCCCCCTCCACTCCGAAAGTGCTCGCGGTTGCAAACACACAGATCCGCTGAATAAGCGGCGGGACTTCCTTGCGGCTGGACAAGCCGCTATACAAACAAAACCAAGTGTCCCCACTAAGGAAATCACACATGAAGGGGTTGACAGCACTACCACCCCTGGTCGTGGCAGTAAGCAAAGTTCTCAGCTTCCAACTTGCACCAGACGCGTTTCAAGCCGTAGCCCTTCTTCGGTGGCATGCAAGAAAGGGAACAGAGGCAGCAGAGCATTTTTGGAGCGTTTTATTGAATTGCTCAGTCCTGCCCCAATGGGCGTATGCAGGCTTGGCATTATGGGTGTTGTAGTCCGTATGCCTGCTCCTGACGTTCCGTCTACCCAAGTGGGTCTCGATGCCTCAGCAGTACTAAACCCAGTGGTCATATACTTTTAAAATTTAAATCCAAATGGATGAAAGTTGCAGAACAGTGCTGGCCGCTCACTTTGTAACATCCAAAGGCGAGGCCCCCTCCACTCCGAATGTGCTCGCGGTTGCAAACACACAGATCCGCTGAATAAGCGGCGGGACTTCCTTGCGGCTGGACAAGCCGCTATACAAACAAAACCAAAGTGTCCCCACTAAGGAAATCACACATGAAGGGGTTGACAGCACTACCACCCCTGGTCGTGGCAGTAAGCAAAGTTCTCAGCTTCCAACTTGCACCAGACGCGTTTCAAGCCGTAGCCCTTCTTCGGTGGCATGCAAGAAAGGGAACAGAGGCATCAGAGCATTTTTGGAGCGTTTTATTGAATTGCTCAGTCCCGTCCCAATGGGCGTATGCAGGCTTGGCATTATGGGTGTTGTAGTCCGTATGCCTGCTCCTGACGTTCCGTCTACCCAAGTGGGTCTCGATGCCTCAGCAGTACTAAACCCAGTGGTCATATACTTTTAAAATTTAAATCCAAATGGATGAAAGTTGCAGAACAGTGCTGGCCGCTCACTTTGTAACATCCAAAGGCGAGGCCCCCTCCACTCCGAAAGTGCTCGCGGTTGCAAACACACAGATCCACTGAATAAGCGGCGGGACTTCCGTCTGGTGCAAGTTGGAAGCTGAGAACTTTGCTTACTGCCACGACCAGGGGTGGTAGTGCTGTCAACCCCTTCATGTGTGATTTCCTTAGTGGGGACACTTTGGTTTTGTTTGTATAGCGGCTTGTCCAGCCGCAAGGAAGTCCCGCCGCTTATTCAGCGGATCTGTGTGTTTGCAACCGCGAGCACTTTCGGAGTGGAGGGGGCCTCGCCTTTGGATGTTACAAAGTGAGCGGCCAGCACTGTTCTGCAACTTTCATCCATTTGGATTTAAATTTTAAAAGTATATGACCACTGGGTTTAGTACTGCTGAGGCATCGAGACCCACTTGGGTAGACGGAACGTCAGGAGCAGGCATACGGACTACAACACCCATAATGCCATGCCTGCATACGCCCATTGGGGCGGGACTGAGCAATTCAATAAAACGCTCCAAAAATGCTCTGATGCCTCTGTTCCCTTTCTTGCATGCCACCGAAGAAGGGCTACGGCTTGAAACGCGTCTGGTGCAAGTTGGAAGCTGAGAACTTTGCTTACTGCCACAACCAGGGGTGGTAGTGCTGTCAACCCCTTCATGTGTGATTTCCTTAGTGGGGACACTTTGGTTTTGTTTGTATAGCGGCTTGTCCAGCCGCAAGGAAGTCCTGCCGCTTATTCAGCGGATCTGTGTGTTTGCAACCGCGAGCACTTTCGGAGTGGAGGGGGCCTCGCCTTTGGATGTTACAAAGTGAGCGGCCAGCACTGTTCTGCAACTTTCATCCATTTGGATTTAAATTTTAAAAGTATATGACCACTGGGTTTAGTACTGCTGAGGCATCGAGACCCACTTGGGTAGACGGAACGTCAGGAGCAGGCATACGGACTACAACACCCATAATGCCAAGCCTGCATACGCCCATTGGGGCGGGACTGAGCAATTCAATAAAACGTTCCAAAAATGCTCTGATGCCTCTGTTCCCTTTCTTGCATGCCACCGAAGAAGGGCTACGGCTTGAAACGCGTCTGGTGCAAGTTGGAAGCTGAGAACTTTGCTTACTGCCACGACCAGGGGTGGTAGTGCTGTCAACCCCTTCATGTGTGATTTCCTTAGTGGGGACACTTTGGTTTTGTTTGTATAGCGGCTTGTCCAGCCGCAAGGAAGTCCCGCCGCTTATTCAGCGGATCTGTGTGTTTGCAACCGCGAGCACTTTCGGAGTGGAGGGGGCCTCGCCTTTGGATGTTACAAAGTGAGCGGCCAGCACTGTTCTGCAACTTTCATCCATTTGGATTTAAATTTTAAAAGTATATGACCACTGGGTTTAGTACTGCTGAGGCATCGAGACCCACTTGGGTAGACGGAACGTCAGGAGCGGGCATACGGACTACAGCACCCATAATGCCAAGCCTGCATACGCCCATTGGGGCGGGACTGAGCAATTCAATAAAACGCTCCAAAAATGCTCTGATGCCTCTGTTCCCTTTCTTGCATGCCACCGAAGAAGGGCTACGGCTTGAAACGCGTCTGGTGCAAGTTGGAAGCTGAGAACTTTGCTTACTGCCACGACCAGGGGTGGTAGTGCTGTCAACCCCTTCATGTGTGATTTCCTTAGTGGGGACACTTTGGTTTTGTTTGTATAGCGGCTTGTCCAGCCGCAAGGAAGTCCCGCCGCTTATTCAGCGGATCTGTGTGTTTGCAACCGCGAGCACTTTCGGAGTGGAGGGGGCCTCACCTTTGGATGTTACAAAGTGAGCGGCCAGCACTGTTCTGCAACTTTCATCCATTTGGATTTAAATTTTAAAAGTATATGACCACTGGGTTTGGTACTGCTGAGGCATCGAGACCCACTTGGGTAGACGGAACGTCAGGAGCAGGCATACGGACTACAACACCCATAATGCCAAGCCTGCATACGCCCATTGGGGCGGGACTGAGCAATTCAATAAAACGCTCCAAAAATGCTCTGATGCCTCTGTTCCCTTTCTTGCATGCCACCGAAGAAGGGCTACGGCCTGAAACGCATCTGGTGCAAGTTGGAAGCTGAGAACTTTGCTTACTGCCACGACCAGGGGTGGTAGTGCTGTCAACCCCTTCATGTGTGATTTCCTTAGTGGGGACACTTTGGTTTTATATCTATATATATATATACATATATATATATATATATATATATATATATATATATATATATATATATATATATATATCCACGAACTCCTCGTAAGTTTTCTCAGTCCTTCAAACACAAAGGAGCGTAGACCACATCGAATTGGCGATAGAATGCATTTATTTTCCTCTCAGTACAGCGATGTAGCAGCCATTACGCGTTTCAGCCCCGGAGGGCCTTGATCACATGACGTGCTCGTCATTAGTCACATGATTTTTAAACCATTTTTTTCTTATTGCTTCTTTTTGTAATTTAAAGTGCAAGTGTGCTTCAAAGTGACAGTGCTTTATACCACGTTAATATATATATATACACATTTAGATATATATAGATCCCATACGTACGCATGCTCCTTCCGGAAACCTTCAGCCTGTGGAAAGGGGTGCGCGGACCGGTAGAGAAAGCTGGTGAATCACAATGCAGCAAGTAATTAGTGCGCACTCAGGCAATAACAGTGATACTTAAGCAAAAAAAGATGATTTTTTGCTTCATAAACCCTCTGTGACGCATTTCGACTGAAATACTGCCTTGATCACAGAAATGAGTACAACAAACGAGCGTCTTTACATGCATGAAAGTAAAAACTAACATAGGACTTCAAGCAGTGTACGAATAGTGAAAACAGTGGCCATTTTGAAACATGTTCAAACTGTTGACTTAAAATTGAATCCTGTATTCTATAAAACACATAATGCTGCAAAATTACACATGTGTGCACAAACCAAATGCCATTAGTGCCTAAGCTGTCAGCAAATAGTAACAAATCCCACCTTTCAAAGTGAATACTGCATTCAGGAACATGCCTTCCTGCCATGGTATAACTGGTATAGAAGCTGAGAAAATAGCAACAATGAAAAATTCATTCGTCAATGGTCCTCCAAAAGTGAAAGTAGAGTGTACAAGAGTCGGTGTCAAGGACACAAAGAAACACTATGTAGAGGCAAGTGCAGAATGATTGAGGTGGGGGTGAAAGGTCTGTACTCGGCATAGTGCCTGTGAATATCCCCGAATGAAGAATTGGGCAGGAAAGGCAGTAGGGTGCCTTATATGATCGAGAGTGGAAGAGTGGTGACCTAGTGTCAAAAGGTACCACTCCAGTCAGAAAAACCTGGTGGCTGGACCATGGTCGCAGGGCAGTGCTGGTGCCTGGTAAGTCTGTAGGGGTGTGAAAGGCAATAAAGTAACAGCATGGCACCTCAATGGTGGATAATGGCAGGAACATGTTCAGAGGCCCCATGACGCCTTACAATAAAACATAGAAAATAAAACAAATGTGAAGTTTCTTATATGGAGGGTGTGGTACACCTGATGGATGTCTTGAAGAAAAGGGTAGGGAACCCATGACGCTACACCTGATCAAATCCAGGGTCCCTTCCTTTCCTCCTGAAAAGATAGACATAATGACAAGTAAGTTCTGTGACAGGGTTCTGAGGGACACACAATGACACCCTATTCAGACAGTCTGCATAAGACACTACATGGACATATAGTATGAGAAAATACATAATCAATGTAGAAAGCAAGTGCTAAGGTACCCAAGAGACAGGAAAACCAACGGCAGGGGGGAGGAGAGATGGAGGGAAAAAACAGCTATTCCTTCTGAAGATGTATTGCCATCTCTTCATAGATGTTATGACCTCCCAGATAGCGGGTCCCAAGGCTGATGATGTGCCTTGATTCTCTTTTCCTGAGTTGGAATACCCTATTGCCACCTCTGGTGTTGATGTTAACTTGTTCAATGGCAACAAAATTGAAAAAATAGAAAATAGGATACGTTCTAATAAATAAAATTATACCAAAATGACAAAAATCCAATCAGTATAACAGGAGATATGCAATTTCAAAGTTTTAGGTGGCTATAGCACGTAAAAAGCACAAAGTGCCATTCATGGTCATCTGGTCATGCTACACCAGGGGAAAGTCAAAAATTCAGGGCAACCATGATGGAGTTAGTCCTGCTGAAAAGTTACTTTCTCAAAGTCCTGCACGAAGAATTCCGTTCGCAATGGAGGAGGCCACTAGGAGTAGTGAGAGCATTATGAATAGTCACCGCTGCAGCATAAAGATCAGGCCTGGCATCGTGGATGGGCGACGCAGATGGTGGTTGGTGGAGCTTCGCATTGGCAGACAACGCAGGCTGTGGTTTCTTTAGTGCAAAGGGAAGTTCTCGTGTCACTGCCTGTCGCTGTAGCTTAAAAAGTTGGGCCACCGGAGCTTCACACTGGTGGTTTGTCATGTGTGGTAGAACCCAAACCTTCAGGGTTTCACATTTCTGCATAGGAGAAGCCCAACTGATGCCAGCCAAGGATCTAAGACCTGAGGAGGCACATCTTGGGGATCAGGTGATACACTCCACAAGAGACCAGCAGAGCTCAGGTAGGACCATTTGCAGGTTCAGTGCAGCAGGTCAACTGGGCATTTTCATGAGGCATCTGGAGCTTGTTGTGTCCCTGTAGCTTAGACAGGAGATCAGCCAACTGACCCTTGGAGTCACTCAGCTAAACTGGGATGAAGTCAACAAGCCCAGTCTTCCTTCTCAGAGAGCAGGGCAGTCCGCAAGCAGCAGGACACCCCTCTTTTGGGGTCAAATCACTCCGCAAGCACCAGGGCAGTCTTCTAGTAGCCGTAGGGCAGTTCTCCAGGGAGCAGGGCAAGTCTCAAGCAGCATTGCAGTCCTCTAGGGAGAAAAGCATCCTTCTTCTTTAATGTCCATAGGTTCAGGAGTATACTGATGAGTGGCTTTGGAGGTCCAATATTTAATCCTAGTGCCAGCCTTTGAAGTGGGGAGGATTCCCCACACTATCCCCACATCTGGTTATAGAAAGATCTCCCCTTCCCTTTTTAGGGCTCCAATAAATCTTGGCTGATAAAAGTCTGGTGTAAAGTTCTTTTGCGTGTGCTGGAGGCAAGCCCTTTAAAGTGTAAATGGGACTGGGAACAGATCCACACACAGATACTCTAGCAAGATGACCCATTCTGCCCACATCTAGTCCCCTTTGGTGTCACTGTCTGGAGGAAATACACAAACCTCAACAGAAGGACCATTCACAGTCATGTGACCCTGGACACTGGCAGAAGTCACAAAGGATTAGGAAAAGAAAATGCTTATCTAAAAGTAATATTTTCAGAATTGTGACTTAAAATCCAACTTTACTATTAAATAGGGCTTTAAATTATAATTCATTTCAGTCTAAACCGCATATCTCTATCTGCTACCAATCCAAACTTAGCACTTATTAAAAATGTTAGTCAATGGGAACAAAAGGCCTTCAAACATTGAAAAAATTACTTTAGGAGGTTTTCACTGCTATGATATGTAAAACTTAAACCCAAATGTCCAACTTCTTTAATATACAATGCAACCTGCCCTATAAACCTTTAGGGCCTACCTTTGGGGTGGCTTATATGAATTAGAAAGTTTTAGGCCTGGCAAAAGGTTTATTGCGGCAGGTCAAAATGTCAGGTTAAAACTGCATGGAAGGCTGCAGTGGCAGGTTTGAGACACATTTTAATTTAAAAGGCTACTTTAGTGGGTGGCAAAATGAGTGCTTCAGGCCAACAAGTAGCATTTAATTTACAAGCCCTGGGTACAAGTGGTATCACTTTACTAGGAAATTAAAAGTGAATTAAATGTGTCAATTAGGTGTAGTCCAATGTTGCCATGTTTCAGGAAGAGAGCACAGGCACTTTAGCACTGGTTAGCAGTGGTCAAGTGCAGGGAGTTCTAAAGTCAACAAAACAAATTTGGCAATGAGGAGGAGTGAAGGCAAAACATTTGGGCAATATTACAATGTCAGGTCTAACAAGATCGACACTTTACAGCATGCTACCCTCCGATAAGAGGAATGCTCATTTGTAAGCTCTAGAAATAGAGGTGAAGGAGTGGCTAGAGAAATATGTATTCCTTTTGGTTAGTGTCTTTATGTCTTCGAGGGAAATACAAAGAGGCCTATTACGATGTCGGGCGGACTTGTCCTCCCGACACTGGCTCAGAAACGGGACCAACCGCCAGATTAGGATGAGACTGAAAACTGAACGCTTGCATTCCTACATTCCCTATGGGATCATGTGTTACGGCTATAACCGGCCTTAGTAAATGTTCCCATTGGGAAATGGGAGGTAGTGTTAGGTAGTGTTAATGCCTGCACCCTGTGGCAGGCACCTTATGGTGCCTCCCACAAGATTCAAGGATTAACAGGGGGCTCTATAGGTGCCCCTTCGGGCCCCAACCGGAGGCCGCACGGAAAAGGGGGTCCTGCTAGGTGCCCCCAAAATACTTTCTCACAGGGTTTTCATGTCAGAAACCTTGCTTCATAATCAGGATGGCGTCAACCGCTGCCCATTTGGATTACCTACAAGTTCCAACTGGTCAACGGGCTCCATGAGCCCATCGGAAGCCTGACAAAATGACTGGCCGGTTTCAATTACGACTGGCTGAATCAAAGTCTGCCAGTCGGAATTGAAACCGAGGTTGAAGGCTTTACAACCGACATAGTACTTGGCCAGTCACTCTCCTGAAGGCAAACTCAATTAGGCAAATATAAAGTGCCCCAAACCTTAAAATGATTTTGAGTGGGTATTATGATCCTAAATATAAGAGGCCTGAAATATAAGTTAGGATTAATTACCTGAATAACTAAGTGAGAATGGCTCGCACAGCAATTTTATTCGATCGTCTGGGCAAAGGGAGAAGTTCCAGACAACTTGTATTCAAGAACTTCTAGACTTTCTTATGCCTTAATCTATGCTAGCAGACGCTATAGGATAAAAGCAGTGGTGAAAGTGTGTGTCTGCAAGAGAAAATGAAATATCTTATCAAATAGGTTGATCATTTTAAATGAGCAATTGATATTTTTTTTATTCAAGTGGTTGACGGAGGGCCACCACCCAACTATGCCAAAATTCTTTAGCAAAAAGGCAATAAGGCAGAGCAACGTACTGGTAAGGAGATAAGATGACTCGTTCTGGAAGTTGAGGTCTCGTCTCATTTCAAAGAAACCAATTAAAATAAAGAAACGTACTCACAAATGGAATTCCAAAGAATATCAAGGTGGCATGGAACCATCTGATCATCACAAAACGAGGGAAGCACTCTTACCAGCAAGGCTTTAATCTCATTTCCCGGAGGGGAAAAAAGAACAACTTCTCGGGGGGAATGCTGTTTGCCTTTAAATATTGTTGAGTTATAAAAGAGCAATTTTGATCCGCATAAGCAACCTTGTTGTGCTTAAAGATAAATGGGAATTGTTAGGTATCACAGAAAATGCTGTGAAGTTGCTTAGTTATAGTTACAGGTTTTCGTGGCTTATTTTGTTTTGGGAACTAAGGGGTCCATTAGGATGGCGGACAGACTGGAGTCTGTCCACCATCCTGTTGCAATTCAGGACCGTCCGCCATGGCTGCAGCAGTCCCGCAACACAAATTAAGATGCGACTGCCACCATGGCGGTCGCATCCTTTATTTTAACATTGTAGTGGGTGCTGCTGAAAGCAACACCCGCCGCAATGTTAAAATCACATGAAGTCCATTTCACTGCACTACATGACAGGCACCACACGGTGACTACCACTTGGTGCAGTGAACTACAGGTAGTGCACCCCACCACCCCTGACACAATGGGGCCGCAACGGGCCCCCGTAACCAATCGCCACATGCCTTTCCATGGCAGCAACTCCGCCATGGAAAGGCCGCTTTTTGTCATCATCCTAATTTTGTGGACGGTGCCTTCTAGGCACATCCACCATTTTAGCCACCCTTCACCGTCCGCCAGGCAATCAGTACGATTGCCTTTGGTGCTACTGTGGCGGATGGACTTTGCGTCCGCTGCGGTACCCACCGCCAATCTAATTTGGCGGTGGGTAAATCTCTGTGTGATGGTGGAAGGACTGCCAGCGCAAGGCCGTCGGTTGCCACCGCCGGTCCAGCGGTTGCCGTCCTTCCACCATCCTAATCAACCCCTTAGTATGTGGTAGGTTACATTTATAGCCACATCTAATCGCTTCAGGGAAGAGAGAGATGGTGGACGGTTTGGCATACAGAGTGTCATAGATTCCTTGAAGTGTTGATGCAACTATAAGGTGAGGTCATTCGCTTTATTATAGCCCCGCCGACAGGGGGCCATCAATAAGTGCCAGACTGAAGTTGCGAACTACAAAATGTTCCATTGTACAGTCTGAGTGATTGAAATAGGAGGATTTTGGTTTGGCTTTACCTAAGGAAATGATAATTCTTTTACGGTTCCTGCTTGTACAGTTCCTAATTTACTATATACAAGATTAAGGGCCTGATTATGATCATGGTGGACAGGGTTACTCCATCACAAATGTGACGGATATCCTGTCCAACAAATTACAATTCCATTATATCCTATTGAACTTGTAATACAGCAGACGGTATATTCATCATGTTTGTGACAGAGTATCCCATTCGCCAAGATCATAAACAGGTCCATGGTCTTTTAATGAAGGCAGATGAATAGGCATAGTGAGCCTTAAGCCACTTCAGAAATCACTGTGCATTTTGTTTCAGTCAGAGATACAGGGAGATGAGATTTGTGCATAAATTGATCAGTCTCAAGTGAGAAATTAAAGAGAATGTTGTGAGGTGCTCACCTTGGACTACTGACTGGCTAACTTTGGTACGGAGAAAAAAAAAGTACTGTTTGCCTCCAGGTAGCGTAAGAGGACGTCTAGGTTCATAATGTACACTATTAAAATAGTTTTGTTAAACTGACCTTGTTAAAGAGCGTTTCTTGTTACTTAACTTAAAGTTTCTTTTCATGACAATATTAACCCTTAAGTGTAATAAAATACCAGCAGGCAAACCACAGCAGAGACCACTATGCTATACAGCTACTGAGACCATTGAAACTGTCGAAAAATACATTAAAAAGGCATCCTATGACACGTAATGTAAGACTTCATCAAATTTAAATTGAGTAAAGTGAACTTGGTCTTTAAAACCTAGCCTTTTGATATGTTATTGAGTTATTTTATGAGTCATGGCTCACCATCTTTGACTAATCCTCTTTTAATCTGAAAGTGTTGTGAACCTACCATTGAGAAGGGCTTGACTCATGGTAGGCTGTTCGGATTGTGTTGAATGTAGAGAGTGAGTCATGCATCCTTTCATGCTGATCACTTCCAGGCCTTTTGAATGGATCTCAAAGCATTAATTGGTGCAAAACGAACAGTCAATCATCAGCCATTTATGATATGTTTCAATCCATTTTTATAAAAGCAGATTTTAGTAGACTTCAGACACCTATCAGGTAAAATAGTGGCAGGGAAGATGTTACAGCCCATTACATAAGGAGTAGGCACTGTGCAGAGGAGCACTAGTTTCAGAGCCAAAACGCACATGTGACTCACTAGTCTTGAGCAAACCACTCTACCTGCCACTGCCAGCATTGTGATCCAGTGCTGGATCATCAAACACACAACTGCAGTATCACATATACAAAGCAAATGAACCCCCCCATTTAATATTTCTATCTTCGGAAGGGGGAAAAATACAATTATTAAGCAATAAGTCTCCCATTCAACCTGCATTTAGTTGAAGATCTATATGATATGTCCAAAAGAATTGGCGTTGTTCCAGTGTATTTTCACACAAAGACATCCTAACATTGTATTTACAACTCTATTCTTATATACATTATGGAATATAATAAATTGACAAAATTGACTGCCTGTACAGTATTTCATTATTTATTTTTCCAAATGGAATGTACTCAGAATCTTCAAACCCCTGTACCTTGAAAGAATGTATTCACACACTCACACTCTTTCAACCTCTAATTAAAACAATGATTCCCAGACATCATGCACAGTACCCAACAAAACTTAGGGGCATATTCTCAAGAATGTGTGTTAACCATCGCAAAAGTTGCTTAACGCAACCTACATCATAGTCTATCGCGGGAAATTTACGCTGTGTTAACCAAGTATTCACAACACTGCGGTACCATGCGATAGTCACAAGATAACATGCCAAATGGCTGCGTTAAAATCAATGCCACACTGCAAAAATGCGAAACACGAACGCCTAAAAAGCTTCGATGAGGCCAAGCGCGATACAAAAAGCTGCGAAAACCAGCCACAGGCCTGCAAATCCCACGCGTCTGGCAGGAAAATGCACTATCAAAGCAGAACAAGAAAAACACACCAGAAACAATCCAAAGTGCGCAGCACCATGGATGCACCTTGACCCAGCGCACAGGCCAACGCGAACCCCACAAGCCCAACAGACAACCAGGAAGGTACAACGGGGTCAGGGAAGGCCAGAGAGAAGAGAGAGAGGAAGATGGGGTGCAGTCCTCAGCAAAACCCAATCAGCGTCACGGAGGTGACAGAACACTACCATCAACTGACCCACAAGTAGACCACCTGGAGTGCAGCCGGAGTGCCGAGGAGGCCAATCGAGGAGGCCAAGAGGCGCTGGCATGATGTGACAACCTAAATTATGCACAAACCCTCCCCAAACAGGAAGGCGGCAACAGCGACAGGAGGTGGCAGTCCTGCGCCACAGGAGGAGCTGGAGGAAAGCTAGGCCACAGTCATCAGTGTGGAGATGGTGCAAGGAGTAGGGAGTACGGACACAGCCCAAGAGGACCAGACACAACATCAACAGGGTGAGTAACAACCAGGGACTGGGGGGATGGGGAGAGATGGGCACAATGGCACACATGCCCAACGAGGAGTAGTACACTGCACACCCACAATTACCCTGGATCATGTCCCTGATCCCCTTGGCACACTGCAGCACACACACATAGCCAAAACAGCACACCCACATTGACGACAACGTGGTACAATGCGCAAAGCCAATACTGCAGAACAGAGGACACAACTGTCTTCGCAAACGCACAAAAACATGACTACTACATCCGACAGAGCAGGAAACTGTGCAATGTTAAAGTACGCATACAACCTCACATCCGTCATGTAGTCCAAATGTACACTGTCCCGCAGCAGTACTCAGCACCTCCCAAACAGTCACAGTGTACATTGTCAAACAGTCTGCATGCAAACCAGAACAATGCGCCAACATACATGTCAACACAATGTCAACATGCATCTCCCCTTCACATTGCAGAGGGGCACACGACACCTCCAGCAGAGCACAGAAGACAACACAGCTGTGATGCCGGAGAGGACCACCACACCTTCAACACTGATGCCCTACAACAGCCCATGGACATCCCATGCAATCCACCACCAGGACCCGGGCAGCCAAGCTACTCAGAGGAGAACACAGAGCCTGCAACAAATGGTCAGCAAGTCCCTGTCGTGTTATCTCGAAGAAAACCATCTACTAGACAGGGACCATTTTGGATTCCGGCCTGGTCACGGAACGGAGACTGCTTTGACTACTGTGTTGGATAAGTTAAGAATGCGCGCCGATAACGGCGACTCCTCTATGTTAGTGTTACTGGATATGTCGGCTGCCTTCGACACAGTAAATCATGCAGTACTGATCACGAGGCTGGAGAGGCTGGGGGTGAGGGTCTGTGTCTTGAAATGGCTGCAATCCTATTTATCAAATAGACAACAGGTGGTAACCATGGCGCCATTTGCCTCCCCGAAGTCTCCGGTCTGTTACGGAGTGCCTCAGGGCTCGGCAATTAGTCCAATCCTCTTTAATATCTACTTACGCCCTCTGATCCCCATTATAAAATCTTATGGGATCGACCTGGTCAATTACGCCGATGACACTCAACTGCTTTTCTCCTTGGAAGGAAAGCACGCGGTGCCTATGAACATCTTCCAGGCATGTATGGGCCAGGTCTCGGATTGGCTGAAGGCCAATTCCCTACAGTTCAATGGGGGGAAGACAGAGCTGCTCTACTATTCAGCTGTAAGAAGGATCAAACCCTTACTGGGCGCATTTAGGCTTAGGCCTGAGTAGGATCCTATAGTGGCAACAAATATGGTTCACAACTTGGGTGTTCTGATGGATGAGGACCTCCAGATGCAGTCGCAGGCCAATAAAACAATTAGCATCTGCTTTGCCTTATTAAGAGCCCTTCGGCGAATTCTCCCTCTCCTGCCTGGTGAGGCTAGACCCCTGGTGGTTACAAGCATAATCTTGAGCAGACTGGACTATTGCAATTCCCTGTATTTGGGCGCCCCTCAATATATCTCGCAGGGGTTGCAAAGAGTCCAGTCTATGGCGGCCAAACTGGCTCTTGATAGACAGCGCTGCTCGTCTGCTACTCTGGCTCTCAGGGATCTCCAATGGTTACTCATCAGAAATAGAGTTAGCTTTAAGTCTTTATGCATGGTATATAGGGCTCTACACAATATAGGTCCGATAGCCCTGCGAGAGAGATTCTCTTGGTATGTGCCCAGAAGACCTCTTCGATCTGCCAGTCAAAGACTGGTTTCCATTGCTAGAGTTAAGATGGCCAGGATGGGAGGTAGGGCCTTCGGTACAGCAGCAGCTTGCCTTTGGAACGAGCTATCTCAAAATATTAGGCAAGCCGACTCCCTGATGGGCTTCAGGAAGAACCTTAAGACCTGGCTATTTGCCAGGACTAGGAAGTAAGTTTTTCCTGATTACGAGGTCAGTTGTTCCTGCTGTCCTAATTTTCATATCCACCATGTCTCCAAGCGCCAGGATACCCGTTTGGTGACAGCTGTGCTATATAAGAACCCCATACAATACAATACAGACCACACAGCAGGACAAACCCGCAAGCACAGCTGGCTCACGACACTTCACCTACCCACCCATGGCACCCCAATGTCATGTGTCAGCATGCCAAAAGGAGGTGGCCGAACAGGAGTGGGTGGGGTCCGGACCCATGGAAGATGAACTAGATCACATATGTTGGTGTCTATTGCCCTTCAGAGACCACCTACACCCCACACTGACATAGACACATGCAGATGCACATTCACAGTACAGAACCACGCCCAGGGTCAAGCAAATAGCAGTCACACACCCACGTTGGCTCTGCGTACGACGGCCCAGGCCACTTCCCTTACAAATTGATTGGGTGATGACAAAGCTACATGTCCAAGCTCTAACCCTCTGCCTGCAGTGACATGTCTGTGTCCGCTGCACACAGCACAATGCAATGTTGTAGGGCCCAGGGTCCTCATGCATACAACAAGACCACAAGGACACACGCATATATCATGTTGAACTGGCTACGGGCACGTGCGCCCGGCCCCTTTTTTGACAGGGCCACATGTACAGTGATGCCTGTGCTGGATGTGTGGGTTGAGTGTAAGCCAGCATGCACGGAATGCTTGGTGCTGGCAACCACTTGAACAGTGGACACCAGTGCAACGGAAACTGAAAACACCTGTATAACAGAGTCAACTGCTGAGCAACATGGAGGGAGCCGGAGAAAGTCCAGAGGACACCCAACATGCAAACAGAAGTGTCCGTGAGTTGCAGTGCACTGTGGTTGGGATACTAGAGTTGAGCGTGCTCATGTGAAGAAAAAGTCTCGAATTGTGTCCCTTCGAGATATTCCTGATGCAGATGCAGTGGGGTGTGTTAGACCTGCATCATCTTCCTCATCAACATCCCAGGTTTCCCTCACTGCTTGAGATGATATTGCTGCGCAACCTCTCCAAAGCACAAAACTCAATCAGTAACGGACGATGGCTTGCGGTGCTCTGAGTTAGTGGCACCTGAAGTGCTGAGCAGGGTTTCAGGCCGATGATGGCATCCACGATAGGTGTGAGCAACTCCGTAAGTCTGTCAGGACCACCGTTTCAACTCTGGCAGATGGCAGTTAGAAGTGGTCCTTGCAGTGGTGGCATGTGCCTCCTGCGGTGATGGGACGTCCGGGCCGGTCAGAACTCGATTTGATGTATGGGCCCTGGTGGGCCGCAGTTGAGGTCGGAGGCTGCGGACAGCGCACGGCCACAGACACATGGCGTTGATGACCCCAAGGCGATCGACTCAGAGGCCAACCAATATCTCAGAAGAATGCGTCCTGGACCTGACCAGCACAGAGTTAGTGGCCCCAGATGCACTGCGGTCGGCACAGGCACTCAGCCACGGGACGGTGACTTGCGGTGCAGTCAGATGGGCCATGCAACCTGAGCGGGTCCTCATCAATGTCCGAGGTGTATGTTGCGGAGGGTTGCGGAGGGTTGCAGAGGGTTGCGAGGGACAGTGGAAGCTGTCCTCCAGGGCATGATGCAGAGGGTGGAAGCTATCTGGAAGCAGCAAATGGAGGAGTGGAATGCCACAGCATCGTTTTCGCCACAAAGTCAGTATCACCAACATGATGGCAACGACAACCCCAAGTCCATGGACTCAGTCACCACCAAAGTCCAACCAGAAAGTGTCCATGGGTCTCGGGGAACAGACTTAGTGGCACCGGGCTGAAAGGGGATGCAGTCTGCGATGAGGCCAATGACATCAAGCTAGCCATAAATAAATCAAGGCTGAATTCAAAATTGTGTGTGACCTACTCGACTGCAGTGTAGGCCGGAGGCAGTGGTCAGCAAGGGCCAGATGTGTTTCAGCAAGCCCCTCCTGGAACTCTAACACACGACGTTGAGATGACATTTGGGGGTGACATGTGGATGACTGAGGCAAAAGCACCAGAGTCGAGCGGGCAGGGCCGGCTTTATGGCAGTGTGACTGGTGCGGCCGCACTGGGTGCTGACTTGGGGAGGGGGCGCCAAACTCATGGGGAGAGATGAGGGGCACTTATGCTCAGTGGCAGTAAGAGAATCTGAGGAGGCAGTCATGGAGTGTGGGGGCGCTAAAAATGATTCTTGCAGCGGGCGCCACCAGTGCTAAAGCCGGCCCTGCGAGCGGGTGTTCAGTCAGCGATGTTGACGTGTCCTGGCTTGTATGTACTGGAGTGGATTGGCGTGAGGCCTGCTGGACTGCAGTGTAGGCCATCGGCGTAGTCATCAAGGGCCCACAGTGTTCTGCTCGATTTTCCCGGCCTTCTTGTGAGGAAAAGATGATTAAATGTGACTTCAGTCTCTTACCATTCAAGTCTAAGGGTTAGAGTAGTGAATGGAGCCTATTTACTAGGCACTTCGACATGATCCTGTGCTCTTCCCCATAGATCAGGGCTTGCACACATAGCCTAGGGGATAGATTCGTTAGTATTAGGGATAACCTGTCCTGTAGTGAGGGTATTTCATGGAGCTGTGCTGAATTCAGGCCTGGTAGGCCTCAAACGGGAGAGACTCCATCTTTCTTTCTGCTCCGGCAGCTTGGGATGCTTCTAGGTCAAATGTAATGTTTTAGTTATGAGGTGTTATTCGCTTGGAGAGAACCGGTTCAGGCCGGCCCTTATCGAAGGATTGTATTTTTCTTCATGCCGAAGACACTACATCAGGCCGGCCGGCTGGGAACATGTCCTTGGTACGGGGAGGTACAAGAATTTGGTGGGCGGCAGGTTACAGGCCGGAATTTTCCATGAGAAAACGCACCTCTATATTAGTGAAAGTCTGAGGCAGTTACATGTTCAGTCCGTAGGCGGCATCTAGCCGTTAGCAGTAAAGCTACTACTTATTCCAGGGAAGACAGACGCCATCTTGAAGGCGGAGAAGAACCGAGAGACAGATGCTCTCCTAGCAGAATAGCCAGAGAGGAGAGAGTAGCCGATAAGGAAGAGGTCCCAGTGACTCGGAGAAGGGTGACTTCCAGGCGAGCCGAGGCACAGACGAGAAGGGAACCTAGATGACCACTGAGTGCAGGCTACATACTACTAAGGTGATGTTGACCCTTTCTTATTAGAGTGTACAACTTAATCTTTCACTTTTCTTTGCAGGTTATGTGTTATATCGTAATGTTATGTGATCGTGTAATAAAGTACCCAGTTTGTAGTGAACCAACATGTGCTGCGTGTTCTTGTATGAGAGGGTAGCCTATTTTTCTAGTCAGCTGCGGCTACATGAACAGATGTTAACCCTGATCAGGTAAGTGGTAACTGAATAAGGGAAAGAGGAGCCCCTCGAACCTGAGAACAGGCTATGCTCGAACTGGCAATCCTTGTGTGATCTGATGAATAGTGAGACTGATTCCCTTTTTGTATGTTATGGTGATCATAGGATGAACTGTCGTATGAGACTGCCGTCTGGGTAGAGAGGTCTGGATCCGTATGGGATCGCGAGGCCGCCACTTGTGATACTGTCGTATGGGCAGAGAGGTCTGGATTCGTAGGGGATCGCGAGGCCGCCACTTGTGCTGAGACTGCCGTCTGGGTAGAGAGGTCTGGATTCGTATGGAATCGCGAGGCCGCCACTTGTGATACTGTCGTATGGGCAGAGAGGTCTGGATTCGTAGGGGATCGCGAGGCCGCCGATTGTGCTGAGACTGCCGTCTGGGTAGAGAGGTCTGGATCCGTATGGGATCGCGAGGCCGCCGATTGTGCTGAGACTGCCGTCTGGGTAGAGAGGTCTGGATCCGTATGGGATCGCGAGGCCGCCGATTGTGCTGAGACTGCCGTCTGGGTAGAGAGGTCTGGATCCGTATGGGATCGCGAGGCCGCCACTTGTGATACTGTCGTATGGGCAGAGAGGTCTGGATTCGTATGGAATCGCGAGGCCGCCACTTGTGATACTGTCGTATGGGCAGAGAGGTCTGGATCCGTATGGGATCGCGAGGCCGCCGATTGTGCTGAGACTGCCGTCTGGGTAGAGAGGTCTGGATCCGTATGGGATCACGAGGCCGCCACTTGTGATACTGTCATATGGGCAGAGAGGTCTGGATCCATATGGGATCGCGAGGCCGCCGATTATAAGAGGTCTTGGTATGTATAGTAGGAATTCCCTGTCCTTAGGTGGTAGATATATGTGGTTGCACTATTGTAAATAGGCCCTAGGGAGGGGGTAGCGTTCTTTCTGGGTTAGTGAGGCTCTGATGAGCGGGTTCTATCTGATCCGAAAACCCAAGCAGAACATTTGGCGTCACGAACCGTTTACGAAACCTGTGTGCGTTGTGGTTGTATCGTGTTTGCTTTCGGCGCGTGCGTGGTTTCGTTTGTATATTATTTCTATATAATTGTGAGTGTGGTTTTTTCTCTTTCTTCTTTCTTCTTTCTCTTTTTCTCTTTTTCTTTCTGTTCCGAGATGTTTTCTAGAAAGTCGAAATCTACTTTTAAATTGCCCGTTGATATTCCCGGCTGGGATTCAACGCCTTATGAAGCCTTAGCCCGTGAGTGGGCTGATTCTACTGGTTTGAGTGAGAATTGGAATTCTTTTTTGGAGCTGGCGGAGCCGGCTAATGTGATTACTTGTTTACAGAAGGCCCCGGTATCTAAGGGTGATGAGCTTCCCGTTTTGGGGCGCAGAGGTTGGATTGTTCTGTCTGCGTACAGGATTCTGCATGAGAGGTTGTTGAAGTTGCAGAAATCGCATAAGGATGTGGAAGCGAACTTTGTTGAGATTCAGAATGCTCATACTTTGTTGCGGTGTCAAAATAAGTTGCTTGCTGACAAACTTGAGACGTACCAAACTATTGCCGAGAGGGCGGCTGTGCGAATTGCTCGTTATAAATACAAAAATCGGCGTGGTCGGGTTTCGAAGCGAAAGGTGCGTCTGGTCGTGGCGAAAGCCGGACTGGATTGGAATCCTGATGAATGGGATGGTAATATCTGGAACTCGAGTGATTCTCCTTCCTCGGGTGAGGAGTCTGCCAAGCGCGAGTCCTCTCGCTCCTGCCGTGATTGTAAGTCTGCTTCTTGCGCCTCTGATGGTGCACCCAATGATTGCGCTCGTCCTTCGAGTGGGGTCGATGCTTCTTACACTGATTGTTCCTCTATGTGTACTGGTCGACCTCCTTGTGATGCTCGTCCCGCGGTCTCGGTGCATCCAGTTTTTCGGCGGAAGTTGCAGCAGGCTCCCGGTGCTCCGAATGGTATTGCTTTAGACTCTTTGGAGGATTTTACTCAACAAGAAATTAGTGATATTTTGCAGCGATTTCGGCAGCGAGCTGGTGAGACCTTACTCGCATGGATGGTGCGCCTTTATGAACTGGGCGCTGCTGGCATTATGTTGGATACTGGCGATTGTTTGAAGTTTTGTTCCTTGAGTTCGGATTCTACTGTACAGGATCATTTTCGTAACTTTAATGTAGGTGGTCAAATTTCTTTGCTTCAATTGGCGACTGAGGGTTGTAATCAAAAATATCCTACTGAGTCTGACTGGCCTGTGAATGACAAACCGTGGTATACTTTGCGCGATGCTGCGCAACGTCTCAAAGAGGAGGTGATGAAAACGGCAATTTTTCTAAATACTGCTGACAGGTTGCTTGATGGTTTCTTGACATCTTCTGTGCGGAATCGTATTATTCGTTCTTCCCCTGTTGCTTATAAGCAGGTTATGATGACTTTATTGATTAATCAGACTGGTAACATGTTATCTGTGGTGCTGGAATCGGTACGCCAACTCGGTGAGTTGGGTGAGTGGTTTAAACCTGAACGGCAATCCCGGCCTGACACTCGTACTCCTGGTGACAATAAACTTACTAGACGTGATATGTTTTTTGGTCTTATGGCCGATGGTGTGCGGAAGGAGGATATTGACGGTGAGACTACTTCTCGTTTGTGGGAAATGTTTCGCAAACGTGGCTTGGATCGAAAGGAGGGTGCCCGGCGTGTTCGGACAACTGAGTGTGATCGTGGTTTTTCTGACGGTAGCGGTGATGACGACCGCCGTGGGCGCTCTGATCGTCGTGATGATTGCCGTTATGTACGTGATTTGTCCCCCCGTCATGAGAGAGACAGGGAGAGAGGGGGGGAAAGAGAGAGGGGGAGAGATGATTATGTTAACAGCAGACGTAGAGATGATAGGGATCAGTCCCCTGAGTTGAGAAGGAGAGAGGATCGACACATATTGGCCGATCGAAACCCGCAGTACAATGCAGAGAACAGGAATCCATTTCGTAATGGAGATGGATATGAACAGGAGGTATCGATACCTGGGAAACGTGAGTCTTTATCCTGATTTATCCTGGTACACAGAACGCAGTAAAGATGACTAGGAAATAGGTCAAGCTCCAGTACACAGATGGGCTCACAGAGATAATAGACCCTATGTAGATATTGATATTTATTGGAGACATCGTAATGTCCAAAGGGCCCGAGCATTGGTAGATACAGGAGCGGAGGCCACTCTTATTCATGGAAAATCAAAGAAGTTTAAAGGTCAGCCTTTTACAATTACCGGATTAGGTGGAAAGGAAACTCCTGCAGTTCAAACTTTACTTGAAATGAGAATAGGTAGGATTCCTAGAAAAGAATACTTGATATTTTGAAAGGAATGACTTTGCACTTAGATGATGGATGTTACCAATTTGGAACTAAACATTATATATCGTCCAGGCCTGTACGGGTTGGTCGTTTAAGAATGCCCCCCATAAAAGTTCCCCAGGCGACAAAAGTGGTTCGTCAGAAGCAGTATCGTATTCCAGGTGGTCATGAAGAGATTAGTACCACTATTCAGGAGTTGGTGGATGCAGGAGTTATAACCCCAGTTACGTCTGCTTGGAATAATCCTGTTTGGCCTGTACGTAAGAGTGATAATTCTTGGCGCATGACTGTTGATTATCGAGAATTGAATAGACACACACCCCCTTTGACTGTTGCAGTACCGGATGTTATTACCCTAATTGAAAGAATCCAAAAACATCCAGGTACATGGTATGCGTCCATTGATATTGCTAATGCTTTCTTTTCGATTCCGATTGCCCCTGAGTGTCAGGAACAATTCAGTTTTACGTGGAACGGGCGTCAGATGACGTTTAGAAGTCTTCCCCAGGGCTATGTGCATAGTCCTACGATATGTCACCGGCTGGTGGCAGAGCATTTGGCTGAGGTACCGGTTCATCCGCGAATTCAGATATGTCACTATATTGATGATATTTTGATCCAAGGTGAAACACAAGAGGAAGTTCAGACCCAATTGGACAGAGTCATTGAGTGCCTGCGTGAGAAAGGTTGGGAAATCAACCCGGATAAATTACAAGGTCCGTCCCAGGCTGTGAAATTTTTGGGTATTAATTGGCATGAGGGGCACCGAGAAGTGATCCCTCAGGTTAAACAGAAAATTCTTGATTTTGCAGTTCCGAGGAACAGGAAAGAAGCCCAAAGCTTCATTGGTTTGTTTGGTTTTTGGCGCCAGCATATTCCTCATTTGAGTCAAATATTGGCCCCTTTGTACCGTGTCACTCGTAAAAAGAATGCATTTGAATGGGATAAACCACAGCAAGATGCGTTCAGTCTGGCAAAAGAAGCAATTCAGCATGCTCTGGATTTATGGCCTGTATGTGATGGTGATGTGGATTTGAATGTGTCTGTACAAGGCCTTTATGCAAATTGGAGTTTGTGGCAGAAACAAGGCAAGAGTAGAGTGCCGTTAGGTTTTTGGACCAAAAAGTTACCTGATGCTGGTGAGCGTTATACACCTTTTGAGAAACAGTTACTTGCATGTTATTGGGCTCTGGTGGATACCGAGCAATTGACTTTGGGACATGATATAGTTTTGCGACCTGAAATTCCTATCATGCAGTGGGTTATGAGTTCGCCGAAAACTCACCGAATTGGACACGCTCAAGAGGCGAGTGTGATTAAATGGAAATGGTATATACAAGACAGGGCACGTGTGGGACAAAAAGGAGTTGCATCTTTGCATGAGCAGGTGGCACGGGCGCCATCGACTGAGACTGAGAGTGAATGTTCCGTACCTTTAGTACAGGAGTCTCCTGTTAAGTGGGGTAGACCTTTTGATGATTTGTCGGCGGAGGACAGAAACCATGTCTGGTTTACGGATGGTTCAGCAAGGTTCATAGGGACGAAACGGCATTGGAAGGCAGTGTCCTATAATCCGATCACACAAAAATTGCTGAGTACAACTGGTGAGGGTAAGAGCAGTCAATTTGCTGAACTCTATGCTGTTTATCAAGTTCTGAAACAAGAGTTACCTGGCACATGTCATATTTTCACCGATTCTTGGTCTACTGCCAATGGACTGGCAGTTTGATACCGACTTGGCATTCCCATAGTTGGAAAATCCATTCAAAAGAACTGTGGGGAAAAGAATTATGGCAGGAGATTTGGGAAATGCTCCCACAGAGTACTGTTACAATCTTCCATGTGGATGCTCATACCCCGATAGACTCTCTTGACAAATTCTTTCATAACATTGCAGATGAGAAATCTAAAATTGCTGAGGCAGTGGTGGACAGGCAAGATTCTGATATTGCGGGATTGGCGAAATGGGCCCACCAGAAAGCAGGACACTTTGGAGAGAAAGCCACTAGCAGGTGGGCTGCTGATCGAGGAATTTATATTCCCCTAGATTTAATTAAAAATGTTATTCTACATTGTCCCATTTGTCAGCATATCAGGCAGCGCAAAGTGCCCCAAATTGTTAAAGGTCATTTACATCGCGGGAAATTACCCGCTCAAATTTGGCAGATTGATTACATTGGTCCACTTCCTATGAGTAGGAATTGTCAATATGTTTGCACTATTGTTGATACATACAGTGGCCTGTTGGTGGCCCTTCCCTGTAAGCAAGCTACCCAATTGAATACTATTAAAACAATGGAATTGATTATGATGTATTATGGTGTGCCATTCCAAATTCAATCTGATAATGCATCCCATTTTCGTGGAAGATTGGTACAGGAATTCTGTGTGGAAAACAATATTGAATGGGTGTTTCATATACCATATTATCCACAGGCCTCGGGTCTTGTGGAGAGGTTGAATGGCCTGCTGAAAGACCAATTACGTAAATTAACAGATGACAAGTATAAGAATTGGCGAGACTTTTTGCCTCAAGCGTTATTGATTTTGAATAACCGTCCTTTTCTAAATGCTGAATCCCCACTTATGCGTTTGTTTCCTCCGAATGTTGATGCTAAGCCCAATGAAATCAGAGAGACTGTGATGTACTGGGAAATTACTCCCGGAGCTTTGGCTCCATGTAGAGCGACCCCAGGGTCGGCAGGTTTAGACTTGCATGCCATGGATGACACCGTTATAAAAAGTAAGGATCGAGTCATCATTGAAACTGGTGTTGGTGTTCATATACCAACTGGAAATTTCGGATTAATCGCCCCTAGATCGGGGCTGGCTGTAAAAGGCATTCAGGTGCTTGGAGGAATCATTGATAGTGATTATCAGGGAGAGATTAAGGTGCTCCTGCTGAATAGCAGTGAGGTTGACTTACTGATACATCAAACTGACCGAGTGGCTCAATTGCTAATAATGCCTGTTTTCAGTGGTGAGATCACAAAAGGCACTGCCCCAACGTTGCTAACTGTACGAGGCCAGAAAGGTTTTGGCTCCACAGATAATCCTGGGGCCAGAGTTTGGGTGCAGTCGCCTAAGAATCCCCCTGAGCAAGCAGAAGTCATTGCAACCGGTCAAGACAACACCATTTTAGTTATGAGACCAGGGAAAGATAGCTGGGAAGCAGTCCCGGCTGACAAATGTTACTTGCGAGAATGAATAATGCTTGTATTTGATTCTCTTTCAGATCATTCTTTGGACTGTTGCTGCAGGATGTGTCGGCGTTGGACTCCTTTTGGGCTGGTACGACGAGAGAGGAGGGATCCCATCAACCCGGGCTGAGTTGAGAACCCGAGTGTCGCGTTCCTTCGCTGCGTGGGATTCGTCGTCGAACTTTTGGATTACATTAGCCAAACAAGTAACTAAAGCCCCTCATTTCTGCTTGACACCGATGAGATCGGTGACGGACATTCTAGCGACTTGTTTAGTTGCTGTCCCTGCTTCATTGGAGACTTTGACTCATATTTTTAATATATCGAGTGCTCGCCCCAATGTTCTTCTGGGCGATTTTCCTGCCCATGAGTATTGCCCCTTGTGTACTGTACTGTCAGACCCGATACCCCCCATCCAGTCCCAAATAGTTACCTATAATATCACACAAGGTGATTTGTGTTTTTTCCTTACTTGTGATCCTAGTGCGATTTCTGAATGTATGCGTTTAAGATTGAAAGGTGCCACTTCATTCACCGCTCATGAACGAACTTTGTGCCTTCAAAGGACACCGAAAACATGTACTTCTGTTCGGAATAACATGACTTGCAAGAGTTTGGTAGTTACCCCCAGTCATTATCGCACAATTTTACTACCTGCCGGATGGCTTTTCTCATGTGGTAATACTTCCTGGCCATATATTCCCGCAAATATTTCTGGAGGCCCTTGTGCCATTACTAGACTGAGCTTGTTAATGTTCTCATCACATCCGAATGCCAACTCTCGTGTGATTCGAGATACAGTGAGGTTACAGGAGGATTGTGACTCATCTTTGCATTTATATTCCAAGTCTGAATACCTTAGCCTGGCTATTTCAATTGTTGGTGTTCCTGCTTTGGCAGTTTATAATGCCAAATCTATTGGGAAAATGGCCTGCTGGATGGTAAAATCCATCAATCATACTTCTACAGTCCTGTCTGACATGCTATTAGACGCCCAGGGTGAACGTAGGGCTATCTTGCAAAATCGAGCAGCCATTGATTATCTTTTGCTTAAACATGGACACGATTGTTCCGATTTTGAGGGTCTTTGTTGTTTTAACTTGTCGGATCATACAAAATCCATTCAAGCTCACATTGATAAACTACATGACTTGACAGAAGAAGTTAGAAAACACATTGACCAGGGCTGGTTTGACTGGCTCTTTAATTGGTTACCTGATTTGCATTTGTTACGTCAGATATTAGGAGGTATTCTGATTACTATCGGCATTTTGATTTCTATCTGTTGCTTTATTCAGTGTATTCCTTCACTACTTCAATTCTGCACACCTGGTACTAGACATAGATCAGTTAGTCTTGTTTCATATTATTCTTCCACAGATATTAGTTCTATTTAATGAATGTATAATAGACTGAAGTCAAGGGTGAAATGTTCTGCTCGATTTTCCCGGCCTTCTTGTGAGGAAAAGATGATTAAATGTGACTTCAGTCTCTTACCATTCAAGTCTAAGGGTTAGAGTAGTGAATGGAGCCTATTTACTAGGCACTTCGATATGATCCTGTGCTCTTCCCCATAGATCAGGGCTTGCACACATAGCCTAGGGGATAGATTCGTTAGTATTAGGGATAACCTGTCCTGTAGTGAGGGTATTTCATGGAGCTGTGCTGAATTCAGGCCTGGTAGGCCTCAAACGGGAGAGACTCCATCTTTCTTTCTGCTCCGGCAGCTTGGGATGCTTCTAGGTCAAATGTAATGTTTTAGTTATGAGGTGTTATTCGCTTGGAGAGAACCGGTTCAGGCCGGCCCTTATCGAAGGATTGTATTTTTCTTCATGCCGAAGACACTACATCAGGCCGGCCGGCTGGGAACGTGTCCTTGGTACGGGGAGGTACAAGAATTTGGTGGGCGGCAGGTTACAGGCCGGAATTTTCCATGAGAAAACGCACCTCTATATTAGTGAAAGTCTGAGGCAGTTACATGTTCAGTCCGTAGGCGGCATCTAGCCGTTAGCAGTAAAGCTACTACTTATTCCAGGGAAGACAGACGCCATCTTGAAGGCGGAGAAGAACCGAGAGACAGATGCTCTCCTAGCAGAATAGCCAGAGAGGAGAGAGTAGCCGATAAGGAAGAGGTCCCAGTGACTCGGAGAAGGGTGACTTCCAGGCGAGCCGAGGCACAGACGAGAAGGGAACCTAGATGACCACTGAGTGCAGGCTACATACTACTAAGGTGATGTTGACCCTTTCTTATTAGAGTGTACAACTTAATCTTTCACTTTTCTTTGCAGGTTATGTGTTATATCGTAATGTTATGTGATCGTGTAATAAAGTACCCAGTTTGTAGTGAACCAACATGTGCTGCGTGTTCTTGTATGAGAGGGTAGCCTATTTTTCTAGTCAGCTGCGGCTACATGAACAGATGTTAACCCTGATCAGGTAAGTGGTAACTGAATAAGGGAAAGAGGAGCCCCTCGAACCTGAGAACAGGCTATGCTCGAACTGGCAATCCTTGTGTGAGCTGATGAATAGTGAGACTGATTCCCTTTTTGTATGTTATGGTGATCATAGGATGAACTGTCGTATGAGACTGCCGTCTGGGTAGAGAGGTCTGGATCCGTATGGGATCGCGAGGCCGCCACTTGTGATACTGTCGTATGGGCAGAGAGGTCTGGATTCGTAGGGGATCGCGAGGCCGCCACTTGTGCTGAGACTGCCGTCTGGGTAGAGAGGTCTGGATTCGTATGGAATCGCGAGGCCGCCACTTGTGATACTGTCGTATGGGCAGAGAGGTCTGGATTCGTAGGGGATCGCGAGGCCGCCGATTGTGCTGAGACTGCCGTCTGGGTAGAGAGGTCTGGATCCGTATGGGATCGCGAGGCCGCCGATTGTGCTGAGACTGCCGTCTGGGTAGAGAGGTCTGGATCCGTATGGGATCGCGAGGCCGCCGATTGTGCTGAGACTGCCGTCTGGGTAGAGAGGTCTGGATCCGTATGGGATCGCGAGGCCGCCACTTGTGATACTGTCGTATGGGCAGAGAGGTCTGGATTCGTATGGAATCGCGAGGCCGCCACTTGTGATACTGTCGTATGGGCAGAGAGGTCTGGATCCGTATGGGATCGCGAGGCCGCCGATTGTGCTGAGACTGCCGTCTGGGTAGAGAGGTCTGGATCCGTATGGGATCACGAGGCCGCCACTTGTGATACTGTCGTATGGGCAGAGAGGTCTGGATCCATATGGGATCGCGAGGCCGCCGATTATAAGAGGTCTTGGTATGTATAGTAGGAATTCCCTGTCCTTAGGTGGTAGATATATGTGGTTGCACTATTGTAAATAGGCCCTAGGGAGGGGGTAGCGTTCTGTCTGGGTTAGTGAGGCTCTGATGAGCGGGTTCTATCTGATCCGAAAACCCAAGCAGAACACACAGACACGTGTGGTTGGGAGGCCAGGCACATACTTGGTGTCACCACATCGAAGGGAGTACAGTGAAGTAAACTCTTCGTTAATGTGCGTACTCGGATAATGTATGATCAAGACTCAGTCCCAAATGTGTGACCTACTCGCCCGCAGCGTGGGCCGGAGGCAGCGGTCAGCAAGGGCCCACAGTCACGTATCGTTGGGATGCTAGGCACATGGTTGCTGCCACCTGATCGTAGGGAGTACAGTGAAGTAGAATCTTCATTATTGTGTGTACACGGACAATGTATGATCAAGACTCAGTTCCAAATGTGTGACCTACTTGACCATAGTGTAGGCCGGAGACAGCAGTAGAGTATGACAACTGAAACGGGCCTGTGTCGTGGAGGCCTTGATGGTCTGATGAGACTGCCAAGGTCACGGGCCTTGGGCTTGGAGCTTGTGCCGGCACGTGGTGGGCCCTCCTTGACACACGCCGGTGTCAGCAGGTGATCAGTGTGGCCTGGCTGCGCAGGGGAGGGCCTGACGTGTCCGGGGTCCATTAGGCCGGGGTACAGCAGGCCCACAGGATCGCAGGCAAATCCGCTCACGAGGACGGCGTCGGACTTGTGGTGGGGTGAGATGCGTCGCCCATGGCAGAGACGTTGGGCATTCCCGAAGTGCTTTTTATTCACACACCTGCACTGGGCTGGCATATGCCTGCCATCCCACTCTGTTCACGCTTACGGGGGGGATGTAACAGGCAACATTTCCGCAAATTCCCCCACTGGCTGGGGTGACATGGTTGCGTCCACTGCATACACCAGCGGTGTATGTCGCCATGGATATGCGTGTGTTCTGCATACTGCGGTCAGTCCAGCACATCTCCGCTACTCTTGGCATTGTGTGCTTTTCCAATCATGGCTCTCCTGCCTCCTTCACACATGCCTGGTTTCCACATTTCCCCTCAGTCATCTATTGTGTGGCTGAGGTGCCATGCCATTGATGGATCATGTTCACGGCTTGCCCAGGTTACCATAGTAAGTTGTTCTGTCGTTTCTGGTGGGTGGGCATGTTGTTTTGCATGTTGTATGTGATTTTGTGACGTGTGCATTGCCAGAGTTGTGAGTTGCATGGTTGTGGAGTTGAGGTGTGTGGGGTGTTCATTTGGGTCTTGCCAAGGGGCTGTGCATTTCCCTTTGTGCCATACTGGGAGCGCAGGTTGAAGTTGGACTGTCAGAGGATGATGGAATCATGCACACTGGCTGGGTATTTGGCGACGACATTGGTGGAAATTCCACAGTGTTCGTATGTTGCCTGCACATTGATGTGAGACGTGTGCTTTCTGTTGCAGTGATTGTGTGCTGTGTCACCAGGGGGCACAGGTATGACGTGTGCTGTGGATTGCCCTCAACACGTGTGTGCATCCAGCATCCAGCTAAGGTGTATGGTCCTTGCTTAGTCTTCAGCGGATCCTGCGCATTGTGTTGGACGTATAGGGACTGGGGTGTGAGACTCCTCCGACACTGGCGGGATTGGTTTGGGGGTGCCAGAGGCCAACAGGTGCAGTACAGCCAGCAGCTTTGTATTGGGCGGGATGTTGGTTGTCCGCTGTGTTGGTGCCATCAGCCTGTTGGGCGATGATGGTCAGGATGCGTAGGATGGTTGTCCTTTTGGGCCTGTAGTGGGCAATGACATTGTCAGGTGTTGGGTCTGTAAGGCTGATGTGTTTCCTGGGGGTCCACTGTATTTGTCTGCGCTGCCTCTGTGGTGGTCCGGGGGGCCTTTTGGGGGTTGGGCTCCTGGGGGTGGTGGCGGTGGGTGTCGTGGCCCTCTTGGGTGTCCGGCACGCATGTTCAGTCACTCCATGGCATCTGTTGTTCTTCCGGTGTGGCTCTGAGCTGGGCTCGCTTTTGTGGTACAGGCTGTGGTACGAATTTGCACCAGGTCTGAGCAGGTGTTAGTTTCCTGGTGCTAATGCTGGAGCGGGTAGTACAAAAGTTTGTATACCCCCCCATTCTGCATGTTTATATTAATTCGAATAATCAATAAATTGTAATATTATTAATTTGTTTGAAGTGATAACTCACCATCTATATTAACAAAAGAATTACACGTGGGAATTGCATCTTACATGGCTATATTAATTGTAAACTAACTTGAGTACGCATATTAATAGTAGAAAATTCAGTGAGTATAAACCGCTCTAGTGTTGCTTCTGCTAGATAAATACACACACATATGGGTATTAGCAAGGGGATAACATTTTATTAGCCATTTCTATGTTTTAATTAAGTTTTTGTGTTTCTTTTGCTTAAGTTGATCATTTCGGCCTAAAACAAGATGGCTGAACGAGACGTTAAACGTGACTGCCCTGACAACACGAGGTTCTGGGTGAAGTGTGCAGGCGTCACCGCCAGCAGCAGTGGCCTGGACCTGACCCCGGGAGAACATGTACCCTTCAAGGACGCTCCGGGAACCCATCCAAGACTAAAGACAAAGCTCAATTTAAAAGCCAAGTTTCACGAACTGTACCCCGCCACCCCAAGTTGACCAATCAGGACTCTCTAAACCCCGATCTTAATACTTTTTGACATTATTTTCATTATAAAAGTAGGTAGGGAATTGAACAAATTCTGACGCTGATGATGAGGTCTTGCTCTTCTTTGACGAACTCAATTTCCTGATGTTATGCTGACGGAGAGGACGGTGACACTGCTGCATAGCTGTTATCCTGAATCTTTGAGAGACTGAATTGCGGCCTAACTTTTCTGAATAAATTCTTCCTTGACTGACTAACTTAGAGTACGACTTTAGCCAGAATAGGTAAATATGATGCTCTGAAATGCTAATAATGATTTCTAACGTTTCTTGCAATAATTTTAGATAAAGAATATTTGATTAATTGACAAATGTGTTGTGTTGATTATTTGAATAAGAAAACAACAGTACTCTTTGCACTCTCCATGGAGCCCCTGGCGGAATGGTTGCGATGGCACCCTTCGATTCGTGGACTCCGATGGACTCCTGAATATGAGGATCGTGTTTCTCTTTATGCGGACGATATTCTTTTGTACCTCGCATCCCCCCGTGAATCGCTGATTGTGTTAGTGGATGTACTGCGCTCCTTCGGCTGTAACTCCGGGTTGGTCATCAACTGGTCTAAGTCCTGCGTCTATGTCCTCTCTGGGGAGGCCCCCATCCTTCCGCGGGGTTGCCCTATTCAGGTTGCCCAGCAGGGTTTTAAGTATCTGGGTATTTTTGTCACTCTGGATCCTGTGGCCCGGTATACGCAGAATCTACTTCCCCCTCTCCGGCGTCTGAAGACGGATGTGGCACGTTGGCAGCAGTTGCCGCTCTCGCCGCTTGGCCGGGCGGCGCTGTTTAAAATGATGTCGCTACCGCGGTTTTTATATGCCTTACAAAACACGATGGATGTCGTGCCTGCTAGTTTTTTTCGGGAGGTTGAGGGTCTCCAGCGCCGATTGTTCTGGGATGGGAGGCCGCGAATTGCTCTCGCCAAGCTAACGCTCCCGTGGTATGACGGGGGGGTTGCCCTCCCTGACATCAAACGGTATTATTGGGCCTCCCAGTTGGCGGCGATAAATCACGGGCTTTACGGGCCGGCCCTCAACCCGGCCTTTGAGATGGACAAACTGTTATTGCCGGGCGGCGACTATAATCGGGCGCTGTATTCCAGGTCGATTGACGCGCGCTTGACAGGCCCGACTCGGGTTGCGGTCCGGGTGTGGCATGCGGCGAGCGCGGCGATGGGGTGGAGTGATCGGCTGACCCGGGCGACGCCATTATATGCCTCCGAGCGGTTGGGTGGTTTGTGGTCGACGAAAGGCTTCGAGAAGTGGGACATGATCGGCATCAGTAGAGTGGGTGATCTCTGGACGAAAGAGGGATTTAAAACGTTTGATGCGCTGAAAGCTGAGTACCACTTGCACGATAGGGAGTACTTCCGATATGTACAGATTCGGCACGCGTTGCGTTCCGTATTCCCGGAGGTTGCGTCTATCCCGGTGTGTTCCCCATTGGAAGATAGAGTGCTTGACGGGTACGTGCCGGATAGCACTATCTCCTTGATCTACAAGAAGCTAATTAACGACCGATCGGGGCTGTTAACCACCCTTCAGGATGCTTGGGTTGCTGATGGACTGGAGCTGGATGACGAGGATTGGGTGTCGGCGGTGGCCTCCCCGAAAGAGGTGGCCATACCGGCCCGACTTCGCTTTGTCCAGCTTAAGATACTTCATAGAGTGTATGTCACGGGACCTGGCCTGAAGCGTATGGGTTATGCGGTGGATGGGATGTGTAAGCGTGGGTGTGGTATGGCGGGGACTTTTCTCCATGTTCTGTGGGAGTGTCCGGAGGTGACTCGGTTCTGGCGTGGTGTGCATGCTGTGTTGCAGGCAGTCACGCATGTTGCGTTGCTCCCAGAGGCGAGGAGGTGTCTGTTGAATGTATGGGAACCAAATGATTATACGGTGGCGCAAATGTGGTGGGTGACACTGGGATATATGGTGGCCAAGCGTGACATTGCACGGTTGTGGGGCTCCCAGAGGCCACCCACGGTCTTGGCCTGGAAGGAAAATATGGACTGGTGCATGTTTCGAGAGAAGACGGTGTATGTGGCGAGAGGCAAGCCTGGGAAATGGAAAACGGTGTGGGGTCCCTGGAACTCCTATCGCGGAGGAATTTGCACCCCACCCCTCACGCGGGACCTGGATGATGCCTTGTCCCCTTAGTCTGCACATTCCTGCGATCCTGTTCTACTGTGATAATTTTGTCTCTGCCACCTGCCCTCCTTCCCCCCTCCTGTTACTGTCCTTCTATGGATCCCTCCCTGCTGTGATGAGCACCTTTTGCCACTTCGAATTTTGCTGCCTTGTGGGTTTGTTCGTTGTTTGTTTGTTCTTCATCACTTAAAATGAAACCGATATATGTGATGTTGCGACCTCTCAACGCCGCCAGTGACACTACTCTGCAACTTGGTTATTTATTGTTGTTGCTTGTATTAGTGTGGTTATGATTATGTCATTTGTTGGCGGCCGGCCTGGAGGTTGTAGGCCCGTGTCTGTATATTTTTTGAAATTTGTAATAAAGGTTTAAAAAAAAAAAAAAAAAAAAAAAGAAAACAACAGTAAAGAAGTAATGTTTAGATAGACGAGTTTATTCATTAAAATCATAGATAACAACTAAATGATCCATCTCCTTATGAGAGGGATATCTTAGAGTCTGAGGTCAATGTGTTTAAGGGTAAGGTGAAGGTATTCCTCTCATGTCAGCGTTTGGAAGCGTATTTTCCCTCAGAAAACAGATCAACGGAGTGTAAGTATATTGGTGTTATGGGCCCCACCAATGAATGTATTTGAGTGAATCGGATGCCAAGGTAGTTGGTCTGTGCCGAAGGGGGAATTTGACGTTCCGCGCGGCAACAGTTTTCTGGTAGCAAGACGATGGTTTTTATTGTTTTAGTTTGGTGATTATTGCTTGTAAATAGCTTATTGATTATTGGTTATTGATATTGGTTTATGTACTAACACTCTATGTTGAGTCGTGTTGAGTTTTATGTTGTTTGCACGGCTTCTGGGATGTAGGAAGTCGGAAGTTTGTAACGATTCCGTAGTAGAGCAGAGGTAAGCGCTGTTCTCGGGAAAGACGGAATTGTTGTTATCCTGTAGGTACACAGGAGAAAACGTGTGACGATTGAAGTTGCACAACACATTGTCTGGGTTCGATTCAGGTGACATCGCCGTGTGTTGCCATTAGAGACATTTTCTGTGTGAGAGAAGTGTGTATGATAGCGAAGGTTACCTGTGAAATTCTGGTCTTAGGTACCAGGGATCCAACTGGCATTCCGATAACGCTTATCACTGGAAAGGTAATAGGTACTCTCTGAGCTTGTTAGAAGGACAAAGGAGAGGTAAGCGCTGCTTTGTTAAAGTATGTCATAATTCTGTATTAGGACAGACTGTTCGCTGTTCTCGGGAAAGACAGGATTCTGTGTGAATGTACTACATTTTCTTGTGTGAAAGTGCATGAACGAAATAGCATTCAGGTTAATTGTGAAACTCTGGGTTTATTTCTCAGGAGCATTGGGTCTCCAACTATGTGTCTTAAATACTAGAGAAACGGTTAGCTAATGCTCGTTATAAGGGTGAAGTAGAGGGATGTGCTACTTTATCAACGGAAGTAACGATTCCGTAGTAAGGCAGAGGTAAGCGCTGCTCTCGGGAACGACGAAATTCTCGTGAGAAGGGTCTATTGCTATTCTTTGGTTAGCGAAGCCGACAATGAAGACGTTTTTATGTTGATACTAACAGAATTGTAGAATTTGAAACAAAAACTTACTGAGCAGATTTGTAAAGGAGGGGTAGACAGGAGCAGGAGCTGCCGCAGCGACTGCTGACGTCAGAACGACCGCGCTGGGATTGGACAGTCGGTCAGAAACGTAAAACGCTCCGGATTGGTGCTTTAGTGTGCGCCGCACTAGAAGTGGAGAAATACAGGGTGACGTAAACTCTTCTTATTGGTGCATTAGTGTGAGTCGCGCTGGGAGTTGAGAATTGTGATAGTGACGTAGATGCTCCGGATTGGTGCGTTAGTGTGAGTCACGCTGCAATTGGACAGAGTAGCGGTACAGTCGTAAGGAGAAATTAGTAAGACACAAAAGAAAGGAAAATGTATTACGATCCACCAGAAAAGGAGAAAAGTCTTGGTTTGGTAGAATTAAGAAGTGGTTTAAAAAGGACAAACCGATTGTAACTAGGGAAGCACAGTTACTTCCTCCACCAAAAACCCCTGCATCCTTTATGGTTGCAAAATATGGATATCACACCTGTATTTGGTTAGACAACTGGGTTAAGTATATGGAGAAAGACGGAGTGTTGGCTTTTCCAGAGCATGGTTCATTTAATTTGGCAGTTTTGAGAAATTTGAGAGAGACAATGATGAATTTAGAACCGGGACCTAGACCGACTCAATTTGAGGCTTTGACGGAGTGGGAAGACGAAATGCATGACCGAGAAAGACAGAGAAATGGTAGAGGATATAGGTACCTGTTTGGCAGATCGTACGAACATGAGACGCATGATGATCGAATGAGAAGGTGGCGGAATGCGAGTATCACTGAGGGTTTGTTTCCCGTAAGAACTGCAGGAGAAATTGAAGGACGAAAGTGTGTAGAAAAGAGGCATAATGTGGAGTCGAGAGGGTACGGAGTGAATGAGTCCGAGGATGATGTTCTTGATGATATGTTCTATAAGAATCCACCACCATACCGACCAGAACCAAAATATTAACTCCAAGTGCCCCAATAAAATAAACAGTACACGAATCATAAAATCGGAACCAGAGTTCCAAGATTTGGGAAGAATCAATCCTATTAGAGAGGTAAAAAAGAAGTCTGGAGGAAAATTGGATGGAGAAAATTCAGCAGAATTAGCAAAAACAACCCTAGAATTAACGGAGAAAATGAGAGAATTAACCAAGAATTTGGAAGCGGTAACTGTACCAGTAACGATAGGTCCAGTAATGCCTATTTTTGACAAGCAGAAAGACAGCGAACATTGTTTGACAGTCTCTTATAAAAGTAATAAACCGGTTGAACAACCAAGAATGAGTTAGAGTGAGAATCCATGGAGACAGACTATGAGTATGATTGAAGAACCAAATTTTTCAAATAACCAGTTTGTAGGTCAGAACTGTGCAGAGAAACGTATGACAATAATAGAGACGATGTCAGAAACACAAAAAGATTTTGAACAAGGAAATGTAGAGAAGCCAGTAGGACCATCTACAGAGGAGTTGAGTGAATGGTTGAGAAACTTGCAAAAGAAAGACAAGGGATCCCAGTCAATAGATTTAGCTAAATTACGAATGGTACTGGAAGAATTAATAGTAGGAACTATCTCGACAGAGAAGTTAAAAACCTACCAAGATGAGGAGTTGTTATTTCTGTGCAAAAGCTTAACATGGAGAGCGAAAAGACTTCATGAAAGATTAGAAGAAGTGGCAAATGAGATGGGTATTGATATTGAAAAGGTAAAAGCCTTACAGAAACCCTATCGAGTAGATTTCACCGAAAAAGACATTGAAAACATGAATACCGCGGGACGAATAGGTCAGATTAAGGATATAATTATTTTGTTGAGAAAATGGGGAGATGTGGACAAATGGAAAAGCAGATGGTATCGTAAACGAGATGAAGTTTCAGACAAAACGTTTTCAGCTTACCCTGTCAGAGAGAAAGAGAAGGTTGTGACTGAATACCCTATGAGAGAGATTCCGGGAGGAGGATATGTGCATGTCCCATGGACTAGACAATATATTTTGTCATTTACGAATGACTTCCCTCGACTACGTGAAAAACCCGTCGAGTGGTATAGACAGGTGGACAGATTTGTGAAGCTATCCAAAGTATTGTGGATTGACCTGAATAGCTTGTTTGATCTAATAGTACCAGCAGACCTATGGACAGAATGTAAAATAGTAATAGATTGGCCGACACAGGAATACCCAAGGGATCCTAAGACAGGAGCTCTAGACCCTGAGGTAATGAAGAAATATGAACAGGTTATGGCATTCCTGAAGAACAAGGTACCTCCTAAAGAGACAGATTGGGTAAAAATTGACAGAACACATCAAGAAAGCAAAGAATCAGTACATGCCTATTATGAGAGGTTAATATTAGCTTTAAACAATTCAGTGGAGATGAAAAGTTGAGTGACAAGGATTTGAGTCATTTCGTATACAGATTTGTATATGGTCTTCGTCCAGAAATTAGTGAAATGATAAAACAGCATACAGTAGATTGGCAAAAAAGGTAAATAGACGAAGTATTAATACATGCTAAATATTTCAGTGATGAAATTGAAGCAAAACAGCGAAAGCTGAAAGAAAAGGCTATGTTGGCACAAGTAAAGGTAGCAGAGAGACAGGAAGCACAATTAGCAGAACAAGCTGGGTCAAAACAAAGATTTAATCCTGGGAAAAATAAAGGGAATATTGAGGAAGCTAAGAAGAAATTTCCGTGTCATAATTGCGGTAGGATAGGGCATTGGAAATCCGAGTGTAAGAATCCACCAATTACTAATGATGAAAATTCATCCTTGAATCCACAGGTGCAGAATGAGGTGAGTGGTCAACAACAACGACAACAGCAGGGTGTAACACAACAGAATCAGGTGCCAAAACCACCTTTTTCACAGAACAAAAATTGCCAGAAGTATAGTAAGGAGAATGGATTCTACAACGAAGAACAGGTTAATAAGTCGCAACTATATCTGCTTCGCAGTATTGGCTGCAACGCGATGAAAGCGATTCAGAAGAAGGTTATTGACGGTGCCGAAGGGAGGAAGAGGAGTGCGTACTTGGCGCAACTCTAGAAGTAGACCAGACAGGCCCATTTGTAGATGGAAAAGTTAATAATGAAAATATTACTTTCCTAGTTGATACTGTTGCTACTCGATTAACTGTTAGATCAGTTGATGTCAAGAATCTTCCTCTCTCGGATGAAACGATCCAAGTAGTTGGGGTCTCCAACAGACAGATTAAAACTTACCTTACAGAACCAGTTAAAGTTAGTATAGGGAAATTTTCTGAAATGCACAGATTCGCAGTGTGTGACACTAGTCCTGTGAACTTGTTAGGTAGAGATTTATTGTGCAAGATGAATTGCACCATATTTTGTACTCCAGATGGAATAGCCTTTGAAACAACAGATGATGATGTGTTGTATAAAATTACATTGGCAAATAGAGAGAAAGAGGTTACAGGAACCTATGCTGTATTCAACCCTGACGAACTACCAAAAGAATTGAAACAATCAGTAAAAACAGAAGTTTGGGACTTCACAGGAGAAGATGTAGGATTGATGAGGAATGTAGATCCAGTAAAGATAACTGTAAAAGAAGGAGTATGTTATCCAAATGTCCCACAATATAAATTGACCCCTGAAATAATCGAAGGAGTTACTCCTGTGATTGAGAAAATGATAAAACAAGGAATTTTGATAGAAATAATGAGTAGCCCATGTAATTCACCAATAATGGGACTGAAAAAACCTAGTGGGAAGTTCAGGGTAGTGCAAGATCTGAGAAAGATAAACAAAATAGTTGTACCATGTTGCCCCATTGTACCGAATCCATCTGTGATTTTATATCAGATCTCTCATGACGCAGAATGGTACACAGTGATTGATTTGTGCCATGCTTTCTTTTCCATCCCATTGCACCATGACAGTCAGCAAATTTTTGCATTTTGTTTCGGCAAGCGTATTTTGGCGTGGTGCTGAATTCCACAAGGGTATACAGAAAGCCCCTCAATATTTGATCAGTTATTGAAAAAGTCTTTGGAGAGTCTGGAAATGCCTGAAAATTCAGTACTAGTCCAGTATATCGATGACCTACTTGTGGCATCGAAAACTCGTGAAGCTTGTGAAGTAGACACGGTAGCTTTGCTGAATCATTTGGCAGATGGAGGACTAAAAGTGTCACCATGGAAATTACAATTCTGTAAGAAAGAAGTCCAATATCTGGGACACAGCATTGAGAAAGGACACAGGAAAATAACCATAGATAGAATCAGTATCATAAAAAGAATGAGTCCACCAATGACCCAAAGAGAAGTGAGAATGTTTCTGGGAATGGTTGGATATTGTCATCAGTGGATAGGCAATTTTTCATTAATTGCAAAACCTTTGGTACGTCTGACAAGAAGTGATGTGAGAGATCCTATTGATTTGAACAAAGAGGAGTTGGCAGCATTCAAGAAGTTAAGAGAAGGATTGTGTGAAGCGCCAGCATTAGGTATGCCTGACTACGATAAGGAGTTCGAGTTGTATTGCAGTGAAAGAAATGGATGTGCACTCTCTGTTCTAGTACAGAAACATGGAAAACTGAGGAAACCAATTGCATATTTTTCATCCATGTTGGACCCAGTAGCTGTAGCCCTTCCTGGGTGTCTGAAAGCAGTAGCTGCTACATGTCGAATTTTGGAACAGAGTGAAGGAATTGTGATGGGATACCCTGTGAAAGTGTTTGCGCCTCATGATGTGGCAATTCTTTTAACAAGGAGTCGTACTCAGTATATGACGCACAGCCGACTGACTAAGTATGAAAAGGTCATTTTGGGTGCAACAAATGTGAGTCTTGTGAGATGCGTGAATGTGAATCCTTCGACATTGTTGCCTGATGTAGAGCATGTGGAGGTAAGAGATTAAGCAGATCATGATTGTTTGGATGTACTTGATTTCTGTACAAAACCAAGACCTGACATAAAAGATGACCCTTTACCAGAAAGTGATTATGCAGTACAGAACTGAACTTCAAGAAATATTGTGTCTAAGTAAAGCAGTGCATATTCCCTGGCTCTCTTATATCAAACAAGAACTCTTGACAATGGGCCTTGCGGATATGTGGTTCAACCCGGCAATAGCCTGTAGTGAGATTTCAGGGAATTCATTTACAGAGTACCATAGATCTCGCTGCTCCAGTGTTTGGTTGCATGACTCGCAGAATGGTTCGATGGTAAAAGCATTCTTAGAGGTTAAATCCGTATATTCATTTGAAGATTATTTGAATGTGATTTACCCTACTCTGGCTAGGAAGCTTTATATACAATGGAGGTTCGGCTCCCTTCCTATAGCGTGCCTTACCAGCAAATGGTCACCGTCAAGGGCCTCCCAATGCCCAGGTTGCGGTATGGATAATGAAAATGAATGCCATATTTTATTTTTCTGCCCTCTCTATAGTAGAGCCCGGAAGTACTGGATAGTACCAATTTGTAGAAATTTAGGCTTCCGGAAATGCTCAGATGCACTAAGGATTTTTAAAACTGACACTGCAGGTCACATTGTGTTTGCACTCTCTAAGTATTTGCACACTATTTGGATCAAAAGGAGTTTCTTAATTTCAAACAGTGGTTAGTAGTTTTGATCTATATTAGACCCTGAAACTGTAGTTATTGCTCCATTACTGTATGTTTTTATTGTATATATCTTTTATCTGTTCTTTTATGGCTGAAACATTGCCGAAATAAAGATTTATTGAATTGATTATGTCATGTTTGTTGATGGATCTTGTTTGAGAACAGATGATGGAGTGCTGAGTGCAGCATATGCAGTATGTACAGTTGCAGCTGTGATGGAAGCATCATATTTGAAAGGAGTAAGGTCGGCCCAAGTAGCTGAACTTATTGCCCTGACCAGAGCCTGTAAGATTGGGAAGAGTGTGAGAGTGACTGTGATAACTGATGGCCAGTATGGCTACGGGGTGGTCCATGATTTCGGCCAAATTTGGCAGCAAAGAGGTTTCCTGACCTCAAGTGGAACTCCTATTAAGAATGCTGAAGTGGTTGGAAAGTTGCTTGAGGCAATACAGCCGCCTAGGCAATTGGCTGTGGTAAAATGTGCTGCTCATAGTCGCAGTGGTGATTACATTGCCACTGGAAATAAATTCGCCAATGACATGGCACAGTATTGTACACAAAATCAGAATTCAATCAATCGGGCAAAGGAAAAAGAAACGATTTCTTGTTTCCCAATGTTTACTAACACTGTGGGAACATGAGATGAGGTAAGACAATTGCAGGAAGAAGCAGGAGAGGAAGAAGTAAAACAGTGAGTAAAAGCAGGATGTGCACCAAGAGAGAAAGATCATGTGTGGGTCTATCGAGATAGAAGACCAGTTATGCCTGATAGCATGATGTCTGCCATGGCACGGATGTATCATGGACAGGCACATATAGGGAGAGACGCCATGATTAGGTCTTTTAAACAAACTTGGTATAATGCCAAGTTTAGGCTTGTGGCGGAAAGTATTTGTCAAAGATGTCTAATTTGTTAGCAGTACAATTCCGGAAGAAAGTCAGTGGTGAGTCTAGGGACAATAGGTTGAGAGGGAGGGCCTTTCACCAGAATGCAAGTAGATTTCATTGAGATGCCTCCTTGTAACAGGTTGAGGTATGTTTTGGTAATGGTATGCCTATTCTCTAGGAGGTTGGAGGCATTCCCAACAAGAAGAAATGATGGAATGACAGTGGCAAAATTATTGTTGAGGGAATTTATACCTAGGTTTGGGTTTCCAATAACAATTGAATCAGACAGAGGAGGAAATTTTCATAATGAGATCATAAAATTGATTTGTGAAGCATTGAATGTACGACACAAACTGCATTGTGCCTACCGACCAGAGGCTTCTGGTGTAGTAGAACAAATGAATGGTACTATCAAAAACAGAATAGGGAAAATGTGTTTAGCCACAGGTATGAAATGGCCCGATGTCTTGCCTCTGGTACTCATGACTATTAGATCAATACCAGACAGAACCACTGGTTTGAGTCCTCATGAGATCATCATGGGACGGGCAATGAGACATGTATTTATACCAGTCAACAAGCTGATGACAATAACTGATGACATGGTATTGGAATACTGTAAAAGTCTGGCTGATGCAGTTCATTCTGTGTTTCATCAGGTTGGAGCAGATGCCACCACTCTTAAAAAGAAGCCAGCTCATGATCTAAGCCCAGGGGACTGGCTAAGGATAAAAGTACACAGAAGAAGAAACTGTTTGGTTCCCAGGTGGGGAAAATCAAGGCAAGTCATCTTGACTACAACAACAGCTGTGAAGTGTGCTGGATTGAAGAACTGGATCCATGCAAGTCATACTTTGAGAATTCCAAATCCAGTTGATTGTAAAGAAAAGGAGTATTTTGATCTATCAGAATCCAGTACTGAGTCAGATGACGGAGAGCCCAAAGATAAAGAAGGAGACAACTCTGAAAGGGGGGAGACAGAGCCAAGGTTAACTTTGGTCCCCAGAAGTAATTCCCTGAGGAAAAGGTTACAGATTTCTGAATCCAGTTCAGACTCAGAGACAGAACCAAGAGCCCATTCATCCAAGAAAGAACAAAAGAAGAACAAAGAAAAGGACAGTGGAGAGACAATACAAGAAATCCGTGAGAAGGAAGTGCCAGATGAAGGATTGAGAGAAATTCCACCTGAGACAACACCCTTAGATGGACAGGTGCCAGATATAGAGAGAGAGGGAAAGATCATTGCGGAAGACCCCCGAGGAGGTGTAGGGAACTCCAACATCCAGTTAGAAGCAGGGACAAGTAGTCAGCAGGAAGATTGCGTGACGGGGATACGAGGAGGGACAGAAGTAGGGAAAACAAAAGAGGTGGAAATAGAACTCGTTGAAGGTAAAAAGCAAGTTGAAACAGAGTCTGAGGAAAGCGAAGATGAAATACCAGAAGGCCGAGTTCTGAGAAAGAGAGCTTGGAGAACTGAAAAGAATGATAAAGGGAGTAAATTGAAAAGAGCGGCAAAAGACGAAGTGTGGCCAAACAAAATAAAGAGACTGAGGTATCGACTGACACGTGTAAATTCGCCAAGAGCTGAACAGGTGAATGAAGTAACGAGTCAGGAAAAATCAAAAGAAGAAGAACAGACAGTAGTCAAAGAAAACAAACAAACAAGAAAACCTAACCAGAAGTATAAATCACCGGAATGGACATATGTGGCCCTGCCTGAAGTGAAGGAAGAGGCGGATAGCCAAGGAAATCCAGAGGTGGTTGTACCGGAAGTGGTTGAGGAAGACGAAGAATCGGAAATCAATTTCCTGACGTTATGCTGACGGAGAGGACGGTGACACTGCTGGACAGCTGTTATCCTGAATCTTTGAGAGACTGAATTGCGACCTAACTTTGCTGAATAAATTCTTCCTTGACTGACTAACTTAGAGGACGACTTTAGCCAGAATAGGTAAATATGATGCTCTGAAATGCTGATGATGATTTCTAACGTTTCTTGCAATAATTTTAGATAAAGAATATTTGATTCATTGACAAATGTGTTGTGTCGATTATTTGAATAAGAAAACAACAGTAAAGAAGTAATGTTTAGATAGACGAGTTTATTCATTAAAACCATAGATAACAACTAAATGATCCATCTCCTAATGAGAGGGATATCTTAGAGTCTGAGGTCAATGTGTTTAAGGGTAAGGTAAAGGTATTCCTCTCATGTCAGCGTTTGGAAGCGTATTTTCCCTCAGAACAGATCAACGGAGTGTAAGTATATTGGTATTATGGGCCCCACCAATTAATGTATTTGAGTGAATCGGATGCCGAGGTAGTTGGTCTGTGCCGAAGGGGGAATTTGACGTTCCGCGCGGCAACACTAACGCGCCTTATCGCATGTTTTGTGTTCTATTCGCTGATGTGGCTGGGCCTTGTGAATGTTGTGGAGTGGTGTTGTCGCAGCTTTTTGCCTACTCTGCATCTCATTAGCGATAGCTGCCAGGGTCATCTGTGGCGATGTTTTTTGAGGAAAAGTTTATCGCAAATTTGGCTGCGTTAAGGTGCCGATAATTTGGCGATAGCTCCTTGAGAATATGGCCCTTAGAGTGTTCTGTATCTATTTCAAATGTATCTCACAGTGTTGGTCCCAATCCGAAGAACCTCAAGTCAATGCATATTTCAGTGGCTAGTGCTTCCTTATAAACAAACAATGTGGACCCTGTTACAGTTCCATATACCGGCCGCACAGCCATTGCCATTCAATGAGTCCAATCAATTAAATATTCTTGTCTTAAGTCTATATGTACTCTTAAATTAATCCAATACTTTTCTCTGTCGATTTCTTTCCGTTATCTTCAATTCATTTTACTCATTAACATCCGATTGGAGATAAATCACCCACACACAGGAGGCGAGATGGTTTCCACATGTCACGTATTTTATTCATTTACCCAATGCATTTCGGGACGTATCCCTTCGTCAGGGGCATCTACAATATACAAATTAATCAGTGTCAACATAATCTTTGCAGTTCAACCGCTATAATGCATATCATGTAATTAAAATAAAGGTGCCTAATTCGTACTCAATGCATTGGCCCACGCACACAAACCGAACTTCTTAAAAAGAACTCCAAGCCTTCTGTGGCAATGCTCACTCCAAACCTCCCACATTCTATTAACCTTCGCCTATTTTCATAGGTGGCCCACCCTGCGTTCAACAAACACCCTTCCCTTATGAAACAAACATGCTTTCGAATGCCTGAACTTAATGCCATTATTCAACGCTTACCGTAACATGCACAAAGAATACTTCAGGAGTGAAAAAGCAGCGGATCCACGCTTACTGCCGGCTACACATTTCGACAACCGTGTTCGCTTCATTTACTAAGTGCTCACGCACACATCTCTCACTCTGTAATGAAAAATACCTTTTTCCCACATGGTTTTTATACTGAATCACTGTGCGCTAATTCTTTTCAGGTGCTCACTCGAATGCAAATGACTCAACTAATGGCTGCCAGTTTGGTCAAACAATGTAAAAGCAAACATTCTTTCACCAGTGAAAAACTCCATTGCCCAGAATGGGCAATGTGTAGCCGGCAGTAAGCGTGGATCCGCTGCTTTTTCACTCCTGAAGTATTCTTTGTGCATGTTACGGTAAGCGTTGAATAATGGCATTAAGTTCAGGCATTCGAAAGCATGTTTGTTTCATAAGGGAAGGGTGTTTGTTGAACGCAGGGCGGGCCACCTATGAAAATAGGCGAAGGTTAATAGAATGTGGGAGGTTTGGAGTGAGCATTGCCACAGAAGGCTTGGAGTTCTTTTTAAGAAGTTCGGTTTGTGTGCGTGGGCCAATGCATTGAGTACGAATTATGCACCTTTATTTTAATTACATGATATGCATTATAGTGGTTGAACTGCAAAGATTATGTTGACACTGATTAATTTGTATATTGTAGATGCCCCTGACGAAGGGATACGTCCCGAAATGCATTGGGTAAATGAATAAAATACGTGACATGTGGAAACCATCTCGCCTCCTGTGTGTGGGTGATTTATCTCCAATCGGATGTTAATGAATAAAATGAATTGAAGATAACGGAAAGAAATCGACAGAGAAAAGTATTGGATTAATTGAAGAGTACATATAGACTTAAGACAAGAATATTTAATTGATTGGACTCATTGAATGGCAATGGCTGTGCGGCCGGTATATGGAACTGTAACAGGGTCCACGTTGTTTGTTCATTTTGCAGGCGCAATTGGACGGAGCGCTTATCAGGCATGCACGCCTACACAGTATAATATATGTCAAGCATTTAGATTAATTTTCGAGGTTAAACAATTAGGTGTGCATCCCGCTACTCGTGTTTGCATAGTGCTTCCTTATAGCCACCTTTGTTAGAATCATCTGTAATTGGAAAGGTTTAATTCACTACAGGGTTCAGGGCTTCTCTTATCGGCAATAAATTAAATTAGCTGTCCACTATGTAAAATGTATGTTATCATTGATAGATCATACATCAATATAACTATCTATTGTACATTGTTACAAAAGCAGCTCACAACATGTAGCTTCAGAATACACTTTATCTGTCTGCCATAATGAATCATCACTGCATGTGTGTTAAAAAATAATAAATCCCACCCATGATTGGTGAAAAATACAGCAGAGAAACTAAGTGTAAAGTATGAACTACCCACACTCAAACCAATAAGAAGTTGGCAAATATTTACAGGCGTTCTCATTTATAGATTTCCACAACACTCTTTCATCTAAAGATCTCATATAGGGAATCAAAATAAAAGATACCTCCTGTACGAAGAAACAGACTTAAAGCCAGATTTATACATTGACGGACGAATCGCTGTTCCACAATGGGGAGGGAGTAAATTACTCAGTGCCCCATGACGGAAAGCGAGCCCATCACATTTATGAATGACCGTCAAGGAGGCAGTTTTTTATAATGCCTTGGCAGGAACCGCCGTCGTGGTGGTTCCTGTCAATGCATCTCGTTGTTTGGTGCAGAGCAACATCAGCATGACGCAACACTGCACCAAAGAGTTTTATATTTTATTTTTAAAAAGAAAATCTCACAGCAGGATTTTATTTTAAATAAAATAGGCAATGCTCCCCTTGACATGGGAGTCATCTCCAATGGCTGGGGGAATTTGCTTTTTACTGTCCCTCACCGCCAGAATTTGCTTGGCGTTGACAGAAAGTAGAAAAATGGCTACATGTTTGCCAATCTGATTCAATGGGCAAACATGTAGCCATTTCACCAACAAGCCTTACTCCATTGGGTTGTTGGAAACGTTTGGCTATGGAGATGACGGAGTAGTCAAAGCAGTGGCCGATCCTATGGTCCACCGCAATAAAAATAGGACGGGCAGACCATTATGCTTGTGTGTAAACTCTGTGGTCATTGCACTGGAGTATGCACTCGGCCAACATTTAAATCGGGACACTTAGGGCCATATTATCAAGAATGGCGATAACATTATCAGGAAACTGCCGCTAAAGCGGCGATAAGGAGCTTGATAATATGCCCTTGTGAATTCCAATAGAAGCCCAGGTTTGTAGTCCTTCACATCAGAACCTGGGCTTCTATTGGTATTCACAAGGGCATTTTATGAAGCCCCTTTTCGCTGCTTTAGCAGCAGTTTCCTGCCGCTAACCCGGCGATAATGTTATCGCCATTCTTGATAATATGGCCATTGGTCACCTATCAACCACAATACCACTGTATGGCTGCAGTAGTTCTTTAGTGCACAAATGCACCACCTTGTGTGCTTGACTTGAAGGAAGGTGAGGAGGAACCACACCACTGGCAGACAGTAAGGATATCTCTGACATTTGGCACCTTTTACCATATGTGGAAAGGGATTACCTTCTGTTATTCCTATCTTTCATGCTCTATGGTCCCAGTAGTTTACATATTTGCACTCCAAACTTTATCGTTCTGCATGTAGGGAGTAATTTTGTAGGAAAAGGAAGTAAGGAATTATTCTGCAAACTCTACATGTCCTCTAAGGTCATTAGCTAATTGACAAAACAAATCTAAGGAGCGTCTAAGAGTTGTACGTTTCATATGTGAAAGTTTTGTTTTCAGCAGCATTTTTAGGATTTTTATGATCAGTAATGAAGGTATTGCATATAGTTGTTGCACTCCTGTCTTATACAATTAGTCTGTTCCATCAGTAATGCTTACAAAATCTATACTGTAATCAAATTTCATGTAGAGCTTGTCAAAAAGATAAATTGCAGTGACAATCTGAGTATAAAAGAAGACTTTAATGTATTTTGCTTAAAAAATTGCATAGGAGCTTTAAGGGTAATATAATAAATTGAGCAGCAAGGAGAAATACTTTACAAACTTCTTGAGAAGACGTTGCAGACATCCCAATCTTACAGAATTTACCCACAATCACCATATGATTTACTTTTGACATCTATTGGATCAGTAGCAAGAGTACCAGTGACATTTGGGGCCAGATGTATGACCATATTTTGCAGTCCCAAATGGGAAATCGGCCGTTTGCGACAGCAAAATTGGTCTGCCCCATGTACAAACCCTATTTTGCAAATCAGTAACCTATTACTGACTCACAGAATAGGGTTTGCGACTCGCTATTCGGAAGGGGCATGCCAAGGGCGTCCCTTCCTAATAGCGAGTCTCACTTAAATGAATGATTGTTTTGCGAGCCGAAAATTTCGAGTTGCAATACAATGCAAATTGCGGCTCGCAAATTGACAGTGTCATACATCTGGCCCTTAGAGTGTAAAAACAGCTCGAAATGAAAATGGGACCGGTAATCATAGGCCCTGCAAGTAGGTGAGGGGATGGGTGGCTGCAGCACCGCCAGTTAATACCCATGCTAGAGTTCAGAAAATGAACTAACAACTTTTAAATTTTGTGTTTATCTTTCCACATTTGCTGCATCCAAAAAAAGGCAGAGGTTAAATGCCAGACTTCTGGTGTTTACTTTTATTTCTCTGACTGAAAAGTGGGAGGATTTTGTAAAGCTACTATCTGAAAATCTTGCTGAAGTACAGGAAGTGAAAGTAGGATGTCAGTTTGTTTTCTAACACATAACAACATTTAAATATTTGCTAAAGACCTATAGCCATATTTCAAAATAGATCAAAATAGATCAGCAATTGAGAAAGCAAAAATGAGTCACATTTTTTTATAAATCTGAAGTGTGAGGGAAGCAAAGATTTTAAAAGGATCACAACAAACAGGACACTTTACTTAGTGATGTGCAAATGGTAAATATCCGCTGAAACCTGATTTCCACACATTATCATTTGTGCGCTATATCGTTTTACCAATAAAACATTGCATGTCTGTGCAAATTTAGTGGTTATTTCAGCCCAAAATGTGTGGTCTGTAAAGGACAGTGCATTACCTCACCAGTGCTCTAAAATGCACTACTAGCTGCACACCACACCCTCACCCACTCTCCTGATGAATGGGCGGGCACATTTGCTACACTTGTTTTTTGTGTGACGCTTGATTTTTCACAATCCCTATGTCTTGAGTGATATCACATTGATGGTAGCAACCCTGCTCTGAAATTGTTCCAGCGCCAATGGACAAGTTTTTTTCCATTTTCTCAAATGTTAACTCAGTTCATATTGTGTTCTCCTGTATTTTGCACTTACTGTAGTCTTCAGATTTTCAGGAATATTAAGAGAGATTTCAGAATATTTACAACAGGCTAATTAGAAATATATTCATTATTATTATTATTTTCACAGAAGTAATTTAAACTCGGCACGTTTGATACCTGATTCTTCTTTAATACCCAATAATGGTAGAAAGATTGCCCTACAGACCCAGAGGCTTCATATTTATTCAATCCTCAATTTCCTTTTTGGGCATGTCAATTTGGTGCATAGTTTTCACCATGGAATTTGCAGCCCACTCCAGAATTGCGAATCCCTGGAGCTGCCACTCTATATGTATGTGCTAAACTAATACAACATGCATTCACTCACAGCTGCGGATCAACAATGCTATTTCAGATCTTTGGACCCAACCCTGGGTCCACAGGCTTTAGATAATATGGAAAAGTGCAGTGCAGTGTAAATTTACATGGACAAATGAAATAAACAGTGGGTTATGCCCACATGAGGGAGGTTGCAGCTGTCTTTGGTGTGAAGGACATGGGTTGAATTAGGTTTTGTACAATATAAAATAAAACCCAAAGCTTAACTAAAAAAAAACTTTGTTAAGGATAATATATGGTTACCTTTGCTTACAGCACATTAACATTTATCTATAGGAAGCTCAGAAATCCCATTAGAAAATCAAAGTTAAAGTGATGTTATGGATGTGGTGTGCTACAAAAAGTGCCAAAACTATGTTTTTGTTAGTTTCCCTGCGGATTTCAAAAACTCAAATTTCTTTCCACAAAACGTCCTTATGAGGGGCCCTTCAACACTATCATAAGCAGTTCAAGCTCTTTTTTTATCTGGTTGTTTATCCCTGCTTTGCAACATATGTTTCCATGTATGTGGTATTCGTATAGCACTAAAATAGCCAAAGGTTAGTGGAGCAGGTACATGATCAAAGGCAAAGATAAAGTCAACAAGTGATTGGAGTGGTAGCTGGGTACTAAGAGCAAAAGTGTCACATTGTGTTGTTGTGCTCTTTAAAGGAGCGGGTCTTCAGCTCTTTCTTAATTTGGAGCAGGGTTATGATCTTCATTCTGATTACTTCATAATTTGGGGAGGCGATTTCAATTGGAGATTGTATCATATTACAGATCCGGCAGTTTGTGGCCAGTTTGGGTGGGATACAAAGGTTTCCCTTCATTTTTAACATATCCCTTGAGGGGAAATATTCAATTCATTATTGAGCAAGCTGCCTCTGTATCTAACAGTAGAGCTAAATAGTTATGTTGATAATAAGCCTATTTCCTTCTCGGGAAAAGGCACAGGTAGCCTTATTGATTTCACAGCACTATCTCAGACTTATAGTCCAAAGAATATTGTTTTTGTAATCCCTCCAAATTGCTTTGGCGATCATTATCCCCATGCTTGTATATTGATACTGGCAGAGTTGATCAACCTCTGGCTGCCCTTAACGGCATATTCGCATATAATCCAAATAGAGGGGGTTTCACTTAAATGGGCCACGCTAGATTCCCATCAGATTCTCGAAGAACTATTAAAAGTAAATGAAGGATCAGTGTTAACTTGCTTGGATGATGAGTTGAAACCTAAGTTTGTTCTGAAAGCATTTGAGGAAATCTGGCAATCAATTGCTAACATCCTTGCAATTCAAAGCAGGAGAGAGGGCGAAAGTAGGTCTCATAGATGGTTTGATAGGAAGTGCTCCAAGCAGGAACGGCCCATGCAGGCAAAAGCGGTGGGGTGGAGGGGAGGGGGTGGTGATGGAGTTGACAGACAACGATGATGAAAAATGAAATTTAAAAAAGAGAACAGCACTTAGCTTGCGCTCGCCATATCAGCGAGGCAATGCAGCACGCGCAAGGTAAGTGGCTTTCTTTTTTTAAATTTAGTTTTGCAATGTAATCGTCTGTCGACTCCCCCCCCCCACCTTACCCTACCGCTCTTACCTGCACGGGCCGCTCCTGGCTCCAAGGCTCACAGGACCCTTGTGCATGCTCTAAAACAAGCCCCAAGAGATCAGTAATGGGTGAGATAGTGATGAAATAAGTACAAACCAGCCATTGCTCAAAGGAAAAACGACCTCAGAGCTGAAGCTTGGGGTAAACTATATGAAGGCAGCTCAATGAAGGATTCTCGTCTCTTTTGAAAGACTGCAAATTACCCCTTCCTCACAGACGCCCATAATACACAGTTGGACGCAATCATTCACCCCCCCCCACCCCCAAGAATGGGTTGATCATTTTTCTAAGCTATATAGCTGCAGTGATGGAATTGATGGCTACTCTGAACAAGGTTTTCCCACAATGATAGGTAATAGCTTGAAGATCGTTCCACCTAGCTGTGGTGAGGTTGTCAGTGCCTTAAACCGCACTCACAGAAATAAGGCTCACGGGGTACCTGCAGATCTTTGTATAGTTTACCCTAATCTGTGGTTCCCACTTCTCACTAACATCCTCAAACATATCTTTAAAAAAGGCAATTAATCCGACCCCGCTATAACTGCCCTATTTTCTAAATAAATACCATCAGCAAACTCATTGGCAGGATCGTCCTTAAGCATCTTGAAGCATGGGTAACTGAGAAGGGCTGTTTTTCTCAAATACAGTATGGGATTAGACAGGGCTTGTGCACCTCTGAGCAATGCCTTAATCTTCACCTGGTCATTTCTAAATGCACCATGGCCAAGAGTGGTTCATTCCACCTTGGTTTTACGGACTTAACCTCAGCATTTGATTGGGTGGACAGGGGAAACTCAGGACCAAGATGCTGAATATGGATTTTGGTTCTGCATTGGTACATTTTCTTGCCTCTATGCATAATGGTGTGATGAGGAGGGTGAGGTATAGGAAGAATGGTGAGCTTAGCAATCAAATTGAAATGAAACCGTGTGCATATTGGCCCCTTTTGTATTTTGTATTTATATAAACGATCTTGAGGATTTTCTTAATGCAGAAGTTGTTGCTGTCCCAACGGTTGGCTCCAGGATGCTACCCGCTCTTTTTATACACCAATGATTGTGTTTTAATTCAAGGAAGAGAATATCTCTACAAAGATTACTCAACAGGTTCCCTCTTTTTATGAATGATTTGGGCCTATAGACAAATACTACAAAATTGCATGTTATGGTTATAGGGAAGACTCATATGCTCGGCTCATATGCCCCAATATATAAATGGTGAAAAACTTTCATATGTTTCTTCTTTTTCATACTTAGGTGTTCATTTTGAAATTAGATGTACATGGTCTCACCTGATTAATACCCGGAAACAAAAACTCAAGCAATCTACTGAAGCAGTTTTTAGATTTGCAAAGAAGCTAGATAGCAAAACCCTGACATCCATGATTAATATATAAAATACACGATGTCTTGCCTTAGTGACATTTGGAGCAGGGGTGTTGGTTACTGGAATGTGGATGCCCTTCAGATGTCGTTTTTTTTTTCCAGAAGATTGTTGTCTATCCCTAATAGTCTTCCTAAATATTTTTACCATGCAGGATTGTGCTTGTCCCGTTAGCAGACTATGTTAAAAAAGCATCCCCTTCATTTAATCAGGCCTTAATCAATGACTGTAAATCTCTATACAAAGCACAGAATATCCTGTAGTTGTTCTGTGTAATGGACCATTTGGCCTTGTTGGGGAGAGAAGATTGTTATACAAACCCAACACTAATAGTGTCTATAAAAAAACAGCGGAAACGTGATCTGTTTGTCATATTTACTGAACAAAGACTAGAACGTGTGTTAAAAAAGAAGCAGGTAACAGAATTTCTCCCTCTTATCACCACCTTGTCTATGGAACCATGCCTGATGTTTCCCCTCTCTCATTACCTGACCAGAGTTAGATTTGGCATAGCTCACTTCCTGGTTTCCTTCCTAGTACTGCATGTCATGATGCACAATTGGACTCTTGTCCTTGTAATTTAGTATCTGCCCAGTCTCTTTTACAACTTTTCTTATTTTGTCAAATATATACTGTCCCTCGAAAACAGTTCCTGATTCCCTATTGAGACATTTGAACATAAGAAGCTGAAGATCCGCGTTGTGTTACTTACAACTTCTACAGTCGAAGTTTATTTGCCTGATGGTTTATAAATATTTATCTACTGCAACCCGTCTGAGGAAGCTAGTGGGAATATAAATAATTGTATTGTTATATTTTGGTACCTGGAGCTGTTCACTCCCACTTTTTTGAGACGGTGTACCAAGGTGCAGTGGTTCACCGTGTCAAAGGCTGCACTTAGGTCCAGGAGGATGATGGCTGAAGATCCTCCTGAGGCAAGAATCTTTCTAGACTCCTCCACCACCGCTATCAGTGCAGTCTCTGTGCCCTGGCCAGGGCGGAAGCCAGTCTGGGAGGAGTGGAGCAGTTTAAAAGTTTCGAGGTGCTCAGAAAGTAGGCGGTTGACATATTTTTCTGCGACCTTGCTAATTCCGGGGAGTAAGGAGATGGGGCAGTAATTACCCATCTCCGTTGGATCTAAGTGTTTTTTTTTTAGTAGCGCCTTCACCATAGCATTTTTCCAGTCTTGGGGGACTGTACCCGATGCTTGAGAGGCATTGATTAAATTAGTGATGGGAGAGATGATGGTGGGTGTTGCCAACTTCAGGATGTTGAGAGGGGCAGGGTTGAGCGGAGAACCGCTCTTGATCGAGTCTAGGATAGGAGGGAGTAGTTCCTCAGTGAGTGGAGCTTATGATTCTAGACGATGGGCGTTATTCTGAGGTTCTAGTTCATGGGGCTCGGGTGAGTGCTCATGTTAGTGAGTGGGAGGTGATTGAGGATATTTTGGATTTTGGTGGAGAAAAATCCTGCAAATTCCTTGCAACGGTAGCCAGACGGGTCAGGGGCTGTGGGCGGGTCGGGGACTTTCATGAGTTTATTTGTGATCTGAAATATTTCTCTGGAGGAGTTGGTGGAGGATAGGATTTTTTCCTCGTAATAGGCAGCCTGGGCTGCTTTTAGTGCTATTTTGTAAGAGGCAATGGATGAACTGTATTCTGATTTTTTCTCGCTTGCAAAGTTTTTCCTCTATGCTCTCTCTAATCTTTTACACTGTTGTTTCAATTTGTGAAGTTCAGGGGTGAACCAGGGGGATTTATTGGGTCAGCTATTTTTTAGTATGGTTTTTCTGGGTAGTACTACATCCAGCGAGTTTTCGATCCACGAGGAGAACTTTCTGTTGGCTCTTGAAGCCCAGTATTGTACGATCAGTTTGGGCCAGAGGCGGGCTTGGATGCGTGACGCTTGCAAATGGGAGCCAGGGGTGAATGGGTGCCACGAAAAAGGGACTAGGAAGTGGTGTGACCAAGGAAAGGGGATGGGCTCCTTCCCTTTTAGTTCTGCTATTCATGAGAAAATAGGGTCAAGGAGATGACCTTTCATATGTGTGGCTTGATGAGTCTTTAGGTGTAACTGGTAGGCTGTGAGATCGTGGGCTAGGTCGTCAGCCACTTTGTCTAAAGGGTCATCAAAATGAAAATGAAAATCTCCAAGAAGGTTAAAATTGGGTGACGCACTGGCAAGATTTAGGACAGTTTCTAGTAGCGAGCAGCAGAATTGTCCCTTTGCTCCTGGGGGGCGGTATAGTAGAATGCCAACAAATGTAAGTGGGGGAGTGAATTTGATTGACAAATTAGCGTTTTCACAGTCCAGGAGGGGGCTGTCCAAGATGCGGCAGATTAAATGATCTTTGTAGACGATAGCGATCCCGCCACCCTTACTACTTGTTCTATCTAGGCCCTGAATCAGGTAACCAGGAGGGAGCACTTGAACAACGTCTGGGTCTGAACTTGGAGGTAGCCAGGCCTCTGTGAGGAACAGAACATCTAGTTCTGTGTCTTGTAATAGTATTGAAATTTACGTGGTGTGTTTTGGCAAGGATCTGCAATTCAGCAGAGCCATGTTGAACAAATTCCCTGCCGAGGGGTGGTGAGTTACCATTGAAGGCAGTTCATATGGGCAGTGTAGACACTTGTCCTGCAATTTCTCAATGGAGATGGAGTGTGTGAATGATGGCGTTGGGGCTTTCATTATGTGGAGTAATTTTTCCCCAGCGTATCGGAGGGGGTCTGAAGGAGTAGAGGCAGGGGTTCTGGCCCTGGGCCCGGTCTGGCGTGGACGGGCACAGACGGGCTTGCCTTTGGTGCCCCCGCTGCGTGCGTCTGCTGCGCGTCGAGGAAGGCATCGGTTTTTATGCCGCCGGTTAAGCAGCTAGACTGCTAACCGTCCCTGTGTCTGTTGTCCAATTACCCGCACTTCCAGTCTGTGTCACCCTTCCCTCAACAAGTAAGTGTTTACAACCTATACGAGGTAGTTTTAAAACAAGATGATTTTAAAAAGGAGCAAGTTGTACATTTTAAAAAATGAATTGGGCAATGCGCAACACAGACGTTTTACCAGCAAACAATTTAAGTAAAAATGCAGTGCGTATAGAAAAAGTTAAGGAGCCCTTTGCCAGGCGTTCCGTCCACTTCGTCTGAGAGCAAGGGCTAATGTCCTCTAGCGCATTTACTGCGCGTCGAGGCAGGCATCGGTTTTTATGCCGCCGGTTAAGCAGCTAGACTGCTAACCGTCCCTGTGTCTATTGTCTGACCGGTTTCGGGGTTTCAACCCTCTTCAGCCAGGATAGCTATGACCCAGAGGAGGAGCTGAAGACTGCTGTGGGACAGTGGACAGCACTGTTAGTGGGAAAACCAGGCACCAGATGCGCATGTTGGGTTGGAAGGGAGCACAGGCACCCATGGCAGCATCAGAGAAGGGACTAGCGCATAAGACCCCACAGACAATGTTGTATTGAAGGCTGACGGGTTTGATAGGGGATATGAAAACACCTCAGACTAAGGTAATATTTAACATTTTGGATTTTGGCTACATGGGCACCTTTAGCACCACTTGCAACTTCTTTTCAAGGTAGTTCGTCTGTCTCCTTCCTAGGGCTTTAACTTCTGCCTCCCTGGCTTCACTACATTAGCTGCCTTTCCATCTCCATTTTTAAAAATTCCTTATATATGATATTATTTGTACCCAAAGACCATTCTCTCCTTATGTCTTTCTCACTCCTTACATGTTCCCAGATGTACCCCATGTACTGATCCACTATTTTGGTTACTGTGAGAAATTGGAAATTTTGTTGACTGGGGTGTGAGACTTGGTCAAGCAACAGCCACAATACCTTGCAGGATAAATACATAACATCAATAAATGTATCTGTGCTTAACCCTGTGTCGATTGGCACAAAAAGCAGTCAGGCTTAACGTAGAGGCAATGTAGAAAATATTTATGCAGTACACAAACAATAATAAAGGGAAAACGCAACACAAGAAACCTCCTGAACCAATTTAGAAAGACTGAGTACATTTACATAAATTATTTGACACCAAAACAACAAACACCCAATCAGTAGAACTTGAGTTATGAATTTTGAACTTTTTTGTAAAAACTGGCTCCTATGAGATCAAAGCGGCAACCATGGACATCAAGTCATGCAAGACCAGTTTATAGTCGGAAACATTTGGCCAACCACGATGGAGCACGGTGCGGATACAAGTAGTGGATTAAGCCCGGTCAGCGCTTTCCTTCAGACTTAGAAATATTCTTGAGAAAAATGTTCTGCAAAGGTCAAATTTAGCAGGGCAAGGCTGCAGGAGGTTTCCGAGAAAGAAGTGTCATTGTCGAATAGCCTTGGGTCGAAGCTGTGGTGAAGCTTTCTACGTTTGGACTTAGTCTCTGAAATCGTAGTCGAAAATCACTAGTGGAACGAGGCAGAGTGCTGTAGCCGGAGACAGTTCCACGAAGTCGGATACCCTTTGGTGAAAGACAGCTGAAAAGTATTTACTGCTGCAGAGAAGAACATAGCTGGAGAAGTCGCAAAGTCAATCAAAAAGGTGATGTACCTTGGACGGATAGGCAAGCAAGTTGGTCCCATTCTCCTCCTGGATCTCAGAGCAGTTTTTGCCAAAAAAGTTCCAAGTACCCCCTTTTTTGGATTTTGGCTACATGGGCACCTTTATCACCACTTCCAAGCGTCCAGGAACGGGGAGGACACCATTTGCAGGGTCAGGCCTCACCCAGGCTGGGTCCAGGTGTGGGTCCAAGATGAAGGAACCTTTCAGTGTCCCTGTGACTCTCACAAGAGTCCAGCAAACTAGCACTCGCGAGGCACTCGTGAGGAGGTGCTGGGACAGTTTAAGATCCAGTCCTTGTCACCAGGCAGAACTTACCCTAGTTCCCTGGGTCATGGAAGGTGAAAGAAGCTTCTATATAATGGCTTTGAAGTGCATGGAATTTCCTGTCCCCAGCGCCTTGGCTCCAAGCTGGATGAAGCAGCAATGTGGGGATGTTAGGGCATTTGTGTGAAGGCAGAGCACAGGCTATTAGTTTGCACTAGGGGCTGTACTGACCTCCTTTCCACCCACATCCTGCAGATGGCTCCTAGGGCTCTTCACCACAATTGCAAAGACACCAAACGTGGCATGGCTATCTGCTCTCTATTAAACATTATCAAATGTAATAAGGAATCCCCAATGTTATCCTATAAGAGGGGTAGGCCTCACAGCAGTGAAAAAATAATTTAAGAATTCTTCACTATCAGGATGTGTAAAACTTAAAAGTAAATGTCCAGCCTTTTAATTACACAGCACCCTGCCCTATGGGCTACCTAGGGCCTACTTTAGAGGTGGCCTATATGTAGTAAAATGGGCATTTATGGCCTGGCAATGGGTTTTAATGCCAATGTCAAACATTCTCCCCAGTACAGAGATATGGGGCTATATACCACATTTTGATGCTCCCCATGCCATTCCAGTTTAAACCCAGTCATATGCAAATCAGTCTTGACCTTGCTTCCCAATGGAACAGTCAAGCCCAAACTGCCAGGCCAGGTCCTCCCTGGACCTGAAACAAACATCCTGGGACTGGTTTTGGGTTTTTATCCCTCATCAGCCAGGTTAGCTTGACTCCAGTGGCATGGAGAGCACGGACCAACGTCTGAGCATTGTGTTTGCTAACTTTCTAAAAATTGCATTTTTAAAATTGCCATCAAAAACCGAACTTTGCCTTTAAATACGTCTCTTCACCACAATTCCAAAGACATCAAACATGACTTGGCTACCTGCTCCCTATTATACATTATCAAGTGTAATCAGAAATCCCCCTATAGGAGGGTTAGGCCTCACTGCTGTGAAAAATTAATTTAAGAGTTCTTCACTACCAGGACATGTAAAACTTAAAAGTAAATGCTGAGCCTTTTAATTACACAGCACCCTGCCCTATGGTCTACCTAGGGCCTACCTTAGAGATGGCCTATATGTATTAAAAGAGGCGTTTATGGCTTGGCAAGGGGTTTTTAATGTCAAGTCAAAATGGCAGTTTGAAACTCCGTTCAGGCTGCCGTAGCAGGCCTAGGACATGTTTTATGGTGCTACTTAGGTGGATGGAATAATAGGTGTGGCATGCCCACTGGTAGCATTTAATTTACAGACACTGGGTACATGGTATATCACTCTACAAGGGACTTATAAGTAAATTAAATATGCCACTTAGGTGCAAGCCAATTAAACCATGTTTAGGGGAGAAAGCACTAACACTTTAGCACTGGTTAGCACTGATAAAGCACACAGTCATGAGGCCAACATGTCTGGGGTTCATGACCTCACTGAGCTCTACAACAACTCCATATCGAGCATTTTGGATGCTATTGCCCCCTTGCAACTAAAAAGAAGGTCCACCAAAGTCTACAAACCTTGGTTCAACATGGGGTTAAATACAGATAGACGCAATCTGAGACTAGCCGAACAATCCAGGAGGGGCTCGCCATGTCTTGAACACCTTATACTTCTGGGATCTAGGAGGAGCACTTACATAAACACATTAAGAGCGCTAAAGCAATCTTCTTCAGAAGTCAAATTGATAAAGCCAGAAACAGGACAAAAAAGCTTTTTGAATTAATTAAACTCCAATCCAACAATCTCCACATTCTTTCGCCAACACCCTCAGTTATACAGCCAAATTGTGATGATTTTGCTGACTTCTTCCTTGGAAAGATGGATAAGATTAAAACTGATCTCTAAACATCAATGAACCAGCTGACAGACCCTTCCACTCCCTCTCCCCAGTCAACCCCTGCTCTAGGGTACACTCCCAAAAATAGCACCTCCTGGAGCCTTTAAACACCCTTTGACGAAATCTCCATACTTAACATACTCTCTACACTTAAACCCTCCAACCACTTCAATGACCCATTACACCCCAGTTTCTTCACTGAAATGAAGAGGTCCCTAGTTCCAATATGGACCAAGATTGTAAATGCCCACCTACAGCAAGGTGTGATTCCTGATTGTCTAAAGGCTGGCCAGGTTACACCCATTCTTAAAACACCCTCTGCTGAGCAAGGCGATCTTAATAACTTCCGATCAATCACTACCATTCCTACTCTATCGAAGCTGCTAGAGAGATGTGTCCATGTCCAACTTTGTAGCCACATTAATCAATTCCAGCTTCTTGATCAATTCCAATCGGGCTTTCGCCAGGGTCAGAGCACTGAAACGGCCATTACCCACAAAGTGGGTGACTCTATAAAAATGCTGGATCGGAACGAACCCTGCCTTCTAATCCTCCTTGATCTCTCATCGGCTTTTGATACGGTCAAACATGACAACCCCCTGGATATACTGGAACGCAGGATGGGTCTCTCAGGATCAGTTCTAAACAGGTTTGCCTAACTTCTTCAGAACAGATCGCAAAGAAGTAAAGTCAATCACTCCCGCTCCAACTCTACTCCGATCACTCTGGCGGTCACAAGGGTCCTCGCTCTCACCCACACTCTTCAACCTGTTCATGGAGCCCTTAACGCAAATGCTCAAATCATCCAATATACTGTATCACATGTACGCTGACAATGCCCAATTGTACTTGAAAATCTCTCCCCCCGAAGACATCAATTCACACAATTCGAACCTACTCAAAACCCAACACTGGTTGACTTCTAACCATCTCAAGCTAAACTCCATCAAAACGGAATTCCTCCTTATTTCTCCTCCCAAACATGTCCCTATTATCATTGAATACATAAAGCAGCTTACAGCTTTCAACTGTGTTCCACACATCATTGACTCTACCAAATCTCTCGGAATAATACTTGATAAGGCCCTGATCGTGCAGGAGCACATCAGCGCTGCCACCAAAAGAGCGAACTTCCAAATGAGCATACTAAGAAAGTTAAAACCCTTCCTTCCACCAGAAGACCTCAAGTCCGCTGTTCAAGCACTAGTCATCTCCAGATTAGAGTATGGGAGCTCAACTCCCTGTGGTCTTCCGAGCTACAAGTTGGCACCGCTGAGGGCCTCTCTGAAATCTGCAGCTAGGCTCATCACAGGATCCAAAAGAAATAACCACATCACGCCGGATTTGAAATCTGTAAACTGGCTTCCTTTTGAGGCTAGGATTCATCTTAAAATTGCTTACATGGCTCACAAAGCCCTTGTCCTTAACACTCCTCTGCCTCTCGAAATCAGACTGAAACCCTCAATGTCCTCTTACAAAAAAGAATTCAAAGCACTCCTTATGCATGCGTTCTGAACTTGTATTGTACCTATTCCTCCCGAAAGCAATACGCTCCCCTCCTCACACGTCTGCTCCTTTACTGTATTTACTGTATTAATGTGGTGTTCTGAAATCCACGGTATTCTTTTTTACCCATTTTTCCTGCACTGTCAGATTGTTGTTTCACCCACCTGTCTTCCTCTCTGTTACACTCGTCATTATGTGACGCGCTCTGATACCTGCTTGGGTCATGTTCACGCTATATAAAACTTTATAAATAAATAAAAAATAAAAAAGTCAGTAAAAAATGAAGGGTAAAAGGCAAAAGGTTTGGGAGTGATCCTGCAGAGAGGGTCAGGTCAAACAGTTACGCTTCACAATCAGTCCACTATTCAACTTTTTCTTTTTTGAATATACTTGTGCGGAGTTTGCAGAGTTTTCGGAAGTGACAAAAAGCCTCTGCCGCAATATGTGGAGTTCCGTGAGCAGCAGAGTGCGGTAGGGTCACGCCGTTCGCAGTGATTTTCAGCGCCAGGCGTTTGTCCCATGCTGTAAAATCATTGTGAACGGCACCATGCACAGCGCAAGAGGGGCAGCTTCCTTTCTGCTGCTCAAGTAGAATTTATTCCGCGAACGGTAGCTTTCTCAATGCGAACAGGTTTCTCAACGCGAGTGGTCATGACCTACCGTGACCACTCGCCTTGAGAAATCCGATCGCCCGCATTGAGAAATCTTGCTAGGAGGTTAATTTTCCTCACTCGCGCTTGCCAACTAGACCTTGGTGAGAGAGGAAAAATCTCGCCAGGAGGTGGATTTTCTTCGCTTGGGCTCGTCAACGTCAAGTTGGCAAGCGTGAGTGAGTGCGGAAAACTCCACAAACTCTGCGAACGGAGCAGAGTTCACCGCCCAGGGTTACTTTTGACTCGCACATGGAAATTTATTTAAAGCCAGTAGTCGTTTGGTATTATGTCACAACCAAATTGTTAGAAGATGCACATCGATGCCACAACTGAATACTTGAAGGAGTTGCATCGTTTAGGGAGCTGTACTTTATATTTAGTGTGCAATATGCAAGCTTTGGATTGTCGAGATTGCTGCTCTCATCAAGAGCTGCTGTCTTGTACAACCTAGGGTCATTTCTACAAGGAAATGGCGCAGCTGAACATTTTTGCAGTGCCACGCTGTGTCATTTCAAAACTGCAGGGATGTGCTGTATTTACAAAAATATGGCGCACCCCTGTGTTTTCCCTTGTGCTGGCGCTAAAAATAGCTGTCTAGCACCAACACAGACACTGTTGGGGCCATAGTGCAAGGGTGCCTGTGTTGCAGGAAATTATTGTTTATGTGCAGGAAGAATCAATAATAGCGATTTGCTACTTCTATGTGTGCTGCATCCTGCAACACACATAAAAGTAGCAATCACCATTATTTAATGATTGTTTATGTGGAAGAAGGGACACCTTCCTGCACATAAACAATTATTTAAGGTGTTTTGATCTTTCTATGTATGCTGCAGAATTCAGCACACATAGAAAAAGTAAAAACAAGGAGAAAGTGAAGCATTATTCCTTGTTGCACCAATCTAACGCCTGCTTTTGCATGGTGTTAGACTTGGCACCATTGGCGTGGGTCTCCCTTCCATTTTTTTGCTGTTGCCTCATGTTTTTTTGGTCTAGATGCTTTGGTCACTTTGCCAATGCTGTTCAGTGCCAAAGTGCTCCCTTTTGTAAATTGTTGTTATGGATTAGTGACTCCATGATTGGTTATTTGATTTACTTTTCAGACCCTAGTACACTGCACCATGTGTGCCCAGGTCCTGTAAATCAAATGCTGCTGGTAAGCTTGCAGCACTGATTGTGCCACCCATAGAAGCACCTTGTAAAATGTGTCTCAGGCCAGCCATTGCAGAGCCTGTGTGCAGTCTGGGACTGTCATGTCAACTTGACAAGTGCACACACTTGCCAGTCCCTAAACCTTCCCTTTTATACATGTTAGTCACCCCTAAGGTAGGCCCAAGGTACCCCTGTGGGCAGGGTGCATTGTATGTGAAAGGGTTTTGCAAAGGGTAGACATGCCCTGATGTGTGCGGCATGTCCTGATAGTGAAATACTGCCAATTTTGTTTTTCACTATTGCAAGGCTATCTGTTCCCATAGGCCAGAATGGGCAGTTTGATTATAACATCTTATAAACATAACTGACCCTCGGAACGGAAGTGCATCTTTTAGCGGGAGTGATTTTTACATTCTGTGTTTGAAAATACCACTTTTGGAAAGTAGGTATTTTCTTGCCTAACCATCCAGTGTGCCTCTGCTAGGTTTTGTGTATTGCATGTCTGGCTTGTGAGTGACAGTGCCTGGGAGAGGGCTGCGACTCCGGCAGTCTGATGAGTCAGGGCTGGGCTGAATGGACCTGGGGTGAATTTCGAGTAGGGGGAGGAGATTTCCTTTCACCTGCCTGGGCCAGGTCTGCTTTCAATAATGCTGTCTCCACCTCCTTTCAGGACGTTGCACCAGTGAGGAAAGAACTGGTTTTGGCTGGGTACAGACACTCTCTGCCTTCAGAGAAAAAATAATGTGTGTGTATAAAAAGAGGGACCCAGACCCCAGAACTTTAGATCACTTCTGGGAAATCAAGAGGAACCTTTGCCAAGGAGAAGAGCCAGAGAAGCTGAGGAAGAATACTGTCCCTGTGCTGTTTGCTGTCTGGGGTTGGCCTGCAGTGGCTGCTTGCTGCCAAGAAAAGGAGAGGAAGGACTTTGCTGTTTGCTTTGTCACCTGCTTGAAGAAAAGATCTCCAAGGGCTTGAAACTGAGCTTGCCTCCTGTTCTGAAGTCTCAGGGACACAAAGACTTCATCACCAGCTCCCCCTGAATTTCCTTGCTCGGAATTCCAAACTGCAAAGAGGTGCCTGCTGCTTTTTAGGACCTCTAGCTGGGACCTCTAGCTGGGAGCTGGAAGATCGACGCAACAAGGAAATAACGTGTCGCATCTGCACCGATTCCTGAGGCATCGCCGAGCCATGGGGAAGAAGCGGGCTGCATCCACACTTGGTTCCGATGCCTCGCCGAGCAACCAGGAAGAAGCGCACTGCATTCTCACTGGGTCCCGACGATCGTAGAGAAAACCGTTGCAGCACCTGCCATGCGGCTGCAAAATATCACGCATTGTACTGGACCGCCGCATCGCATCGAGCTGCCATTTTGTCGCATCGCACTGGATCGTCGCCACGCATCGAGGCGCCATTTTGTCGTATCGTAACCGGAATGCAGTAAGAAACAGACGCATCCCCTCCTCTCTGGTAAGGAACCGACGCATCACCTCCTCTGCGCTGCAGTAAGGAACCGACGCATCACCTCCCCTGCGCTGCAGTGAGGAACCTACGCATCAACTCCTCAGAAGCAAGGAACTGATGCATCACCTTCCCTGCGACCCTTTTGTTTGTTTTGCGTGACGCATCTAATGTACTTTTGAGAAAAGTGTCGCATTTACAACTTGCATTGAACTGATCTATTTCTACCATTTGAAAGCCTTATTTTTTAAAACTGTATTGTGGATTTTTGTCAATTGGTCTTGTTTTGGTTTAGATAAAGAATACTTATTTTTCTAAAACTGGTGTGGTGTCCATTTGTAGTGTTTTCACTGTGTTACTGTATGTGTTCACAAATGCTTTACACACTGCCTCTGAGATAAGCCTGTCTGCTCGTGCCAAGCTACCAAGGGGGTGAGCAGGGATTATTTTAGAGGTGTATCCCCCTTACCCTGACTAGAAGCAGGGGTCCCTATTTTGACAAATGTACCTACCTCTGCCAACTAGAGACCCTGATTTCTAACACATGGCATTAGTTTTTGGCACTGTCTCAGATTTACAGATCCTTTGAAATCTGGGGCAGCGTCAAAAAGCAATGGGTGTTGCGGTGGAATGCCCACAGCAACACCCATTGCACTCCACTTCGCACAGTAAACTGCATGAAATTGTACCATATTTACAAAGCAACATTAAGCCAGCAAAGTGGCATAACCCCGCTTTGTAAATATGGAGTAGGGTATTGTGCCACTGGAACGTCACAAAAAGTGACATCCCAGTGGCGCAATCCCCTTGCAAATATGCCTCCTAGTCCAAGCGACCTGATAGCACTAAGTTATGCATTAGGTCATCCAAGCATAGTGAAGCTGTCCCCAAGATGGAGCTGTTCTCTCGTATGACTCTGGTAGAGAAACTTTTAACATTGCTCTGGAAATCGGAAGAGTCTCAGGTGCACACCGCATGCCTCCACAGGACGTGGGCATGCTGCCCATCAAGCAGATCACATGTTCATGTGCATTAGCTGTTTACCGCGGTGAACTATATGATAGAGGATCATAGGCTGAATTACTGCTCTAACCGACTGCCGCACCAACTTTATTTATTTTATTAATTTAATGAGTTACAGCAACATAACATTTCCATTATTTCTATTGGAAGCTTCTGTGACAGAATATCGATTGAGGAAGATTAGGTTATTTACTCATAAAGAGAATCTAAAAGATTGGTCATGATAAACGACCGATATATGTGGATAGAATTGGCACTGGCAATATGTAGCTCAAAGCACTTGTCTTATGGAGTGATCTGTGGTGCAGTGCACAGGGCACAAATGAGCGTCACACTGAAATGTGCATTGTTTGATAGAGTGATGTGGGCTGCAGTGCGCATGGCACAGATGAGCATCACACTGACATGTGCATTGTTTTATGGAGTGATCTGGGCAACAGTGCACAAGGCACAGATGAGCATCACACTGAGATGTGCGTTGTTTTATGGAGTGATCTGGGCTGCAGTGCACAAGGCACAGATGAGTGTGACACTGAGATGGGCATTGTTTTATGAAGTAATGTGGGCTGCAGTGTGCGAGGCACAAATGAGCGTCTCACTGAAATGGCATTGTTTTATAGCGTGATCTGGGCTACAGTGCACAAGGCACAGATGAGTGTGACACTGAGATGGGCATTGTTTGATAAATTGATGTGAGCTGCAGTGCACAAGGCACAGTTCATCGTCACACTGAGAGGGGCATTGTTTGATTGAGTGATCTGGGCTGCAGCACACAAGACACAGATGAGGGTGACACTCAGATGTGCATTGTTTGATGGAGTGATCTGCGCTACAGTGCACAAGGCAGAGATGAGTGCCCCACTGAGATGTGCATTGCTTGAAGCAGTGATATAGGCGGTACTGCATGAGGCAGAGATGAGCGTGACACAGTGATTTGCATTGTTTGATAGAGTGATGTGGGCTGCAGTGCCCGAGGCAGAGATTAGCGTCACACTGAGATGTGCATTGTTAGATGGAGTGATGTGGGCTGCAGTGCACAAGGCAGAGATGAGTGCCACACTGAGATGTACATTGTTTAATGGAGTGATGTGGGCTGTAGTGCACAAGGCACAGATGAGTGCCACACTGAGATATGCATTGCTTGATGCAGTGATATAGACTACAGTGCATGAGGCAGTGAGCGTGACACTGAGATGGGCATTGTTAGATGGAGTGATGTGAGCTGCAGTGCGCAAGGCACAGATGAGCGTCACACTGTGATGTGCATTGTTTGAAGGCAGAGATGAGCGTGACACGGTGATTTGCATTGTTTGAAATGGGCTGCAGTGCCCGAGGCACAGATGAGAGGCACACTGAGATGTGCATTGTTATATGGAGTGATCTGGGTGACAGTGCACAAGGCACAGATGAGCGTGACACTCAGATGTGCATTGTTTGATGGAGTGATGTGGGCTGCAGTGCACAAGGCAGAGATGAGTGCCCCACTGAGATGTGCATTGCTTGAAGCAGTGATATAGGCGGTACTGCTTGAGGCAGAGATGAGCGTGACACAGTGATTTGCATTGTTTGATAGAGTGATGTGGGCTGCAGTGCCCGAGGCAGAGATTAGCGTCACACTGAGATGTGCATTGTTTGATAGAGTGATGTGAGCTGCAGTGCACAAGGCACAGATGAGCGTCACACTGGATGTGCATTGTTTGAAGGTAGAGATGAGCGTGACACGGTGATTTGCATTGTTTGAAATGGGCTGCAGTGCCCGAGGCACAGATGAGAGGCACACTGAGATGTGGATTGTTATATGGAGTGATCTGGGTGACAGTGCACAAGGCACAGATGAGTGTGACACTGAGATGTGCATTGTTTGATGGCGTGATCTAGGCTGCAGCAAACAAGACTCAGATGAGGGTGACACTCATATGTGCATTGTTAGATGTGAGTGATATGTGCTACAGTGCACAAGGCAGAGATGAGTGCCACACTGAGATGTGCATTGCTTGATGCAGTGATATAGACTACAGTGCATGAGGCAGTGAGCGTGACACTGAGATGGGCATTGTTAGATGGAGTGATGTGAGCTGCAGTGCGCAAGGCACAGATGAGCGTCACACTGTGATGTGCATTGTTTGAAGGCAGAGGTGAGCGTGACACGGTGATTTGCATTGTTTGAAATGGGCTGCAGTGCCCGAGGCACAGATGAGAGGCACACTGAGATGTGCATTGTTATATGGAGTGATCTGGGTGACAGTGCACAAGGCACAGATGAGTGTGACACTGAGATGTGCATTGTTTGATAGACTGGTGTAGGCTGCAGTGCACAAGGCATAGATGAGAGTGACACTGAGATGGGCATTGTTTGATGGAGTGATCTAGGCTGCAGCACACAAGACACAGGTGAGGGTGACACTCAGATGTGCATTGTTAGATGGAGTGATCTGTGCTACAGTGCACAAGGCAAAGATGAGTGCCACACTGAGATGTGCATTGCTTGATGCAGTGATACAGGCTACAGTGCATGAGGCAGAGATGAGCGTGACACGGTGGTTTGCATTGTTTGATAGAGTGATGTGGGCTGCAGTGCCCGAGGCAGAGATGAAAGTCACACTGAGATGTACATTGTTTATTGGAGTGATGTGGGCTGCAGTGCACAAGGCACAGATGACCGTGACACTGAGATGGGCATTGTTTGATAGAGTGATGTGGGCTGCAGTGCACAAGGCACAGATGACCGTGACACTGAGATGGGCATTGTTTGATAGAGTGATGTGAGCTGCAGTGCACAAGGCACAGTTGAGGATGACACTGGGATTTGCATTGGTTGAGAGAGTGATGTGGGCTGCAGTGAACAAGGCTTTTCCCATGGACCTTGCTCGGTGTAACCTGTGCCCTATATAACGAGCATAGTTCTTGATGGACCAAAAGCCGCCTGATGAAAGTGTATAGCTCAGAAGCACCACTGGAGAGGTATCAGTGCTGTAACACAATAAGGAGCAGATTGTTTCCAAATGTGAATGTCAAGACCTGCTTCGCATAAAAGGGCACATGATACACACATCTATTCACTGCAGAGATCCTTTGTATAAAGCTTACCTCTGCCTTACATTGCAGTTTTGTACAACTTACTTTGAAGTTCAAACGCTGGTCTTGTCTGAAACAAATTTTACAAATCTGGTGTGGTAGCAGCAAACACAGCAGTGGTTTTCGTTTTGTGCCCGCTGTAGCGTTGTGTCTTTGTATTTGGTCGTCTACCTTTCCTTTGAGGTTAGGTTTGCATTGAGTGAAACCTGTCTTGGGGAATAATAGCAGATGCCAAAGAATCACATGAGAGAGAAAGACTGAGATGATGAGAGACAGAAGAGAAGTGAGAAAGAGCTTCACAGAGGCAGATGGAAATAGAGACCAGGAGCGAGCTGAAAAGACTCCAAGTTCATGGTCTTCAAATAGGATGCTAAGTCCATCTTTCCCTTCGGGACCCCTTCGGTCACTGGTCTCAGAGGTCATTGAAAACAGCAGCAGGAAGAGAAAGCAAATGGAGTTCTAAGAGGGTTCTTTATTTTTAATAGTTTCTATCTCTTCCCCTATTCCCCCACTTGAAAAAAACAGATGCTGAGTTGCTATTGTGGAGCAAAGGGTCAGTCCTATGATTTCATGGGGGAGAGAAGGAATCAAAAGAAGAATGATCTCAAATTCGGTTAAGTGACACACATATGGGCTGTCGAAGGAAAGACATTAAACCACCCAACCTAATTTGGGTGGACAGTGTTATGGGTTTTTTTTCACTGACAGGTAAAACTTGCCAGGGAAGGGCAGAAAAAAACCCAAATAATGACACCTATATTCAGGTGGAAAAACTCCGTGGGTGTTGGGGTCATTCTCTTGTTTGTTTGTTAATAACAAACTCCCACTTTGGGAATTTGCTTTTGAAAATCAAAAATGTGGCTAAATTATGGTGGATGGCCGTCAATACCGATGGTGGCCGTCAAAGCTGATGGCGGCCGAACTAAGACTATAGTTTATATCAAGGTACAGAGATAACTGCTGCACCAGTTGTGATCTCTATGTTTGATGGCCGGTAGTCCATCAGGGTGGCAAATGTAATATCCTCCGCCACTGGGACAGACAGACAGACAGAGTACCATCCACTAAACTACAGATCAGGACCTGTGTAAGGCATCTACAGCTGTAGTTCAACTTTTCCGCACAATCAGCCATGTTTAGCACAGGAAATAACAATGAGTTTCTACTGCACAAACAGAAGAGACATGAGCAATGAACTCTTACCCAGATACATTTTAAGGTATGGGCAAAGTGGGACATTGCCCAGAGCCCCCACCTTCCAGAGGGCTTTCTCTCTTTCTGTCTATTTCTTGATGTATGTCAACCTCTCTCCTCTCTGCCTACCTCTGCCTCATCCTTTCTTTGCCGATTTTGATCTAAAGAACTTTGGAGGTCCTGGCAAGACATAATTCTACTGCTTTTGATTTACCCCCACTTCTGAAAGCTTTTTGGCATCATGCGGGCCTGTGATAGCCGGAAATGGGTAATAAAATTCAAAGTTGTTCTGAACAAGGCCCTCCAAAATCTATCTTGCCCCGGGCCCCAAGAATCCTTAAGCCAACACTGCTCTTACTTAAGACGTGATGATCATCACTGAGACCTGGCTCACACCGTCCTCAGCATCCAACATCGTGACCGTAACTCTCCACAGCTACAAGATAATACACAGAGACCGCGCCAACAAACACAGAGGAGGCATCACCATCATCCACAAAGAGACCCTCCAATGCACCACCACCAAAGATGACACCAAATCAATCATGGAGCACCTTAATTTCCAAATCAGATTTGACGTGAACACCACCATCAGCTGAACCCTCGCCTACTGACCCTGGCACCCCGCCCCAGCTATGGAAACTCCATCTTCAATTTCATCGCCCCCATGGCAATGGACACCAAGCACTACATCTTCCTCGGTGACCTCAGCTTCCACCTCGATGACCCCAATGACACCAACTCACCAACCTCCTGGAAAGCATGAGCAACATCAAACTCATGCAACTGGACACTAGCCCTACACACCATGCAGGACACACCCTTGTTGCAATCTTCACATCCAATGAGAGCCAGTTTCACAGCTATGCCACCAAACTCACCTGGACAGACCAAGGTATCGTCCGCTTCGCCATTACAGGATTACCACAACCCACCCCCATGGCCACCCCCAGACACCACTTTTGTTTGCCACAGATGGAACAAAAATACTGAGGCCTAATGGACTGCTGCCCTCAACACCACCAAACCCCACTCCATCAGCAACCTTGGGCTAGATGTCCAACACTTCTCCAACTAGATCTCCAACTGTGCAGATACTATCGCGCCCATGAAAACAGCCAGCACCACAAGACCCAGCAAACACACCAGCTGGTTCACCCCCAAACTCCAATCCTACAAACGTTTCTGGAGGGATGATGGCACTCCAGCAGGAACTCCTCAGATCTCACCACCTTCAAGTCTGCACTCTGTAAATACTACCTCTGCCTCAAGGAAAAAAAAAGGACACCCTAATCACCAGCAGCGCCAATCACACAAAAGAACTCTTCAGCTTTGTCAGAGAATTCTCCTGCCAACGGCCTACAAGGCCATGATTCGTCATTCACAAGCACTTTGCAACTCCTTGGAGGACTACTTCCATAACAAGATAGCAGACATCTACAGCAACTTCAACCATGCAGCCAAATGCTATTACGCACCGACAACTCCAACAGCCACCTAACCAATTGGACACCGCCCACCACGCCAGTCACCACAGCGATCATGACCTCCATCCACTCTGGTGCACCGACAGACCTTTGCCCCCACCACGCCTTCAACATGGGACAGAAGGAAATCAGCAGCGCAATCACCAACATCCTCAACTCATCCATCACCACGGCCACCTTTGCTGATGCCTGGAAACACGCAGAGGTGAAACCCTCCAGAAGAAGCCCTCATCCAACCCCAGCGAGCTCAAGAACTACCATCCTATCTCGCTGCTCCCCTTCCCGGTCAAGGTCCTGGAGAAAGCATTCAATCGCTAGCTAACAGACCAGATGGATGGAAACAACCTACTCAATGCCACCCAGTCTGGCTTCTGCTCCAACCACAGCACTGAGATAGCCTTGATAGTCACAACTGACGACATCAGAGCCATCCTCCCCCAGGATGAGACAGCTGCCATGATACTCCCTTACCACTCAGTGGCATTCAGAACTGTATCCCACCACATCCTCATCACCAGACTCTACCACATCGGCATCAGCGGAAATGTCCTCAAGTGGATCACATCCTTCCTCACAGGACGCACACAGAAAATCTGCTTATCACCATTCACCTTCGAACCCCAGAGCATTATCTGTGGAGTCCCCCGAGGAACCTCCCTCAGCCTCACTCTCTTCAATTCCTACATGACTCCATTGGCTAATATCACAGCACCCACGGACTCAACATCATCTCATACTTTGAAAACACCCAACTCAACCTCTCTCTCATGGAAGACACCGCTACCACCAGATTCAACTTCCCGAATGCCATGACTAACATCTCAGTCTGGATGAGATCCAACTGCCTGAAGCTGAACACAGACAAGACAGAAGTGCTCATCTTCAGAAAGAACTCCTCCCCATGGGACAACACATGGTGGCCCATGGCACTTGGACCCTCACTTACCCCCACCAACCAATCCCGTAACCTGGGCATCATCCTGGTCAGTGACCTTTCCATGAGGCGCCAGATCAATACAGTAGCTTCTTCCTGATTCCACATCCTCCGCATGCTTCATGACATTTTTAGGTGGATCCCCACCAGCCCCAAGAAGACAGTGACTCAGGCCTCGTCACCAGCCGACTGGACTACGGAAATGCACTCCATGCCGGAACCACCTCCCAGCTCCTGAAATGACTACAGACTATACAGATCACCTCAGCCAGACTCATCCTCAACCTTCCCAAATGGACAAGCATCAGCCCCTACCTCAGACGCCTTCACTGGCTCCCCGTCCAGAAGAGATGCCAGTTCAAGCTGCTGACTCATGTTTACAAGGCCCTCCACAATGCCGAACCCTCCCACATCAACCACCACTTCACCTTCCACCAGCCAACCAGACAACTCTGATCCGCCTCCCCTGCCTTCGCACACGTCACCTGTATCCAGCAGAGCCACTGGGAAGGTCGTTTGTTTTCCTACCTCTCCGCCAAATCCTGGAATGACCTCCCACTCCACCTCCGTACCTCCCCTTTACTCACTGACTTCAGGAAGGGACTCAAGAACAGGCTCTTTGACTAACTCTCACCATCCCCAGCACCTTGTTACCACCCGGGACGATAAGCTGCGCTATACAAATATCGACTGATTGATTGATTGATAAGACAAAGGACAGAGCATGCACAGTAGCAGAGCTTCCTTCGCTCACACATATAGAACTGGTCAGTAGAGAGAGGAGTGGAATGCCCCTTCTTAAATCAAGCATAGAGGGGCATTGCACTGCTGAGCAATAGCCTGGTGATCTTACTTCATTCGCACTCACCTAACTGAAACAGCGCAGAAAGCAACTTTTTTAACTTCCCTCGCACGCCACTGGACAAAGCTAGCAGGACCGGTGCAAATCTTCCTTTCCACATGGTGGCATAAAGGTAAGATTGGCAAATAAATCCATTTAATGAAATGCACAGAGCTCTTGTCCGTGGCTTTTCATTCACAAATCATTGTTTTCAGGCGTCTTAGTTAAAATTGATTAACTGAAGTGAACCAGGACCACACAACTCCCAAAATGCACCTGGCTGTTAAATGAAAATCCAGGAGCAGAGCATTGTGTCCTTGGTGACATGGAGTCATCTGGTAGCGCACGAAATAAACGCAATGCTTTTTGCTGCTGCAAAAGCACTTTAAGAATGCATTATAAATCAGACACTGGAAGAGAAGAAATCATTGCAGATTTGGGGGCATTATTAACAAGCCAGGCGATAAAATTATCGCCGCTTTAGCGGCAGAAAACTGCCGCTACAACGGCGATAATGGGCTTGATAATATGCTATATGAATTCTAATTGAAGCCCATGTTAGACGTCCTTCACATTTAACATGGGCTTCAATTGGAATTCCATAGAGCATATTATCAAGCCCATTATCGCCGCTTTTATCGCCTGTCTTGATAATATGCCCCTTAGAGTTACAATAGCAGGAGGCAGATAAGCTGTTTGGACACTGCACATTGAGCACACAGTAGCAGCAGTCTCTGAGACTGCAGAGCAGTAGCAAGGGTACAGGCTGAATCAACAGAGCAGGCATGCTTTCTCCTTTCCAAGGAAGAAACAGTCTGAACTATGCCCAACTAGATAAAGGAAAACACGTTTCTCTTAAAGGCAAGGGTGGGGCGGAGGACACGGGAATGCAGTAGAGCAGGACTTTTCCCATGCTGCATAGGCTTAATGTGGGACACACTTGACACACACCTCTAGTGTAGGAAAGCCCTTTGGTGTGCTGATAGTTTGACTCCTTGGTTGCTGAAATTTCACACTAAAGAGAATGGAATCCCCAGCTGTGGATGGAAAGCAAAGCTGGACAGGAGCATGCTCCTTCATCACACAGCTCTGTCCTGGTGGAGGGCTTGGGTAAATGAGCATCTGCAGTGTTAGGCAGCTGGCAGCCTCATGGGGTGGCTAGGGCGCATAAGGAAGCAGGCAGGGAGAGGATAACCTTTTGTCATCTTTGCTGATATATGCATCGTGATAGGGGACATCGGCAGCTTTCCACTTCGGATTTTGCGTGTATCTTTTTCACGTGGACATTCACAAATGTAATGTGTATACACAGTTCAGGTTATTTATTAAGAATGATCAGCAAGTAATGTATTGTATTGTAATTGCATTTATATAGCGCTTACGACCCCTGACGAGGCTTCAAGGTGCTTTTTCGTCGAGTAGCACGCTACTCCGGAACCCATAAATGATTAGTGGTGAATTTGTACACTGAAATATAAAAGTAATTTGGGTGGTGGATATGTTAGTCTGTTATCTGGATTGAAAAGGATAGTGGGAGGATAGAAGAGGGAAGGATTTAGAATTTTTTGGAGCTTATAAAAGTAGGAGGAGGCTCAGGATGAGTAAAAATGGGAGCTGGACGAGGAAGAGTCAGAGGGAAGGGTTTAGAAAGGTTTGTTTGGGAGATCTAAATAGTAAAAGAGGTATGAGATGATGCATGGAGGGGTAGACTAGGTAAGCGTCTAGAAAGGGTTATTTTGGGGATCATAGTAGTGGTATGGGGTTTGGGATGAATGAGAGAGTGGAGGTAGAGGATATATTCATAGAGGTATAGGGTAGTGCATTGGAAAAAGTAATAGAAAGAGGTTTGAGATGATTCAGAGAGTTGAGGTAGAGGATATATTGAGAACAGTATAGGGTGAGAAATATGGTAATTCATTGGATATGCTGAGTTGTGTGTGCAAAAATGCTTAGTTATATAATACGTAGTCAATTTATGCTTAATTAGTTTGTTTAATAATCACAGTAGACCTGAAAGCCAACAGTGGAGTTGCGCTACTTAAGACAAATAAATGAGGATGTGGACTAATGGCTAGAGGGTGGAGCTTGAAGCTGGGGAACGGGGTTTGAGTCTTGGCAGGTACACAACATCCGGTGATTCTGGGCAAATCACCCAATCTTCCCATGCCTAACAAAATTAATGTGATCATCTGCAATGTAACTGGTGCTCATGTAAAGTGCTCTGATACCTTCGGGTCGAGTTCACCCTATGTAAAACTAAACAAGCATTGGCATAGCCAATAGGTCTCGCCTTTGGAACCTTATAAGTATTTAGTTATGCAGTACAATATCCTTGGTGCATTAACATTGCATGTCTAAACACTTATAAGGTCCCAAAGGCGAAACCTATTGGCTATGCTGTGAATATAGCACAGGAGTAAATGGACAAAGGGGTTTCGAGGTTTGCATTTTTATTGCCATATGTGGCAGTGATAGCGAAAAGAGCTTACGATCCTTATGCAGCTGTTTAACACTTCTATAAGATCTCCCATATGTCCATACATTGGATGATGAGAGTTACAATGACAAACTTACCTAGATAGGTAGGAGAGGGGCCCCTGAGCTCTAAGAAACCATTTAATGGAGAGGGGCCGGCTTCCACCTGCACCCAACAGCTGAGGACAATATATACGACATACACTGTGGTGATTTTGAGGTGAAATGCTGGAAATGCACTGCTTCTTGTGCTACTGGGTAGCAATATGTTCAAATGGTGACTTGTTTCCCCTCTGCAAATGAATAAAGGCTCATTCTATAACAAATACAACAGCTTAGCAGATACCATGGTTCAATAATTTAGAATGAACTCATTACTACCCCACACATGAACATGGAGACTAGCAGACTTCAACCTACTGTAATGTTCCTTTGCTATTAAACCTGGTCAGTCCTTACTGATGCTTCCACTTGCTTTAATGTCAGAGTCATGGTAAAATGCATTAGAAAGACATACATCGCTAGGATGTTGCCACAGACCTCGTGTACTAACACTAATTGCCAAGGAGAGTCCTTGCTAAGTCACCTCTTAAGGTGGTGTTTAGAGCATGGATGGGGCAAATATCATGCAATAAGACTAGCTCAAAGGTATAAGAACTGTTTTGAGTCTGCTTCTAGTTCTCCAAGTAGATGTGGTAGGGTAGCTCACTTCTTTGAAACGTTCCCGTATTCATGAACTAAAAGAACATGGGCATCACTCCATTGGGGGTAATGTCCCCATTAAAATTGTCTCTGCAAGCCCTAGCATACTCGGAGCTCTCTGAAACCCATTGCGGTTCCAGTAAAAGCACTTTGCATTGAAGAAACACATCCAGTCATCATATTGAAACCAGCTGTGCGAGCATACCTCATGGAACCAAGTCTCTTCTAGTGCAGCCTTGTTCCCAAGTCAGTTCCCAGAGAAGAAACCGAATGCAATGGAAGTATAGGCTCCATCCTGAAAAGGCACCTGTCACTTTTTCCTAAAACGGTATTTCTGCTACAAGAATGTAGTAAGAAAGCTGCCAATTTCTGGTTTAGCATCGATTTGCATTAAACAAGACTAGTGTGCCAACTTTACATCAATAGGCACTACTGCATGAGGCCCTGTAAATAAATACACTATTTTGAGGTGCAGAAAATGTGAAGTATGTTCCCACTTCTTGCCCCATGCTCCACTCTTGTTACAATTACATTATTTGCATTTATGGCAGTATTAAGGTACTCACAAGTTGCTCCATTATAATTTGTGTTACGCCTCAACCTCTGGCTGCCAAGTGTAATACCATTTCATAAGGATTGCGTCTACTATGGTGTGTGATGATGCAAGCGACTGAGCCTGGCATCGCCCCTTTTAGCTCTAGCCTGACCCACCAACATCCTGGGGCAAATACCTTCACACATGAGTGGAGATTCACTGCACAGCTGGATTATAGCACTGCAGCCACTTGTGCATCAGCAGATACTCATGGTGGATCAGAAATGGCCTCTCCTCCCTGCAGGATGCATCACATTGATGTATGTACAGGAGTAATGGGGCTACCAAGAATGTGGCCTCGGCTACAGGAAGGCTGGAAGACATGATCACTGCCTTGCGCTGACCCCACCCAGAGGATTAGCGGAAGCCGGGCTCAAGCCAGGTCAGAAAGAGCTTTGAATGCTGAAGAATGCCAGACTTCAAAGGCTTTGTGCCGCCTCTCGGGTAAGCAGTGATCGTTCCCAGCCTTCGGGCTGCCTGTGTGCTATTGTTTATCCGGTCGGTCTACATTCCCTCACACCAGAGTGAGCCTTTGAGAGGGAGTTGCCGCCCGCCCTGCAGCTGAATGGTGGAGCAGGTCAGGGGAGGCCTGCTCCGTGGCACCCGCCTGCACGCTCCTTGTTCCTCCACATGCCTGAGGCACAGAGGAGCTTCCCTGTCCCTCACATAGATGACAAGCGCCATAATGGAATCCTGACGCTCTAAAGGAACAAGGATTGTCAAAACCAATGGGTTCGGCTTTTTTTATTATAATACATGCAGGTAGAGGCACACAGCATACAGACATGCATGCCCACAAAAAAAAAAAAAACATACGTGCAGGTATGAATACGACAACAGACTTACAGGCAGCTATGCCCACACACACGCATACAGACCCCTCTGCTCTCTCACTGGAGAGCTAGGGCTCATGTCCACTCCTTTGAGAGAGCAGAAATGCGGCGTATACAAATAAATAATCTTTTCGAGAAAAGGTGTAGTGGAAATGGTAAGGAATGCCAGCTACTTGGCAACACTAACAAACTGTGCAAAGAACAGAGGTCATGAAATGAAAACTTCCTCAGTAGGGAAGGAAGTGTTCGCACTACTGATTTCTGTAGCTTCTGTGGGGGGGTGGGGGCAGGCAGGAACCTTTACAAACACTGGTGCAGCACTTAGGATGCACTGAGGAACACACAAACGCAGTGATTCTTTCAGTCAAGCCGTGCAGTACACTGCACACATGGATTTACACTAGTGCACGAGTTAGTGGGGTGTGAATTTCTGAAGATACCCCACTCTCAACTTTGCAGAGCTATTTAATTACCAGAACAGCTTTAGTGGCCCCTTGCGGTAGTGATAAACCATATCACAAGGTAACTGCTTCTGCTCTGTAGCAGCTCTCTGCTTCCACCTTCCACCACCCACACCCCACAGGGCCCCACCATGAGGCCCAATCACATATTCTCCTTTGCTCACAGGCACCCACAGCCTTGTGTGAATATGGGGACGATTGCAACCAGGCTTTCCTGTTTCAGGATACGCCGCCTGTGAGACATGCTGAAGCAGAACACCGTTCACCATTCAGCAGCTGGGAGGTTAAACTTCACTGATTGTGCTGAAGGCAAAGTTTCCCGACACTGACGGTGAAGTATCAGAGATTGTGGGGCATATTATCAAGAGAATTTTCGCTGCTTTTCCGGCACATATCGCCGGAAAAGCGGCGATTTTCCTATCGCACTATCAACAAGGACTCGCTAACATGCGTTAGTGCTTGTTTCCGTGCGATTGTTTTCAACAACAGTGGTCCCCAGAAAGTGAAATTGAAACCAAAGGAATGAATATAGACTCAATCGTAGCTATATTTAGTGGACTTGTCCAGCCAGACAGAGGTCTGATATTTACTTGCAGGTTTAGAATATAATCATACAAAACAATACATAAAATGGGACACAATCCTGTGTCCTACTTAGCCAGTAGAGTACATAAACAAGGGAAAAAACAAACAACAGGGGGCTCAGGCAAAGCTTTTCCGGTTTGTTACACAAGGAGGATATACAGTGTTACAAGAACAAATCACTACAAAACACCTTTACAGCAGAATGAACGAAAGGTTTTTTGCGTATAAGGTGTTTTAGGGTGTCGACGGCGTTTCTATCCATTTGAAGGATGAGCAGATCATCATCAGGACTTAAATAGCATGCCTGTTAAATAGAGCCTCATTAGCCGCAATTCCAGAATGGGGGAACTTGGGCGAGGAGACAAGGGCTGCTATAATGGCGGCTCCAGATATGATGAATTTCAGCTCGGATACAGGGGAAGTCGCCTTCGCGTACTCTAATGGCGAGATTAGAGTACGCAAAGGCGACTTCCCCCGTATCCGAGCTGAAATTCATCATATCTGGAGCCGCTATTATAGCAGCCCTTGTCTCCACGCCTAAATATAGCTACGATTGAGTCTTTATGCATTCCTTTGGTTTCCATTTCACTTTCTGGGGACCACTTTTGTTGAAAACAATTGTCTCCCAAGGACCCTGGTCGACTTCTCTTGGGTTCCCTTGTTGTTGCAGAATATGTTTCTGTGCGATAGCAGCAGTTTTTTTTACCACTTTGCATTTCAGCGATATTTATCGCTAAAGTAGGCGTGCCTCACTAAAACAACATGGAAACAGTTGCAAACACAACTTCCCTCTATTACCAAGGCGGCCCCGGACCCGCGAAGCGATAATAAAAGTCGCGCAAACCTCGATTATCGCTGGTATTTAACGCCTGATTAAAACCTGACTTAGCCATCTTGTCAATGGGAGGTGGATTGTCAGGCTGAGTTCACACAAGCTTTACATTAGCGCAGTCAAAATATCGCTGGATTTTACATCGGCTCTGAGCAAAGCATTGCTAATATGCCGCTAACACGGCGATGTAATCCGGCAATAGTAAAATACGCGCTAAGCACGCTTTGCGATAATTATCGCATTCCGTTGATAATATGCCCCTGTCTGTCCATAGCTGGCCTCATCATCATGACCACTGTGAGGACCTGGCCATCTTCAACATCATGCACCAGTGATTATCAAAATGACAAATGCTACTCGTGCAAGAGCTAAACTTCTGTTTTCATTTCTGTCTCATCAAATGCCTGAATAGATTTAAGTGCACCCCTACCACCAACCTTAAGGAACTACTTTAGCTCCCCCTTCAAGTCTGCATCATCTTCGCAAAAGCTGCATACATAGAAGATATTGCAAATGCCATCCCTCCATCCCTGGCTGAGAACATAAACACTTTTAGTCGGTGACACTTGCTAAGCTAGGACATCTCCTTCCTGGAAAGGATGAACTGCAAAAAGGAATGGAGGGAGACCAAATAACAGGCCACATATCAGGCAGGCCCTCTTCATAGCCCTCCTCAGGATCTGGAACAACATTCCATCAGCCCAGAACTCTCTCAACCCTCCTACAATTCAGAAACCATTTGATGACTGCTGTCTTCAGACTGCATCACGTCAATAGACCTCACCACCCGAGGGTTGATCTGGACTATCGTAGCAGTAATATTGAATGGCTGCAATAGCATAACTAACATATCAAAACTAAAATATAAAAATTAAAATATTGAGGCGGTAAGTGAAATACATTAGTATAGATTTGCTATTCTTGACTCCACATCTACTTACCTTGAAGACATACATATCTTCAAGTCACTTAGATGAGGAGTTATATTATGGTCCTCGATACTCTGTTCACAAAATTGTGACCACTCCATATTCCTTTTGCAATTTTTCGGACTCACACCCAAGTGGCTTCTACCCATGTCCGGCACTCTCTTGCTTTTTTGTAGGTTTGCGCTCTACAATTACCCATACATGCATACATACATATACGTTATAAACATAACATGCGACTTCCACACTAATCATCTATTATGCATCCCAAACCTAACTGCTTTCTTCATTAAAGCATCCCTAAAGCACTTGCTATGAATTGTTGTAAAGCCCAGTTAATGCCCAACCTAAAAAGTAACATTAATGCGACAGCCACAGTGTTTGCACCGAATTGAGAAACGCTCCAGAGGCACAGCATTAATGGAGCTACCAGGATAAACGTGCATTCATTGTTTGACACCAAGATCTTCTCTTTCAGGCCATTTTGTGAAGCCGTGTGAACTTGTTTTTCCTTCTTTCCTGTTGTTGGCATGATTGGTTCTGGGCCTACTCAAATAAGCCTACTCATAGAGTGTTGGGATATTCTATGGTTTGCTTAAATCAGTTTTTGTCCTGATGATGATCCTTTGAATTTGGGGGGTCAAAACGCCGTCAACGCTTCTGGCACTTGGGAAGGGATTAAAACCTGTATTTTCTATTTTCATTTACGAATTACTCTAAAAGCTCATTTTCCTAATGCCAGTGTTTCTTTGCTTGTTACACGTTACGTACTGTCCGAAGTCTTCTTGTTTTCTAATAAGTTGAGCACATTGGGGCATATTTACAAGTCCCTATCGCCACCAGAACATTACTTTTTTTGACGTTGTGGTGACGATACGGGCTTCGCCCAATTTACAAAAGTGACGCACATATTCATCATCATCATCATCATCTTTATTTCGACATAAGTCATAAAAGTAAGCATACAATTGAGAATAAAAGAAACAATATGATAGGTAAAATTAGAGAAGCCATATACATTGCAGCTAAATAATAGCCACACCCATAGATCATAGATATAACAATAGTCAGTGCAGTGTTTCTCCATACGATCTATATTATATTGTAGAAGACCTTCTCATACAAATATAACACTCTTACGAGAGGGTATAGTATCAAGGAGGGATATCACAAATCCTTCTTTTCCTCCACATAGCTGCGGGGAATGATGACACGGCAAAAACTATTACAGTTGTTAGATCTATTTTAAAAATTCGATAAGCATGCATACAGTGGGTGAACCCCAAATTTTTACAAACGGGAATAATCCAACGCTTTCTAATCTTTTTATGGGCCGGTCAGAAAAATAGTATATGTAGTTCATTTTCCTGGTCAGCGTCACAGCCAGGACAATTTTTTGGGGAGAACGGAAGCCATTTAGTTGTAAAGGCTCTTATAGGTAGGGTGCCGTATCTCCACTGCAGATACAATTTTCTTGTGAAATGGGGTCTAATATCATTTAAAACATCCTCAAAATGGTAAAAATCTTTGAACATTAAAAAAGATTGTGTTAAAATAGATGATTGAGATCTCTGCATAAAGGCAAATAATTTAAATTCATAATACAAATTAGCCAACTGCTTTCGTGAGACACTATTACAAGCTGTCTCCGGATCGGACCACAACTGTGGTAGGCCTATTTTCCCCAGTTCCTCTTTCACGTACCTCAGCCAAGGATGTTTCCCTACATTGGGTAGCCCCAGGACTTCCATAAGTTCTTTTCTATAAGCCTGAAGCTCTGGGGTAGTCCAGATCCTCCGCCAAAATGTTAGAGGTTTGAGACCCAATTCCTCATCTATAGATCTGAGGCCTAAATCGAGTCTCATTGGCAGTAAGGGAGTACTCGGGGGGAGGGCCAACAATTGCCTTAAAAATTTGTTTTCTGTGAGTGTGATCTCCGGACGGCAATAAAAGCCACAGAGCTCACCACCATAGGTTACTCCACCCCTTGCCTGTAATTTGTAAATTTCGAGGGGTGGGCCAATAGGTTTGGCACATGATTTACTTATAAGTCTTGTGATCCCCCCAGCTACTTGGGCTAGTTTTAATTGGCTTTAATTTGGTGTGGAGCCCATGTCATGGATTCATTTAAAGTGATCCCCAAGTACTCAAAGGTCTGGACCCTTTCTAGAGTAGCTCTCCCTATGCTCGGGTTAGGGCGTGTCATTGCTGGTGGGTTAAAAATCATATATTTTGTTTTAAGGCCATTGATTTCTAAGCCCCGTTCGAGGCAGAATTTCTCAAAGCCGTCCAACACTCATTGTATACCCATCAGGGACTTCGAGAGTAGTAGAGTATCATCTGTGAACATAATCGCAGGGACCCGAAGTCCAGCTAATTTGGGAGCGTCACTATTTATGACCTCAGTCAGATGTGAAAAAACACCGTTGACGTAGAGGCAGAACAGGGTGGGAGCCAACACACATCCCTGTCTGACTCCCTTGTCAACGGAAAATCTAGATGTTAAAGCACCATTTTTCCCACACCTGACTTGTGCAAAATTTCCATTATGCAGTCGGATTATCATATTCAATAAGGGAACAGGAATGCCAAGTTGTAAAAGGACAGACCATAGTTTGGCCTTGGGGACCAGGTCGAACACTGCACGCAGGTCCACGAAAACAGTGTATAGTGAACCACCCTCAATTTTAAGAGTTTTCCAAAATAGCAAAGTCAGGCGGAAAATCTGATCCGTAGTAGAGACATTCTTCCTAAAACCTGCCTGGTAGGGGCTCAAAATGGAAGACTCTTCGATCCAGTCCCTGAGGCGATCCAAGATCAGCCTCGCAAAGTTTTTTTGAGGTACATCAATAAGGCTGATAGGCCTGTAGTTGGCTGGGAGGAGAGGTGAGCCCTTCTTAAAGATTGGGACTATCTCAGCTCCCAGCCAAGTGCTAGGGATCGCCATACCCTTCTGGATTGCATTAAATAGAGCCGTTAGGTAAGGAGACCAAACCTTAGGTTGATGTTTAAAAAGGTCACCAGGCAGTTTATCCAGGCCAGGCGCCTTGCCGACTGGGAGGTTAGATAATATGGCAAGGATCTCATGTTCCCCAAACTCGTCCTGATCTAAATCGAAAGTACAGTTAGGCAGTACTGGCCCCTGCTCTGGATCATAAGTAGAATGATCACTTCTATAGAGGGAGGAGAAGTGGTCTTCCCAGACATTAGCGGCAATGTTAGGTGTGAACACCGATAAAGGATCAGACGACCCTGTATTAACAATTTGCCAAATCTTCCGGGGGTCTTTTGTTTTTAATGCAAGGGTTAGATTAGCCCAATTATCACTATCCCACTCCATCTTGGCATGATAGATTAATTGCTTATATTCTAATCGTTTTTGCCGTATAAGCGCCTTATTGCTGTTAAGCTTCACAGCCTTCAGAAGTTCTGTTTTTAACTTCCTACAGGCGGCATTATACCAGGTAGGTCTAATGCCGCCCCTTCTCTCAATAGGCGCTATAGGATTGAGAATATTCGCCAGTATAAAAGTTAACTCATAATTTAAATCCTCAAATTTTTTATAAATATCGGGAGTGGGGCACTGAAGTGGTAAGGAAGCAGTAGCTTCCAATACTGGAATTACCTGCTTACACAGTTCTGCCAGTGCCGCTGTATGAGTGACTAATTTGTCCCACCTGACCCTGCGCCTATTACTGGACAAATGGCACCTAATATCCGGGTCATCATTTGAGTTAGATGAGCCTTCGGAGTTACCCAAGAATAGAAACTCTAGGATCAATGGATTATGATCACTGTCTACCCTAGATTCTATCCTAAAATCAATGACCTTGTCCCATGCGCAACTTTCAACAAATATATAATCCAAGCGTGACTCTTGCCCCGACTTGTTGAAAGTGAACTTTGAGGGGACGTCTGATTTAGAACGGCCGTTGCATGCCCTAATTGAATGCTTTAAAGTTAGGGCCATAATTTGGATAGCCAAGGGCGACCATGATCTTGGTGAAGGGCCCACGACTGGGGGAATTCTCCAGTACTCATCCTCCTCCACGATACCTTATCCGTCAGACCCACAAGTGGCTCGAAGTGGCAATTAAGATCTCCCCCTATCAAGAGAGTGTTGTGCTGAGCAATCGCATTTAAAAATATAGAGAGCTCTTCAATAGTGCTGGCCTCCGATGTAATGTTCACAGGTCTTGAGTACACGTTAATCAAGGCAAGCCTGGAATTATTCGGCCATTCCAAAATCACACACTGAAGATCCTCTGATGTCGTATTCAGCACCCTGGCTCGACAACCCAAATGAGTGCGGACCCAAATTATTAAGCCCCCAGACGGTCTACCCTTCCCCCCCCACCTTGCCGGGACAGAGAATGAAGCAAAACCGCTCCGATGATATTCCTCCCTAGCCCAGGTTTCCTGAAAGAGGCATATATCATTCCTATCTATGAATAAGCCCCACTCTGGACACATTATTTTATTACCTATTCCTGCCAAATTCCACAACAAAATTGTCAATGGGGCAGGAGTAGGTATAGGTTTCAGAGTTGATTCAGCGTTACCCTCATCGGTCGATGTACTCTCCGACATTCGACCAATCGCTGTGATTACACTCTGGTCTTCGAGGATGATGGTGCTGAAAGAAGCCCCTGTCTGGGCTCTCTGAATACTGTCTGTTCCCCCTTGTCCACCCCCGTCCATACATGGAGTTAGTCGATCAAGCTGGACAAGTTTATTAATGCTGATATCACTTAGCCTCAAATACCTCCGTGAATTTAAGTCACTGGGTAGTCAGTCCACCTCATCCAGACAACTAAACCGATTGTGATCCAGATAGTGTATAGTGCAGTACCCTATTAGCAGGGTGAGGCTTATTCCTGTTCCCTGTAGAATAACTTCTGCGGGCCACCCTTGTCCATCCCTCTTCCCCTCCCAAATCAGAACATCTAGCAAGGGGTGGATAAAAGAAGGACAATGGAAGGGTCCGAATTAAGGACTCCTCCCCAGAAAGCGAGCTACTAAGAATATGACCATTATACAATCACCACTAATATTTTTTTTAGTTAATCCCAACCATGAGACTCTTCTGACCATCAAAATTTCACTAAAAATATGTGGGGGAAGAGGTCTATGCATGTTTAGCCAGCTTGATACTTTATTTTTTAGTGAGACAAATGACTCAGCTCTTGTATTGGTGAATTCGGGGACTCCTACTAGGACCACTACCAAAGGAGCAGCTTCCGGGGGTAAATTTACTATCAACTCCTTTCCCAATCCATTACCCTCCATTTTTTCATGCTCAATATTTAAAGTAGACTTTGTTGCTGATACCCCGGAACAGGAGGGAAGAGCAGAGTGAATATTCCTATTTGGAATATTCTGTGGTTGAGAAGAGGAATTTGCCGAAACTGGAGGAATTGTTGAAGTATGAGAATTGGCTAGGTGTACACTTCTTACATTAGCATCCCTTCTCCTTTCAGTAATTTCCATAGTTTGTGGGTAATCAGTCCTAGGCCCAATGGCCCTTTCTATATTTGCCAACCTGGTATCAATTTGATCTAGTCTAGCAATTAGAGGGTTCAAAAAAGATTTCAAAATACTTCCAATATCAGGAATTTGAGAGTCTACCCTTACTTGCATATTATCAGTAATAGTTGCGGTGGGAGGGTGTATTACAGAGGTACTTTGGTCAGGAAGGTTAGTGGGAGGATGTAGTACAAAAGTACTCTGATCAGGAAGGTTAATAGGCTCATTGACTAGAGGAGGAAACACCTTAACTTTTGCCCGTCCTTTAGGATTAGTCTGAGTTGTGGAGTTAGATAGCCTTGCCTTCTTACCACCCCCCACCTGTGACGTACATATTAGGACCAGGGAAAACCTGGTTTTAACAGGGCACAAAGAGGAGGAATGCTTTATTTCTCAAAACAGCAAAACACCATGCATGATTGTTTATGTGCAGGAAGGGGTCCCTTCCTGCACATAAACAATCATTTTAAAAATGAATAATTACAGCTTACATGTGCGCTGCGCAAAGTAGTACAGATAGAAGTCACAAATCACCATTTAAGATTGTTTATGTGCAGGAAGGGACACCTTTCTGCACATAAACAATCATTGCCCACAATTCAGTCACCCTTGCACCATGGTGCATGGGTGCCTGTGTTGGCGCTAGGTTGCTCAATTTAGCACAAGTGCAGAGGAAAGTGCAGGGCTGCTAACGCCGGGCTCCGTCACTTCTTTGTAAATATGTCCCTAAGTATTTATGTAACCTCTATTTATGTCTTTTTTTATTTTTGCCTAATTCTATTTACAATAATAATTCACTATGGGTGTTTTAAATTATTGTGCGGGCACTTTATTCTTATTTTTGTGGTATTTCTCACATTTTTTTGATTGTGTGACTGCCATCCCTTACCTGGAACCCTTCTTGTCTATATAGAATATTGAGCAACATGGCATCTCAAGCCTTTACCAGTCTTCCAGTAGAGGTAGGGACTGCCTAAGCCTTTCTGTCCGTAGCAGCTATCCCCTTAAGACATTTTGTAGTATGTTTCTAGTATTTTCGAACTTAAATACAAACAGTGAGGAGCAATCGATACACACGCCTCCAAAGTTGACTTGAATAGCAGGAGTCTTTCTATAAGAATGCGGTACTCAGGTCATCCATTAACGACATGGCACATTGCCTCAGCAGGAGAGTTGTACTGGGTGTATTAAACGCCAAGAGTGCTCAATACACAACCTCTCCTGTCCCACAGAGTTAGAAAAAGTCTGAAATGGAAGTCTTTCGTCCTGGAAATGCCTCCTTCCAGCTCCGTGGAGTTAAACAAAGCAGCTCAGCGAAATAAAACAGGAAATAGATTAGCTGCTGGGCAGCTCGCTCTGCACTACATAAATCACTATACATTCGCCGACTATGGGGTGACTGATGCTGAAGGGAGGGAGTACATTCACAGTTTTTTGGCCGGAAGTCGCACAGTTACCTTTCGATCAGTGGGAGGTTCAAGCGAAGCCTGCGTCAATCTGAGCTCCGGAATCAATGTGATGGGAGTACGAGATTCTGGGAAGAGATTCATAAAAACCATATACCCTGACAAAGACAATAGTAGTGAATTATGTGTATTGAAAAGTTCTCATCAGCATTCCTGAACAAACCCAGAGATGCAGGTGGGAAAGCAGGAGTTGAAGGTTATTTGCACACTTAGACCATTCGCTCTTCTGTCCCCCACTATTCCTTTCAATCCAAATAACATACTAACATGCCCGCCGCTCAAATTAATTTAATATTTCCCCATACTAATTCCCCACTAATCCTGTTTGGGTTCCGGAGTAAGGTGCTACCTTCCAAAAAGCACTTCAAAAACTCATTAGGGGTAGCAAGCGCTATATGAATGCAAATCTTTCCCTCTTCTATCCCTCGCCTATCCATCTCAATCTAAATTACAGACTAACGTATCCACGGCACAAATCAAATTACTTTCAGATTTTCCTTGACTAATTCACCACTAATCCTTTTTGGGTTCCGAAGTAGCGTGCTACTCACCGAAAAGCACTTCGATGCCTCATCAGGGGTAGTGAGCGCCTTATAAATGCAATACAATAACTTACACAAAACATGCAGAAGAAGTGCAAGCTTCCCTCACTCAGACCCGTCACACCCCAAGGGCATCACTAGTGCAAGCTTCACTCACAGGGCTAGGAGCAATCAAAATGGGACAGGAATAACCTGTAGCAAGACCCTGCTCATATGGGTACCAAAGAACAAAACTGTCAACCTGCCAGAAAGACTGAGAAAGAATGTGAACAGTAGCTGTCTACATAATAAAAAAAGTCTTGCCTCTGGAGGAACCGTTGTGAGCTCGGGTTGGGAGTAAAGACTTACAACGGCGTTGCAGGTTGGTGTTTTGAAGGGGCTATCATCCTATGAGGGTTTTCACTTCTACAGTGTACCCATCAATGACTGAGAAGGTGCCACATAGGGTTCTCTTCTGCTGTGCACTACTCCTCCTCTATATATTTATCAATTTAAGACACATATGCTAACTGTGGTGCAGGCTCATGAAATGCATCCATAACCCTGTGCATGGCCAGATATTTGTTTCACATTAGATACCAATAATCCGTCCTTATTGAGTTAGGAAAAGCCTTATCGACTGTTGTTACTTACCAGTCAAGGGCAAGCGCACTTGGGGGATCTGAGAATGAAGAAGGGCTAGAGAGTGAGCTACGGTTAATTAATGCGTGCTTTAGCAGCACTCATCTGTCTTCCATCTTGAAATGATCATTATATCAATGCAGTGGTAGGCACTCTTCAAGGAACCCCCTGCAAACCCAGGGTTCTTTTAGGAAGCCATTGAATTGTATAAAATAAAAAACAAACATTAATTAGATTTATTTATTCCTTCAATGTTTTCAGCATTAACCTCAACAATGTAAATCACACAACATTAAAATCACAGTAATACATTACAGTACATTACATAAATACGAACCAGTGCTAAACCACAATAAAATCGATACAAGTCATCAACATCTATGCATTAAATAACAAGGAGAAAAATAAAGTTCATTCATAACTTCTGGTGCCCTGCTCAGTCGTGAGCGGTAAATCCTGTATGACCAGCATAATAAATTACACAATGCATGCAAACATTAAAACATACTACTTTCTTTTTCAGGTTTTTGAAAGAAAAAGGGAACATGTCTGTGTGACAGTGTACGTTGTGATCTGAGGGTTGTCTCTTATAGGTCCTATGGTGGTATGTGTGTGTAAGTGCAGATTTGTGTATAATAAATGGTGTTTAGAGAGCATGGGGTTCAGGGAGTAGGTGATGTTGGGATGGGGATATGGCTGGGGTAACTGTAGGGAGTAGATGGTTTACACAGTGTGGGACAATATGTAGGTTATGTAGGTGAGGATGAGGTGGTGCAGTTGTACTTGGTTTAGGATGTAAGTGATAGACTATGATGTAGTTACTATAGGGTCTAAATGGTGCACATGGTGTTGATGGTAGGGCAGAGAGTGAGTGAAGTAAAGTGCAAGTAGTGTAGGTGGTGCTGTTTGGAAGGTACAATGTAGGTAGTGATATAGGATGTTGAATGTAGGTGGTGGTGTAGGATGTAGATAGAGTTGTAGTGTGCAAGCCATATTGTGGATGGGAATGCAAGGTGCAGGAATGTTATGTTATTTGATGTTATGTTATTTGAAAACTTATAAAAGCGCACATACACCAAGAGGTCTCTTGGCGCTACAGAGTCTAAGCAGAAAAGAGGAGAACAAAAGAAGGAGGACCTAATTGAAAGGTAAAGAAAAAAGCCAAGTTTTTAGCACCTTCCTAAACCGCAGGTAGTCTAACTCCTGTCTTATGTAATTGGGCAAAGAATTCCAGAACTGCAGTTCCAGGTAGGAGAGCCGGGCCCCGGCCATTCTTTTTCGTTTAATTCTAGGCACCTCCAGAAAATTGAGATGCTTAGAACGCAAGTTGCGTTCAGGGCAGTGTTTTTTAATGCAAGAAGTAATAAACCTGGGGCCGATTTCTAGGATGGCTTTAAAGAGTATGCAACCAGTGTTGAACAGCACACGCTGCTCAACTGGGAGCCAATGAAGATCCTTAAGGAGCGGGGTAACATGACATCTCCTATCCTTAAGACAGATAAGTCTAGCTGCCTGGTTTTGAATCTTCTGAAGCCGATGTCTAAGGTATAAATGAATTCCAAGATAAAGGGCATTTCCATAATCCAGCTTGGAAAGGACAAGAGCAATCACAATTTGAATACAGGCCTCTCTACTAAAGAAGCGCCTAATCTTACGTAATTTACGAAGCTGAATAAAACAGGCAGAGGTAACTGCATTGATTTGCGTACTCATGGACAGATCGGAGTCTATGACCCAGGCTCTTGACCGATGGCTTCGGAATTGGAGCCACACCTAATTCAGGTGGCCAATAAGAGGGAGCCCAGTGGAGGATTTTATTACATGGAGTAATTATTTCTGTTTTTTCGGAATTTAGTTTCAATTGATTCCTATTCATCCAGGTCTTTATGAAGACCATCAAATCTCTGATGAAATCTTTGCATTCGCTGGAGTTCTCCAAGGTAAAGATCAGCTGCATATCATCAGCATAATTAAAGATTTTTACACCCCTCTGCCGAAGACTCAATATGAGAGGACGTATATAGATGTTAAAAAGAATCGGCGACAGAGAGGAGCCCTGCGGAACCCCACAACTCATTGCAACACTGTTGGATTTAAAAGGTGACAGCCAGACCGACTGTTTCCGATTTTTTAAAAAGGACCCAAACCAATCAAGCACCAACCCTCCAAGACCCGCCGCGGCAATGCGATCCAAAAATTGTATGGTTCACGGTGTCAAATGCCGCGGAAAGGTCGAGGAGGATTAAAGCTTGATTATAGTCCATGTCAGCCTGTCCTTTAAGATCATCCAGGACAGATACAATCACCAATTCTGTGGAGTGAGCAGGACGAATGCCTGCCTGATAGATATTCAAAAACTTAGAATCTTCCATAAAAGAACTGAGGCAGAATGCCACATGAGTTTCCAGCAATTTTGCCTGAAACTGAAGTAAGGAGATCGGACGATAATTTTCCAATTTGTCGACATCTAAGCCTTGCTTTTTTTGAAGGGGGATGACTACCGCTTCTTTAAAGGCATATGGAACAATACCCTGTGATAGAGAGAGATTGAGTAACTCAAAAAAGGATTGCTTTCTTAATATTTATAGGGCATTCCTCCATAGGAGAACCAGATTTAACCTTAGCAACCAATTCTACATATTTGTCCCAATTTAACATAGGGAGAACATCCAGTGAAAGGAGATTGGAGGGAGCCCCATTATCTTCTGCAACATAACTGTTACAGATAATGGAGGTCTGAATTTTCTTTATTTTTTCAACAAAAACAGAGTTCAAATTATCACAGAGTTCCTGAGTGGCTTTAATAGAGGGTGCCACATGACTAGGGTTGGAAAGTTCTTTCACAATCTTAAAGATTTCCTTAGTACTGTTCTCAGATTCAAGTACTCTAGTGGTGAAAAAAGCTCTCTTTGCATCTAAGATCGCAGTTTTATATTCTTTTAATTTAGCTAAATACATAATTTTAGCCTCGATGGCGTATATTTTCCGCAATTTGCGTTCAGCCTGACGTACTTGAAGTTTAATAGCTCCAAGCTCTTTGGTAAACCATTTGGATGCTTTGTGTTGCCTAAGGCGAGAATGTTTAATCAGAGAAGAAGCATGGAAGTTAAACGCCTTCTTCTGCCATTTAGTGATCTCTCTTTCCCTACTCTCTAAATCTCCATCAAAGAGTGGTTGTTCAAAGGAAAGGGTATCCAAAAGTGCATTTACATCAACCCGATTCCAATTTCTGAACAATGTTTTTGAGGACGATAACTGTTCTGACCGAGCCAGATTGTTTAATTTAAAATGATCTGACCACACGCAGGGAAGACTAGTCAGCTTACATAGAGTGACATTAATAGTCCATAATTGGTCAGGGGTGTGGCCTCCTATATGCGTGGGGATACAAACAAGCTGAGTAAAATTAAGACTCGAAAGCAGCTCAGTGAGTTCCTTGGATGAAGTTCCCTCATCTCTCACATTAGGCCAATAATTCAAATCACCAGCAACCAAAACTTTCCCATAGTCCGTAGACAAGGACGCAATATGGTTAGCTTGGGCTTTAGGGAAATTAGGCATATGCGTAGGGGGTCTATACAGTATCACACTTATGAGGGTACTATTAAGTAAATCCACTTTAATTACCAATGATTCGACAGATGGTAGATTGAGGTAAGGCAGAGTGGAGACACGCAAAGCTTTCTTCACAATCACCGCCACTCCCCCTCCTCTTTTTCCAGGCAATCTGTCGGCATGATAAATCAGATAATCTTCCGGGCGGGCTGCAAGGATCTCAGGAGAAGATTCCTCTGAGAGCCAAGTTTCAGTTAAAAATAGCAAATCAGGGGAATCAGTAGTTAGCATGTGGAAGATTTCAAGTTGGTGCTTAACCATGGAGCGCGTGTTAAGGTACATCACATTAAGATCTTGAAATCGCCGCTTATTTAGGACAGCATTCGCTACCGTTATGGGCGGGCTCATTGGACTCCTGCTTTGTTCCTCCTTAGCTGTAACAAAGATATGGGGTCTAGGATTGGGGTGTGATATTGCCAAGGAATAAAGGGTGGTGTTGAGTGTAGGTGATATACTTGTGTGTGACATAGTTTGAAATGGAAGGGAAGAAGGTGGTGGTATAGGGTATGTTGTGGATGGTAGTGATATTGAACATAAGTGGCTGCTTGAGGAAGTGAAATGAAGGGTGCAAAGCATGCTAGGCATAATAGCTGGACCTGGCTGATGAGCCCATAACTAGGACGAAACCGGTCCTGGGTTAGTTGTATTCCGGTTCAGGGAGGACCTGGCCTGACAGTTTGGGCTGGACTGTTCCTATTGGAGCAGGGTCAAGACTGATTTGCATATAGCTGGGTCCAAACTGAAGTGAAATGGTGTGCAAAATAACAAGTTATTACCAGTTGCTGAGATTAATTCAAGCATTTCATCCATCACTGTTTTGTATACTTATTGTGTCACCCTAAGTGGGATGGGTATGCCCAGACGTGGGTCCAGTGAACACTGTGTCCGGGAAACCAAGCCGTACCCAGATGATGAGCCTATAACTAGTGTGAAACTGGTCCTGGGTTGCCTTAAGCTTCCACCGTCATGTGTACTGTTGGTAATTTAAGTCACTTCCTGGCTCAGATGTTGTTGCAAGCGACGTCCTGCCACACCAGTGGAGTTCGGGGACGTTGTTCTGCAGTTTCCACCAGCCATCGGCCCAGGAACTAGACAGCTATGTTGTGGGGAGCCAGAGGACCCAACTCTGGACCAAGGGTTGAGAAGTCACTACTGAGCTCAAGCCTTACTCCGTGACGCAGGTAATCAAAACCATGCCAGCTGCTTCTCATAAAATATAGTTCTTCATTGAGACAGTATTTGAAGAATCACCTCAGTTCTGCATACTTACAGAGTTCCCGAGAGCTCTGCATCGTTCACATGTCGACAATTAGACACTATATCAAAAAACCTCAATCAGCGGTCAAAATAAAGAAAAAGCTCATAGAGATGACATTATATTTTGAAACTTTGAATTACCAGCATTTGCAGATAGCTAATTTCAAGTACTTCAGAAGTTGGAATTGAAAGCATTTCAACCCTTTAAACATGTCTCAGGCCTTCCATTGCAGCCTGTGTTTACAGTTTTAAGCTGCCAATTTGACCTGGAAAAGTAAACCTTTTGCCAGGCCCAAACTTTCCTTTTTAATGCATATACGTCACCCCATAGGTAAGCCCTGAACAGCCCAGATGGGAGGGTGCAGTGTATTTAAAAAATTGGACATGCTCTACTTGTCCAGGTAGTGAAAAACTCTCCAATTTTAACTACCGCAAGGCCTGCCTCTCCCATAGAATGTCATTGGAATTACCGTATTACATTTATTAAGTTCTAATTTCCAAATGGTAGCAGGTACCCAGTATATGTTTGGTGTCTTTGGAATTGTAAGAAAAATCCTCTCTCATGGAGAAGTGGGATTGGTTATTACAATATTGAAAATGCCACTTTTAGAAAGTTGACATTTTCCTGCCCTAGTCAGTGAGTGCCTGCAGCATGTCCCTGGGTCACGTAACTACGTGTTATGTTATGTTATGTTATGTTATTAGAACTTATATAGCGCACAGCTACCCTAGGGTGTCCCGGCGCTTTCTGTAGTTCTCCCAACACTTGCAACGAAAGAATCAAAACAACCAAGTTTTGAGCGCTTTCCTAAACGAAAGAAGATCCTTTGAATTCCTCAACTCAAACGGAAGCTGATTCCAGGCCCTGGCCGCTCCTGCCACAAAGCTTCTCCCACCCCATCTGGCTTTCCTTATGATGGGAAGGATGATAAGCTTTGCTCCCAAGGAGCGCAATGATCTCGCTGGAACATATCAGCGAAATTGTTGTCTCAGATGTAGAGAGCCTGTATCCTGCAAAGCGCGGAAAACTAAACAAAGAGCTTTGAATAGGATGCGCTTTTTTACAGGTAGCCAGTGAAATTTCCTTATGGCGTCTGAAATAGGGGTAGACCTTGATGTTCCCGTAAGCAGCCTAGCTTCTGAGTTCTGGAGCATCTGGAGTTTATGATGGTTACCTTCCTGCATATTCAAATAAAGACTATTGTAGTAGTCAAGGCGAGACAAACTCAACGCTGTGACCACGGTAAATTTACATTCTGTAGGTAAAAGCGGGAGCACTTTCCTCAGGCTCCTAAGAGTGTAAGAGGAAGAGGAAACTACCGCATTCACCTGGGCTTGCATGGAGAGGCATTCATCCAAAACTACACCCAGATTTTTTACTTTTCTCGAGGGGACTGGAAGAGTACCCATAGTTTCAGGCCACCAACTAGGGGTCCAAATATTGGCATTATTGCCAAAAAGCATCACTTCCGTCTTGCTTGCATTGAGCTTTAAACAATTTTGTGACATCCACTCTCCTACCGCCCTCATACATTCATGTAGTCTTTCCCCTGATGCCCTCTCCTGGCCTGGTAGCATGGAGATTACGATTTGTGTGTCGTCAGCATAAGATGTAAGACAGAAGCCGAACGATTCAATCAAAGGGGCCAGAGGGGATACATAAATGTTAAAAAGGGTAGGACTAAGGGAAGAACCTTGTGGAACCCCACTAGGAAGTTAGAAGGGGTTCGAGGCGTTGTCACCCAAAGCCACTGACTGTCGTCTATCGGAGAGAAAGGACTCTAAGAGAGACCAGGCTTTCTTCCGTATTCCGCAGGCCGACAACCGGTCCATCAGGACTCCATGATGGACCGTGTCGAAGGCCGCGGAAAGGTCAAGCAGGATCAGTACGGCCTTGCCACCTTGATCCAAACCTCTCCTAATTTCATCCGTTGATTTAAGAAGAGCAGTCTCGGTACTATGCCCCTCTCTAAAACCAAACTGGGTGGGATCCAGGGCATTAGTATCGCGCAGAAAGGCACTCAGTTTACTATTCAAATGTTTTTCCACCAATTTCGCCGGTAGGGGAAGACGCGAGATGGGACGAAAGTTGTTCGGATCATTCATATCCAAGTTGGGTTTCTTCAGCAAAGGAAGTACCGAAGCTGTCTTCCAACGTTTGGGAAACTGGCCAAGAGTAAACATAGCATTGTAAAGGCTCGTCAGTATCAAGGCTATGGGTTCAGGTGCCAATTTTGCCACAGGGCAAGGGTCATAAGGTGACCCAGATTTAGCAGTAACCAGAGAGTTGAGGGTCTCAGAGTATACTATAGGAGGAAAAATATCCAAGGTGAATTTTAGCTCCGGACAGGCCGTCGAGCCTGAGTTAGTATTAACCGGGTTTTTTAAGGTCTCAAAAATTTTAGCCACTTTATTCTGGAAGAAAATGGCAATTTCCTCACAGAAACCTCTCGTCGGCATTAGAATCACGGACGATGGGTGCGCCAGTCTAGTTACTATATTGTAAAGTTCCTCAGTGGAATTACTCGCAAGTTTAATCTGGTGTGCAAAAAACTCTTTCTTAGTTTCCAACAGTAAATGTTTATAGCACTGAATACTTTGTTTATAAGTGTCTTTAGCAGATGGAAGATAACCCTTCCTCAAAGCCCGTTCCAACTGTTTACAAATTAAATTTTTGACTTCAAATCTGGTGAATACCATGGGGCTGTAGGTTTTAACCTTTTAGGGACAATGATTTTTTTAGGAGCAAGAGTAAGGCAGACCTCCTCCAGCCAAGATGTATATACCGAGGCGGCTTCTTCCACATCTAGAGGGAGGGGTTTCTGTGTAGAGAGTAAAAGATCGCTAAGATCATTTCCTACAACCTTATTCCAGGATCTAGTTTCCTTAGGCTCCCGCCCCGTGGAGGTTCTAGACTGATCTTTTTCACCCCTCACCTCGAACCTGACTGCGTAATGATCGGACCAGGTCAGGGGAAAGATATCAGTGACCGAGAGCTGTGTGGAGTTAGAAAAAATCCCATCCAGCGTGTGCCCAGCCTGATGAGTAGGAGCCTGCACCAGTTGTTTAAACTCCAGACTACCCATAAGGTCAAGCAGTTTGCCAGTGTCTCTGTCCCCAACCATTTCTAGATGAAAATTAAAATCACCTAGAAAGGTAAATGACTCCCTGGACAAACCGTCCTCAAGCAAAGCTCCCACCTCTGTTAAAAAAGGGCTCCTAAGACCCGGAGGTCTGTAGATTAAAACACCCCTAAAAATGTGGACATGATGGAGGGTGAAGGCAAAGGACAGGGCTTCAAAGCAGGAATAAACGGTTGTATCAAAAGTGGCTTTGATGGAACTATCATAGAGCACAGCCAGTCCTCCCCCTTTCTTAGAGGGTCTATTTACAGTGTAGCAGGAAAAACCAGGAGGCGTGGCCTTCACTAAATCAGGTCCCGACGCCTCGTCCAGCCACGTTTCCGTGATAAAAGCTATTTTTATATTATTTTCCTCAATTAGTGTTGCACACTCAACACTGTGTTTGACCAAAGAGCGGGCATTGACTAATAGACACTGAAATATAGCCGTAGTCTTGCCATTAGATAGATTGGAGCCCAAATCTCGGGCTTCTTCAAGCGTTTTGCCTGAGCCCAGCTCTGGCAGAGTTGTGAAACAAGCCGGGCACCACCGAGGTGTGAGCCCCAAACCGGAACCAGGTGAAAAACCAACACAGTCCGGTTGCCTGGTAGCCTTGTTAAGAATTCGTAGTTGTCTACTAGAGTAGCTGAGGGTAGTTGCATCACCAAGGGAAAATTGGCCAGGAATTTTGGCGCATGGCGCGGCCGGTGCGCGGGCGGGCGCAGACGGGCGTGCGCGCACACGCCATGCGTGATTAAGTAGTAATGAGCCCTGAAGCGCTAGAGCGCGTATCACCTCCCCACCCAAGATGGCGGCCCCTGCCGATCGTCACCAACTCGGCAGGTACTGTGCAAAAGTCAGGAAGTGCTGAGAACCAGGTAAGGGGGTATTACCACATTCAGAGCAAGCACTATGTCCCAAATAGCAGCAAGACAATCAAATAAATACGTTTTTAAAAGTTCTAAAAGCAATAGCAGTAAAGCGGTTAAAAACTATAAGCAAGAGAAAATAATACCACAATGCAAAGCGAAAGCCAGCGCTTCTCCCGGCTCAAGCCTCAGGAGATTCCAGCGCTGCGCGCACGCGCCATGCATGATCATAGTAATGAGCCCTGAAGCGCTAGGGCGCGTATCACCTCCCCACCCAAGATGGCGGCCCCTGCCGATCGTCACCAACTCGGCAGGTACTGTGCAAAAGTCAGGAAGTGCTGAGAACCAGGTAAGGGGGCATTACCACATTCAGAGCAAGCACTATGTCCCAAATAGTAGCAAGACAATCAAATAAATACGTTTTTAAAAGTTCTAAAAGCAATAGCAGTAAAGCGGTTAAAATATATAAGCAAGAGAAAATAATACCGCAATGCAAAGTGAAAGCCAGCACTTCTCCCGGCTTAAGCCTCAGGAGATTCCAGCGCTGCGCGCACGCGCCATGCATGATTAAGTAGTAATGAGCCCTGAAGCGCTAGAGCGCGTATCACCTCCCCACCCAAGATGGCGGCCCCTGCCGATCGTCACCAACTCGGCAGGTACTGTGCAAAAGTCAGGAAGTGCTGAGATCCAGGTAAGGGGGTATTACCACATTCAGAGCAAGCACTATGTCCCAAATAGCAGCAAGACAATCAAATAAATAAGTTTTTAAAAGTTCTAAAAGCAATAGCAGTAAAGCGGTTAAAATATATAAGCAAGAGAAAATAATACCGCAATGCAAAGCGAAAGCCAGCGCTTCTCCCGGCCTCAGGAGATTCCAGCGCCACCGCAACGTGTAGCTGACAGTTGGGCTCCTAGACAGCCACACACAATTGAGGGATTAGGTGTGCCTGGATGGTCCATCACTGGCCTTATGGGAGGGAGGAACTGGGCATGGTCCAACTTACACTTGAATAGGTTGTGTCTTGCCACCACACAAAGGATGCACACCCCTTGTAGTTAGTCTGGAGCCAGGGAGGGGAAGCAGGAAACTTGGACACCCCAAAGGGGAACCTCTCGAAGATTCTCTTACTTTAAAGGAGGTACCAGGTATCAATTTTGAACCTCAGATGCTAACTCTTCAGTACACTTCTGGATCTGTGGACACTGTGCCAGGAAGAAGTCCTGCTGTGCAGTGGAAAGGACTGCCGCTCTGCTGGACTACTGCCTTGTTGGACTTCTGCCTTGCTGGATTGCTGCCCTGCAGCACTGCTGCCTTGCTGGCCTACCTGCCTGAGTCAGAAGGATTTGGACCTGCACCTGAAACCAGGACCCCCAGAATTACCCCAAGAGCTAGTCTGCAGGCCTTCTGCTCAGAGCCACATAGATATAACAGGCTCCCAACCACCTAATCCAGTACCCAGATACAGCTAGAGCAGCTCCTGACCACCAAGTGGTGCCTCTCAGGTCCTGGACCATTGTCGTGGCTTGAGTGGAGCTAAATTGAAGTGTTTGAGCTCTTCACAACTGCAAACAGACCCATTGGCTCCAAAAACTTGTCGCTAGCACTGCCTGCCAACAGGAAGTTCCGTCAACCCAACCCTTCATGCTACAGCATCGACTGCTCATGGGGAGCGCCACCACGAAGCTCTGGCCCAACCATTCATGATGACTACAGGATCTTTACACCTTAACAACACCGGGCAAGCTATTTGCACTGCATTGATGACCGTTCATGACGCTTCCCTGCTCTTCTGACCCCTCCACCATGGATGGGACTCTTTGTGCCGGACTGAGAAGGTACATTTTCAGTGGGACTAACCTGGTCCCTGTATCCATCCCGCGCTTCAACGTTATCAGCCTGAACTTGTGACCTTCTCTTAGTCTCATGACCAGATAGCCGTTTTGAGCTTTTTGGCACTATTTTCACCTAAATCTTTAAAACTGAAAATCTCCGGTTCTATTGTTTTGATTTGTGTTGGTTTGGTCTTGTTTTATTTATGAAACTCTCCTGTAATTTTATGATGGGTGTGGGACCCTTTTTGCGTTGTGTTTTCATTTCATTACTGTTTGAACTGATGCATAAATCTTTTGCATATTGCCTCTAAATTAAGCCTGACTGGTCTGTGATTTGAGAAAGGTTGTAAATGGTTGTATAGCTCAAGGGTTTGAGTGTAGGATAGGGCTTTTAAATGTAGCTGATGGTGAAGGGTACATCAAGCACTGCCGTACAGTTCCTGCTAATTAAGTAGAACTCGGTATCTGGACAACATAAGCATCAGAATATGGGGACTGAGTCCACTCATATCATCAGAGAATATTGACCCAATTCCTAGCTAGCACACCGTGCGCCATCTGGACACCTCACTTTACAGGGTACTGGATGGTGTCTTGCAACCTCAAAACATGACCACTCTAATTCTCCCAAGGAAATCGTTGAAACAGATCTACACTTTTGTTATTCCTTAGAAATACCCAAAAGGAGACACAAGAAATACATGAATTGGCATTTCGAAATGTATTAAAGCAATTGTATTCTTTTGGAGAAAACATGAGCTCTAAATTGGCAGGAGGAAACAAAACATTGTAAAACTAATACTCCTACCTAATACTACCTATACGATAAAGAACATAGTGAGAGTACTGTCTGTCAGATCGCTTGGGACAACCCAGCACCCTATACCTGTTTAAGATGTATCAATAAGCCAGTCTGGTGTAGAACAGGCTGCTGTCATTTACAGGATCGAGATTGGAGTCAGCAGGACTGCATCTCAGTAACAGATGAACGTTCCAAAATATTCCATAGAAGTGCACCTCTGAGTAACCTAGCTCAGGGGCATTTTATATAATCAAAGCACAGTTCCAGTCACACTGTGTCAGAGGTGCAATGCTGATGTGAATGTTTGTCTTTCCGATTCATAGCTGTCTCCAACCGAACAACAAAATGCAAGGGCAGCGTGCTCAGTCTTCTTTAGCTTTAGACAGAGTGTACAAGTGTCATGATACAATGCTTACACAGAAATGTGCTGCAAGCAGAACATTTTCAAGTACATTATCATTTACGTGCAAAGCATGGAAAACGTTACCATCTACAAAGATGTCAAGTTTAAACGTGTCTTACAAAATGGAGGCATTTTTGTGTGGGCCCTGTTGAACTCCACAACAGCATTGTACAACATAGGTGATTTATGCGTAGGTTGGCCTAAATGTTAAGTGGTAGTGTAGATGTGTAGAATTGGTGTGGAGTGATGGCGGTGGTATTGGGTGTAGATGATGGCACATGTGTATGAGGTAGTGTGGGTGCCGCCAGTAGATGTGGGTGTAGACATGAGGTGGTGTTTTAAGGTGCAGTAAGTGCATTATCAGTTGTATGGTTCAAGGCTGATCAGAAGAACTTTGGTGGATGTTAGAAATGAGGCTTCTGATTGGCTAGGATATGCACTTAAGCCAGGCAGAATACACCCCTCTAGTCAGGGCAAGTAATTTACACACCAAAGATAACCTGTGCTCACCATTTGGTAGCTTGGCGGAGAGCAGGCAGGCTTATCATCAGAGGCAATATGTAACGCCTTTGCACCACACACTCACACCAGTAACACAATGAACACATCAAAAAACAGACTCCACACAGGATTATATAACAAATAAATAGTGTATATTGTACATAAAACATAGACCAAAATTACATAAACCATAAATATTGTGAATACTATGCAAATCCTGAGATGATGCTCAGTATCCTGACAGGGCAAGAATCAAAATGACATATATTAGTACATCTGGGCATGAAATCCAACAGTTCGGTTAGAGATATAACACATAATCACCAAGTATTACCAGTGGTACAGAAATGACAAACTATCACTATAAACACATCAGCGCCATTAGGCCCATGTAAGCAAATGAACCTCTGAGCCCCTATTAGCGGGGTTACGGTAACCCTTAGGAGCCCTGGCGAGAAAAATGACTTGCTGGTATGAACATAGGCCACAGGGGCACCTGCGCGCCTGCTATAAGGGATATGGTAATTTTTGCAGAACAGGCACAGTGACTGGTATCTGCATTTGAATGTTCCCATGGTTGTAATGAGACCAGAATACACCCCCACCCCCCACTGTCAGCAATGGAGGTAAGGACACTTTGGAACTTTGGGACTGCACCGTTCCGGTAGTGAAGTTTATGGCAAGCGGGTTACTGCAGTGAGGAGCGCAGTGAGTTCCTTTGGGGCCGCTTGGGGATGAAGTATAGCAAGCTCCCGCTGTGGGGAATTGTTGTATACTGGTTTTGTAAATGTAATGCTATTTTACCACCAGTGGAATGTTGCTGTGATGATGCTGTTTGCAATGTTGGGAATCTGTTAGAGCAGTCACAGTTGAGTGGGCTGAGCAGCATGCTAGCTGCTCCTAGTGGGGTTTTCTGTGATTCTGTACTTCTCATCCATGGATCCTGTAACCTTCCTCAATAAACCTTCATGAAACTCATCACGCCTACCTGAACTAAATCACCACAAATTTATGGCGATGATTTGGCGCAAAGAACCTGCTTGTGTTCCTGTCAAGATCTTCATTTTCAAACATGAAGTATCCCCTGATTTTGAAGGACCTGATGATCCTGGCAAGCCTCAGTCAAGGTGAAAGAATTTCTGTGTAACTAACTTGCGTATTTTGTGTTAATTGGCACTCCGAACCCCACCAGTGACCTTGCCATCGGATGCCCACAACTCAAGCGTGCCAATTTCACATTAAGGAGCCTGCTGTCATCCTGCTGTCTAGGAAGTCTGGTGCCTTCGGACAGTCTCACCACTATCAAGAGGTTCCCAGTTGTGCAACAGGTTTGGCTCATCCTGCTGTGTTCCCGTTTTGATGTGTGTGTACCACCTGTGCTGCCAGTGAATGTGGGTGACAGCAGCTTCTGTGTTCTTCCTTTGAGGATTAAGCAGCTACTTCTACGTTATGGCAAGTCAGTCCTCTTTTAGAAACCCTGACTGTGGCATTACTGGACATATAGCCGCAAGTATTGTTGCTAAATTGCCACGAGGATTGGTGTCTTTGTGCCAGCTTTCGGCATGAATTCTAAGGTACTGTGTGTTTAATTTTAACATTTTCAATCTTCCTTCGGTACCTTTTCCTTGCACTGCCATAGGCAGTTCAACTGTAAAGTTGTCATTTAAAACAAACTGTGCGCGAGCGCTCTCACCTGCCTTGATCGTCTCCTGGAGGAGCTCGGTGGCCTTTCTGACGTCCTTAGAAGCTTGGTTGCTCCAACGCTGCTCACTTACTTGTGTCCAGCACTAATGTGCCGAGAGCCACTAGGTGCAGCGTACGCTGCGTGCCGCCATTTTAGAAGTGGCGTTCATGCAAATCTCCTGGATCCGCTTCATCCTAAATTAGTTCTCTTTGGATCCAGTTACTCCAGTCTGTCATTATCCTTGTGACAGGCACACTTTTGACAATTTAGTTATACTAAGTTTATGGTGCATGTTTCATTGCTTTCTTATATGATTGTGGTTAAACATACGTTTTTGTATGTACATGCTCATTGGCTCTTTTCTTGACAGTTTCTCACTGTTATCAGATTTTTCACAGGGGCTCATCATAGCTGGCTATATAGTTCATTTTGATTGCATGTGTGTTACTATTACGGCTGCTAGCAATGCTTATTTGTGGGTGTTTGCATCTTCTTCGCAAAGTCCTCAAACTGCTCTCAGTGTCAACTCCAGATTACGTTGCCTGAACATGGTTTATCGTTGCATGGTTCTCGTCCCATGGTCACATGCATTGGGCACATCTTTACTTTTGCAATGGGTGTGTTACCTTAGTCTCACTCCTTTTTCTATTGGTTTCCCGACGTCATGTTGTCATGTTTTCTCATCATTAAATTGTTAAATTTTGCAACGTAATGTTATGTTCTGATTATTTCACTTTGTTGTATTTTTTCTCATTTGTCCTCTGACTCTTATGTTTTCAGCTTTTCTTTTTTTATTTATTTTCCTTTTGTCATCTTCAGTTTCTGGTATTTTACCTTATTCTCAGTTTTCGGTCTGTTTTATATTCCTCTTTTTTTTGCCTCATCTTGTCCATGTCTGGGTTCACCTCAGTGTTGTTTCTATTCTATTTCTTGCATCCTCTCTTGCTTGCCTGGCCAGCTGGTGTGCTTGGGAGTTTGTCATTGGTGTCTTAGCGTTATTGCTTTTTCTTTGTGGAAGGGAGCATGGGTTATTCCTGTCTGTTTCTCCATCTCTCTTGTTCTCTCTTCTTTGCATTTTTCATATTCTCTCTTGTTGTCTCTTCGCTTCATTCTTCTCGTTGCTTTTGTATAATTATTTGGCTTTCTCTATCTCAGGTTCTCCTCTTTCGTTTTCTATCTATTTTGTTTTTCTGTATAAGAAAGGGGGATATGTTGTATCCTGCTTTTGTAAATGTAATGCTATTTTACCACCAGTGGAATGTTGCTGTGATGATGCTGTTCAGAATGTTGGGAATCTGTTAGAGCAGTCACAGTTGAGTGGGCTGAGCAGCATGCTGGCTGCTCCTGGTGGGATTTTCTGTGATTCTGTACTTCTCATCCATGTATCCTGTAACCTTCCTCAATAAACCTTCATGAAACTCATCACGACTACCTTGACTAAATGATGACAAGGTGGGAGGGTAGAAGGTTTTCATGCAGTTCCTCGGTCCCAGGCAGTTGGCAAAAGTGCTCTCACAGCACAGGGAGCACTATATTTAAAAGCAGAGATATAAACCTTGGCGTGGTGAGGTCTTTTGTGTTCCTGAGACCTCAAGAAGAACAGCAGGGAAGCCAATGAGCCCTTGGAGATCACTTGAGGGCACAAGAGCAGAGTTAGGTAGCAGCAAGCAGCAAGCAGCAGGGCAACAAGCAGGAAAGCAGTCCAGTTGACTCCTTTAACCCTTTCGCTGCGGCGGGAATTCCGCCGCAGCGCTGGGGGGGGTTTGGGCTCAGCGCGGTGGCGCGGTGCTCATGACGGAACCACTCCGTCATGAGCCACGGTTGAGCTGTGCTCATGACGGAGTGGTTCCGTCATGACTCCGCCCACTGCGCTAATCGCCCGCACAGGCGGGGAATTAGCGCCGCGTGGGCGGCGCGGCCGCCAACGGCCGCAGCATGACGGAACAACTCCGTCATGAGCACACAGCGACCGTGGCTCATGACGGAGTGGTTCCGTCATGAGCACGGGAGGGGTTAAACAGCACAGCAGTCCTTTTGGCAACATGCTGATGTAGAGCCAGCAGCGGCTAGTTACAAGCCCCACACAGTTTATAAAATCATGGGGTCAGAGCCCCTGTACTTATACTCAAAATTGTCTTTGAAACCTTAGAAGTGCCCAACTCTCCCTTCCAACCCCGGCTGCAGACATCAGTGGGGGGTAAATCAGCCCTTTCTGTTAGGGCAGGACACAGCCTATATAAATGAAAAGTGTGAACGCTCCTCTCTCTCCCAGCCCAGGAAGACCACCAGCATGCAGATGAATGCAGATGTAACCCTGTCACACCCAACCCTTCCTATGTGATGGCTGTCTGGAAAATATTCTCAAAGTGTAGCTGTCACCCAGGCCTAGATGTGTATTGGAGACAGGCTGAAAAGCACAAGAGTTATAAGCACAGAGAAATGCTCACTTCCTAAAAGTGGCATTTCTAAAATAGTAATGTAAAATCCAACTACACCAGTAAGCAGGACTTATCACTACCATTCTAAACATACCAAACATGGCAACGGTACCCCTTTCAGATCAGGGATTACTACTTTAAGTATATATAACGGAATTCACAATGTTAGCCTATGAGAGGAGAAGGCCACCTAGAAGTGAGAAACAAATTAGGCTGTTTGTCCCTACCAGGACATGCCACACAATAAAGACATATTTCCTACCTTTCGCTTACACAGCACTCTGCCCATAGGGCTACCTAGTGCCTACCTTAGGGTGACATAAATGTAATAAAAGGGGAGTTTAAGTATTTTTAAATACCATGTCAATGTAGCAGTAAACTGGCAATGCAGGCCCTGCAGTGGCAGTCCTGAGACAGGTTTGAAAGGCTACCTCAGTGGGTGACCCACAAGCATTGCTGCAGGCCCACTAGTAGCATTTAACTTACCTGCCCTGGGTATATGGAAAACAAATGTGCAAGGGACTTATAAAGTAAATTAAATATGCTAAACAGGTATAAACCAACAAGATAATGTTTTAAAGAAGAGAGCACTAGCACATTAGCAATGATTAGCAGTGGTAAAGAGCCCTGAGTCCTAAAGCCAACAAAAAGAAGTTCAAACAAATAGGAGGAAGAAGGCAAAAAGTTTGGGAATAAAACACCAAAAAGGGCCTGGTCCAACAGTGGGTGTTTCTTGTGATATAGGTGGTATAGGATGTAGTGAAGTGTTGGATATAGCTGTTGTGGGTAGATTGTAAGTGTACATTATTGGTACATATTCTCGGGGCGGTAGGGTTGCAGGGTGGATCTGTAAAGTTTGATATGTTGCTGTAAGTGATTGTTTAATTGGGGCAGGCCGTAGGCGGTGGTGCATGGCTGTAGTTGTAAGTCTACTTAGCTTGCAGATGGTGTTTGTATGTCTAAGTGGTAATTTCCTGACTAAAAATATTTAATTGAGGATGAGTGTTCAAGGGTAATTGGTAGATTGCACGTACTGACTATCGTCATTAGCAGTTGCAGGAGTACTTGTTGTTTTTCTCAGAGGTTGGCCCTGGAATGCTAAAGGTTGCAATGACTACATTTTTACAAGTAACTTGCTATTTGAATTTTGACTTCTGGGTTTCACGTTGGTAGTCAAATTTGTAGATGTAATTCAATCACACATTTAATTTATGTGACTTTTAATATGCTTAGCTGATACGTGTTTCACTCTCACCCTGGTTTGCTTGAGAGCTTTGCCTCACCTATATATCCAATTCAGCAGCATCAAATATGGAAAAGAAAACAATTTGTACTAAATCAAATTTACAATAGGTATGGACGTATCTACTGTACATTTTCGTCACTACCCACACCGAAGTACTGTACTCATGTGTGTGACTTCACCCTATGGACTGTGGCAAATCTGGTGGGGTATATTATACTTTATGCACCCTGTCCAATATGCCACGGACTCATGTGGCCACACAATTGAAACATCACTTGTGTTGTAAAGGCTTTAGTAAAATCCAAATGTTCATATTATTACCATTGCATACTATATAGATCTATAACACTCTAGATAAAGGACAAGGGGGGATATTTACAAGAGGATATTGCCACCAGAATGTCACTTTTAGTGATCTTCTGGTAGCGATGTCCCCTTCTCCTTATTTACAAAGCGGTGTTAAGCCACTTAACGTGGCTTAATGCCACCTTGTAAATAAGGTCCCTTTTCACGCTTCCTTTAGCATGACAGGGGAGTGCAATTGGTGTTGCAGTGGGCATTCCGCCGCAACGCCCATCGATTTTTTTATGCTGCGCCATATTTACAAGGCTGGGGCAGCGCCAGAAACTAAGACCATGGAATACCTGGTCTTAGACTGGCGATACGAGGATACATTATGAATTTCTGCAGCAGACATAGAAAGAGCAAATTGCTTTTCAAGTTTGTTTAAGTGCAGGAAGGTCTCCCTTCCTGCACAAAAACAATCGTCTCTGCAGCGCAGGCACCCTTGCAACATGGCTAGAATGGCGGGGCCGGCATTGGCCACGGCAAAAGTATGTCGGTCGAGCCGGCCCCCTCCAGAACAAGAGGCGGGCCTGTCGCGCACATTAGTGATGCGACAGGTGCGCCTCCTTCCTGTAGGTCCCGGCCCGGCGGCGTGACCCGGAAGTGATTGGAATCACTTCCGGGTCACACCAAGAGGTATAAAGGGCTGGGGAGCACAGGAGTCTGTCTCTTCGCTCCTTGCTCCCCAGCCTGCCCCCAAGCCTCGCTAGGAGGCTGTAATATTGTTTTGTGTTTTTCTTTCAGGTGCCGCTGCAGAACCGGGATTTGCGGAGAAGCACCAAGGGATTTTTTCCACGTCGTTTCTGGCCACTGCTGTCGGGGGAAGAGAGCAGGACGTCGTCTGCTGCGGGAGTGTCGTGTCCAGGGCCATCCACGGACAGTGTCGCGTCCAGGGCCATCCACGAGCAAGAGTCGCGGTCGCTGCGGGGGTTTTGTGCCGGTCAGAGCGGAGGAGCAGGAGCTCCGTTTCAGGTACCCGGTTGGGGTCGCGCAGGTACCGTTAGTAGCGCGCACCCCTCCAGTTTGAGAAGCAATTGTAAAGTAATTGGTGAATTTTGGGACTGCTTTAAGGCGCGTGTGTCCCGTAATTCAATTTTGAGGCACAATTAGTTTTGCTCACCGAGCGTCGGCAGTTACGTAGCGCGCGCGGTGAAAAGATAGCAGCGGGCCTTTTCCCTGCATATCATATCAAAGCAAGTGTGAGTGTAGGCTGTGCGGGTCGGCGCCAGCACCCAAGTGGGGAGCGCTAACAATAAAGAGCATTCTTTGGCAATAATTTGTGATATAAATCAGTCGGGAGGTTGTTACATTGAAGTTCCAAGGTCCCAGAGGCAATCCTTTCTTTTGACACGGTGCAAGGGAATCCTCGAGTCGGGCAATAGTATTTTAATAGGAATTTAACGACAGCCAGGCATAAAATAGGGTCCTGTCTCCCTCCATTGTTAATGCCACATGTAATCTAGTCACCGCGCGTCGGTAATCGCTGATGCAGGTCTTTTGAGGGTGTTTTAACTGCATTTGTGTCCATTTTTAGCACTGCTAGTTTGGCACTACTATGTTGTGACGGTGTGGTTTCTTTCTTTGAGGGCATCTCATTACAAACTAAAGGGACGCTGAAATTGGTGGCATAGGCAGTGCATTTAAATGTTTAGCGTTGCAATTTGAAGCTCTGTGCCCCTTACTATCACAGTGTGTGCTAGTGACTGTTGCTTTGGATCTACGCTGTCTCCTAATTTAAGTACAGACCTGTTGCAATATTATCTCAAGGTTGTGTGCTAAACTCACGTCTCTCCCATAGTCCAAGGGTGTGGGGTCAGTTTTAGGGTTAGAGTACCTTAGTGAGTGTGTGAGTAATGGCGGGAAAAGTGAAGAGGGGAGACCAGCGCTCTCGTATGGAGAAGCTGATGGAGGAAATGATGAAAAAGGTGGACGAGCTAGGACATGGCCTTGCTAACCTTAGGGAGAAAGTGGAGGGGCAAGAGGGGCCAGAAGAGAGGGCTAGGCGCACCAGTGTGCCTCCCAAGGCAGCTTTTCCCCCAATCCCAAGAAGGGTTAGAGCAAAGAAACGGGTGGGGAAAGAGCCTGCTGCACCCATCCCCACGTTCCTCAGGTGCCACTTGTGCCACAGGGTGAGGTCCCTCATGGCCCGGCACCCACCCCGGTCCCAGTACCAGAGGCTCCCATGGCACCGGTCCCAGTACCATCTCTACCTGTTCCACCCGTCCTGTTGCCAATACTTGCGCCTCCAGTGGTGCCGCATAACCCAACACCACTGCCAGCTCTCCCTGTGACTCCAGTGCCCCAACCCACCCCCACAGGTGTGCCTTCCACTGGCACAGGGGTCCCGGTCCCTGTTGCCCAGCCTACGGGGGAGACACCACCGGGGGGGAATCCCACAAGACATAGTGTCACATTTGTCGGCAATCATGCCATGGTTGGGGAAGGCAGGCATCCTCGCTCCAACTGTGGGGGCTAAGGATTTGGGTACTGATGCTTTGGCAGAGTCGAAGCGAATTGTGTCTCAGTTTAATGTAGGGCCTGTGGAAAAAACTGTTGAAGGGCCAGCTGCACCATTACCTATCATTTCAGGGGGTAGTACCAGCACACTGGAGAACAAGGGATTGTCAGTTCCCAGTGCGGCAGCAGGGAAACAGCAGGAGGCACCTGGGACCGCTGCAGCAGGTAAGCTGCCAACATTGCCAATGTTGGACGTCGGTGAGTCCCGCTCTGAGCGTGAATTTTTATGCAGACATGTTTCTCTGGAGTTGAAGAATAGAATTTGGGCTGGTGAATATATCAATATGTTTTCATTGCTGAGTTGTGAAAGAGAAAGGGAGGAAGCAAGAAAAAACAAGGACTATATGCTTCCCAGGGAATGGGCTAGTCAGATGTTGAAATACACGGTGGAAGAGAATTTACTCAACTGGATCAGAGCCTTTTCCATATTTATGGCAGTAACGGCTGAGCGTTTCCCAAATTTGCAGGCGCAGATGGCTTGCTACCAAAACAGGATAGTTCTGGCCCATGATAAATTCGCAGGGAGGGAGGTTAGAATATGATAAGAATTTCAGAGTGGCTAAGGCATACGACCCATCGCTGTCATGGGACCAAATCGACACAATAGCATGGTTGGGTCTTTTTGGGGGTGAGGGACATAGTAACACAAAGAGCCAGTCCCCTTAGTCCTCTCAGCCTTTTCATTCCTTTCGGTCACAGGGTAACATAAGTTACACCAATAATTCAAACGGCACTGGGGGGAGGAAGGGGACGTGCTGCTATTTTAACAGACGGACTTGCGCCAGACCGCAGGGTCAGTGCAGGTTCAAACATGCATGTTCCATTTGTGCCAACCCATCCCACCCCGAATCCAAATGCCTCAAAAAATCAAAAGCTAAGGGTAGGAAAAAGCAGGAGTGAATCGGTGACCCCGCTCAAAGCTCGGTCTCCCATTGATTTAACGGCATTGACACCATGGATCAACAAGTATCCCTGCCACCTTACTGCAAGAACTCTGGTGGAGGGTTTCATGGACGCTTTTAGGATACTAGCTCTAAATTATGTGGGATCACCAGAGTGCCAGAACCAACTCTCTGCACGGGCCAATCCAGGTATAGTTTCCACAAAAATTGCCAAGGAACTGCGCCTGGGTAGAGTAGCGGGCCCATTTGAGTCTGTACCTGTTGAGAATTCTGTCTGCTCCCCGTTGGGTGTAGTGCCCAAAAAGGTAGAGGGAGAATTCAGACTCATACACAACCTGTCAGCCCCCAAGGGAAATTAACTGAATGATGCAATTGATGATGAGTTTTGCAGTGTAAAATACGCTTCTTTTAACCAAGCGGTGTAGATGCACAGGGGTTTGGGCCCTGGAGCGTTGATGGCGAGATCAGACATAGAATCAGCTTTTCGGTTACTCCCAGTACATCCGGACGATTACCATCTGCTTGGTTTTAAATTTCAGGGAAGTTTTTATATGGACATGTGTATGCCAATGGGCTGCTCTGTGTCATGCGCATATTTTGAAAGATTCAGTTCATTCTTGGAATGGGTTTTCAGACAGAAGACAGGGCATCAGCGGGTCATGCATTACCTAGATGACTTTCTTATCTTGGGGGCACAGGGCTTCCTGGAGTGTGGGTGGACGCTGCAGGAGTTTTGCTCGCTCATGCAGGCTTTTGGGGTTCCTTTGGCCCCGGGGAAGACAGTTGGGCCAGCATCAACGATAGAGTTCTTGGGCATCGAGTTAGATTCCATTCAGAGGTGCTTTAGGTTGCCCAGGGACAAAGTCACCAAGTTCAGAGCTGCTTTACAGCTATGTTTGAGCAAAGAGAAGGTCACACTCCACCAGCTGCAGCAGACAGTAGGGCAACTAAATTTTGCTTTCAGGGTTATTCTGATGGCAAGACCTTTCTCCCGATCCATCTCACAGGCCATGGCTGGGCTCAGGGAGAAACATCACCACACAAGGCTGTCAGCTGAGGTTCGGCAGGGCATGCGAATTTGGAAGGCATTCCGGCAGGACTTCAATGGCAGAGTAGTGTGGCCCGGTCCACCCACTGCCTCCGCGGAGTTGGGTTTTATTACTGACGCCACGGGCAGTGAGGGATTTGGTGCCATACTTGGTACCGAGTGGGTGGCACAACGGTGGCCTGCATGGTGGGTGGAGATCGGCTTGACGGGTAACATCGGTTTCCTGGAAGCTCTTCCCCATCTGGGTGGCATTGACTGTATGGCCAGAACAACTGTGTAATCAGTCAGTGGTTTTCTGGTCAGACAACATGACCGTCGTCGAATGCATCAACCAGCAAGCAGCCCAGTGTAAGATGATTCTCCGCCTTTTGAAGGAGATTGTTCTCAGATGCATGAAGCTGAATATACAATTTAGAGCTAAACACGTGCCTGGTGTCCTTAATCATGCTGCTGATGTACTTTCTCGCTTTAAGATGCAGGTTTTCAGGGGGGACCTCCCAGCAGAGGCAGTCCACGCCACCCCATTCCCAGAACGACTCTGGCAGATTGGTGCCCCCACCTACCGGACCTCGTGGCAGCTAGCCTAGCACCCAGGACCAGGAAAGCATACTAAGGGGCGTTCTGGCAATATTGTTCATTCTTGGGAATGGGGTGGGCTGCGAGATGGCACGACACGGGGGCACTCCTTCAGTACCTGGGCTTTTTACAAGGCGATGGGCGTTCCGCTGCAGCAGCTAAGCGGCATGTGGTGGTGTTGGAAAACGAGGCACCATCTGTGAGGCCTGCAAAAATAACATGACTACATTTGTCCTTCACTGGGAACCAAACACTCAATTGTAGCGCCTGACTCTCAGAGGGTAGCGTTGCAGAGCAGTCTGAGGCTTACTCAAGGGAGGTGGTGTGGGCTAGTAATCGCCATTTGCAGGTGCACAAAAATAACACTCAATAATTGATTGTCCAGTCTGTACTTTGCTTTATAAAAGTAAGAGTACATTTATTAAACGCACACACACTACTCAATACTATGCACCAATTTACAAATATACATACGCTGTTGGAATTACTTTGTGACATTGCATAACATCTCCACCCCTCCCGCAAAGGAGGGGTGGGGTCTAGTACCACCACTCCCATGTATGCACATCAACTTGCTCCCAATGCAGATAGTTGAACATAACCTGGAGCGAGGGCCCTGCGCACTGGCACCATCCCAGTGGCGACCCACCCCATTACCTCAACAAGCATTAAAAAGGGGTAAACCTGCCTTGGTGACACATGACCCTGACTGAGCATCTCCTACTGACCATAACGTATGCACCTCTATATCTTAAGGGCTAGCAGTCTGGGGACTTCACCTAAGCGCAGCAGCAAGAATCCATGTTTACGCACACTTTAGAATGACAGTACTCATCACCTTGGTTGATCATTTGAATGCATTGCAATTACAGCTCCTAAAGGCATCACAGATGAAATCACAGGATTGCGCATATACAGCCAGACACCCTAGCAGGACAGTCTGGCAACACAGCCCCACTTGGCTTATGATGACATCTCCTTACACATGTGACTTACAGTCCCTTCAAAAGAAGTACTCCTGGCAACTACATTTCTCCTGCAGTGCGCCTCTTCACTTTAAAAGGAATCACAGGTAAAAGCATGGGATTACATAAATACAGCCAGACCCCCTAGCAGGAAGGTCCAGCAACATAACTCCATTTAGCTTAACATCACCTTACACAGGTACTTCACTTGACACATGTGACTTTCAGTCCACCTAAAAAGAAATAACCAATAATAAATGCATTTCGGTGCAATTACACCACTTCACCTCCAGGGGATGCCCTTCTCCAGACATCCCCAACTCAGTCCTTCACTCCATGATGCACTTCATAGTACACCCTCAGCTGTAGAACATAAGTTCCAGCCTAGAAGGTGTTTAAGGCTGGCTGAGCCCTTGAGGGGTTATTCTTTCAGATGCCCCGTGAAACTTATGGGTGGACTGTTCTTCTTTATGCTGGGGGAGGCTGCGGTGCTTCTGCAGCCCCCTTGCACCCCTTTTCACACATGAGGGTGAAACCCTCCTCTGGGGGCCACCAGGCACCAAAATGGCAGATTTCCAAATGCCTGGCGAGGCATTATGGGGCGCTTCATGCTCCTCTCTACCAGCCCCAGCCACTGGGAACACTTTCCTCCGCCCTCGGGGTCTGTGATTCAGCAGGGTGCTGTCTTCACTGGCTCCCTGCGCCAGCCTTTCGCCTGGCTCTCCTCCATGGCCTCTCTTCTCCCTGCGCAGAGGCCACTGCTCCTGCGCACTGGTCCTGGGCTCTTCTTCTGGTGCTGTTAGGGTCCTGGGGGCAGTCAGGGGGTCTCTCCTTCCAACTGCCCATTGCGCCAGGCTCCAGCACCTTCAGCCTCAGCAGACCACACCCCAGAGAGAGCTTCTCTTCCTGTGCAAGCACTTTTTAAAAATTGAGTAGGGGGCTGGCAGGAAGTCTCTGTTGGCCCTATCAAACAGCGATACATCACGTCCCTGTCCCTGCTCCCTCCTTCTTGTCCAGCCTCTGGGTTTGTTAAAAATGGCGTCGTCCAGTGTCTCTAGCCACATGGCCTCTGAAACCCAACTCCTTCCCTCCTTGGTGCAGCCTGGTGCCTGGCACCTAGTGATGGATGAGTCTGTAGCCCCACCCATCATCTCTTCATGGAGAGGAGGCCCTCGCTTGTGGAAGAAAGGTTATCAATCCATCCAGCTGAGGTCAGCCCTCAGCCTGGGTCTGGTCATGGCTGGCTCAGAGAAATTTGACAGTTCTGGATGACCCAAAAGCAGTACAAATATGACTTTGGACTCTGCAGAATACTTATTTCCCCATTCGCTACATTGGACATAAGTGTGTGTCTGGAATCTGTAGGCCTAACGGAAGTTAATCTAGCCATGGGCCCCACATCCCCATAGGGGAATAATTAAGTGAAAACACAGTAAAACACACTGACTTTCCCTGGCATGTTTCTTTTCAGTGTATAAAGCCTATTCCATGTCACCACCCAATACTGCATAAGTTCTTCCACACCATTCAATTTGTAGCTGCTCCTGGACTGCGCACGCTAGGAATCTCCCCTGTGCAGCCCGTACACGTGTGCACACTCATGAACACATGTGTCTGCATGTAACCAGCCCGGTGTCCCTTACTCCAGCTGCTGCGCGGTGGCCTGGTCAAGCCAGGGGAACATCAGTAAAATCCCCATGCAGTCTCTTACATCGTGAGTTCACTGTGGGTGAGTCCCAACTTATGAGGCTCCCCCACAGTAAAAGCTCAACAATTAGGTGCTCAAAAAGCGAAAAATCCGGGCGGCCCATAGTGTCAGAACCACCTTCTAACACACGCCGCACCCAGCTGATTCATACAGGGAAGTAGTAGCCACTCTACATGGGTACACTTCCCGTGGTCAGCGATAACTAGTTATAAGGGGTTCTGACCAGACCCCCCTTACTGACCAGTTATCCGCTTAGACCACCTACTCCTCCCATCCATGAAATCTCCACCCATGACAGGGATCCCAGAGTACCCTAAGAACCCTCCGGGCTCTAGGTTAGATACCTCTAGGTCACTCATGGTGTACATGGACTCAGCCTAACTAGGCTCACCTTTGCCCTTGGGCATGCAACACTATGCCTACCACTTCTCCGGACAAGGGTCCAGTGCCTCAGCACCGATGCGGTCTTCTGGGATAGCTCTAAATCCCATCCCCTGGGTCACTAGCTGGTCTCCCTTCCAGAGATTGTTCCAACCAGTACCCTCTCTCCGTTTGGTCCTTGCACCCCAAAGATACAACCTCTCTGGACCCTCACCCTCAGTCTGCCGCTGAGGTCATTCTGCTGCCACCACCCTTTCGGGATGACTGTCTTCCCTGAAGAAAGCAAAGCCATTCATGCTTTTCCTACACAGAAATGCGCCCTTTGGCCACTGACCTGGCTCCCTGATAGGAGCTCAGACCGGCCTCACCACCACACTGGCAGTGCCAGATATGAACACTGAGGGCGCCTCATCAAACTTCCTGCAGCTCATTCCCCCTGTCAGTAGCTCCACCCGGAAACTAACCCGGGAACCTAGACCCCTTCATTGTTCTCCGCTGCGAGAACAGGGCCTATGTACCTTCACTCCGAGAGGTGCGCTCTACTCCCGGAGTACCCTTAGAGAGCCTGTGGATCCCGAGTTAGCTAGACCCAGGCCCACCTCTCACGGCTCTCCCCGGTCTCCCTGCAGCGCCTTGGGAGACCACCCAGGGACCTACATGGTCCCTGGATGGCCTGCACCACCCCTTATGAATAGCAGGGTCCCTTCACTTAAGATAGGCCCCACCTGCCTTCAGGGTAGTACTACCACTCTCAGCCAGGGACCCTAAAGATCCCGGCTAGGCCTGCACCACCCCTTCACGAAACACAGGGTCCCTTCACTTAAGATAGGCCCCACCTGTCTTCAGGGCGGTACTACCTCCATCAGCCAGGGACCCTAAAGATCCCGGCTAGGCCTGCACCACCCCTTTGGGGAAACACAGGGTCCCTTCACTTAAGCTGGGCCCCACCTGTGTCCAGGGTAGTACTACCTTGCAGAAGTCCACCTCCTGCATCGAGCTAGGGGAACACCCCCATGCTCCTGGTCCTTGGGTCCAAGTCCCACAGGACCTACCTGACTGGTCACCGGCTAGGCATCGCCCCAGCCACCACTTCAGGTTCCCTCCTCCAGCTCCTAGTCCTGGGGTTCAAGTCCCACCGGACCTACCGGACTGGTCACCGGCCACCCGACCCCGACACCTGAGGGTCCACCACTAACCCTTCCCCTGGAAACTAGGGAGCACATCGCCCCCACTCAGACCTCCACTGGGTCAGTTACCTAGCCCACCTAGGGTACCTAGGGGCTACCCCTACACACCATCACTCAAGAACTACCCTCCTTGGGGGCCACCTACTACCAGGGGCCACCCCTGGGTTGCTTACCTCGCCACCAGTTAACCTGGGGACCTGCCGGACACTCAACTCTACCACACCCTCCTCCCACCGTTGGAAAAGTTTCATGGGGTCCCCCAGCATGGGAACCCCTGGGGCGCTACTACCCGGGGTAAAGAAACCTCCTGCCCCACCCCTCTAGTGGTTTTGGCCTGCGCCATTAGCAAGAAACTTCCAGTGGGGGAAGGATATCTGAGGCCCCTCCTGTGGAAACCCTCCCTGCCCTTAAAAAGCGCGGGAACCTCCCATGACCCCTACTTCTCCTGTCCCCCTTGAAGGTCAATCCACCCCTACACCCCCACCTGTGATGTAGGTATCAGTTGCTGTCCCTATCTCTTGAGGAGACACCCTCCTCATGCAGGTGTAGTGTATGTAGTGTTAGGGTTCAAAGGTGTACAATATGGCTTAGAACATTTGTATGCAATAATTTCCAGGAAAGCAGCATCCCGCTAGCACATTGTCATCAACATAGTGCAGTCATATCAATACAGCTTACATTTAAACCATAATAACTTCACATGACACATATGGGCGTGGGGCTTTCCTTTCCCATACCTTTAGTTCACATAACCAAAACTTTGAACCCTTCTCAGAGCCTTGCGCTCTTCCATTTGCTCATTGCTGCATAGGTAATGTGTGGCAAAACTGGACTTATCAAATGCTATAAATGCGCACCAGAATGGGATACTATGTTTCCCACCGCTAGACACCAATGTTGGAAAACAGCATCTGTGAGGCCTGCACAAATAACATGACTACATTTGTCCTTCACTGGGAACCAAACACCCAATTGTAGCGCCTGACTCTCAGAGGGTAGCGTTGCAGAGCAGTCTGAGGCTTACTCAAGGGAGGTGGTGTGGGCTAGTAATCGCCATTTGCAGGTGCACAAAAATAACACTCAGTAATTGATTGTCCAGTCTGTACTTTGCTTTATAAAAGTAAGAGTACATTTATTAAACACACACACACTACTCAATACTATGCACCAATTTACAAATATACCTAAGCTGTTGGAATTACTTTGTGACATTGCATAACATCTCCACCCCTCCCGCAAATGAGGGGTGGGGTCTAGTACCACCACTCCCATATATGCACATCAACTTGCTCCCAATGCAGATAGTTGAACATAACCTGGAGCAAGGGCCCTGCGCACTGGCACCATCCCATCCCAGCACCTTTTCACAAGTGAGGGTGACCCCTCTCCTCTGGGGGGACAAAGCACCAAAACGGCAGATTTCCAAATGCCTGGCGAGGCATTATGGGGCGCTTCATGCTCCTCTTTACCAGCCCCAGCCACCGGGAACACTCTCCTCCGCCCTCGGGGTCTCTGATTCAGCAGGGTGCTGTCTTCACTGGCTCCCTGTGCCAGCCTTTCCCCTGGCTCTCCTCCGTGGCCTCTCTTCTCCCTGCACAGAGGCCACTGCTCCTGCGCACCGGTCCTGGGCTCTTCTGCTGGTGCTGTTAGGGTCCTGGGGGCAGTCAGGGGGTCTCTCCTTCCAACTGCCCATTGCGCCAGGCTCCAGCACCTTCAGCCTCAGCAGACCACACCCCAGAGAGAGCTTCTCTTCCTGTGCAAGCCCTTTTTAAAAATTGAGTAGGGGGCTGGCAGGAAGTCTCTGTTGGTCCTATCAAACAGCAACACTTCACGTCCCTGTCCCTGCTCCCTCCTTCTTGTCCAGCCTCTGGGTTTGTTAAAAATGGCGTCATCCAGTGTCTCTGGCCACATGGCCTCTGAAACCCAACTCCTTCCCTCCTTGGTGCAGCCTGGTGCCTGGCACCTAGTGATGGATGAGTCTGTAGCCCCACCCATCATCTCTTCATGGAGAGGAGGCCCTCGCTTGTGGAAGAAAGGTTATCAATCCATCCAGCTGAGGTCAGCCCTCAGCCTGGGTCTGGTCATGGCTGGCTCAGAGAAATATGACAGTTCTGGATGACCCAAAAGCAGTACAAATATGACTTTGGACTCTGCAGAATACTTATTTTCACATTCGCTACATTGGACTTAAGTGCGTGTCTGGAATCTGTAGGGCTAACGGAAGTTAATCTAGTCATGGGCCCCACATCCCCATAGGGGAATAATGAAGTGAAAATACAGTAAAACACACTGCCTTTCCCTGGCATGTTTCTTTTCAGTGTATAAAGCCTATTCTATGTCACCACCCAATACTGCACAAGTCCTGCCACACCATTCACTTTGTAGCTCCTCCTGGACTGCGCACGCTAGGAATCTCCCCTGCGCAGCCCATACACGTGTGCAGACGCATGTACACATGTGTCTGCATGTAACCACCCCGTGTCCCTTACTCCAGCTGCTGCGCAGTGGCCTGGTCAAGCCAGGGGAACACCAGTAAAATCCCCATGCAGTCTCTTACATCCTGAGTTCACTGTGGGTGAGTCCCAACTTATGAGGCTCCCCCACAGTAAAAGCTCTACAATTAGGTGCTCAAAAAGCGAAAAATCCGGGTGGCCCATAGTTTCAGAACCACCTTCTAACAGGCGGCGATTTCCTCCTTTGCCCAGATCAGCAACAAAGGGGATCCCACTAACAGTTTTACGGTTAGGAAGGCTCTGAAAGGTTGGCATCGCCTCCAAGGGTCAGCCACAGACACAAGACAGCCAATCGGGGTGGAGCTCCTGACGTCATTACTAGGGACCCTCCCCGCAATTTGCAACACCTATGGGGAAGTACGGTTGTTCACTGCAGCATTTTCATTGGCCTTTTACCGTGCATTCAGGATTGAGGAATTAGTGGCCCAGAACAAACTTGATGTACAAGGTGGCCTACAGTTTGACCGCATTGGGATAAAGGGTGACACATTACTAATATCGATTAGGAAGTCCGAGACGGACCAGGAGGCGCGAGGTGATGGGGTGGTACTACACCGGGCACACGGTAACCCGTGCTGTCCTCTTTCACATGTGGAGAGTTACCTGCAGGTTAGACCCTGTGACAAAGGGGGGCCTTTGCTGATACATGCGGATGGGGTCCCACTGACACGTTTTCAATTCAAAAGAGTACTGGACATGGCAATCCAAAAGGCAGGTTTGAACCCCGGCAGTTTTGGAACCCACTCTTTTAGGATAGGGGCTGCCACTGAAGTGACAGCCAGGGGTCTGCCTAGCAACAATGTACAAAGGATTGGGAGATGGTCCTACAATTGTTATAAACACTATGTGCGATTGCATATGCTGTGAGTGGGATAGTTCACAAAACGCTGATGCATGTGTCTTTCTCTGCTTTCATTACAGTTTCTCAAACCTGTCACGCAGGGGGGAAATTGGGGACACCACAACAGCAGCATCGGGCAACGCAAGGACCATCAGCACCAAAGGAAAGACCACAGATTGTTTGGATTGTTGGCCATTCATATGTAAGGCGTCTGTCTAATTTTTTCTTTACAGGAAATTATAGGGACAGGGCACGGCAGGCAGGTTTTGAAATAACATGTCATGGAAAAGGGGGGCTCTGCTTCAGTCAGTTCAGGGGTGTCATACTGGACCTATTAAGGAAGGGAGGGGCTCCTCCCAATATTATCGTGCTGCACTTGGGGGGGAATGATCTGACAAAGCTGGGGAGAAGAGGGTTGGTAGAAACTATAGTCACAGAAATAGGCTGGTTAGCCAAGACATGCCAGGGTTGCACTATCGGGTGGTCTCAGATGATACCCCGATTCCAATGGAGGGGAGGGGAATCTGTAAAGGCTTTGAATCACTCCACAAGGAGAATAAATAATAAAATTGAGAGACTTTTCAGGGCTCCCTACTTGCAGACCATCGCCCATGGGTGCATTAGGGGTGAACCGTGCTTCCCAAAAGATGGTGTACACCTGTCCAAAGTAGGCAATGAGGTGTTCCTAGAGAATATATTGGCGTGGTTGGGTGGCCTTAGTCGCAGGGGATGACCTTCTAGTGAGCGCAGGGGGGGCTAGATAGTCGGTCAACTATGCTAACCTGTGGCGGTAAGGTCATGATTGGTGAACAGTAAATTTAAGGTCCTTAGAGGGCGGCGCCATTCTTGAATGGGGTCGCCCAAGTGGGAGGGACAAGTGGTCTCTCCTAGAACTCCAGGGGCAGTTGGGTGCGGGGAAGGAGGGAGTCACGCTTTCTCCAGGCTGGTTGGCCATCCTGCACATGCACAATGGCGCCAGTAAATTGCACACAGCTGCAAGGGCCCCTTTATGGAGATCAGGTACAGAGCGTACGGGGGTGACGGGGGGGGAAGTACCCTCACGGTGAACGGGCCCTCAGCGCATGCGCACTCCGGCTGGAGGGCGTGGTTGGAAATTGATAAGTATCTGACATCAGTTAGTGACCTTGCCGTAGGCTGTATTAGGTACGCAGAAAATAAATAATGTAATGATTATTAAAGATATGTTAGCTATGGATAGGAAACCTTTGTATTAGAGTTATGTTAAGGTTAGCCATCTGACATCTGTACTTATCAATTGTAATCAGTGTAATGTATATTTTCTGCTACATTATGTAAATATTGTACATTTTTGATAAATGTTTATTAATCTTTGTTTAATAAATACGGCTGGGGGTGTTACGCCCCCCGCATCCAAATTTCTCTCCTGTCCCTTTCTGGGTCTTGAGTGGGGAGGAGGGGGTGTAGGTAGTGCTTGGCCATATCGAGGGTGCCTGCACTGGTGCTAGACAGCATTTTTAGCGCCAGCACTAGGGGAAATGCAGGGCTGCGCCATATTTTTGTGAATACGGCGCATCCCTGCATTTAAAAAATGTTGGAGCACGGCGTTACGTATTTTGGTGTAACACCACCCTCTGATATTTTGTTGAAGGTGCTCTAATATCGGCGTTGTAGTCTTTGGTTTCTTTTATTAGAATTACTGGTCTGCCTATGAGACATTACTTGCATAGAGTAACTTACTAGTCAGCTGCCCCATCAGATCAGACAAGGGGGCCAATCTAGTGGTCCCTTGCACTAAGGTGCCCGAATGGGGCGACAGAGCCTTTCAGGATCAGAGAGGCTCCACATGGAGCTCAATTCCATCCCTCAAATAATAAACTTCAGGAAAGCTCTAAAAACCTACATCTTCCAAGATAAATTGCTTCAGTAGGAGCGCACAAGAGACTCCTTTGGTGTGATAGTGTGCCATAGAAAATGCCAATAAATAAAAATAAAATAAACTGTTACTGTGATTTCTATCATTTAGTTCAGCACATAGGGGCATATTATCAAGAACGCGTTAAAATTTTCGCCGGTTAAGCGGCAGATAATGGGCTTGATAATATGACCTGGAGAATTCCAATAGAAGCCCATGTTCTGACCAGAACATGGACTTCTATTGGAATTCTCTGTGGCATATTATCAAGCCCATTATCGCCGCTTTAGCCGTCCTTGATAATATGCCCCTGCGTGTTTACTATTAGGCGTTAGTCATTGTACCCTACAATACTGAAATATGTTAGCAGGGCAATTTTTTGGGGGCGGTGTGGGCACCAGGCACCAAGCTTGAGACGTGAAAAGCACACACCTTTGGGAGCTATGTAAGATGCTCGCCTGCGCACCCACCTTGCTCTTCCCTTTGGGCTCTGCGCCTGTGTGGGAGTTCTCACGCCACTCCATACACCTTGCTCTGCATCATGATCTTATTGTCTGTGCTGCACCAGCGCAGAGGGGATCTGTTTGTTCCTTTTTGGCATCTTTAGCAAATACATTAACTGGAAATATCTTCGAGTTGGTGCATGTTTTGCTGACAACAAAGGTCGGAAATGCAGGGCAGAAATTGCCTCTTCGTCTTTCCAACTCTACTGTCAGCAAAACATGCTGTAAGTTGGAGACATTTTGAGTTAATGCATGCACTCAAGATACCCTAAAACAAATACACAGGCCCTTCGTATAACCCCAAGAGAAAGATTAAGATAGCCGCAGCTGCTTGTCAATTAAAAAGACGAGCGACTAGAAATCTTGCCTTTCTCTTAGTCTGTGGCAGCGAAATCCAAGCGGGGAAAAGAACGCAGTAAAGCAAGGAAAAAAGGAAGATGGAAAGAAACAATAAAACAAAGAAAGAAGGAAATAAATTAAAAAGTGCTGCACATTAAACACAATAAAGGTTGATGTTCTTCCTGAGCAAAGTTTATTAAAAAAAATTGGTGAAATTTAGCCCACGATAAACGTGTTCTGAAGAATTATAATTCACATGTATGATATTGAACTTTGTTTCTGGACTGAATTCAGAATAAAAAGAGAATAAATACAGAACAGTTTTAAATTGACACCGTTTGTTATTCTGTGAAATACCAGCAGTCAGATAAACAAAGAACACTTCAAAAATAATTTACAACAGCATTGGCAGGAGACAGAAGCTGATAAAACTGGAATGTGACCTGTATTCTACTGTGGGTGAAAGCATCCTGCTATCACCTCAAGCTCTTAACAGAAGGGCAAAATTAAAGTAATTCTAAAGTATAAATAACAAAAAAACACTGACACTGAGGGGAACTACCTCGTGTTCAGATGTGCTCATTGTGAAAGAGCAAATTGCAGTCGCTCAAAATTAAGTAAACCAGTCACTGAAGTAGGCTGAGCCATTGATCCATGCTATATGCTGTAGAGGGTGGAAACAAAATGTGAATGACACAGCAGCAGGCCAATGGATGAAGAGAGGTGGCTAAAAGTCAATTTAAGTAAACATAATAAACATGTAAGTTTAGTAGAATCAAAAGGTATTGGCTAATACCAGACCTAAAAACTAATAATGGAACAGGTTCGCACCCAGCCCTATATCCATGTCATTAACCTTGCGCTCAAAAACACTGATCGATTTCTCAAGATAATAAATGTCAGCGGTGCATGCCCACTTTACATTTCACGCTTTCATCTTGCATCCACTAAGAGTATTTAGATTTTACAGATCTGTTTCTGTTGTTCATTTTCATGCAACATATGACACTTGTAGACCACATATGCAGACCTGAGTCACTTCTAGGTGCCTGGGTGATTTTAGGGGATGGATGGGTGTTCATGACAGAGCACGAGTTTAGGTCAAAGGATGTGTGTGTTTCTCACTGTGGCTGTCAGTGCGTCATGAAGTCATATATTGTACTAAGGCTGGACAGGCCTTTTATTCCACCAGATGTTTCCTTGGTGGTGAGCCACAGCGATGCAGCGCGCGCAACGAAATTCGTTTTATTGATTTTTTTTGTAACTTACCTGAACTCGGCCGTATGCCGCATTTTGCAATCCCCCACCCTACCCCTCCTCTGCGCCACGTCACCGCCCCGGTAAAACGCCCTACACGGGCCGTCACTGGCTAGAATTGTAACACATGACAAATATGTGACAAAAATCTGTCTATGTGCATACAAGCACCCAAGATGACCTTGTGTGCATAGCGAAGTTAATCTGACATAGGAAGTTTCTACTATGCGCCGGTCCAGAAAATCCAGCATACAAACAACCGTGCTTGTGGCATGACCAACTAAAAGCAGTAAGCCGAGTCCTTTTCCAAAAGGAAGGTATGAACAAACAAACACTATCTCCACTTGGTATCCACAGCATAGAGCAGAAATCTTTTTATGTGAAGCAGTTGCAATATCTTAACGTATGACTTCTTTACTGACCGGGCTTGTCCTGCTAAGGTGGACGCTATACTCTGTTGGCCCACAGATGCAGTCACACATGAATGAAAGAAAAACAATGCATTGTACGTAGGAGTTTCACAGATCGTGCTTGTCATTGTAATTAAGAATACAGCAAGTCACATTTTTTCTGATGTAATGTTGTACGTCATTGCAGTGCCATTAAACACGTCCAAAAGAACTGTATTACAACACAGTTTTTATGCATTTCATTACGATTTAATAGCCTTTCTAAAAAGATGGGTGTCTTGATTACATAATGTATTCATATAGAGCTACAAGGCAGGAAGAACAACATAGTTCTACTACGTTATATTCACAGAACAGAAATTAAACAAGTGGGGCTAAATGAAGCTGGAGGAGGATGTGAGTCCTGTCCAAGTAATAAGTCCCCAAATCAAGGTCAAACACACAATTTCAATAATTTAAATTTGGGATCAGCTCCTAGTGGCTGTGGCAGAGAGTAGACAGGTTTAACTTAGGAAAATATGTAAAGTATTTAGCAACATTAAAACATTCAAAAAGTCAAAACATAACTCAATAAAAGTCCCACAGTCAATTTCTAAAAATGAAGAAAATGTTAACAAACAAAATGGCACCAAAGCAACTGAAATTCAATAGTGGGGACTGGAGATCTCAATTTGTACATTTGTAGGCAAAGGCAGCAAGGAAACGTAAACCACAATCATAAATCACTTCTCACAGTTGTCCAGGAACTAAGGGCAATTTCAGACTGACCCTGATGGTGGGGAGGTCGGACACCAAACCGGTCATCCTGGGGAAAGTTTTTACCCTTCTGATGTAGTCCTTATTATTGAGGTCAAAATCCGCCAGCTGGGCACGGTTGCAGGCAGTTCTCTTCAAGTCAGACTCACTAGGTCCTGCTGAAGCTGTTGGTTTTGATGTGAAAAGCTCTGAGCAAAAAAATTCACATTTTATGGCCACAAAGCCTTCTGTTGGGAGAGGAGCGGGGGAATTTTCACACCTTCACCCGGTCAAGAATAATACATTTCAACTCAGTCTCTTTTTTGGAATTTCCCAGCAGAGAAAGTCTGAATGTGTATGTGACAAAGCCCTTTTAAAATTGGACAACTTTACTGCAAGGTCCCCCTGAAACTCCAGAGGTCTAGGAAGATGCAATTAGGCAAAAGCAAATTGTGCGATTTTTAAAAGCTGCAGCATTCAGGCCGTATATGTAAGCATGAAGCCATGTTTTCACTGTCAGCCTAGTGAGTGAACACAAGGAGATGATGTATGGAGCGCTGACCTTTTAAGACACTCACTCCAGTCACAGATCTGGGTTGAATTCACCATCGTTCTTTTGCTCACTTCACCACCCCAGTTCAGAAACATTAAGCGCTGGAGTCCACAGGTGACAATTGACTTTCTATACAAAAAATGGGGAACCATGCAAAAAGGGGCATTTTCTTACAAAGTACAAATCATTACAGTACCAAAAGTGTGACTTCAAGTTTATAGGTTGAAGCAATCCCTCCTCAGATTTGTGAAGACCTTTTCAAGCACTTACATCTGTCTAAGGAGGGATATCTACTAAGACGCACCTGATAGTTCTCAGAGATGACACACAAGATTGCTTTTTTGGCTAGAAGTGTATGTGTAGTATCATACAATATGAACTGTGCATTGGTTTATGTCGATGAGTAAGTGTAGAATGCCCTCTGTGACTGCCACCGTCAACTCCAGTCAGCAGAGGCGGCTGCTCCCAGCAGCAGTAGTAGGGCAGGGAGTGGGGATTTAAAAAAAAAAGATCACTTACCTGCCTGCTGGACGGCTGGCCAGCTGCCGCCTCTCCTCCAACCTCTCCATCCTCTTCCTTCTGGGTGAACCGGAGGCAGGAAGCACACAGGCTCCCCCTAAGCCAATCTCAATGCTGTTGTTAGCAGCGTTGTGATTGGTCTGAGCACCATGGTTCCGAGCTCAGATGGGGACTGGGAGCCTGTTCATGTTCTCCACCCAGGCTGTACAATACAGCTGGTGGAGAACATGCAAAGTGCGCATGACTGATTGGCAGGACCAAGACGTCCGGCCGAACAGGCATGCCCACTTAGAGTGTCACCACTCCTTCCCCCTGCTCTGCCCAACCCAGCTCCACCCTGCCCCACCATGCAAAACTGCCTCAGCAGGGAAAAATCAAATGATAACAACATTGTGCTATTATCACTTCCTTTTTCCTTTTTGCAGTGCTGAAAAGCATTGGTGCGATGCTCCTCCGTCTTTGCGGAGGAGCCGCCCCTGCCAGTCAGAGAGACCAGGCAGGGCAGTATACACTGGTCTGTCTGCTTCTTGCTTGACTGAAATTGCATCACTTTGGCTTGACTTTTCCTCTAGGGGTATAAGATGGCTGATCATTTAATATGGGTCTCCGATATCAAACATCTTAGTGTACGTTCTGACTCAAGAGACACCACTGTATGACTCACAAAAAGACAGTAAGTATAGGGTCTTAATGCAATTTTAGCCCTGATGAAAATGTGCAACTTTTTTTGCAGTGAAATATGTTGAATTACTAAATTAGTAATAAATAAATAAAACATTAAGACGTTTTTTAAACTAATTTGGATCAATACCAAGGAGTGTAAGTGCATTAATTTATTGGGACTTAAAAGAATAACCAGCCACATTACTAAACTGTAATGCCAGACTGTTAGTTGCTGTATAGACGGTCCAGGCTAGCTGGTGAAAACTGTAATATCTTCCACAAACCCTGCTGTGTTTAAGCTATCTGCACCGAGAGGCCGCTTGTAAGCGTGTGCTTTAGTAATAAAAATATAGCATAGCTTGTACATAAGACAACTGACACAGGACAATAGTTCTTGGCACTACTCCTCTGCCAACAAATGCCAACCTTCCTCTTGAAGGTCACAGGACCCATCTCCTTTCATTCTAGCAGACACATCATACTTACATGTTAACACTGCTGCACATTGCAGCTTTGGAAGGATATCTTCCTGTAGGTGGCAGGCTCGTGCCTGAGGTTGGGGAGTTTTGAGTCTAATAGAACCTATCAAAGCTAGACAGTGTATGTACACTTTTTGGTGCAAGCTTATCTTTTATAGAGCTTTTCTATGCACAATTGAAAATATTTGCAGAGAATTTATCTGCAAGTTTCCCTTTTTTACAAAGGTTAAACTTTTGGGTACCACGGAACTGCACAGGAGAAGAATATTGCTTTCTGACGTGTATATTTAACGCAAAGCAATTTTGTTTGGGTTAAATAAGGATACCTAAAACATAAAATCTCACAAAATGCTAAATTTTCACACAGATGTGTCAAATCAGAGAACGTTGCAAATTACGAAGTTTTCCACGTGATGGTAGCAAAAAAAAGTTTGCAGCTTTGCACACACCTAGCCACAATTGTTTAGTTATCAATAGTGTAGCAGGTGCAGTGGCACTGTGGCCCAGGGGTCTGAGTGGCCCATTGTATCCCATTTTAACTATTTGTACTGCCAAACCAGGAGATGAAGGTCAATTTATATTCCCTACATTAGGGTCTTTTATCCCCTTGCAATGTGTTTATTTATTTATTTATTTATATTTTTAAGGTTTTATATAGCGCGAACAAGACCCTTGTGGGTATCAGAGCGCTTTACATGTCAGATGTTGGAAACAAGTATAGACATAGAAAATACAGTCATAGATGATTCAGATATATGATACTCAAGTAAGTATAAAACTAGCGATTAAAATACGGAGCTCAATAAAACAGACTAGTAATTACAATACAGTAATAAGTCAGTAAATTCACGTGTGAGTTTAGCCATGAGAATCGCTTTCACTTCTTTTTTGAAGGAGGCAGTGGAAGGATTGAGTCTCGTTTCTGTGGACAAAGCATTCCAGATCCTGGGAGCCATTCCGGAGAAGGATCGGTTGTAGGTTTTTTTCTTGGTAAATCGTTGTGGTTTCAGTAGAAGAGTCTTGGCACTCCTGGAGGCTCTATTGCCAGCAGGGAGCACCAGTTTCTGAGCTAGGTAGTTCAGAGAATTGTGGTGTAAGGCCTTGTGCGTCATACATGCGATTTTCAGATGAATTCTAGATGCAAATGGTAGCCAGTTGAGGGCTCTAAGGTCTGGAGAGATGTGAGAAGTTCTCTTTGAGCCAGTGATGAGTCTTGCAGCCGAGTTGATAGCGGCTCTTAGCGGGGCTGTCGACGACCTTGGGAGGCCATATAAGGTTACAGCCCAATATTCCACTCTTTGGATTACTAGGGCTTGAATTGCTTGTTTGAAGTCGTAAGCTGGCAGGAAGGGTTTCAGTTTTCGGCAGGGTCTTCATGTGGAAGTTAGCTCCTTTTGTGGAGGCGCTGATATGCTTCTGCATCTTTAAGTTACTGTCCAGAGTCACACCTAACGATTTCGCTGATTCGACAATGAGAGGTTGTCCTTTGAGAGCTGTTAGGTGCTTCATCCAGTCCAGGATAGTGGTGGTATGAAAATCCATATGCAGACAAGTTGTAGGTTCCAAGTAGTTCTTTATTAAGTTTCAGTTATAGATGTAGAAAGATGGTAGTAGGATGGTAAATAAGACAGTAGAGTAGCCCCACCAGGAGCAGTCTCCCTCTGCTCATCCTCTCATCCTCAACTGACACTCTCCACAAGCCCTCCCACCAACATTCCATGACATCACCCAACATTCTTCCAGTCAATCAGGATGAACAGATGGGAGAATATTGAGGCAAAGAAAGAAGAGAGGAATTAACCTTACAATACAATGCTACCGGCCATAGCAAGTCTAAGGTTTAGTGAGGTTTTCAATGATGCCACCCTTTACATATGATTGACCTGCTGAAGGGAACACTGCACTGCTTCGGAGCCCTAACAGTGGAAGCTGCTCCAATTTGGGAGTGGGGCAATACAAACTCGAATGGGGGTGAGGGGAAAATACTAATAAAAATACAATTACCTGACCCTGCTCCCGCCTCATTGGTGCTCCTCTCCTGATGCTGGTCACGCTGCACAAGCCCCCAGGGGGCCTGAGCGGGCTGACTTGATGCTCGCTCAGGCCCAGGGAGCCTGGGACTTTTCTCCAGCCCGGCTGTGCAACACAGCTGGGTTAGAGATACATGGGTGCGCTTGTCAGTTCGGCCAGTCTAAGACTACCGGCCAAAAAGACATGCGCACTCACAAGTGTCCAACACTCTTCCCTAAAGTGTGACGCTCAGCAGAATGGCCCCGCCCCGCCCTAACCTCGGCAGGTAGTATTGAAAAAAACCAAACATGTTTTTATTATCATTTTATTTTTCAGTGGGACGGCGCTCCCCTGCCATAATGGAGTAGCCGCCCCTGAAGCCTAGCTCCGGGTTACATTGGTGCTTAACATTGCAGCCCCCGAGTGTCGTGGTATCCACCAAACCTGACCCTGTTTGCATTTACTGTGGCGAGTTATGCGCATTTAGGGCAGAATCAAGTACCATTGTAGCTTCTTTTGAGGCATTTGACTACCCTGGGCCAAAATCTCAAACAGTGAGAGGGAAATCTTGTCTCTACAGAGTACTAATGAGCAACCTGGCAGAAAGAAAGCAGCAAACATTGTTTAAAAAAAAAGTGTACCCAGAAAGGTTGCAGACTGTTCACCGAAAATGTGCCCAGGCAAGCCATTTTGAAACCTAGCAGAACAATTCTGCACCCTCAGCTTAAATAATTGAGTACAGAAAGTAATTGTGCAAACGTTAGCCTCGAGGGATTAAATAAATTCCCCGCGGATATCGGTCAAAGTCTGAACAGAATATCCCCGGACATTAACAGGCTGCACATGGACTGTCTTCATTGCGCGCTTTGCAGACATCCTTTAAACATGCAGCCGGTGGCAGCGATGTTCAGTGCAGAGGATGAGGCACACTGGGAGTCAATGTGCAGCCTGCTGGATGGAGTGTGTGTCTGCGCAGGGCTAAAAATACAAGGCGAAAGGTGGTTGGGTTGGTGCCCTTGTCTGCAGTCTCTTGATTCCAATAAGATCAAACACATTGGAATCCGTCTGCGCTTCATCTGTGCTTGTGGTTGCCTGTGGTGGACACGCGCACTGATTTTCAGGGACCGAGACATTCTATTTTATCATCAGACTTTAAGCCATGACAAAAGCAAGAAAGGAAGAAAGGGACGAAGGAATGAGAAAGAAAAAGATAGGAAAACAGTGGCATCTGGAGAAAGCAGAGATGAAAAGGAACATGCAAGAATGGAGTAAAGAGCTGGCCTGGGTGACATTTTAATTATGCTGCAAAACATTCACAACATTTTGCATTATGTAACATTATGCAACTTCTTGCAGATGTTACCATGTTTGAGGCTCATTTGTGCAGAAATGTTATCGCAGAGGCACCTTTTTAGTTCAAACTGCTCTTATCTTGCAAGACACTTTTTGACATCGAGTTTGTGCTTGCGCTGAAACAAGTCACATGAGATACTTGCCAATCAGTTTTCGCTCTAGACATAAAATGTTGTACATTTGTATAACATGAGGCATAACTGTGCAAAAAACAGTATACAATTTTGCACACCTCTAAAGAAGTATAGGGTAGTGGAAAAAAGATGCACAAGTGTGAATCAAGTCCAGACAGCCCAAGAATTGAGGCACCTTCTCTTTCCCAGAGAGAGCTTTGACCCCTGTTCTTTGTTTCCACCAAGCAGTAAGGCCAGGGCAGCGTAAACTATCAGTATTTGGGAGGAGACTGGATGCAGCAGAGAGATGACAACGAGCAATGGTACAAGCATTGGTACACGTCCACCAGAGGCGCGTGTGAAGGCTGGACATTGTTTTCGTATTTAAGTGTCATAACAAGTTCTTGTTCTGTTTCCAACAATTAATATTGCTCGCTCTGCTCTTGCTCACAGTCTTTTATTATGATGTGCTTTGTGTTGCCATGAGGATCTGTCAGGGAATGAGGCTGGTTAGCAGTAAACAAGCATTGTTCACTGCTGCCATGTAATGACGCGGGGCCTGCCTGGGTCCACAGCATTCTTCCTTGGGGACTTAGTTGCTATCACTTCAGAACACGATCATTAGACTGAGTTCAGCTTTTTGCAGGCACCTGTCCTTCATCGCGCGACCTGTACAGCACGACATGCACCCTGGTACTTTGAGGCCAGAACAGAGAATGGGGAAAAGGGCCAAGGATGCTGCTTAACAGACAATTCTTCCACTGCAATGGCCTATCTCTATTTTCGAATGTGTTCTGAAGTGCTTATTATCGCTTTTATATCCGATTCTGTGTTTTGCACCTTTCTCATTTGCCCTTGTATGAAGAATGCATCCATATAGATTTATGAAATGCAAACCTAGCTCCAAAGCAACGGAGCGCTCTGTTGTTTCCGTCCATGCTATTTAGCACAGCCCTAAACGTTAAATCAGATTATAGATGCACCTTCCCTAGTCAGCAAGATTGCTCAGTGAGTTTACACTCATTCCTGATATCTGCAGTGTTCAGAAGGTCATCTGTTCGAATCCCCAATAGGCAACTTAGCCCTCCTTTCCTTCGAGATAGGTAAAAAAAGTAAAGTGGATAAAAATAGCATCTTCTATTTACAGCACTTAGAAACAGCAGGTGTGCATATGAAGTGATATAAAAACAAGTTATTATTCATTGGACTGCCTGTTTGCCTATTCACCACTATACTGTGCTATTGTGATCATCTGTGATGGAGAAGGTTTATATGGTCTGGCTTCACAGGCTTCACAGGGCAGCTGTCACCAGACAATTATGTGAGCATCACAAGAGAGGGTCTTTGACTCCACCCAAATGTTGACAACCAGAAGTACATGTTTTGATTGGGCAGAAGTTATGTGCATCCACAAAAAACGTGCTTACCCTCCACACATGTATCAGAAAGGAGTAATCTAGGGCTGCTCACTTTCAAATCTGCGGGCAAGCTGTCATGATGCCCTGGTTGGTAGGCAGGAGGACCCAGTGAGGAGGTTAGCAGAGGAGAGAAAGGCCATTGGGCAATGGTAGGACTGCCAAGTTAGAGACCTATGAGCTAAAGGTAATGCTATTTCCCAATGAATTGTGACAAGAAGCTTGGCTAGGACAGTGCACTGCGGAACTTTTGGACAGAGTTGAGGATTTTGTGCGGTGTCTTTTGGACATTTGGTGGTGGAGATTACTAGGCCAGGGTGGAGTTCTACTCGGCGGAACTCTGCATAGTGCCGGAAAACTCCACCTCGCTCCACAGAGATCCACCAGCGGCGGACTCTGTTAAGTTGTGCTGCTCGCACTGATTAGTAGCACTAGGAGTTTGTTCTGTGCTGTAAAATCAGTGCAACCTGCACTACGCATTGCGCCAGAGGGCGCTGTGGCCTTCTTCTGTTCATGTAGACATTTTTTACGGAGCAGCAGCTTCCTCAGCGCATCCACCTGCGCTGAGAAATCTCATCGGGAGGAGTTCTAGTGCGCCTTTTTTCTCACAAGCAGCCTACAACTTAATGCTGGCAAGCCACTTAAGAGTATAAACTCTGCTCCACATCATTTCGTAGAGTTTTCTGAACTCCGCACGGAGTGGGCAAAACTCTGCAAACTCCGCTGGGGGAGCGGAATTCTTCTCCCACCCCCAGAGATTACTTGCTACACACCAAGGCAGTGCATGGTGTGTGCAGCTCTTAAAGGACAGGAAGAAGGGAAAAGGCGCTGGATGTGGAATAACAGAGCAATCTTTAAGAGATTTGTATTGGTACATGTCAAGACCGTGGTGGTTGGGCCAGGCTAACTGAATTCAATGGACTGCAGTCTCTGGGAAAATAGGAAGGGTTTTTTGAGCTCTCCCTTTGGGTGCCCCTTCTCAGCAATGGTGGCACTGTGTGTTTAGCAGCTTACAATTTTGGGCATGTGTTTGCATGTGCCCAATAGTTACTGGTAATCTGCATCATCATGTCCAACAGATACATAGGTTCCTGGCTCGTCCGCAACACCAATGAAATTCCTACCTCGAGATCTCCAGTCCTTGAACGAGGGGAAAAACTGCCAACTGTGAGGAAGAAGTGAAAAGAGTCAGTAACTGTCAATGAAAAAGGACTAAGGCGAGCATTTGCCTGTGTTGTCTACTTACCAAAGAGAGGAGAACGACCGGAAGTGGCCCTAAAACAGGATGCTGATCGTTTAATCAATAGAGAAAGAGTAGAAGTGTTCCAGCAGATCAATTAGGAGAGGTACCGGAGACAGAGGTACTGCTGAAAGAAAAGGAAGGAATTGGAACTGTAGGGAAGAAGGATAAATGTTTCATGTTGTATCCTGAATATATTGTTAGGAGCACTGGGAACATGCTTGAAATGTAGTTTGTGAGAAAGTAGGTCATTTCAGAGCACTCAGTGATAATGCATATGTATGAAGTTTTCTCTTTGGGAATAGATATTTTCATAGTTATGGCATACTACACTTAGCAGCAGTGGTTATGATGCTTTGGGACAGTCTGGGTTCTGCACTTTCAAATTTGCATGTATTCTAATGCATATGGGAGTTCAGGCATTTTGTTTTGCACAAATTAATATGCAACACAGGACGTAGAAGTTATTGTCGTACCTGCTTGTAAGCTGTGAAGTATTTTTGGTGAATGAGTTTGTGTTCTAAAGTGTAATTTTGGGATATATTTGTTTGGAAGTTATTTATATCTAGGTGAGTATAGTTGCTGTGAGAAATTTCTGTGATGATTCTAATAATTTAGCATGGGTGCAGAAGATTACCTACAGATTTTTGTGTCGACGGATGGAGATGGCGTCACTATTTTATGTGCACTCATAGAAGTTACATACAAATCCAAATGTGGTATGCGGTATGTGTATGGAGATTGCATATGATTGGCTTAGATGTCATGTATGGATGGAGATTGTGGCCAATTTCGCTTACATATTGTGTACCTATAGAGATTGAATATTGGTTCATATTTGTGTTCTGCACATATGGAGCTTGTGTACAGAAGCAGATCTGTGCTGTCGTGTACACAAGGACATTGCACACAAGTACAGATTTGTGTTCTGTATGGATGGAGATTGCGTATGAGTGTTTGTTGCGTCTGTGTTACCTGGATAATTTATTAATAGTATTATAGATGTCAGGAGACATTATGTATGGCTGTTGCTTTGATGCCAGATTTTGTGTTGGAAACTGGTCAAGGGAGTTTTGAGTTGAGATGATATACATTTAAAATGTCTGTTTTTTGTGTTATTTGTGCCTCAACTTTGTAGACTTGGGGCAGAAGGCTTGTAGGATCCGTGCCCTGGCTGGCCTGTGACTAGGCATCCGTGACTACACGTTCTGCGTGTTCAAGGATTTTGTGGCCTCATTGGGAATTTGCAGACTTGGTGGTAGTGCTTCGTGTTTAGGAAGGTTGCAAGACTTGCAGTTCTAGGCCTATTGTGCAATGTTAGTCACAACCTAGTTATTGTCTCGTTTGTTTTTCTTTGAAATGAGGTGCAGACAGTCCACTGCCTTGTTGAGTTGTGAGGTATTTCCTGACCTGTCACAAATTTACTGTTACTTCTATTTGTTGTCTTTGTGTGTTTGCCTGGCTGTTGGAGAGTTCAACCGGTTGTTCTGAGGTGAATGTGTAAAAAAGACATGTTAGTGATTGAGATTGATTGTACTGCATGTGCAAGAAAACCTGTTCTTTGTTTTGCTGTTTGTAAGAAAGGCAGCTGTGACATTTATCCTTCCCTCAGCAAATGCCTACTTGAATATGACTTAATACTAAACATCTCAACGAGCTAATGGGGAGATGTGTGAATTATTGTAGCTAGTGCAGTGTCATGAATATGCCCCTATAAAGGTTACTCTGTATAGTGATAGATTATGATACTATAAGAAAGATTTAAATTGCACCAAAAAAGGCATTTTCTTAAATCCCCTGGATCCAGCTAAAATATTTAATCATTGTTTATAAATCAGGGGTCTGCACCCTTTAGTGAATTATCTTTTAAGTGTATTGTTGTATTAACTAGTATTGCCTCATATTCCCTCATATCTGTAAAAGAGTACACCCCGACCAATGTGCTAAAGAGCTTTAGCTGATCAAGGGTACAGATGTAGCTTTGTTAATTTATGCATATATGATGAGAGCTAACAATAACAAACACATCAAACTGTATAAATTGAAATATTGAAAGGTTCTGAAAAGATCAGATTTGTACATCTACATATAAATAGAAATCAGCAGTGATTCCTTTATTTAAAAAAAATTCAGGATGGATCAAAACTAGAAGGAATTAATATTGGGTGAGTTCCATTTGCTACATATATTGAGAATGTCAATCGACTTTCTATTGAATGTGTTGCACAGCCCCATGGAGAACATGGCCAGCCTCTCCAGGCACTGCCTGAGCGGCCAAACTGTCCGGTCAGACCAATTTACAATGCTGTTCCTGCAGCATCGTAATTGGATGGCAGAATTGGAAGCCTGGGTGCTTCCAGTGCAGGCTGCAGGCTGCAGGCAGCAGCTGTGAAGACAACAAGAAGACGGAGGAGAGGCGCACGGCGGATGCTGCGGCAAAGCAGGTAAGTTTATTTTTTTTTATCTTTACCCCGACCACCACCCTGCCGCGCCATCCTCATTCAGAAGCAGCCGCCACGGATCGCTAGGTCTGATTAGACACCAAATTAATACACAAAATTATTTTTTGCATGCATAGATAATCGGGTTTGATCGTTTTTAGAACCTTTTGTTACAGAATGGATTAATCATAAATTTCAGCTTATTTTGTTATAGTTCGCTCTCAATATTACTTACACTCCTTTCTCTTGCACTCGTTATCGCTGCAAACAGGAGCCCAGACCACGGTTCAGTGCTTCAAAGGAATCTTTATTCGTCCGCTCTCAGGTGGTTAGACAGCCATTACGCGTTTCGAGCCCGTGGGCCCTTGATCACATATATGCATATTTTAATATTAATTTATCTACACCATTGCTCAACTAAATTTGTTTATATGTGAATCATGTAGTGTTCTCTAATCACAAGAACATATAAATTCAGAAAACTATTTCACCTTTGAGGTATAAATCCCAAACAGGTTGCACTCCTAAAGATTTCTTATATATTGCTTGAGTGCAGCCATGTCATATATAAACTATTTGGCACCTCAGCCTTCCTTGTCTTTGAGATTGAATTCAAATAAATGATAATTCCATTATTTTGAGTCGAAGTTACTTCCTAGCCATCAGTAAAATTAAAATATATGTTTTTTTATACAACAAAAAGAGGTTTAATGTACTGTGGCTATATCTGTATGAAATGCTGCCAAAGTCATTAGCCAACCACAAAACGCTCTTTTTATGAAAAGCAGACCTGACTATAACTACCTAGTATATATATATATATATATATATATATATATATATATATATATATATTACCTACTGGCGGTCGCCAGTAGGTAGTTATAGTTAGGACCACGTTTCCATAGGAAAACCTCAACATTCTATTTTGAATAACTTTGGCGCCGGTCGACGAATCCTCGCGAATTTCTCAAAATAGGTGGGGCGCTACGCTCCGCTCCTACCCTGAAAGTCTCGGGGGGATCCGTCAAGCGGGGGCTGAGATAAAAGGGGGGTCCCAAAACGCGTTTTTCCCATGCATTTTTCCATAGGACCTTTAGAACGAGCTACAGCCCGAACGGCTGAACAGAATTACTCAAAATTTGGCAGAGAGGTAGTCCCTAGGTCAAGGAAGTGCCTTTTGTAGGTTTGGTGTAAATCTGTTCAGTAGATTCTGAGAAAATAGCCTTTAAATCAATATATATATCTGAGCCCGCTTACGGTACGCTTACCGTACGCTTACGGTAAGCGTACGGTGGCGTGCGCGAGCGCGATTCTGATTGGCTCTTAGATCTTAGTAAACATTCGAATCGGTCGAAACCAGGAAGCGGCGGCCGCCATTTTGTGTATTTCACTCTGAAAAAAAAGAGTGAAAACAAGGAAAGGGGGCAATGAGGAGAGTTACAGACCCCCTAACATTTGTAAGGGGGTCAAAGAAGGACAGAAAAGTACAAAAAAAACATTTATTGATTTTAAAAAAAATCACGGGGTACGCGTACGGTAAGCTTACGGTAAGCGTACGGTAAAAAAAAAAAATAAATAAATAAATGAAAAGCAGATTTAAGAGTTTAGATATTAGGGAGCTCTAAAAAGAGCTGTTGTGTTTATGAAGTCATTTTTTAAGTGGTACCTACAAGTAAGTACCGATGCAGAGTCTAAGGTTCAAGAGGAAGACTCTGTTCCCTTCATCATTGAAGTGCACACCATCTCCTCTATAAATGTCTTGCATGTCATAACGCAAGTTGTTGTGGTAAATGGCACCCATACCATAGTCACGGAGGAAAGCAGAAACAGATTTGTTGACGTGCTTTCTTGCTTTGTCAATCTGTGGACAGAAATGATTGGACCAGTTCCATTTTTGCCTTTGGCATATGTTGGAAAACACAAAGGCAGTTTTAGGGAAAAGTGTAAACAGTTGTGCAAAGGTGTCCTTCATAAGCATTTCCAGACCTACCCCAGTCAAAGTGCCTAGGTCATTGCCACCACAGTGCACTATTATGAGGTCAGGGTGTTGGATTTGAATGAAGGATTTCACCAATGGCATCAATTGGTGCCACTTTAACCCTCTCTGACCAATCCATTTAATGTCTACATTTGGCAAAGCAAGGTCTCTCACCATACCTGTTTTCTCTGCAAACTTTTCACTCCAGAAGACATAGCTGTGCCCTACAATCCACACTGTGAACATCTTCAAAGGAGAACTGGATGCACTCAGGAGGTGTCTTTCAGTAGAATGGCAATATGAAAAGAAAGACAGTTTGGAAATGGAGGCATACATATTTTTTACAAAACAAAAAGAACTGATTGGCTGTTTCATACCATTCTAGAATAAAAACTAGGCTGTATGTGTAAATTAATAGAAGCATGTTTTGTATTGGTAAAAAAAAATGTGTAACCAAAGAACAGTACTATGGATTTGCTGTTAGGTTTGAAAAGTCAAGCACTCTTGCTCTGTGGAATTGAAACATTGTTTGGCGAACTTCTGACCTAACTCAACACAGCAGTGTTCCATGAGCTGTTGCTATGGTAGCAGGCAGAAGTCAAGTTGGGGGAAGGGTACTAGGCAGAAGTCAAGTTGGGGGAAGGGTACTTTTGGAAAAGGGTTGGTTTTCAACCAATAGAAATGTGTGATTACATTTGAAAAAAAGGGGGAAGCACTGAGATTTGAAACTTACAAGTATATGTGTGGAAAAATAGAGGGAAAGTTTGCCATTATCTGGTTCTGCTGAGAGGAGAGAGGTGAACACAACAGAGATCCTGGCTCTGATAATCTGCTGTTTGAGTGTCACATTTCTTTCACAACTAACTAATTTTAAAGGTGAGTTTACAGTTTGAGAGGGGATGTATGTGGTAACTTAAGAAATGAATAATAGAAATGGAAATTGTTTTTGTTGTAGTTACACATGGTGGTTTCATAATGTGTCAGTCTGTAAAAGTGATTTTCACTTGCCCCGAAAAAAAAAAGAGCAGTAAGTGTGCTTTCAAATTGGCAAAGAAATTTCGTTTTGGGACTAATGTGAAAACATGACTCTGTGTGCAGAGAGGAATTATAGGCAGAGATTTATTGCGTCTTGCTCTGGTGATTTCACAGTTGCATTAGATGGAAAGGGGGAGCGAATTTTTGGGGGAAGAAGCAGAGTCTTAGCACACACCCATGTGCTTGCCATGTATAGTCATGCACAGTATTTACAAGCGAGTGGGGTTTTCAGGTTTCAGTCTGTAATGCAAATACATTCAGCATCACTAAGGCTGGTTGCCCTTGCTGGAGTGTAGGCAGTCACCGAGAATACACATGGTGGTGGTCTGAAAAAACAGTTTGGACATGTGCATTTAAATAAATCAAAAAAAGTGGTTTCATAATGTGTCAGTCTGTAAAAGTGATTTTCACTTGCCCCGAAAAAAAAAAGAGCAGTAAGTGTGCTTTCAAATTGGCAAAGAAATTTCGTTTTGGGACTAATGTGAAAACATGACTCTGTGTGCAGAGAGGAATTATAGGCAGAGATTTATTGCGTCTTGCTCTGGTGATTTCACAGTTGCATTAGATGGAAAGGGGGAGCGAATGTTTGGGGGAAGAAGCAGAGTCTTAGCACACACCCATGTGCTTGACATGTATAGTCATGCACAGTATTTACAATCGAGTGGGGTTTTCAGGTTTCAGTCTGTAATGCAAATACATTCAGCATCACTAAGGCTGGTTGCCCTTGCTGGAGTGTAGGCAGTCACCGAGAATACACATGGTGGTGGTCTGAAAAAACAGTTTGGACATGTGCATTTAAATAAATCAAAAAAAGTGGTTTCATAATGTGTCAGTCTGTAAAAGTGATTTTCACTTGCCCCGAAAAAAAAAAGAGCAGTAAGTGTGCTTTCAAATTGGCAAAGAAATTTCGTTTTGGGACTAATGTGAAAACATGACTCTGTGTGCAGAGAGGAATTATAGGCAGAGATTTATTGCGTATTGCTCTGGTGATTTCACAGTTGCATTAGATGGAAAGGGGGAGCGAATTTTTGGGGGAAGAAGCAGACTCTTAGCACACACCCATGTAAATATGTGTACTGTATTATAAAATGTTTTAAAAATATTAATACTTTTTTCTTTTTTTCCAGATAGATATAGAAAATTTTCGAAAACTACAAACATTTTTAAAACTATTTTTAAAAAAAACAAATGAATAAATATTTTTTCAGTGAGTATGGTAAGTCAATAATAATAATTGTAGTCTCTCAAGGACCTTGTAATGTGTTTATTGATTTTTAGTGTTTTTAAAAAAAAAAAAAAAAAAGTACGCGCACCGTACGCGTACGGTAAAAAAAAAATAAAAAAAAGTTTTTAAAAACATATGTAAAAAAAAGATGAAAGATAAGGTTGGCTCTTAAAAGAACCGTTGTGTTCATGCAGGGACAGAGGAAAGGAAGCATGGGAAAATTATTCAAAGCGACAAATGTGTTGATCTATTTTGTTGTTCACTAGGGAAACACTGGTCTCCCTATAGCAAATTATATCTTGACAAAATGTGCATCGAATATCAACCTTCCGAAATCGAGGGTTGATTTCCAGAGGGCCAGCAAAAGGAGATTCTCCCCCCACAGATGAAGGGCTCACCTGACCTGCAGAAGAAGGAGTCAGCCCTGCAGATGATGGTTCAGGCTGAGCTGCTGTGGATGTACTGGCTTGTCTTTCTGAAGAGTTACCTCCAAAAAGATGACCATGTGTCCTTCTGTGTACATCCTGGAGGTGTCTCTTCATGGTGTGATTCCCAAAGGAATACTTCCTGTTAGGATTACCTCTAGAAAGTACACGCTTACACAGCTTACAAGTCACTAAGGGTGCATTTACCTTTTGCTGGCCTTCAGGAAAAGTAAAATAATCCCATACATAAGAGGGCTTTTGTTTCCTCGATCTCTGCCTCAAGACAGTGCTGCTAGTGCTAGCCTCATTCTCAGAAGAGCTCTGCTGTTCTGCCATCGTATCCCAAAGACAAACCAGCTCCTTCTCCCAAGGGATCACAAGCAGAAATGAGGGGAATGGGTGTGGTGTAGGAGAGTTCTAGAACTGAAAGTAGTTTCAACCAATCAAAAGTTGTGTTTCATGATCACATGACCTACCGTACGCTTACGGTACGCTTACGGTACGCTTACGGCAAAAGTGCGCATGCGCGTAAAAAAGACACGCGCTTGCGCGCATGCGCATAACAGTGACTCCCGGCACCTCCGCGTAACGTGCGCGTGTAGCGTACACGCGTACGCGTCCCACACGGAGTACGCGCGGCTACGCAAATTGCGTAACTATACGCAAGCAGCGTAGGAAAATTACGGACGTTGCGTAAACCGTACGCTTACCGTGAGCTTACGGTACGCGTACTAAAAATTTTTTTAAAAAAATAGAAAAAAAGTACTGCAAATAAATTTTACATGTTTATTTTAAAAAATATATTAAAAAAACATATTTAAGAATTTTAAAAATTTAATCATAGTCTTTATAAAAGGTAAGAAAATTAAAATAAAAATATGTTAGAAAAAATAGAAGAAAAAAAAAAATTAGCATTTAAAAAAGCTTGCAAATTCACTGAAAAAACCATGGGTTTCACACACGTTATAGTTAGGAATTAGCATTTAAAAAACCTTGCAAATTCACTGAAAAAACCATGGGTTTCACACACGTTATAGTTAGGAATTAGCATTTAAAAAACCTTAGAAATTCAGTGAAAAAACCATAGGTTTCACACACGTTATAGTTAGGAATTAGCATATAAAAAACCTTAGAAATTCAGTGAAAAAACCATAGGTTTCACACATGTTATAGTTAGCTGGACATTTTACTCGTAAAAAACCAATGAAATTCCCCCGTTATAGTTAGTTCAGCTAACTATAACTCGCGCGCCCGCAATGAACTGCTGATGACGTCACATATTACATCACTCATGACATGGTCAGTGACATCACTCATGACATCACTGATGACATCTCAAATGACATCACTGATGACCTCACTGATGACATCATCCTTGTGATAGAGTGGCAGACCTCCTCTTCCCCTAATAAAACCTTTGATACACACATTCAAAAATAGAGACTAAAATTTACAAAACAATGGACATACCAATAACAGTTACAACAACCTCTTCAGTAATTCTAAGATCCACATACACATCCACTCATTCACCAACAGTCCAATACAGTCACTCATACATGTACTCACTTTTCATATGTACTCATACACCTATACATCCTGTAACACAATGCCACTCATCCATAGAGCTACTCACACACATAGTCACTCATGCTAATAAAGAATCAAACATACATTTACTTGCATATACAGTTATACACACACCACCACACTTACTTCTACGGAAACTTACACATACTTAGTCTTTTAAACAATCACTTATGGAAATACATACTTATTCATACAGGAACTCTTTCAATCTCTCACTCTCACATATACTCACATATATAAACCAATAGTCACATATACTAGTTTTAAACATATGTAGTTACTCATAAAGACACTATTGAGACAGTCATTCACTCACTAACACACCCATACATACACTCATCCACCCATGCAGTCCTGCACACATGCTCTGTTCAACACATACAAACAGTGAGTCACTCATTCATGCACCTATGCACTACGTCATACCCCCCACCGAACCATGCAGACACTCAGACTGATACTCAAAAAACCAACTAATAACCTATATAGACACCCATGTAGCTACTCACCAACCCATGCAGCCACTTATACACAAAGTGAAAAAATGATACAGATATGTATATATTTAAACATTACTCACTAAGCCATGTATTCACTATGATACACTTAATCAGTCAGTTACATAATCAATTTTTCAAAAAGAAATCATCCATTTAGACAGTAATATACCCATTTATTCTTCCATCAACCTTGAGATATACATATATAAAACATATTTAATTTTCAGAAAAACACACATTCACTGGATGATGTCATCAGTGAGGTCATCAGTGATGTCATTTGAGATGTCATCAGTGATGTCATGAGTGATGTCACTGACCATGTCATGAGTGATGTAATATGTGACGTCATCAGCAGTTCATTGCGGGCGCGCGAGTTATAGTTAGCTGAACTAACTATAACGGGGGAATTTCATTGGTTTTTTACGAGTAAAATGTCCAACTAACTATAACATGTGTGAAACCTATGGTTTTTTCACTGAATTTCTAAGGTTTTTTATATGCTAATTCCTAACTATAACGTGTGTGAAACCTATGGTTTTTTCACTGAATATATATATATATATATATATATGAAAATACACGCTCCTGACACGCTTCTCACAGCATTAACCAGGTACGGACCACAACGTGCCTTTTAAGGTTGAATGTGCAGGTTTATTCCATCCACGAACAGCTACATATCAAACAGCAAGTGCTCGGCATGACGCGTTTCGTCATATATATATTACCTATTGGCGGTCGCCAGTAGGTAGTTATAGTTAGGACCTATTTTCCATAGGAAATCCACAACATTCTATTCCCAATAAGTCTGGCACCGGTAGACGAATCTCCGCGAAATTTTCCAAACTTTTGGCCAGCTCCGGTCCGCTCCTATCCTGAAAGTTTCGTGGTGATTCGTCAAGTGGGGCCGAGAAAAAACGGGGGTCCCAAAACGCGTTTTCCCCATTCAATTTCCCATAGGATCTGTTGGCGCAGCTACAGCCCGAACTGCTGAACGGAATTACACCAAATTTGGCAAAGAGGTAGTCCTCAGTTCAGACTTGTGCCTTTTGCATAAATGGTGTAAATCCGTTCAGTAGTTCCTGAGAAAATTAGAGTTAAAAAGATAGATATATCTATGGCCTCGGAGGATCCGCGCACCCTAAGCGCACCCTGAGCGCACCCTCTGCGAACCGAGCGCGCAACCTCCCGTTCACACGCTGAATGCTAATTGGCTGTCAAGTGTCTGTCTACATTCGAAACCAGGAACTGTTGGCAGCCAATTTGTGCCTCGGTAGAAACGAGGCTGATTAAGTAAGGGAAATCAGTGTGTGAAAGATGTAAAGGGGGCAGGGTAGAAATAATCTGACCCCCTGATGCTTAGGGGGTCCCAGAAGGACCCCCCGGGTCCCCTTTTTAAAAAAAAAAAACGGCAAAATGCGCGCAAGGTGCGCGGCTCCGGCCGAAAAAAAAGCAACCCGAAGTGCGGGCTTCCGTACTTCCTTAATAATTAGCCCCCGGGGCCAAATCTGTAAAACTTAATGGGTGGCCCAGGGGGGCCCCCCAGCCCCGGGACCGCTACACCTGGGGCTAGAAAATAGACAGGATGGGGGGCTGAACGCCCCCCCCAAGCCCTGGGGACCACCACCCCCTGGGGCTTTATTGTTTGAGGGAGGGGGGCTGCGTGGCCCCCCTCCTGGAGCCCTCGAGGGCCCTGGGGAACTCCACCCCCCAGGGCCGGCTCCTACAGTATCCTGGGGTGCCCACCCCAGGCCACTGTTGTTTGCTATGAGAGGGCGGGAGTCTCCCGCCCTCCCATAGCAAACTTTGTTTGGATTTTGAAAGAGAGAGCAGGGAAACCTGCTCTCTCTTTCAAAATCCAAACGATATTGCTTTTCCACACGGGGAGCTGCATGTCAGCAGCTCCCCATGTGGAAAAGCAATGCCGGCTCCCGAAGAGCGCGGGGAGACGGCTGGGACCGTGGGGGCGTTGGGGCTCCCCCCACAGTCCCCAACGTTTTTCAATAAACCCCGGGGGATGGGGTATCCGGGGATAATAAAAATTAGTGATAGGGGCTATTTTTTTTTTTTACGGTAAAATTAGGAGTCGCGCATCCTAATGCGTTGGGTGCACGATTTCTCTCGCGTAGGGTGCGCGGTTCCTAACGCATCCACCGTGTTGAGCACGTATATGACATCACGCAGAAGCACGCGAGCGTCGCGTAACGTAATTTGTACGTGTCGCGTATTGGCTTGGAGTCGCGTACCGGTCGCATAGCAATCGCGCACAAAAATACGTACCCAACGCATACCGTACGCGGATGCTTCCGTGCAGGGATCGAGAAAGGTGCGCATACGGTGCGCAAATCCCCCAAAAAATATTTTTAAAAATTACATTTTTTTTAAAAAAAACCCATTACAAACAAATAATATTTTTTAATTTTTGAAAGAATTGAAAAAATAAGTTAAAAAATGGTGAAAAAAAATATTTAAAAAAAAACATAATTAATGGAATTGACACACTGAAATAGAAAAATTTAGAAATCCAATGAAAATCATTAAACATCATAGCTTTAGAGATAAGTTATAGATAGGAATTAACATTTAAAAAAACCTTTGAAATTCACTGAAAAAACCATAGGTTTCATGCACGTTATAGTTAGGAATTGGCATTTAAAAAAACCTTAGAAATTCACTGAAAAAACCATAGGTTTCAGGGGTGTTATAGTTAGCTGGACATTTCCCTCGTACAAAACCCTAGAAATTTTTCAGTGAATATATATATATATGTAACTTTAACTCGTAGCGCATCCGATGAGAAAGACGAGTGCAGGTGCGCGGATCCGGCCGAAAAATAAGCAACCCGAAGTGCGGGCTTCCGTGCTTCCTTAATACTTAGCCCCCGGGGCCAAATCTGTAAAACTTAATGGGTGGCCCAGGGGGGCCCCCCAGCCCCGGGACCGCTACCCCTGGAAATGTCCAGCTAACTATAACACCCCTGAAACCTATGGTTTTTTCAGTGAATTGCTAAGGTTTTTTTAAATGCCAATTCCTAACTATAACGTGCATGAAACCTATGGTTTTTTCAGTGAATATATATATATATGTAACTTTAACTCGTAGCGCATCCGATGAGAAAGACGAGTGCAGACCTTCTATTGTGCAAATTCATTTATTATTTAGTCCTCTGCCATTACGCGTTTCGGCCGTGCAAGCGGCCTTGATCACATGACAGCGCTCAAAACATTGTTCCACGTGTTAAAGTGCCAGTGCTAAAATAAATTCATAAACATCAACAAAATACTTGATGATCCTCAGCGTATTCTTAATTTTATACACGCATACATGCTGATAGTCATTTTTAAATGCTCCCATTGATCATATATGCTTGGTATTAAAATATATAAATCAATATTTTAAATATAGATATCAATATCATTTTCTATATGATCCAAAGCCATCGTCAAAATGCCGGCATGAATGCCGTGTGGAGCAATGCTGTAAGACCATTTATAAATCTTTATACATAAAAGAATATACAATAAATGTGAATAAGATATGTGCTCACCCGAATGAAACATTAACGTATGACAAAATCATAATCAATGAAACACTGTGCAATAATATGAAAAAATATGCCTGTGCATATCTTAACGTTATATATGTAGAGAATAAAAAATCCACTGATGCCTATCTAATAGCCAATTAATCGCATCGCTTCCTATTGACATACTCACATTTCAAGTCAGTGTGTATAGACACAATTGATATCAATATTTAGTTTGGGTCAATCCACTGTCATGCAATTTCATTATTCGCATAATGCATATTGTGCATTGAAGTGGACCCATATTTTTCCAAACAACTTAATATTGATGAGTAAAGTGCTTTTAGTGCTACAGTACCTCAGATCAAGGTGCAAAGAAGCATAAAAGCGAAAAAACAAAGAATAGGTGCAAAATCGGTGAAAAACATGAATTCCAAATGACAAGATTGTGCAAATGTCGCGTTCTTGATACTAAAATCATTTTACATTTTTCATTTTGATATAACCAATCAAGATTTTTCTTTCCAAATTTTCTAAAAAGAAACCAAAAAGATTTAAGAGGATGTAAAGAAGCAATGAAAATACAATGTTAGAATTCCATATATCATAAATACTATAAAGACCCTATAAAAATTATCGGACATGAAACACAATGATAACATTACAATAATAAAATTACCCTATGCCTAATACCAATCATTAAAACCAGGTTAATACAGAACCAATGCGGATAGATTAACACACCAACAATGCATTGACTTATCCTGAAAGGGAAACAATGAAGGACAAAATAAACCTCTATTTTTATCTGATTCAATTCAATTTGATTTGGTTAAATTTGATCCTGAGTTGACCGATCCCTCATCATATTGCTCTCTAAGAGGACTTCAAAAGTTAATCATAAAAAGGTATGAAGATCTTCCGTGGTATTGAGTCCGCCTGGGCATTTAGAGTCAAACTCTAATATATAGCTAGTCTCCAGGCGTCTCAGTTCTCTGTCACCTCCTCTTTTTGTAATTGGAATAGCTTCTATGGCGTAATATTTCAGATGCTGTGGATTGCTACTATGGACTGATTGGAAATGTCTAGCCACAGGGTAATTTTGATCTTTGTTAATTATTGCTCTGATATGTTGGAGGATTCGTTTATGGACAGCCAGTTTGGTGCTCCCTATATATTTTAAATGGCAGTCACATTCTAATACATAGACAGAATATTCTGTCTTGCATGTTAAATGTTGCTTAATTTCTCTGGCGGTGTCAGAGAAAGCATTTTTAAAAGTTTTTACATTACTACCAAACTGGCAAGCCTTGCATGTCAGACATTTAAAAAATCATTTTCTAATAGTCAACCACATATCTTTACGGCAACTCTCCTGATTATTGTTGACCAACATGTTCCCCATACTCATAGTTCTTCTAAATGTAATAGAGGGGTTGGAGGGCATCTGGTCACCTATTACTGGATCTTCTTGAATAAAGTGCCAATTGCGTCTCATGATGCTCCTCAACTGTTTCTCCTGTTTAGAGTATGTTAAAATAAGTCTTACAGGTTGTGTATTCTCAAGTTTAACCTTGTAGGCTAGGAGATCCTCCCTCGCCCTCGCTTGAGATCTTCTCATAGCGGCCTGAACTATTCCTGTACTGTAACCTCTAGCTAGAAACTGTTTGCAGCTTTCAGTTTGCTTAATTCTTGCATCCTCTTGGTTACTGCATATGCGTCGAATGCGGAGCAACTCCCCATACGGGATGCTCCTGATCAAGTGTGGAGGATGATCGCTGGACGCATGTAAAACTGTATTACCTGCCGTTGGGTTTCTAAAAAGGGTAGTAGTTAAGACATTATTTTGTAATAAAATTTGAACATCTAAAAAGGTCACTGAGTGCCTGCTGATGTTAAAAGTAAATTTAAGATCATTGTGATTGATTTCATCTATGAATTTTATAGCATCTTCTTCACTTCCGCGCCATACAATAAAAAGATCGTCAATAAAATGCAACCAAGAGACAATGTTGGTGGTATATATTTGTTCATATTTCCGCATGAGGACCAGTTCCTCCCACCAGCCCATAAAAAGGCAGCATAGCTCGGGGAGAAGCTTGCCCCCATTGCGACTCCCTGAATCTGTTGGTAAAACTGGCCATTAAAAAGAAATAAGTTGTTTTCAAGACTAAAAAGCAACATATCTAACAACATACGTGTATGTTGTGCATACATCATTGGTCTTGTGCTGAGAAAGTACTCCACGGCTCTTAGCCCATCCCTGTTTCTAATACAAGTATAAAGCGAACATACATCCAGTGTCACAAGCAGCAAATCTGAGTCCCAGGACAAATCTTTGATTTTATTTAAAAAATCACTTGTGTCTTGTACATATGACTTTAATTCCTTCATATGGACCTGTAGAAAAAAGTCAATGTATCTGGAGAGATTTCCTAGTGGCCCATCACATGCTGCAATGATGGGCCTACCAGGTGGATTCTTGAAATTCTTGTGGACTTTGGTATGAAGTAAATGGTGGGCACTAGCGGATGTTCTTTTTTAATAAAGCCATATTCATCCCCGCTGAGAAGCCCCAGACTTTTCCAAGCTAATGAGTTCTTAAATAAAGCGTCCTGAATGCTTTTATACTTGAGTGGTGTACTTTTTCTGTAGCATTGAAGATCATTTAACTGACTGTATGCTTCCTTCATATAGTCTTCCTTAGGCCACAGGACAATATTTCCCCCTTTGTCAGAGTTTCTTATAACCACATTTTCATTTTGTAATTTAACCATTAATTGGTTGTATTTTCTTTCTCTGTTTGTATATGTTTTTTCCGATTTATTGATGGCATAGTTCAATTTCTTAATCTGACTGGTTACATGATCGCTAAAAGTGTCAAGTCCATCTTGGGCCAGTAACGGAACAAATTTTGATTTTGTTTTAAATGGTGTTTCTGGCCTTGCCTGTCCCCCCAATAGACTAATATCCTGAATGTTCAGTTGGTCTCCACTGCCCAGTTGACACATGTCCCGGTATAAGCCTATATCTGAGACTAATAGCCCTGGGGAGTCATTGTTGTGTGCGGTTGTTATTTTTGGGACCATTGAATCAACTGAAGTTCTTTGTTGGTGGAATTTCTTGAGTTTAAGTGTTCTGATAAATTGATAAACATCAGCTCTTGTTCTCGTATATTGAAAGTTGGATTCTGGGCAAAAGGACAATCCTAAAGATAATAATTGTGTTTCCGCTGCTGACAGGTTGATGTTATCTAAATTGACAATGGTGTTTTCTTCCTGCTTGTCTATTTCTCTGTCAGTACATGGCGAGCCCCCATTTGATTTTTCTAATTCTGCTTCGCTCGACCCCGACCCCGCTTCCTGGCCTCTCCTCTTCCAGCAAGCTTGCCGTCTCCCCCTTCTCCTTTGGGATTTTGTTTTGTAGTAGGTCCTTGGTTGCGAGGTCTCAAGGTGTCCCTTCTGCCCTGTTTTAAAATATCCAACTCTTTCCCCAATGTGAATTTAATCTCTCCTTGCTCTGCTTTCCTTCTGATATTCTCATTATCAGATTCACTATCGGGCACCGAGCTCGTGTCCGAAGGTGAAGATATTTCTGGATGTTGTTTATTTGCTTCATTGGTTCCCTGCTTACGTTTGTTTGCTGTTGCTACCCTTAGCGAATCATAACGCCGTGCAAAAGTGAAGATTTGACCATTTGCATAGTCATCGCGGTCCCTTTTGAATTTATATGCTTTGCGCACCTTTATTTTTTCCTCTTCTTTTGCCAATCTAATGGACATTTCTTCTCTCATTTTGTGCCCCAATCGAGACTCACCTTCCTGCTGTTTGATGCTTTCCTCGAGGTCTTCTATCTTAATTTGTAAATCAGCCCTATCAATTTCAGCAGTACTTTACTAATATCTGTAATAATCTTCGTGATGATTCAAGGTTACATTGCCCCCATTCTGCCATCATATGGGGGTTCGGCGCCTCGTAACTGGGGGCAATCATTATACGCAGTCCCCTGGGGATTCTCCCCACCTCCAAATATCTTTTCAAAGAGCACGCCTCCCACCACTTGGATTGCTCTTGGCGTTTGTATTTCTCCAGCGGTCTAAAATTATCTTTGAGTCCATTAGTTCTGGCACTGGAATCATTAGTTCCCTCTATGTTAGCATTGGCTTCAATCTCTACATTATCTGAAAACATTTCATCCGCGGCAAGCTCGCGGTTTCTGAGCGCGTCGGCAGACATTTCGACTTATATTGGAAACGTTTTTCCTCCCCCAGTCAATCTCTTTGGCAATGTTAAGCAATGCCCAAACACTGTCCCGAGATGAGAGGAGAGAAGCACACCTCCCGACCCATGCAGCACTGCAACATGTAACGCGTACCTTGACAGCTAAAGACCGATGAAAAGTCCAGCAACACAGCCCGTCTACTATCTGCTCAGCCGAGCGATGTATCAGACGTGCGATCGCTGCCTGGTCCACCGCTGCCTCGTACCTCCGTTGTTTCGTCTCCCAATGGGAATATTAGTGCTGCATATGGGGGGCTTCGTCCGTTTCACTCCCAACTTCATTTGGTGCCCCAGGGGTCCCCGCCAAAGCAATGCCGCGAGCCCGCAGCGCTGCAGGCAAGAACCGACTGGTGCAGACAGACTGTTTGCTATGGAGCCTTCTTCCCGGGAGGGGGGTCTGCTTGCCGGCGACAGTCCAAAGCCGGTAAAATATCTCTTTAACTCGTAGCGCATCCGATGAGAAAGACGAGTAAAGACCTTCTATTGTGCAAATTTATTTATTATTTAGTCCTCTGCTATTACGCTTTTCGGCCGTGCAAGCGGCCTTGATCACATGACAGCGCTCAAAACAGTGTTCCGCTTTAGTGCCAGTGCTAAAATAAATTCATAAACAAAATACTTGATGATCCTCAGCATATTCTTAATATTATACACGCATAAATGCTGAGAGTCATTTTTAAATGCTCCCATTGATCATATATGCTTTGTATTAAGATATATAAATCAATATTTTAAATATAGATATCAATATCATTTTCTATATGATCCAAAGCCATCGTCAAAATGCCGGCATATATATAGATAGATAGATATAAGAAACAAGAGTTGCATCCAGGTGAGGTTGCCACAACACGGCAAGATAAACATTTATTGTCAGAAATGCTGCATGGCAGGCAAACTGCATAATAAAATACCCCGCCCCAGTGGTGCACTCGCTGCTCTCTCCCCTTCTGCCAGTGAACAAGGGCGATGGAACGCCGGAAACGCGTCTGGCTTGGGAATCTTTGCATTTGAGCGGTTTGCCTGGCATGCAGCATTTCTGAGAATAAAGGTTTATCTTGCCGTGTTGTGGCAACCTCACTTGGAGGCAACTCTAGTTTTTTCATGTTTGCGGCCAGCCTTGACCACGAGGAAGCCCCACTGCTATCTGCGGACCCGCAGCGACGGAAACAAAGTGACGCTGCAGGGACGGCGAGTCCGGTGTCACGATGGTGTATGGGCTGGATGGCAGGCTTACAAGCTTCAAGCACCGTATTTGGTGACTATTTTTGTATTTGTGATTGGGGCAGCAACCCACTGGGGTTTAATTTTTAGTTAACTACATTTACCAGCATTCAATTGTGCATACGCCCAGTGGGGCGGGGTATTTTATTATGCACGGGTGGTGCACTCGCTGCTCTCTCCCCTTCTTCCAATGAACAAGGGTGATGGAATGCCAGAAACGTATCTGGCTTGGGACTCTTTGCAGTGGAGCGGTTTGCCAGGCATGCAGAATTTCTGACAATAAAGGTTTATCTTGCTGTGTTGTGGCAACCTCACTTGGAGGCAACTTTCACACGAGGAAGCCCCACTGCTATCTGCGGGCCCGCAGCGACGGAAACAAAGTGACGCTGCAGGGACGGCGAGTCCAGTGTCAGGATGGTGTATGGGCTGGAAGGCAGGCTTACAAGAGTCAAGCAGCCTATTTGTTGACTATTTTTATATTTGGGGTTGGGGCAGCAACCCACTGGGGTTTAAATTTTTTAGTGCACTACAATTACCAGCATTCAATTGTGCATAAGCCCACTGGGGCGGGGTATTTTATTATGCACAGGTGGTGCTCTCTCCCCTTCTGCCAGTGAACAAGGGCGATGGAATGCCCGAAACGCATCTGGTTTGGAACTCTTTGTATTTGAGCGGTTTGCCTGGCATGCAGCATTTCTGACAATAAAGGCTTATCTAGCCCTGTTGTGGCAAACTCACTTGGAGGCAACTCTCCTTTTTTCATATATATATATATATATATATATATATATATATATATATATATATATATATATATCAACCTCCAACTCCCGTCTTCTATCAAAGAAAGGACGCCGACACCAACGATTATCACCAAATCCACAGTTTTAATGATTCCAATCCTTTGCGACGCGTTTCGGCATTCCTGCCTTAATCATGCAATGGATAACTCGTTCAGTGTGTGGGTTAAAATACACAAACAACAATTACAAAAAAAGGTCACATGATAGATTCCACCAATTACTGACCACTAGACATGGACAAAAGACTTTGTGGCAGACCTAGATACAGGTAAACATACAAAGTTACCATTTTTTGTTTAAATACAAATAACTTTCTCGACACAGCCACTAATTAAAACAAAATATTCTTTCATATTCTTTTAAATGGACTGATACATTTATGCTGAACCAGCCAATTACCAAGAGCAAAGTCGATCAGGTAAAAAAAGTTATTTTTTTGTTATATTGTCTAATATGCGCAGGAAAAGTTTTATAAATAAATAAATAATGGGACATTTATTTAAACAGAAATTTCATTCTAAGTTTAAAAAAGCCATGTTCCCAGTTGACTTTTTATCATGTAAACATCATTTGTACGGATAAAGTGCATAGTGCTTCTCTCCTAAAGTGCAAATATAGTGCAGTTTCAAGAAAAAAGGGAGATATTGCAACTCAACGCATAATGTGTACTAAAATGAATCTAAAAACTTTGCTCTATAGGCTGTGGATATGTGTCATAATAATCTGTAGCCTGCCACAAATGTTAATTAGTAAGCATACCTTCCACATTACTAATTTCCTTTAGTTAAATACTACCAAATCATCATAATTAAACATACAATTGCGTCCAGTGACTTAATTACTTATTTCCAGTGTGACATTGCTGGGCCTGAAATAACACCCAATCTGCTGTCAGGTCTGTATCCCAATTTTTACTTTATATAAGTTGACAGGGCTTCCAATAAACTATTATTTCGAAGAGGGTGTCCTGGTGTAACTTCTTAATCCTTGTGTTCTCCACTCACATGCCTCTCTCTCTGAAATGTTCTTGATTGTAAAGGAGGCCTAAAAAGCAAAGTAATTTAATTTAGGATTTTTAGAATTCCAAAAGGTCTTCACGACTTCTGCCCTTTGGCCTTAAATTGCTATCTTATTTTCATAAACCAATAAAAATTTCTAAAATATGTTGGACTATTATATCCTTAAATCGATAGAAAGATTTATAGTTAATTTAAATTTATATACCTCCTTATTGAACTATCAGAGAGACTTTGTTTTTATCAACTGGTAAAATCATGTACATAAAGTGCAAGTGCCTGTAAATACATATTTACGTAATGCTGATATATAGATTAGCCTCTGTCAAATATAATCTTGTTGTACATAGGGAACAGACACCGGAACTAAGACACCTCTAAGAATCAACATGGTGCTTTGCAATTGTAATAATAAGTTTACACACTTATGGTGAAGGAAAAAAGCCTGCTTCATAATTGATTAAATAGTGCTGGTGGAAACTAAAATCGACCTTTAAAACAATATAAAATACAGTATCAATAAAATGAAGAACATATGGAAAATCCTATCTGATAGAGATAATTTATAAATGAACATGTAAATATTCTTCAGAATTCAAGCCATGCGGCACCCTGGTGTTGAATAAGATGATGTATTTGGATTCAAGTTGTCTTAATTTCCGCTCCCTGTTGCCTCCCCTCCGGGATTTAGGAGCTTGATCAATGGCAAAATAACACAACTCATTAGCATTTCCATTGTGGGATTCATGAATGTGCCGGGCAACTGCATAATTTGGATCCTTATTATTAATTGCCCTAAGATGTTGTAGAATCCGAATGTGTACCATGTGTATCGTGCTCCCCACATACATTTTGGGGCAGGAGCACTTCAAAACATAAACTACAAACTCACATCTGCAGTTGAGTGAACATCTGATTTTCCATGGGTTATTTATCAGAGTCGAGGACACCTGAGTTTCATTTTTCCCAATCTTGCATGCCTTACATTTAAAACAGCGATGGAAGCCTGGGCTGGGTCTAAGCCAAGTTTGTTTAGTTCTTAACTCTGGGCTCGCTATCACCAATTCATCCCTCATTGACTTTGCCTTTCTAAATGTCAGCATTGGTCTGTTTGGGATGAGGGTGTTTAAAATTGGGTCCCCTTTAAGTAGATGCCAATGTCTGGTCAGACTATGTCTGACATCGGCTTGGTAAGCTGAAAAGCCAGTTATGAGTCTTATAACTGCTCCCCTGTCCTGTCTTACTCTTACAGTTTGTTCACTTGGCCGTGCGAGGAGTTGGTGTCTCTGTAGTTTCTCGACTTTCTTCATGGCCTGATTCAACATTTCGGCTTGGAATCCTCTTTGTGTAAATCTTGCACTAAGATCAAATTGTGCTTTAGCTAATTCATTGGTCTCACTACAGTTTCTTTTCATTCTGATATGTTCCCCATATGGAATGCTCTTCTTCAGGCTCTGAGGGTGGAAACTACCAGCGTGCAAAATTGAGTTTCCTGCCGAGGTCTTCCTATAGGATTTTGTATGAATATTCCCACCCACAACATATACTTCTAAGTCTAAAAACGGCACCGATGAATTGCTAATTGTTTCCGTGAATCTCAAATTTAGATCATTATCATTAATGTGATCTATAAACTCACTTGCACTGGCAATGGTCCCATCCCCTACCATGAATAAATCATCGATGAAACGGACCCAGAAAATGATGTTATTTTCCCAGGACGTTTTGTGCACCACTTTGAGCACCTGCTCCTCCCACCAGCCCATATGCAAATTAGCATAGCTGGGGGCGAAGCAGGTGCCCATCGCCGTGCCCCGTTGTTGTTTGTACATGTCTGTTCCAAAGAGGAAAAAATTGTTAGTGAGACATAATCTGCACATCTCCACAAGCATCAAAGAATGTTGGTAAAATTGAATAGGTCTAGTTTTCAAATAATGTAAAGTGGCTTTCAGGCCATCAACATGCGCAATACTCGTATACAGGCTAGTTACATCCATGGTAACTAAGATGTATGATTCCTTCCACTCAATCTCTGCAATTCTACTGAGAAAATGCCCTGTATCCTGGATATATGCAGGGAGTGATTTAACACATGGTTGGAGAAAAGAGTCTAAATATCTAGATGTAGTTTCAAATAGACTGCCAATTGCAGAGATTATCGGTCTCCCGGGTGGTGTTTCCTTGTTTTTGTGGACTTTGGGAATTAGATAAAATATGGGAGTGACCGGGTTATCAATTTTTAAGAATAGAAATTCCCTCTGAGTTAAAAGGCCCAGCCCTCGCCATCTGGAGAGATCTTTATGATATTTTAGTTTGACCTCTTCTACATTGCTTGCTGGGACCTTGAGATAACTGTTGGTATCTTTTAGTTGTAGTCTTGCTTCCCTATTGTAAGCCTCCAAAGGCCAGAGTACTAGGTTACCACCCTTGTCTGCCTGTCGAGTCACAATGTCTGGTCTTTCTTTGATTTTCGTCATAACAGTGTGGTACTTTCTTTCAATCTCACTACACTTCCTGGGGAAGTTAATGCTGGATTTTAGTGAAATGGTCTTAAAATCTTTAATCACAAGATCCGAAAAAAGGTCAATTGTATCCCTGGGGGTGTTGGGGGTGAAAGTCGATTTGGGCCTGAATTCCGTATCTACAGTATCAAAAAGATCAAGACCAGTCACCTCCCCCATAGAAGAACCCTCATCAAGATCATTGTAGATGCCATCACCCTCATTAAGTAATAGATGTAGAACAGTTAGGGCCTCGAGGTCTCTAATTTGAAGATTAGCAGATTCGTCAACAACGGTACATTCTGTAGCTACCCTTTTATGAGCAAAAAATTTTTTAAGTTTCAACTTTCTAATAAATCTAAAAAGATCTATTCTGCTTTCTATGTAATTGAAATTAGTTCTTATACAGAATGTCAAACCCAAAGCAAGAATCCTGGTTTCTTCTTCTGAAAGAGTCAAATCAGTTAAATTCATTACAGTCAAAGGTTCCATACCTATTTGCGCTGATAAGAATCTTTCCTCCGTGTCCCTGACCTCAGTTCCATTGCCGTGGCGCCTGTTCTTCCGTCTCCTGGCGAATCTCTGATTTTGTTTTTTTGAAATTTTGGTCTCACACTTTTTGTCCTGTCCACCAATAAAAAACCAAACTCCTCAACAACAGTTGATGCTGCGTCTTGGATGCGGCTTGTTCCGTCTGCTTCTGATTCACTTGCCGAGCTGACCACCGAGCTGATGTCAGAGCTTTTATCCGTCAGTTCGTCCTGATTGTTGTTCAATACTTGTCGACTGGAGAGTGCTGCCGATACTTTGGAGAGCCTTTGTTTGCGTATGTTGTCAAATCTTTTCGCAAATGTATAGATCTGCCCTCTGGCGTAATCCAGCCTGTCCCGATGGAACTTATTTGCCTTTCGTTCGCGTATACCTTTCTCATGTTTAACCAAGCGTATTTGAAGGTCTGCTTCAAATTTAGAAATTTCCGTTGCCTCACTTACAGTTTTGAGTTTCTCCTCTAATTCTTTAATCTCAATAAGTATTTTATCACGATCCGAGTTCGCATATTTGATCAGGATTTTTAGCATATTTGCTGATGATTGAGCATTATTTGCATCCCATTCGCGTAACATCTCCGGATCAGGGTTTTCATAAGTCGGTGCTGTCAGAATCCTTAATCCTCGCGGGATTCGTTTAACATCCAAATACTGCGTGAGCGATTTTACTTCCCACCATTTTGAGACCTCTGTGCGTTTCATCTTCTCCAATTTCCTCATGATATCTGTAGCAGTCGAGTTTTCCGTTTGTTGCTCGCTGACCTGCACGCTGATATTTAACGGTCCTTCACAGAACATCTGACCGGCTGCATTCTCCCTCTCGATCAGTAGTTGATCCATAATGTTCGTAAAAATTCTATATATATGTCCCACGTAGTTCAAGAAACATTCGCAGTGGGTGGAATCATTGAAGTGATTCTGTGTGGTTATGGGTCGTTGATTAGGGCGAGCCCGCCCTAACTCCCTCTCCCTGGTTTAACACGAAATTATCAGCTGCTCCACTGCAAGAACCAGTCCGCGGTAAGCCAAGCGCTATCCAACGCTCCAACTCCGCAACCTAGTCACCTGGTACGTGGAGGCTATCGTTCGTTTCACTTTCAGTGCTCCACGGGGGCTTTCTGTTATGCTCCACGCATTACAATCCAACAGAACTGGGTAAACCAAGAAAGCACCTGAACGAGGGTGTGTCGGCGATGCCGCTTCCCAGTTGCGCGCGGCTCCAAATCAACCTCCAACTCCCGTCTTCTATCAAAGAAAGGACGCCGACACCAACGATTATCACCAAATCCACAGTTTTAATGATTCCAATCCTTTGCGACGCGTTTCGGCATTCCTGCCTTAATCATGCAATGGATAACTCGTTCAGTGTGTGGGTTAAAATACACAAACAACAATTACAAAAAAAGGTCACATGATAGATTCCACCAATTACTGACTACTAGACATGGACAAAAGACTTTGTGGCAGACCTAGATACAGGCAAACATACAAAGTTACCATTTTTTGTTTAAATACAAATAACTTTATCGACACAGCCACTAATTATATATATATATATATATATATATATATATATATATATATATGTATATATATATATATATATATATATATATATATATATATATATATATATATATATATATATACACATATATATTCACTGAAAAAACCATTGGTTTCAGGCACGTTATAGTTAGGAATTAGCATTATAGTTAGTTGGACTTTTCACTCGTACAAAACCATTGAAATTCCCCCGTTATAGTTAGTTCAGCTAACTATAACTCGCGCGCCCGCAATGCACTGCTGATGACGTCACATATTACGTCACTATTGACATGGTCAGTGACATCACTGATGACATCACTGATGACATCTCAAATGACATCACTGATGACATCATCCAGTGAATGTGTGTTTTTCTGAAAATTACATATGTTTTGTATATGTATATCTCAAGGTCGATGGAAGAATAAATGGGTATATACGTGTCTAAATGGATGATTTGTTTTTGAAAAATTGATTGTATAACTGACTGATTAAGTTTATCTTAGTGAATACATGGCTTAGTGAGTGATGTTTAAATATGTAAATATCTGTATCAGTCTCTCACTTTGTGTATAAGTGGCTGCATGGGTTGGTGAGTAGCTACATGAGTGTCTATATAGGTTATTAGTTGGTTTTTTGAGTATCACTATGAGTGTCTGAGTGTCCGTATGGTTCGGTGGGGGGTATTACGTAGTGCATAGGTGCATGAATGAGTGACTCACTGTTTGTATGTGTTGAAGACAGCATGTGTGCAGGACTGTATGGGTGGATGAATGTGTGCATGGATGTGTTAGTGAGGGAATGACTGTCTCAATAGTGTCTTTATGAGTAACTACATATGTTTTTAACTAGTATATGTGACTATTGGTGTTGATAAGTGAGTATATGTGAGAGTGAGAGATTGGAAGAGTTCCTGTATGAATAAGTATGTGTTTCTATAAGTGATTGTTTAAAAGACTAAGTATGTGTAAGTTTCTGTAGAAGTAAGTGTGGTGGTGTGTGTATAACTGTATATGCAAGTAAATGGATGTTTGATTCATTATTAGCATGAGTGACTATGTGTGTGAGTAACTCTATGGATGAGTGGCGTTGTGTAACAGGATGTATAGGTGTATGAGTACATATGATGAGTGAGTACATGTATGAGTGACTGTATAGGACTGTTGGTGAATGAGTGGATGTGTATGTGGATCTTAGAATTACTGAATAGGTTGTTGTAACTGGTATTGGTATGCCCATTGTTTTGAAAATTTTAGTTTCTATTTTTGAATGTGCGTATCAAAGGTTAATTAGGGGGAGAGGAGGTCTGCCACTCTATCACAAGGATGATGTCACCAGTGATGTCATCAGTGATGTCATTTAAGATGTCATCAGTGATGTCATGAGTGATGTCACTGACCGTGTCATGAGTGATGTAATATGTGACGTCATCAGCAGTGCATTGCGGGCGCGTGAGTTGAACTAACTATAACGGGGGAATTTCAATGGTTTTGTACGAGCGAAAAGTCCAGCTAACTATAACGCCCCTGAAACCTATGGTTTTTTCAGTGAATTTTTAAGGTTTTTTTAATGCTAATTCCTAACTATAACGTGCCTGAAACCTATGGTTTTTTCAGTGAATTTCGAATGTTTTAAATGCTAATTTTTAACTATGCCTACAGAGATAGGACATGTGAAGAAAGAAGAAAAAACGCACAGAAAGAAAAAAAAGTAATGCAGAAAGAAGCAACAGAAGTCCTCAAAGACGAAGAAAAGTGCAGGAAGAAGGATAACGTGCAGAAAGAACAAACAGAAGAGCAGAAAGAAGCCTTGTTGCAAAATCATCCTGTACCCTCAACTTTTTCAGACAGATACTGGTGGTAACTGAGTCTGATTAACCAGTCCTAGAGCCAGTGCTATGTTAAAAGACACTCAGAAAACAGTGAAAACACCAACATACACTAGAGAACACTATGCGCTGGGGTCCCCCTGTGATTAGCATGACCTCCTCTGTATGCCCCTAGTATATAATAGGGCAGGGGATTAAAACTACCTCTTAAAACGCGCCACAGGGCGTGTTTGCACACGTCACCTCAGGCCCCGTCCCCTCCTTTTCCCCACTGTGTAAACACGCCCTGTGGCCGTTTTAGGTTGGGAGATTAAGTCCCCTTGAATCCTGAGGGTCCCTAGGGTCCAACTAGACCACTAGGTACCTCCAGTAAGCGCCACAGAGCTGCGTTGCAGAGAGATGTAAAAAGGGGCACGACCTAGACCACCTCCCTGCAACGCAGCTCAGTGGCACTTACTGGAAGCACCTGGTGGGCTAGTTAGCCCCCAGGGGCCCTCAGGATTGAAGGGGAATTATTTCCCCAATTTAAAACGCACCATAGGGCGTGTTTGCACACGTCACCTCAGGCCCCGTCCCCTCCCTTCTCCACTGTGTAAACACGCCCTGTGGCCTTTTTAAGTTGGGAGATTAAGTCCCCTTGAATCCTTAGGGTCCCTAGGGGCAAAATAGCCCACTAGGTACGTCCAGTAAGCGCCATTGCAGAGAGGTGTAAAAAGGGGCACGGCCTGCACCACCTCTCTGCAACGCAGAGAAGTGGCGCTTACTGGAAGCACCTGGTGGGCTAGTTGGCCCCCAGGATCCCTCAGGATTGAAAGGGAATTATTTCCCCAACTTAAAACGCGCCACAGGGCTTGTTTGCACACGTCACCTCAGGTCCCGTCCCCTCCCTTCACCACTGTGTAAACGCGCCCTGTGGCCGTTCTAAGTTGAGAGATAAAGTCCCCTTGAATCCTAAGGGTCCCTAGAGCCAAACTAGCCCACTAGGTACCTCCAGTAAGCGCAACAGAGTTGCGTTGCATAGAGGTGTAAAAAGGGGCGTGGCCTCAGAACACCTGTCTGCAACCCAGCTCCCTGGTGCATACTGGAGATACCTGTTGGGCTAGTTGGCCCTCAGGGGCCCTCAGTATTGAAGGGGAATTAATTCCCCAACTAACAACTGGCCAGGGGGCGCGTTTGCAGAGTGCTGCAAGGAGGAAGTGTGGCCTCCAGCACGATGCCGGTCTTTTCTTTATTTTATGTTTTTTAAGAAGGAGGGCTGTGTGGCCCCCCCTTCTTTTTCTAAGTTATTGGCCCTGGGGACCCCATCCCCCAGGGCCTGCACCCTAATTTTTTTTGTGGAAAAAAAAAATTTGGAAGGGGGCCACGTGGCCCCCCTCCCAAGGCCTTAATCAGCCCCAGGGACCCCAACCCCCGGGTCATGGCCTTTTTTTTTAAATTCTTTAGGAGGGGGCTGCGTTGCCCCCTCCTCAGGCCACTTATGGCCTCGGGAACCCCATCCCCCGGGGCCGGCCTTTGTTTTTTATTATTTTAAAAAAATATATATTTATAGAAACACCTAGGACATGCTGGACAAACCGTAAGTACCTATCACCATGACGATTTGCGTGTTATTCATTAAAAGGCGACTATGCATACAATGAATCCACGTGGAATGTATTTACACCGCTAGTGAAGCTCTGACATGTCTGACGCCCTACCGTGCCTAATCCCGGCGCCCCCGCCGGTGGGTACTCTTCAAGTAGACACCCTCGTCGTTTATTTATACAAACATGAGTAGCTATTGACGGGCACATTTAATACACACGCACACCAAGCCATTCAAAGGGGATTCGACAAAAATTCGACCAAACCATGCAAGAAACCCCCTTCACGGTTAATAAAACACACATCCACCGCCGGATGTGTAATACTTTTTATTTTACTCTCTGGAAAGGAGACGAACCTCACTTGAGAGTCACAGCGTGCTCCTGGCTGAGCCCAATGCTGTGTTACACCCACCAGTGCCTGCCGAGTGCCACACACCTCTGTATTCCACCAGCTAGTGCGTATGCTATGACACTCTCTGGCCCATGTGCACTGTAACACCACCCCGTGAATATTTCATGCCACACTTGCCTTTGCACGGGTTATATTGCCCCATCTAACGTGCCTTCCTCGATGCCTATGTTATAATGCACAGCGCTATGCCATACATATTACAATCTGGGATCCATATCTTTGTTATCAAAATATGGGGGGAAATAGAGGTTAAAGACTAGGTTCACCCTCCAAAGGTACATACATCATAAACAACCTGAGTTATCAGGTAAAAGAACCTAGCTTGAAGAAATGAGGTGTCAGAAATCTATTAAGTTCTGAGATTCACCAGAAAAAGAAAGAAAAGGATTATTTCTTTCTTGAGTCCCCTCACTCACCAGGGTTTCCCCACGGTGACATGCTTCATCATTGGGGTCCTCTCAGTCCTCTACGGGCTGAGGCGTGCTGCGACTTGCGAATTACGTAGGAGCACTAAAAATACAAATTATGTGTAGTGCAGAAAAAGTGTAGTGGAGTGGGGTGTAGTGAGTATTTAAAATAATTAGCTAGTGGGCCAAATAATTGTATTCTTGCTCCTAGCTAATAGGATTAAAAATGGGGTAATATGCTAAAGGCCCTAGCTATAATGAGATGGGTGTACCTAGCATATAGTCAACTAGTTTCGAGCTTCCCCCAGCTCTTCCTCAGGACTACACCGGGACCAGCCCAGTGTAAAAACCACTCCTAGTCGACCTAATTAAGGTGCAAAAGTGAGACGCTGCGACTAATAGGCATGTGTTTGAAATAATACATACGTAAATAAACGTCAGGTAATATCTGTAGGGTACATAAAACACAATATTAAAGGAACAAAAGATCATTGGCGTCATTATTAATTCAATAGTGATTACACTACACACATAAGTGTTGGTAAAGTCTCTGCTCTTTTGTGCCGCTATGTGGTTCAAAGGAAGACGTTAAATAAAGAGAGAACAATCTCCATGCAAGCGCTGTGCTGAGAAGTAAATTAAAATGTAAAACCTCATGCATCTGACACAGGACATAACATAAAACACACACACAAAACTTGACTACTGCGAGACATTACATACATTTTACGAAGCAACAATGTGCCCCATGGTCACGGAGGGGGTGTGGAGATCTCGTACACCTAGAAAATGATAAATTGGGTAGTTAATGGCGAGGGGGCGCCGTGTCTCTGGCAGACCCTTAGTAAAAAACGGGGGAAAAAAGGAATTAATATCCGGAGTCAAAAGGGGACGGACTGATCTTCCCAAACTTTATCACTTACTTGTACGTGGACACCCACACTCTTGTCAACCTGTTGCACACGTCACCTCAGGCCCCGTCCCCTCCCTTCTCCACTGTGTAAACACGCCCTGTGGCCTTTTTAAGTTGGGAGATTAAGTCCCCTTGAATCCTTAGGGTCCCTAGGGGCAAAATAGCCCACTAGGTACGTCCAGTAAGCGCCATTGCAGAGAGGTGTAAAAAGGGGCACGGCCTGCACCACCTCTCTGCAACGCAGAGAAGTGGCGCTTACTGGAAGCACCTGGTGGGCTAGTTGGCCCCCTGGATCCCTCAGGATTGAAAGGGAATTATTTCCCCAACTTAAAACGCGCCACAGGGCTTGTTTGCACACGTCATCTCAGGTCCCGTCCCCTCCCTTCACCACTGTGTAAACGCGCCCTGTGGCCGTTCTAAGTTGAGAGATAAAGTCCCCTTGAATCCTAAGGGTCCCTAGAGCCAAACTAGCCCACTAGGTACCTCCAGTAAGCGCAACAGAGTTACGTTGCATAGAGGTGTAAAAAGGGGCGTGGCCTCAGAACACCTGTCTGCAACCCAGCTCCCTGGTGCATACTGGAGATACCTGTTGGGCTAGTTGGCCCTCAGGGGCCCTCAGTATTGAAGGGGAATTAATTCCCCAACTTACAACTGGCCAGGGGGCGCGTTTGCAGAGTGCTGCAAGGAGGAAGTGTGGCCTCCAGCACGATGCCGGTCTTTTCTTTATTTTATGTTTTTTAAGAAGGAGGGCTGTGTGGCCCCCCCTTCTTTTTCTAAGTTATTGGCCCTGGGGACCCCATCCCCCAGGGCCTGCACCCTAATTTTTTTTGTTGAAAAAAAAAAAATTTGGAAGGGGGCCACGTGGCCCCCCTCCCAAGGCCTTAATCGGCCCCAGGGACCCCAACCCCCGGGTCATGGCCTTTTTTTTTAAATTCTTTAGGAGGGGGCTGCGTTGCCCCCTCCTCAGGCCACTTATGGCCTCGGGAACCCCATCCCCCGGGGCCGGCCTTTGTTTTTTATTATTTTAAAAAAATATATATTTATAGAAACACCTAGGACATGCTGGACAAACCGTAAGTACCTATCACCATGACGATTTGCGTGTTATTTATTAAAAGGCGACTATGCATACAATGAATCCACGTGGAATGTATTTACACCGCTAGTGAAGCTCTGACATGTCTGACGCCCTACCGTGCCTAATCCCGGCGCGCCCGCCGGTGGGTACTCTCCAAGTAGACACCCTCGTCGTTTATTTATACAAACATGAGTAGCTATTGACGGGCACATTTAATACACACGCACACCAAGCCATTCAAAGGGGATTCGACAAAAATTCGACCAAACCATGCAAGAAACCCCCTTCACGGTTAATAAAACACACATCCACCGCCGGATGTGTAATACTTTTTATTTTACTCTCTGGAAAGGAGACGAACCTCACTTGAGAGTCACAGCGTGCTCCTGGCTGAGCCCAATGCTGTGTTACACCCACCAGTGCCTGCCGAGTGCCACACACCTCTGTATTCCACCAGCTAGTGCGTATGCTATGACACTCTCTGGCCCATGTGCACTGTAACACCACCCCGTGAATATTTCATGCCACACTTGCCTTCGCACGGGTTATATTGCCCCATCTAACGTGCCTTCCTCGATGCCTATGTTATAATGCACAGCGCTATGCCATACATATTACAATCTGGGATCCATATCTTTGTTATCAAAATATGGGGGGAAATAGAGGTTAAAGACTAGGTTCACCCTCCAAAGGTACATACATCATAAACAACCTGAGTTATCAGGTAAAAGAACCTAGCTTGAAGAAATGAGGTGTCAGAAATCTATTAAGTTCTGAGATTCACCAGAAAAAGAAAGAAAAGGATTATTTCTTTCTTGAGTCCCCTCACTCACCAGGGTTTCCCCACGGTGACATGCTTCATCATTGGGGTCCTCTCAGTCCTCTACGGGCTGAGGCGTGCTGCGACTTGCGAATTACGTAGGAGCACTAAAAATACAAATTATGTGTAGTGCAGAAAAAGTGTAGTGGAGCGGGGTGTAGTGAGTATTTAAAATATTTAGCTAGTGGGCCAAATAATTGTATTCTTGCTCCTAGCTAATAGGATTAAAAACGGGGTAATATGCTAAAGGCCCTAGCTATAATGAGATGGGTGTACCTAGCATATAGTCAACTAGATTCGAGCTTCCCCCAGCTCTTCCTCAGGACTACACCGGGACCAGCCCAGTGTAAAAACCACTCCTAGTCGACCTAATTAAGGTGCAAAAGTGAGACGCTGCGACTAATAGGCATGTGTTTGAAATAATACATACGTAAATAAACGTCAGGTAATATCTGTAGGGTACATAAAACACAATATTAAAGGAACAAAAGATCATTGGCGTCATTATTAATTCAATAGTGATGACACTACACACATAAGTGTTGGTAAAGTCTCTGCTCTTTTGTGCCACTATGTGGTTCAAAGGAAGACGTTAAATAAAGAGAGAACAATCTCCATGCAAGCGCTGTGCTGAGAAGTAAATTAAAATGTAAAACCTCATGCATCTGACACAGGACATAACATAAAACACACACACAAAACAAACTTGACTACTGCGAGACATTACATACATTTTACGAAGCAACAATGTGCCCCATGGTCACGGAGGGGGTGTGGAGATCTCGTACACCTAGAAAATGATAAATTGGGTAGTTAATGGCGAGGGGGCGCCGTGTCTCTGGCAGACCCTTAGTAAAAAACGGGGGAAAAAAGGAATTAATATCCGGAGTCAAAAGGGGACGGACTGATCTTCCCAAACTTTATCACTTACTTGTACGTGGACACCCACACTCTTGTCAACCTGTTGCACACGTCACCTCAGGCCCCGTCCCCTCCCTTCTCCACTGTGTAAACACGCCCTGTGGCCTTTTTAAGTTGGGAGATTAAGTCCCCTTGAATCCTTAGGGTCCCTAGGGGCAAAATAGCCCACTAGGTACGTCCAGTAAGCGCCATTGCAGAGAGGTGTAAAAAGGGGCACGGCCTGCACCACCTCTCTGCAACGCAGAGAAGTGGCGCTTACTGGAAGCACCTGGTGGGCTAGTTGGCCCCCAGGATCCCTCAGGATTGAAAGGGAATTATTTCCCCAACTTAAAACGCGCCACAGGGCTTGTTTGCACACGTCACCTCAGGTCCCGTCCCCTCCCTTCACCACTGTGTAAACGCGCCCTGTGGCCGTTCTAAGTTGAGAGATAAAGTCCCCTTGAATCCTAAGGGTCCCTAGAGCCAAACTAGCCCACTAGGTACCTCCAGTAAGCGCAACAGAGTTGCGTTGCATAGAGGTGTAAAAAGGGGCGTGGCCTCAGAACACCTGTCTGCAACCCAGCTCCCTGGTGCATACTGGAGATACCTGTTGGGCTAGTTGGCCCTCAGGGGCCCTCAGTATTGAAGGGGAATTAATTCCCCAACTTACAACTGGCCAGGGGGCGCGTTTGCAGAGTGCTGCAAGGAGGAAGTGTGGCCTCCAGCACGATGCCGGTCTTTTCTTTATTTTATGTTTTTTAAGAAGGAGGGCTGTGTGGCCCCCCCTTCTTTTTCTAAGTTATTGGCCCTGGGGACCCCATCCCCCAGGGCCTGCACCCTAATTTTTTTTGTTGAAAAAAAAAAATTTGGAAGGGGGCCACGTGGCCCCCCTCCCAAGGCCTTAATCGGCCCCAGGGACCCCAACCCCCGGGTCATGGCCTTTTTTTTAAAATTCTTTAGGAGGGGGCTGCGTTGCCCCCTCCTCAGGCCACTTATGGCCTCGGGAACCCCATCCCCCGGGGCCGGCCTTTGTTTTTTATTATTTAAAAAAAATATATATTTATAGAAACACCTAGGACATGCTGGACAAACCGTAAGTACCTATCACCATGACGATTTGCGTGTTATTCATTAAAAGGCGACTATGCATACAATGAATCCACGTGGAATGTATTTACACCGCTAGTGAAGCTCTGACATGTCTGACGCCCTACCGTGCCTAATCCCGGCGCCCCCGCCGGTGGGTACTCTCCAAGTAGACACCCTCGTCGTTTATTTATACAAATATGAGTAGCTATTGACGGGCACATTTAATACACACGCACACCAAGCCATTCAAAGGGGATTCGACAAAAATTCGACCAAACCATGCAAGAAACCCCCTTCACGGTTAATAAAACACACATCCACCGCCGGATGTGTAATACTTTTTATTTTACTCTCTGGAAAGGAGACGAACCTCACTTGAGAGTCACAGCGTGCTCCTGGCTGAGCCCAATGCTGTGTTACACCCACCAGTGCCTGCCGAGTGCCACACACCTCTGTATTCCACCAGCTAGTGCGTATGCTATGACACTCTCTAGCCCATGTGCACTGTAACACCACCCCGTGAATATTTCATGCCACACTTGCCTTCGCACGGGTTATATTGCCCCATCTAACGTGCCTTCCTCGATGCCTATGTTATAATGCACTACAACAAACAAATGATGGACGGAATGCTGAAAATGCAGACATTCTCCCCCAGTCAAGAGATCTGGGTTAAATCCATCGTTCTTTTGCCCACTACACCACCCCAGTTTAGACATGGCCATATGCAAATCAGTCTTGACCCTGTGCCTCATGGGAACAGTCCAGCCCGAACTGCCAAGCCATGTCTTCCCTGGACCGGAATCAAGCATCCTAGGACCGGTTTCTGGCTATCAGCCGTCATCAGCCAGGATAGCTTGACTCCAGTGGCGTAGTGAGCACGGGTCCCACGTCTGGGAATACCCATCCCACTTAGGGCGAAAAGCGTTACAACAAACAAATGATGGACGGAATGCTGACAATGCAGACATTCTCCCCCAGTCAAGAGATCTGGGTTAAATCCATCGTTCTTTTGCCCACTACACCACCCCAGTTTAGACATGGCCATATGCAAATCAGTCCTGACCCTGTGCCTCATGGGAACAGTCCAGCCCGAACTGCCAAGCCATGTCTTCCCTGGACCGGAATCAAGCATCCTAGGACCGGTTTCTGGCTATCAGCCGTCATCAGCCAGGATAGCTTGACTCCAGTGGCGTAGTGAGCACGGGTCCCACGTCTGGGAATACCCATCCCACTTAGGGCGAAAAGCGTTACAACAAACAAATGATGGACGGAATGCTGACAATGCAGACATTCTCCCCCAGTCAAGAGATCTGGGTTAAATCCATCGTTCTTTTGCCCACTACACCACCCCAGTTTAGACATGGCCATATGCAAATCAGTCTTGACCCTGTGCCTCATGGGAACAGTCCAGCCCGAACTGCCAAGCCATGTCTTCCCTGGACCGGAATCAAGCATCCTAGGACCGGTTTCTGGCTATCAGCCGTCATCAGCCAGGATAGCTTGACTCCAGTGGCGTAGTGAGCACGGGTCCCACGTCTGGGAATACCCATCCCACTTAGGGCGAAAAGCGTTACAACAAACAAATGATGGACGGAATGCTGACAATGCAGACATTCTCCCCCAGTCAAGAGATCTGGGTTAAATCCATCGTTCTTTTGCCCACTACACCACCCCAGTTTAGACATGGCCATATGCAAATCAGTCTTGACCCTGTGCCTCATGGGAACAGTCCAGCCCGAACTGCCAAGCCATGTCTTCCCTGGACCGGAATCAAGCATCCTAGGACCGGTTTCTGGCTATCAGCCGTCATCAGCCAGGATAGCTTGACTCCAGTGGCGTAGTGAGCACGGGTCCCACGTCTGGGAATACCCATCCCACTTAGGGCGAAAAGCGTTACAACAAACAAATGATGGACGGAATGCTGACAATGCAGACATTCTCCCCGAGTCAAGAGATCTGGGTTAAATCCATCGTTCTTTTGCCCACTACACCACCCCAGTTTAGACATGGCCATATGCAAATCAGTCTTGACCCTGTGCCTCATGGGAACAGTCCAGCCCGAACTGCCAAGCCATGTCTTCCCTGGACCGGAATCAAGCATCCTAGGACCGGTTTCTGGCTATCAGCCGTCATCAGCCAGGATAGCTTGACTCCAGTGGCGTAGTGAGCACGGGTCCCACGTCTGGGAATACCCATCCCACTTAGGGCGAAAAGCGTTACAACAAACAAATGATGGACGGAATGCTGACAATGCAGACATTCTCCCCCAGTCCAGAGATCTGGGTTAAATCCATCGTTCTTTTGCCCACTACACCACCCCAGTTTAGACATGGCCATATGCAAATCAGTCTTGACCCTGTGCCTCATGGGAACAGTCCAGCCCGAACTGCCAAGCCAGGTCTTCCCTGAACCGGCAACAAGCATACTGGGACCAGTTTCTGCGTAACACCCTTCTTCAGCCATGCTAGCATGCATACAGTGGCAAAATGAGCAAGGGACCCATGTCTGGGCATGCCCTGCCAACTTAGGGCGAACAAAGCAAACACAATCTGATGATGCACGGAGTGCTGACACTTTTCAGACACTCACCCCCAGTCACAGCTCTGTGTTGAATCCATCATCATTCTTTAGCTCACTTCACCACCTCAGTTCAGACCCCGCTATATGCAAATCATTCTTGACCCTGTGCCTCATGGGAACAGTCCAGCCTGAACTGCCAAGCCGAGTCTTTCCTGAACCGGAAACAAGCATCCTGGGACTGGTTTCTGGGTAAGCATTCCGTCCATCATTTGTTTGGTGTAACGCTTTTCGCCCTAAGTGGGATGGGTATTCCCAGACGTGGGACCCGTGCTCACTACGCCACTGGAGTCAAGCTATCCTGGCTGATGACGGCTGATAGCCAGAAACCGGTCCTAGGATGCTTGATTCCGGTCAAGGGAAGACATGGCTTGGCAGTTCGGGCTGGACTGTTCCCATGAGGCACAGTGTCAAGACTGATTTGCATATGGCCATGTCTAAACTGGGGTGGTGTAGTGGGCAAAAGAACGATGGATTTAACCCAGATCTCTTGACTGGGGGAGAATGTATGCATTGTCAGCATTCCGTCCATCATTTGTTTGGTGTATGTTATAATGCACAGCGCTATGCCATACATATTACAATCTGGGATCCATATCTTTGTTATCAAAATATGGGGGGAAATAGAGGTTAAAGACTAGGTTCACCCTCCAAAGGTACATACATCATAAACAACCTGAGTTATCAGGTAAAAGAACCTAGCTTGAAGAAATGAGGTGTCAGAAATCTATTAAATTCTGAGATTCACCAGAAAAAGAAAGAAAAGGATTATTTCTTTCTTGAGTCCCCTCACTCACCAGGGTTTCCCCACGGTGACATGCTTCATCATTGGGGTCCTCTCAGTCCTCTATGGGCTGAGGCGTGCTGCGACTTGCGAATTACGTAGGAGCACTAAAAATACAAATTATGTGTAGTGCAGAAAAAGTGTAGTGGAGTGGGGTGTAGTGAGTATTTAAAATAATTAGCTAGTGGGCCAAATAATTTTATTCTTGCTCCTAGCTAATAGGATTAAAAACGGGGTAATATGCTAAAGGCCCTAGCTATAATGAGATAGGTGTACCTAGCATATAGTCAACTAGTTTCGAGCTTCCCCCAGCTCTTCCTCAGGACTACACCGGGACCAGCCCAGTGTAAAAACCACTCCTAGTCGACCTAATTAAGGTGCAAAAGTGAGACGCTGCGACTAATAGGCATGTGTTTGAAATAATACATACGTAAATAAACGTCAGGTAATATCTGTAGGGTACATAAAACACAATATTAAAGGAACAAAAGATCATTGGCGTCATTATTAATTCAATAGTGATGACACTACACACATAAGTGTTGGTAAAGTCTCTGCTCTTTTGTGCCGCTATGTGGTTCAAAGGAAGACGTTAAATAAAGAGAGAACAATCTCCATGCAAGCGCTGTGCTGAGAAGTAAATTAAAATGTAAAACCTCATGCATCTGACACAGGACATAACATAAAACACACACACAAAACTTGACTACTGCGAGACATTACATACATTTTACGAAGCAACAATGTGCCCCATGGTCACGGAGGGGGTGTGGAGATCTCGTACACCTAGAAAATGATAAATTGGGTAGTTAATGGCGAGGGGGCGCCGTGTCTCTGGCAGACCCTTAGGGGGAAAAAAAGAATTAATATCCGGAGTCAAAAGGGGACGGACTGATCTTCCCAAACTTCCTCACTTACTTGTACGTGGACCCCCACACTCTTGTCAACCTGTTGGAGCCAAACCTCTCGGACCGCATACTGGAGTGTCCCGAGTGAGGGGCCGGTTATCTGTGAGTGTTTCCGCGTAGAGAAAGAGGAAGGACTCTCAGTTAGGAGGTCCTATCCGATGTGGCCATCTTGGATTGGGAGCGCATAGTGTTGGTGATCCGGAGATCGAGTGGCCAGATTCCACAGTGAAGGGATACAATACTAGGGAAAACTAAAAACAAAAATAAAAATAAGGAAATACTAATTAGATTGTGAACCATAATACGCCTAATTAGGTGTGTGATGCAAAGGCTCGCATAACATAGTGTGGACGGTGCGGCCATGATAGATAAGGCCACATCGGGAATATTATGTGTTGGTGAAAAACAGGTGGAAATACACCTAAAACATATTTTTATCATTATCACGAAAAATTCGTCATAGTGTATTAAACTATGCCGGTTGAAGCCTAAAAAAACATGATTAGTCTCGACACATTAGTCATAGTGTACGAACCTATGCCGGTTAAAGCCAAATAGGTGGGAGATATCAGGAAAAGGACCGCTTATGCTTACGCATAGAGATCGCGAGCCTGGTTGAAGAATCTTTGGCAAATGATTGGATAAGCAGAAAAGAAGTGGATTTTATGGAGAACAAAAAACCCATAATCCCTTATTGTTACACAATCCCCAAAATACATAAATCGATGGTGGCCCCACCAGGTAGACCAATAGTATCAGGGATAGGTTCAATTCTTGAACCTTTTCTAAGTTTGCGGACGCATTCCTACGACCCTTGGTACAAGCCACTGAGACGTATCTACAGGACACAAAAGCAGTCCTCTGTTTACTCCAGAATCTTGAATTCAACCCCACAACCAATATATTGATCGGTTTGGATGTAGAGAGTCTCTACACCAGTTTACCACACAAGGAAACTCTGGACATTCTGGAAGAAGTACTTTTTCAGAACGACTGGGGATACAACACACCCAGACACGTGGTTCTTGACTGTTGCCGTCTAGCTCTGAAAGAGAATTTCTTCCAATTCAATGACTATCTGTACCAACAAAAGCACGGTACCAGCATAGGAAGCACCTTTGCGCCGAGCGTAGCAGGGCTCTATGTACAACACCTGGAGAAACAAAAGATCCTCCACCAAAATAATCCACATACCGACCATATCAAACTATGGAAAAGATACATAGATGATGTGTTTTTGATTTGGGAAGGTAGCGAAGCAGAGGCAGAGGCTTTCCTGTTTTAGCTTAATCAACAAGATCCTTTTCTGAAATTCACCTTTACTATGAGTAGGTCCAATCTGGTTTTTCTTGACCTCAACATAATGGCACACGAAGGTTTCTTGATTACCACTACTCATTTCAAGCCCACGGCAAGAAACTGTCTACTAGTGTATGACAGTTTCCACCCCAGAATTTTGAAAGATAACCTCCCTTTTGGGCAATTTTTGCGCCTGAGGTGCAATTGCACCACGAGACAAGATTACAACATCCAAGCAAATGATCTATCTAAAATACTACTACAACGACAATATCCACAACATTTAGTGTCCAAAGCACAAAAAAGAGCTTCCAACAACAACAGAGAAGCACTACTTGAACACAAACTCGAGGACACCAATAAAGACCACAGAAGACAAATCTGTATCACCACTTTCAATATCGCATCAGACCAAGTCACAAAAATAATAAAAAAACATTGGTGAATCTTGAATAGTGGAGGTCTGAATTTACAAAAACCAATGTTCAGTCATAAGAAAGCTAAGAATTTGAGGAATTATCTGGTACACACCCGTCCCAACTCTACTCGGAATGACGGCCCCTTACGTCAGCTCCATCCATTACCTGAGGGCCATTACCCTTGTAGCATCTGTAGTGTTTGTCATTTAACTACAGCTACCAAAAAAGTAACCTACAACAATGGTATGACATGGGATCTTCGATCCTTTACCAATTGTAATACGACAGGTGTAGTATATCTCATCACCTGTATTTGCAATCTCCATTATGTGGGGATGACCACAAGGAAAGCAAACATAAGAATAGTCGAACACCGCAGCAATTTTAGGTGTAAACGCAACAACACAAAAATGACTACTAATTTTTTAGAAAAACAACACACACCAAACGACCTTAACAGGGTCATCCTTGAACATGTAAAGAATCACCCTAACATTGAAAGAAAACTGCATGAGAAAGAACAACGGTGGGTGTTCAAATTACGATCGGACACCGAAGGACGGAATGATGATATACCTTGGGGACAATTTGTGTAAAGTGAAGGTAGATGCACCGGCCATAGCCTAACAAATTCTGCCCTATGATCCTGTCTCAGCATACAGCCGGCTGGTTGTTGTTTTTTGTCTTCTTTGTCTGTAATTATCCTAACTGAGTCTCATCGGGCCATTGGTCTTTTAATTAACATTTTTGAACATATGGGTCATATGCCCTCGGTCCTTTTCCTGATATCTCCCACCTATTTGGCTTTAACCGGCATAGGTTCATACACTATGACCAATGTGTCGAGACTAATCATGTTTTTTTAGGCTTCAACCGGCATAGTTTAATACACTATGACGAATTTTTCGTGATAATGATAAAAATATGTTTTAGGTGTATTTCCACCTGTTTTTCACCAACACATAATATTCCCGATGTGGCCTTATCCATCATGGCCGCACCGTCCACACTACGTTATGCAAGCCTTTGCATCACACACCTAATTAGGCGTATTATGGTTCACAATCTAATTAGTATTTCCTTATTTTTATTTTTGTTTTTAGTTTTCCCTAGTATTTTATCCCTTCACTGTGGAATCTGGCCACTCGATCTCCGGATCACTAACACTATGCGCTCCCAATCCAAGATGGCCACATCGGATAGGACCTCCTAACTGAGAGTCCTTCCTCTTTCTCTACGCGGAAACACTCACAGATAACCGGCCCCTCGCTCGGGACACTCCAGTATGTGGTCCGAGAGGTTTGGCTCCAACAGGTTGACAAGAGTGTGGGTGTCCACGTACAAGTAAGTGATAAAGTTTGGGAAGATCAGTCCGTCCCCTTTTGACTCCGGATATTAATTCCTTTTTTCCCCCGTTTTTTACTAAGGGTCTGCCAGAGACACGGCGCCCCCTCACCATTAACTACCCAATTTATCATTTTCTAGGTGTACGAGACCTCCACACCCCCTCCGTGACCATGGGGCACATTGTTGCTTCGTAAAATGTATGTAATGTCTCGCAGTAGTCAAGTTTTGTGTGTGTGTTTTATGTTATGTCCTGTGTCAGATGCATGAGGTTTTACATTTTAATTCACTTCTCAGCACAGCGCTTGCATGGAGATTGTTCTCTCTTTATTTAACGTCTTCCTTTGAACCACATAGCGGCACAAAAGAGCAGAGACTTTACCAACACTATTGTGTGTAGTGTCATCACTATTGAATTAATAATGACGCCAATGATCTTTTGTTCCTTTAATATTGTGTTTTATGTACCCTACAGATATTACCTGATGTTTATTTACGTATGTATTATTTCAAACACATGCCTATTAGTCGCAGCGTCTCACTTTTGTACCTTAATTAGGTCGACTAGGAGTGGTTTTTACACTGGGCTGGTCCCGGTGTAGTCCTGAGGAAGAGCTGGGGGAAGCTCGAAACTAGTTGACTATATGCTAGGTACACCTATCTCATTATAGCTAGGGCCTTTAGCATATTACCCCGTTTTTAATCCTATTAGGTAGGAGCAAGAATACAATTATTTGGCCCACTAGCTAATTATTTTAAATACTCACTACACCCCACTCCACTACACTTTTTCTGCACTACACATAATTTGTATTTTTAGTGCTCCTACGTAATTCGCAAGTCGCAGCACGCCTCAGCCCGTAGAGGACTGAGAGGACCCCAATGATGAAGCATATCACCGTGGGGAAACCCTGGTGAGTGAGGGGACTCAAGAAAGAAATAATCCTTTTCTTTCTTTTTCTGGTGAATCTCAGAACTTAATAGATTTCTGACACCTCATTTCTTCAAGCTAGGTTCTTTTACCTGATAACTCAGGTTGTTTATGATGTATCCATATCTTTGTCACAGTGCATATGCAATGTTACACTCCCCAGCACATATTTTATATGACAACTTTAGAGACTGGTTAGGTTACACAACACTGCCCTGTGCATATTACACTCCAAGGCGCATATCGCATAGCACGCGCTAGTGCCTGTGCTATCTCGCGCTCTCCAATGAATCTGTCATTGCGCACAATGTATTGCATATTATATTTCACGCCCCAGTTCATCTTATATCACACTTTTTGGTGCATAGTTTATACCATATACTATATCTAGTTTTCATTTTCAATCGTGCTCTCAGGACTATGTTCTATATAACACTACATCCACCTACCCTTTTCACGGGCATTACATTTTGCGATGGGGGGTGGAGGGTCAGGGGGTGTTTCTGCCAAGTGAGCCCGGAGTCACAGTCACAAACGTCCTCTTCTTCCTGAATAAAAGTGAGATTATGCTGCATACTTGTTCATATTTTAAGTAGTTCGCACAGACACACATTTTAAAAACAATAAGGTTCCTAATACCCACCTTCTCTGAACAGTTAGCTTGCTGCCCCATCCACCTCCTCCCTATCCTCTGTTGTCTGAATCCATGAACTAGCCTCCTCCCTCCTGCCATGCATTGTCTGATGTGCTGCCACTGCCCTCCATGTAGCATGATGTACCAGTCCACTCCTCCTGCCCTCCATTGCCCAATTCTATGGCCCATCATTGACCTCCTGCTTAGCCTCTGTGCTTAGCTTGCGGCCCCTATTCTCCTTCCCCCTGCTCTCCGATGTCTTTGTGCATGCCCCTGCTCCATCCTTTTTGCCCACCATGTTCCATTGACCTGCCACTCCTATCTACTCTCAGTGTTCTGTTGAGCTGCCACTCCCCTCCCACCTGCCTAGCATTGTCAGATGACTGTAACCTGTCCCTGCCACCTCCACCATGCCATGCCCCTATCCCCTTCCTCCTGTCCTCCATGGTCCATTTTACTGCCACACCCTTCTGCCCTCCCTGGTCTGTTGTGCTGCAACTGCTCCTCCTGCCTGCCCCACGCAGTCTGTTGTGAGGCCCCTTCCCCTGAACTCTCTTGGCTGTGCCCAGGTCCTGACCCTCCCTTCTATCCTCCATGGTCCTTTGTGCATGCCCCTGCATCCTCCTTCTTGCCCATCATAGCCATTGTGCTGCCATTAACCCTCCCGCTTGCCATGCATGGTCTTCTGTGCTGCCATGGCCCCTCCCACCTTCCCTGTGTGGTCAGCTAGCTGCCTGTGACCCCCTCCCACCTTCCCTCCATGGTCTGTGTGTATGCCATCATAGTCTCACTGTTGTTCTCCATGGTGTGTCTTGTTTCTAGTGCCCATCCTGCCTGACCTCCATGGTCATCTTGCTGCTCCTGCCCTGCCCCCTTGCCCCCAGCCCTCTGTTTCCATGTGCAGACCCCTATTCCCTCCCTCCTGGCTTGTCTGTTCCATTGTAATGCCCCTTATCCATCCATCCTGCCCTTTATGGTCTGTTATGCTGCAGCTTTCTCTCCTGTCTGTCCATTATGGTCAGCTAGCTACCATTGCCTCTTTCCCCTCTGTTCTCTGTTGTCCATGTGCATGGTCCTGTCCCCTCCCTATTGCTTTCTATGGATTGTTGTGCTGCACTCCCGTCCCGCATGCCCTGTGTGGTGTATTGTGCTGCTGCAAACCCTGATGCCTGCCCTGTAGGGTCAGTTTGGTGCTACTCTCCATGTCCCTCCTGTCCTCTGTTATCCGAGTCCATGTCCCTACCCCAATTCCTCCTGCCTACCATGATCCAATGTACCATACTTGCGAACATTTTGAACTTGGTAAGAGGGAGATTTTGAAAAAAACTGGGGTATTGATTTTCCCCTTTGAGTTACATTGAAAAAGAGGAGATTGTAGACAGGAGACCGATCAAATAAAGCCCATTTGAGCTTAAAAACATTGGACGTTTCCTGACTGAAACGGGTCTGTTGGCATGTATGGTTGTACTACCACTGCCTCTTCCTTCTGCCCACAATGGTCTATTATATTGCCACAGCCTCTCTTGCCAGTCCTGTATTGTTGGTTTGTTGCCCCTGCCCCCCTTTCCACTGCCCTCCATAGTCTGTTGTGCTGCCACTGCCCTTCCTGCCTGCCCAGTGTGGTCAAATTCTTGCCTCTGCACTCTCCTACCTGCCTTCAATTTTCAGAGTCCATGCCCCTGGCCTCTGCCTCTCAACAGTATCCCAATGAACAACTAGATTGCTAACATTCTATATTTATTACATAAGTGTGGAACGCCTGACGTCATCTTGATGTAATCAAAACTGTAATACCTAGAGCATTTCCTTTAGAAATGACATATGTGAGAGGGTCTTATTTGCATCAAAATTATGGTTAGTGCTCTAAAAAACTAAAATGAGGACATAGTTTCTGGGTTTTCAAATAGCGACAAAGAACTTTGACATTATTTGTAATCTTTATGTTTTTTTATCCAGTTGACCACTTGATTAAATGTTGCACTTAGGGGAGAGGATGTGGTGTTACTTCCAGAGCTGCAGACTTTGCAACTGGGGAACCAGGTTGGAGTTTCTGCTTCAGCTCAACATTCTGTGTTTCTGGTCAAATCACTTAATCTCCCCATGTCTACAACCAAAATTAATTTGATCTTGTGTGATGTAACCAATGCTCATGTAAAGCACTCCAATACCTGACCAGTCTGCACTATATAAAACTGCAAATACACAAAACATAAGTGTTTTGCACACTTCTGTCATTGGGCTACACGTGGGTTATATCTGGGTGATATTTGTACTGCATTTGGGCTCTTTTGTCTCTGGTGGCCATCTTGGGAGATTTATTTTGTTATTAAGTTTCCTAATTTCCTTATTTACTGCAGTCTCCTCAGTAGGAAATGCTTTCAGTTTTTTACTTAGATTCCATCAAGAAGGTATTCAGATATGTCACACATTTGCCATAAATTCTGAATGTTAGCACTCTAGTTGCTCATTAGATCACTGTAGTAAAGCTACTGCTCACCACAGAAGTCTGCTGCTGGTATTAAAAGTGCATGTTTCAGTCTGCATATCAGAATTTTTTAATGAAATAGAAGAGGATATGAGAAGTCACTCAAAATGTGCCCTAATTTTTCTTTCTTCAGCCCAAAGTATAATTTCTATGGCTAAATGATCCCCCTCATTGTGTTCCTTTTTAAATTAAATGTTTTAAGTGTTACCAGTTTATTCCAATCAAGATGGCTTCAGGTGTGCCATACTTTTGTCATAGACAATAAGCGCTCTAGTTGTTCGTTAGAACACTCTAGGACATTCTGTCATTGGGCTATACTTGGGCTACATCTGGGTGATATCTGGGCTACATTTGGGCTCTTTTGTCTCTGGTGGCCATCTTGGGAGATTTACTTGTTATGAAGTTTCCTAATTTCCTCGTTAAATGCAGTCTCCTCAGTAGGAAATACTTTCAGTTTTTTACTTTGGTTCCATCAAGAAGACATTCAGATGTGTCACACATTTGCCATAAATTCTGAATGTTAGCACTCTAGTTGCTCATTTTCTTTCTGCAGCACTAATCATACTTTCTATAGCAAAATGAACCCCCTCATTTTGTTCCTTTTTAAATTAAATGTTTTAAGAGTTACCACTTTATTCCAATCAAGATGGCTTCAGGTGTGCAATACGTTTGTCATAAGTAGGACTGTTAGCGCTCTAGTTGTTCTTTAGAACACTCTGGGAAGCTGCAGTAGAACACAAAGGAATCAACTGACAGTCTCTGCCCTTGTTGGATGTACATGTTTTACTGAGAATGTCAGACTTCATTCTCGCATGACTGAGAAAGATAATGTGAATTTACAGAAAATATGCTCTCAGTTTAGCTTATAGATCACCTTCCAAACCTCTGTGGGAAAAGCATGAGAAAATAGTTTTCTCTCAAACATGATTCATGATATCACAGCAGAAGGATTTTTCACATGGCAAAATCACCTTAGAACATACCACAATTCCTAAAATGAGTATGGTACCATCAGCAAATGATTTATAATGTAACTAAAGTCTTAAAACCTTCTATTAACTGCAGTGCTTTTTAATGAGGTGCTATCATGTATATTGGTCCCAAGATGGCTGCCAACACTTCTTGGATGAAGTACTGACAGCCAATCAGATCTGACGATGAGATGTGTGGTTAGGCTCCGCCCAGATATATCTATCTTTTAACTCTAATTTTCTCAGGAACTACTGAACAGATTTACACCATTTAAGCAAAAGGCACGAGTCTGAACTGAGGACTACCTCTTTGCCAAATTTGGTGTAATTCAGCAGTTCGGGCTGTAGCTGCATCAACAGGTCCTATGGGAAAATGCCTGGGGAAAACGCGTTTTGGGACCCCCCTTTTTTCTCGGCCCCCACTAGACGAATTACCGTGAAATTTTCAGGATAGGAGCGGACCGGAGCTGGCCAAAAGTTTGGAAAATTTCGTGAAGATTCGTCAATCGGCGTCAACGTTATTCCAAATAGAATGTTGCAGATTTCCAATGGAAAATAGGTCCTAACTATAACTACCCACTGGCGACTGGCAGTAGGTAATATATATATATATATATATATATATATATATATATATATATATATATATATATATTCACTTAAAAAACCATAGGTTTTAAACATGTTATAGTTAGGTGGACATTTCACTCGTAAAAAACCAATGAAATTCCCCCGTTATAGTTAGTTGAGATAACTATAACTCGCGCGCCAGCAATCCTCTGCTCATGACGTCACATATTACATCACTCATGACATGGTCAGTGGCATCACTCATGACATCACTGATGACATCATCCTTGTGATAGAGTGGCGGTCGCGCGACTTATAGTTATCTCAACTAACTATAACGGGGGAATTTCATTGGTTTTTTACGAGTGAAATGTCCACCTAACTATAACATGTGTGAAACCTATGGTTTTTTAAGTGAATTTGCAAGGTTTTTTAAATGCTAATTCCTAACTATGGGGCATATCAACAACAACCGGCGATAATTATCTCTAAGCGCACTTAGCGCTAGGATAATTATCGCCGGCTAGCGTGAATTTTTATCGCTGAGATAGCGTGCTATTAGCAACGCTTATCTCAATAGCAATAAAAATCCTCACGCTAACAGGCTAACGTGAGATTATCGCTGGAAACCCAGCGATAATCTCACGTTACCTTGTTGATAGGGACAGGCAAACTTAGCCATGATATCCTCCTTCCATAGGATATCATGGCTAAGTCAGAAAAATACCAGACGTAAAAAAGCAGCGTTAACCGCGGTTAGCGCTGCTTTTTTTGTCTCTAACAGGGTTAGCGACATTCTTGATAATAGGAGAAATGTCGTTTAGCGACATTTCCCCTATTATTTTACTCTGGAACGCCCCCTTTGCATCTCGTTAGAGATGCAAGGGGAAGCGTAGAGTAAAAGGGTGCTAACATGCAAATTTGCATGTTAGCACCCTGTTGTTGATAGGGCGCTAGTTTTATCTCTCCTTTTTTGGCTTTTAAAGCCAAAAAAGCAGAGATAAAGGCCTTGTTGATATGCCCCCAAAACGTGTGTGAAACCTATGGTTTTTTCAGTGAATTTGTACGTTTTTTTAAATGCTAAGTTATGTATTTATTATTTTATTTTTTATATATTTATTTTACAATAAACAACACTCCGCGATTTAAAAAAAAAAATGTAAATGTTTTTTTCTGCCTTCGGAGTCCTTCAGGGACCCCCTGACAAAGGCTAGGGGGTCAGGAACTCTCTACCCTGCCTCCTTTTCACGTTCGCCACCTTCCTTTTTCACTCTCGCACTCAAAACAAACAAAATGGCGGCCAACACTTCCTGATTTCGACCGATTCGAACGTTGACTGACATGTAACCACCAATCAGAATTACGCTCGCGCACGTTAGGGTGCGCGCACGGTGCGTGCACGGTGCGCGGCTATAGATATTTATGTACTTTTAACTGCAATTTTCTCAGGAACTACTGAACAGATTGACTCCATATATGCAAAATCCCTGACCTGAGGACTACCTCGTTGCCAAATTTCAAGTAATTCTGTTCAGCCGTTCGGGCTGTACCTTCGACTAAAGGTACTATGGGAAAATGCATGGGGAAAACGCGTTTTGGGACCCCATTTTTTCTCGGCCCCCGCTTGACGAATCCCCCCGAGACTTTCAGGGTAGGAGCTGAGCGGAGCGCCCCATTAGTTTTGAAAATTTCGCGAGGATTCGTCAACCGGCGCCAAAGTTATTCAAAATAGAATTTTGAGATTTCCTATGGAAACACGGTCCTAACTATAACTATCTACTGGCGACTGCCAGTAGATAATATATATTACCTACAGGTAGTTATAAATCCGCAACATTCTATTTGGAATAACTTTGGCGCCCGTTGACGAATCTTCACGAAATTTTCAAAACTGCTGGGGCGCTCCGGTCCGCTCCTATCCTGAAAGTCTCGGGACGATTTGTCAAGCGGGGGCCGAGAAAAAAGGGGGGTCCCAAAACGTGTTTTCCCCATGCAATTTTCCATAGGAACCTTTAATCGCAGCTACAGCCGAACTGCTGAACGGAATTACACCAAATTTGGCAAAGAGGTAGCCCTTGGTTCACGCTCGTGCCTTTTGGTTAAATGGTGTAAATCCATTCAGTAGTTCCTGAGAAATTGAAAAGTAAAAACATAGATATATCTAGGGCCGTGGATACTCCTGAGCACGAGCTTTATGCTAATTGGCTGTCAACACTACAAACCAGGAAGTGTTGGCAGCCATCTTGTGCCTCTGTAGAACCAAGGCACAAGAAAGCTGTGAAAAAAACACAAAAAAACGCAAAAAGGGGGCATGATAGAAACACCCTGACCCCCTAGGCCTGCTCAGGGGGTCCCACAAGGACCCCCAAGGCCCAAAAAATTATTTATTTCTTTATATCGCGGGATGCGCTTAGGATCCGCGCATCCCGCCGTGAAAAAAAAACCGAAGCGCGGGCTCCTGCGCTTCGTTTTTAATTAGCCCCCGGGTTGGCCAAGTCCCGGGGGCAATATGCATATTGGAATGGGGGGGCCCAAAATATACATGGGTGGGGAGCTCAAAGGCCCCCCCCAAGCCCCGGGGACCGCCACCCCGGGGCTTTTTAAAACATAAATAAACCTGTGTGGGGGGGCTTGAGCCCCCCCACATGCCCCGGGGACCGCCACCTCCCCGGGGCACTGAATATTTAACATGGGGGTCCGTTACGGACCACCACCCCCGGGGCTTTAAATTAAGTGGGAGGGGTGCCACGCGGCTTCCCTCCTGGAGCCTTGTCATGGCCCTGGGGACCGCCACCCCCCAGGGCAGGCTCCTGCAGTGTCCCGGGGTGCCCACCCCGGGACACAGTAGTTTGCAATGACAGGGTGGGAGCCTCGCGACTCCCGCTCTGTCATTGCAAACTGCTTTGCTTCATTGAAGCGAGAGCAGGGAAACATGCTCTCGCTTCAATGAAGCAAAGCAGATTGCTTTTCCACATGGGGAGCAGCATGTTAGCTGCTCCCCATGTGGAAAAGCAATGCCGGCTCCCGCAGGAGGCGGGGAGCTGGCTGGGACCGTGGGGGTTTGGGGACCCCCACGGTCCCCAACCAGGTGGCCAGCCCCAGGGGATGGGGTCCCCGGGGCCGATTAAGGCCTCGGGGGGCCACGTGGCCCCCTTCCAAATTTCTTTGTTGTTTTTTTAAAAATTAGGGGGCAGGCCCTGGGGGATGGGGTCCCCAGAGGGGGAACAACCTTTACAACGCAACTTTTACAACGCACTACCATTACAACGCATTTTTTACAACGCATAATCCATTACAACGCATGATATTACAACGCATGACACTACAACGCATTTTTAAAAACTACCTTTACAACGCATTCCATTACAACGCATACTACCATTACAACGCATACCATTACAACGCATAATATTACACTATACTATCCAACACTTACCCATCTGATGCACCCCCTGGAGTTAGAATAGTAATTTTTACCCCTATACTATCCAACACTTACCCTACTGATGCACCCCCTGGAGTTAGAATAGTAATTTTTACCCCTATACTATCCAACACTTACCCTACTGATGCACCCCCTGGAGTTAGAATAGTAATTTTTACCCCTATACTATCCAACACCTACCCTACTGATGCACCCCCTGGAGTTAGAATAGTAATTTTTACCCCTATACTATCCAACACTTACCCTACTGATGCACCCCCTGGAGTTAGAATAGTAATTTTTACCCCTATACTATCCAACACTTACCCTACTGATGCACCCCCTGGAGTTAGAATAGTAATTTTTACCCCTATACTATCCAACACTTACCCTACTGATGCACCCCCTGGAGTTAGAATAGTAATTTTTACCCCTATACTATCCAACACTTTCCCTACTGATGCACCCCCTGGAGTTAGAATAGTAATTTTTACCCCTATACTATCCAACACTTACCCTACTGATGCACCCCCTGGAGTTAGAATAGTAATTTTTACCCCTATACTATCCAACACTTTCCCTACTGTTGCACCCCCTGGAGTTAGAATAGTAATTTTTACCCCTACACTATCCAACACTTACCCTACTGTTGCACCCCCTGGAGTTAGAATAGTAATTTTTACCCCTACACTATCCAACACTTACCCTACTGTTGCACCCCCTGGAGTTAGAATATTAATTTTTACCCCTACACTATCCAACACTTACCCTACTGTTGCACCCCCTGGAGTTAGAATAGTAATTTTTACCCCTATACTATCTAATACTTACCTTAAATGTAATTTAATATTATGCGTTGTAATGGTATGCGTTGTAAAGGTAGTATGCGTTGTAATGGTAGTGCGTTGTAAAGGTATTTTTTAAAAATGCGTTGTAGTGTCATGCATTGTAATGTCATGCGTTGTAATGGATTATGCGTTGTAAAAAATGCGTTGTAAGTGCATGCGTTGTAATAGTGTGCGTTGTAACGTCATACATCCCCCCAGAGCCAATAAATTAGAAAAAGAAGGGGGGCCACACAGCCCCCCTTCTTAAAAAAAAAGAAAAAAGAAAAACAGGATCGCGGAGGCCACGCCCCCTTCTTGCTGCACTCTGCAAACGCACCCCCTGGCGCGTTTACAGATGGCGAACACATTCCCCTTCAATACTGAGGGTCCCAGAGGGCCAATTAGCCCACCAGGTATCTCCAGTATGCACCAGGGAACTGCGTTGCAGACAGGTGTTCAGAGACCATGCACCTTTTTACACCTCTCTGCAACGCAGCTCTGTGGCACTTACTGGAGGTACCTAGTGGGCTAGTTTGACCCTAGGGACCCTTAGGATTCAAGGGGACTTAATTTCCCAACTTAGAACGGACACAGGGTGCGTTTACACAGTGGTGAAGGGAGGGGACGGGGCCTGAGGTGACGTGTTCAAAAACACCCTGTGGCGTGTTTTAAGTTGGGGAATTAATTCCCCTTCTATCCTGAGGGCCCCTGGGGGCCAACTAGCCCACCAGGTGCTTCCAGTAAGTGACACTGCGCTGCGCTGCGTTGCAGAGAGGTGGTGCAGGCCGTGACCCTTTTTACACCTCTCTGCAACGGTGCTTACTGGAGGTACCTAGTGGGCTAGTTTGACCCTAGGGACCCTCAGGATTCAAGGGGACTTAATCGCCCAACGTAAAACGGCCACAGGGCACGTTTACACAGTGGTGAAGGGAGGGGATGGGGCCTGAGGTGACGTGTGAAAACACGCCCTGTGGTGCGTTTTAAGTTGGGGAAATAATTCCCCTTCAATCCTGAGAGCCCCAGGGGGCCAACTAGCCCACCAGGTGCTTCCAGTAAGTGCCACTGTGCTGTGTTTCAGAGAGGTGGCCCAGGCCGTGCCCCTTTTTACACCTCTCTGCAACGCAGCTCTGTGGCGCTTACTGGAGGTACCTAGTGGGCTAATTTGCTAGTTGGACCCAAGGGACACTCAGGATTCAAGGGGACTTTATCTCCCAACCTAAAACGGCCACAGGGTGCGTTTACACAGTGGTGAAGGCAGGGGATGGGGCCTGAGGTGATGTGTGAAAACACGCCCTGTGGCGCGTTTTAAGTTGGGGAAATAATTCCTCTTCAATCCTGAGGGCCCCTGGGGGCTAACTAGTCCACCAGGTGCTTCCAGTAAGCGCCACTGTGCTGTGTTCCAGAGAGGTGGCCCAGGTCGTGCCCCTTTTTACACTTCTCTGCAACGCAGCTCTGTGGCACTTACTGGAGGTACCTAGTGTGCTACTTGGACCCTAGGGACACTCAGGATTCAAGGGGACTTAATCTCCCAAATTAAAACGGACACAGGGCGCGTTTACACAGTGGTGAAGGGAGGGGATGATGTAGGAAAGTAGCTCTATATATACTGGACCAAAGTAAGGTACAGTGTGTATAGAGTCCCCAGTCCCCAGAGGTTTGGCAGAGGTTAAAGTTAGATATAACCTTACTCTCTAAAGTGGTAGCTTGGTCGAGCAGTAAGGCAGTATCAGAGGACAGTGTAAAGCATTTGTTGTACACACTCAGTCAGCAAATGGTCTCACACACTCAAGAACTGAACTCTAGGCCAATTGTTTTGTATCAAAAGATATAGTTGTTTTATTTTAGAACCAACAAGGTATCAAAATCGACTTTCTCAGGATGAGTAACTTTAGTTAAATACTTTTCAAATAAGCAATAGATTTTTTTCATGCAATAGTTACAGTTTGTTGCAATAGGCAACACAATTTCAAACACAATGCAACATTGAGCTCAATGGGAATTTCTGGTTAAATGCAATTAGTTACTTTGTAGATTACTTTTCTAACCACAGGACTGGATCCTAGATTCAGTCCCGGGACATGAGCTGTAAACACTTAAGTAAAAGCGTTTTGGTTACAGTAGTGATTTTTAAGGAATATGATTGAATTTTAAAAGTTGACACTTAGAAACTTTTTCAGTTGGAATTACCAATGTTATCCTATGGAAGGAAATTCAATTTGCAGGTAAAGCATGCTCACGTTACTTTTGTAATCCAGTGCTGGACTCCTAGGTTCAGCATTGGGACCTCTATCTAAAACAGGCAAGTAATTACGTTTTTATTGTTGGCACGATTTTTAGAGAATATTTGTTAGTTTCAAAAATCAACACAGAAACTTTTTCAGCAAAAAGCAGGCAATGATATCCTATGGAAGGAAATTCAAGGTACTGGTAAGTACGGTTAGAATTACTTTTCAGGATCAATACTGGGCTCAAAGATGCAGCACTGAGGTCTCTTCTGATAACAGGTGAGTAAATCGGAATTCGTAGTTCGGCTGATTTTAGAGGTATATTTGTAAGTTTCAAAAATCAACACTTAGAAACTTTTTCAGCAAAAAGCAGGCAATGATATCTTAGAAACTTTTTCAGTAAAAAGCAGGCAATGATATCCTATGGAAGGAAATTCAAGTTACTGGTAAGTACAGTTAGAATTACTTTTCAGGATCAGTACTGGGCTCAAAGATGCAGCACTGAGGTCTCTCCTGATAACAGGTGAGTAAATCGGAATTCGTAGTTTGGCTGATTTTAGAGGAATATTTGTAAGTTTAAAAAATCGAATTCGAAATTGAAACCAGTCAATGTTAGCCTATGGAAGAAAAGTGAGTTATCGGCTTTTGTGTAACTACTCGACTGGCAGAGTTAGGGTTCTGGGCATAGACTCAGGGGTCTCCCAGGGTCAGGTAGGTACAGTTGGTACACACTCAGCGGCACAGGGGCAGCCGGGTGCAGAGGTAGTTAGTCCCAATGTTATCCAAAGAGAGGCAGGGGGCCTTCGGTTGGTGGCTGCTGGCTAGCAGGCCACGCGGCTGTGGGAGCTGGACTCCTGGTCACTTGCTCAGGGCAAATGGGGAAGTAGGACAGGACAAAGTTTGCACTGCCAGGGGCACTCAGGCGGCTGGGTGCAGGGTGCTTTTGAGCCATCGGGCGCTCAATGTTATTCAATGGAGACCTTTAAAAGGGAACAAAGGCTGCAGGCTTGGGGATGGTGGATCTTCTGGAGCGACAAACACTTTGAGGGGTAAATTGGGATCTTGGAGGGTAGGTAGGCACCCTGGAGTTGAGCACAGGAGGCCGGGGGGCGCCGAGTGCAGGGGTGTCTTTGGACGTCGGAAAATCTTACCCTCTGCTGGTTGCGGTTGAAGGGGTCCCTGGTTCTGAGTCTGCAGGCATCGTCTGGGTCGTCGAGGAGGGTCCTTGGCACTGAATTCCAGGTCAGAATCGCCGGGGGGATGTCCTCAGGGTCTTTGTCCACTCGGGCACAGGCCGGGCTCGGCGGGTGCAGAGTGGGCTGGATTCGCTGTTCCAGGCTGGCACCAGGGGTGTTGCTGTTTGAGCAGAGCCACTGCTCGTGGGAGTCCCAGTCTCTAAGAGGGTCAAGGCAGGCAGGTCCTCCGGGGTTCTTGATGTTGCTGTCCACAGGAGACGCCGGGATTTAGCAGGAGCAGGTTCAAGGATCAACAGAGCAAAACCAAAGGGAATGATGGACGGAGTGTTGAACATTGCAAGCACTCACCCCCTGTCAACTGATCTGGGTTTAATCCATCACCGTTCTTTAGCCCACTCTGCCACCCCAGTTCAGACATGGCCATATGCAAATCAGTCTGACCCTGTGCCTCATGGGAACAGTCCAGCCCGAACTGCCAAGCCATGTCTTCCCTGGACCGGAAACAAGCTTCCTAGGACCGGTTTCTGGCATTTCAGCCGTCTTCAGCCAGGCTTGCTTGAATCCAGTGGCAAAGTGAGCAAGGGACTCACGTCTGAGCATACCCTGCCAACTTATGGCGAACAAAGCAAAACCAAAGGGAATGATGGACGGAGTGTTGAACATTGCAAGCACTCACCCCCAGTAAACTGATCTGGGTTTAATCCATCACCGTTCTTTAGCCCACTCTGCCACCCCAGTTCAGACATGGCCATATGCAAATCAGTCTGACCCTGTGCCTCATGGGAACAGTCCAGCCCGAACTGCCAAGCCATGTCTTCCCTGGACCGGAAACAGGCTTCCTAGGACCGGTTTCTGGCCTTTCAGCCGTCTTCAGCCAGGCTTGCTTGAATCCAGTGGCAAAGTGAGCAAGGGACTCACGTCTGAGCATACCCTGACAACTTATGGCGAACAAAACAAAACCAAAGGGAATGATGGACGGAGTGTTGAACATTGCAAGCACTCACCCCCAGTCAACTGATCTGGGTTTAATCCATCACCGTTCTTTAGCCCACTCTGCCACCCCAGTTCAGACATGGCCATATGCAAATCAGTCTGACCCTGTGCCTCATGGGAACAGTCCAGCCCGAACTGCCAAGCCATGTCTTCCCTGGACCGGAAACAAGCTTCCTAGGACCGGTTTCTGGCATTTCAGCCGTCTTCAGCCAGGCTTGCTTGAATCCAGTGGCAAAGTGAGCAAAGGACTCACGTCTGAGCATACCCTGACAACTTATGGCGAACAAAGCAAAACCAAAGGGAATGATGGACGGAGTGTTGAACATTGCAAGCACTCACCCCCAGTCAACTGATCTGGGTTTAATCCATCACCGTTCTTTAGCCCACTCTGCCACCCCAGTTCAGACATGGCCATATACAAATCAGTCTGACCCTGTGCCTCATGGGAACAGTCCAGCCCGAACTGCCAAGCCATGTCTGATCAACAGGCCTGAAGGGCTGGGGCCAAGTCAGTTGGTGTCGTCTTCTTGTTAGCAGCTGTACTGAGAAGTTTTATATCAAACTTGTCAGTTTTCAGTGCAGCCATTATGGTGCTGTGGAGTTCATAATGACAACCTCCCAGCACCATATACTCTTAATGGCATCACTGCACTTACAGTGCCTAGGAATGGCCCTGGGTACTGTAGGGGCACAGGGCTCATGCATCTGTGCCCACACCACTGGCATAGGGCACCCAGCTAGAGGGGTGACTGATGTATACCAGGTCATTGGGTTTGTGGGCATGGCACACAGGGATGTGTGCAATGTCGACACTTTATTTAGTTCTGCACCAGGACACTCAGTCTGCAAAGGCAGTGTGTGGGTGTCAGGGTGTCAGGGTGCAGGGCCACTAAGGGTGGCACAATAAGTGCTGCAGCCCTTAGGGGTCTTCTCTGGTCACAATGCCCTGGGTACCTAGGGTACCATTTACCAGGGACTGACATGTGGCCAGAGATGCCAATTGGGTTTCAGCTTCAATACAGTTTTAGGGAAGGAACACAGGTACTGGGCACCTGATTGGCAGCACATCAGCAATTCAGCAAAAAGTGGGGGCATACCATGCAAGAAAGATGGCACTTTCTCACAGATGGGGCCTGAGGTGGCGTGTGCAAAAACGCCCTGTGGCGGGTTTTAAGATGGGGAAATAATTCCCCTTCAATCCTGAGGGACCCTGGGGGCCAACTAGTCCACTAGGTGCTTCCAGTAAGCGCCACTGCGTGGCGTTGCACAGAGGTGGTCCAGGCCGTGCCCTTTTTTACACATCTCTGCAATGCAGCTCTGTGTCGCTTACTGGAGGTACCTAGTGGGCTACTTGGACCCTAGGGACCCTCAGGATTCAAGGGGACTTAATCTCCCAAATTAAAATGGCCACAGGGCACGTTTACACAGTGGTGAAGGGAGGGGATGGGGCCTGAGGTGACGTGTGCAAACATGCCCTGTGGCGCGTTTTAAGATGGGGAAATAATTTGCCTTTAATCCTGAGGGCCCCTGGGGGCCAACTAGTCCACCAGGTGCTTCCAGTAAGCGCCACTGCGCTGCGTTGCAGAGGGGTGGTCCAGGCCGTGCCACTTTCTACACCTCTCTGCAACGCAGCTCTGTGGCGCTAACTGGAGATACCTGGTGAGCTAGTTGGACCCAAGGGACACTGAGGATTCAAGCGGACTTTATCCCCCAAATTAAAACGCCCACAGGGTGTGTTTGCACACGTCAGCTCAGCCCCCCCTCCATTCACCAGTGTGCAAACGCGCCCTGTGGCGCATTTTAAGTGGTAGTTTTAATCCCCCTGCCCTATTCTGTACTAGGGGCTTACAGAGGAGGTCATTCTAATCACAGGGGTACCCCAACGCATAGTGTTCCCTAGTGTGTGTAGGTGATTTAACTGTATTCTAAGTGTCTTTCAGCATAGCACTGGCTCTAGGACTGGTTAGTCAGAGTCAGTTACCACCAGTACCCAGTTGAATTTTTTTTTAAAACTGCACCAAAACCCAAACACTTATAAATTCACCCAGGTACTCTCCTTGCAGTACTCTAATCATTCAGTCATTACTCAAGTACTCATGCACTGAGCCAGGCCTTAACACATTGACTGCTTCAAATGCATATCCACTATGCATGCAGTCCTCTAACCACCTAAACGCTTGTTTTTCCCTCCTTCAATTCCCCAGTCAGTATTCATACACTTCCAGCAAACACCCTGTCACTCCCCTTGCACTCCTCTAGTGACCCAATCAGCATCATGTACTAATCCATTCACTGCGCCAAAACCCAACCACTTATAAATTCACTAAGGCACTCTCCTTGCAGTACTCTAACCATTCAGTCAGTACCCAAGTACTCATGCACTGAGCCAGGCCTTAGCACATGGACTGCTTCAAGCACCTATCCACTATGCATGCAGTCCTCTAACCAACTACACACTCGTCTTTCACACCTTCAATTCCCCCGTCAGTATCCATACACTTCCAGCAAACACCCTGTCACTCCACTTGCACTCCTCTAGTGACCCATTCTGCACCATGTACGTTATGTTATGTTATGTTACATAGAATTTATAAAGCGCACGTTCACCAAACGGTTTCTTGGCGCTAGGAAAAACATGAGGCGGCAAAAGAACAGGAACTAGTTGTCATAAGCCTGAGAAAAGAGCCGAGTCTTCAAAAGTTTCCTAAATAAAGCATAGGTGGGGGCAGTTCTTATCTCCAGCGGGAGTGAATTCCAGAACTGTTGTGCCAGTACTCCAAGACGAGCGCCGCCCGTTTTTTTACGTTTGAAGGTAGGGATGACTAGCAGGTTGTGATGGAGGGACCGGAGAAGCCGGTTGGGAACATAGCGTATGATTTTAGATGAGATGAAAGCTGGTGAGCCTCCGTACAGAGATTTGAAAATGGTGCACCCCAGTTTAAAAAGACCTCGTTTGGCCACAGGTAGCCAGTGAAGTTCCTTCAAAAGAGGCTGGATGTGATACCATCTCGACTGATGGAAGATTAACCTGGCCGCCTGATTCTGGACAAGTTGGAGGCGTCTAAGCTGATAAGCTGGGATGCCTACGTAAAGGCAGTTGGAGAAGTCCAGTCGGGAGATGACCAAGGCTAGGATTACCAAGGTCAAGGCTTCTTGAGACAGGAATCTACTAATCTTTTTGATTCGGCGCAACTGGAAGAAGCCGACTGAGACTACGGAGCTAATCTGGGCCTTCATCGAAAGGTCGTTGCTGATTAGTATTCCAAGGCTCTTAGCGGAGCTAACTGGGGAGGGGGGATTGCCTAAGTGGGGAGGCCAAAAGTTTGAGTTCCATGGGTTAGCAGGGCCACCCGTGAGAATTAACTCCGTTTTATCAGGTTTAAGTTTCAGCTGGTTTCTATTCATCCATTCGCCGATAAATGTCATAGTATCCTGAAAGTGGTTTAACGAAGAGGGGAGGATGCTGATATTGAAAATCAGCTGAAGGTCATCCGCATAGTTGTAGGTTACAACTTCCCTGTCCCGAAGAGAGGAGATTAATGGAAGAAGATAAAGATTAAACAAAAGCGGGGAAAGGGAGGAGCCCTGAGGGACTCCACAGGAGAGTTTCCTCTTTTTAGACGAGAAGTTGGCAAGACGAACTGATTGAGATCTATTGCTAAGAAAAGAGGAAATCCAATCCAAGGCCCGCCCCTGGATCCCGGCGTTATTGACACAGTCCAAAAGGATGTTATGATCTACCGTGTCAAAAGCCGCAGACAGATCCAGGAGGACCAGAGCCTGAGTAAGCCCTTTGTCAGCACTCCCTCTAAGCTTGTCCATCACTGTTACAATGACAGATTCGGTGGAGTGAAAGGGTCGGAAGCCGGCTTGGTGAAGGTCCAAAATATGATGCAGCTCCACAAAAGAGCTTAGCTGTAAGGAGACGTGTGCCTCAAGGACTTTGCTAAGGTACGGTAGGAGCGATATGGGATGGTAGTTGCCGGGGATGGAGGGGTCGGCACCTGGCTTCTTCAGTATAGGGATAATTTCCGCATGCTTAAAAAGGTTGGGGACTATGCCCTCTTGGAGTGATTTATTTAAGAGGGAGAGAGAATGGTCAGGACACCTAGAGAGGGTCTGCTGAAAGATGTGAGGGAGACAGCAGTCTGTTGTGGACCCTGAGCTGACTCTTTTTAGTAACCCCAAAAAGGTTTCCAAGGAAATGGGAGGAAGCTGGATCATCGGATGTGGCAGGTTCTTGGTTTTGGGGGGAGTGAAGGGGGTGCAAGAGGGCGGGATACTGGCTTTAATGTCAGTAATCTTATCCATAAAGTAGAAATTAGGTGAGTCACAAAGAGATTGAGAGGGAGTAAGCTTAGGCACTATTCCGTCAGGTTTAGACAGCTCACTGACGATAGAAAAAATGTCTTTAGCTTTACGAATCCATTCACTGCGCCAAAACCCAAACACTTATAAATTCACCCAGGCACTCTCCTTGCAGTACTCTAATCATTCAGTCAGTACCCAAGTACTCATGCACTGAGACTGGCCTTAGCAAATGGACTGCTTCAAACGCGTATCCACTATGCATGCAGTCCTCTAACCACCTACACACTTGTCGTTCACACCTTCAATTCTCCAGTCAGTATCCATACACTTCCAGCAAACACCCTGTCACTCCCCTTGCACTCCTGTAGTGACATATTCAGCACCATGTACTAATCCATTCGCTGCGCCAAAACCCAACCACTTATAAATTCACCCAGGCACTCTCCTTGCAGTACTATAATCATTCAGTCTGTACCCAAGTACTCATGCACTGAGCCAGGCCTTAGCACATGGACTGCTTCAAACGCCTATCCACTATGCATGCAGTCTTCTAACCAACTACACATTTGTCTTTCACACCTTCAATTCCCCAGTCAGTATACATAGACTTCCAGCAAACACCCTGTCACTCCCCTTGCACTCCTCTAATGACCCATTCAGCACCATGTACTAATCCATTCACTGCGCCAAAACCCAAACACTTATAAATTCACCCAGGCACTCTCCTTGCAGTCCGCTAATCATTCAGTCAGTACCCACGTACTCATGCACTGAGCCATGCCTTAGCACATAGACTGCTTCAAACGCCTATCCACTATGCATGCAGTCCTGTAACCACCTACACACTTGTCTTTCACACCTTCAATTCCCCAGTCAGTATTCATACACTTCCAGCAAACACGCTGTCACTCCCCTTGCACTCCTCTATTGACCCATTCAGCACCATGTACTAATCCATTCACTGCGCAAAAACCCAAACACTTATAAATTCACCCAGGCACTCTCCTTGCAATACTCTAATCATTCAGTCAGTACCAAAGTACTCATCCAGTGACCCAGGCCTTAGCACATGGACTGCTTCAACCGCCTATCCACTATGCGTGCAGTCCTCTAACCACCTACACATTTGTCTTTCACACCTTCAATTCCCCAGTCAGTATCTATACACTTCCCGCAAACACCCTGTCACTCCACTTGCACTACTCTAGTGACCCATTCAGCACCATTTACTAATCCATTCACTGTGCCAAAACCCAACCACTTATAAATTCACCCAGGCACTCTCCTTGCAGTACTCTAATCAATCAGTCAGTACCCAAGTACTCATGCACCGAGACTGGCCTTAGCACATGGACTGCTTCAAACGCCTATCCACTATGCATGCAGTCCTCTAACCACCTATACACTTGTCATTCACACCTTCAATTCCCCAGTCAGTATCCATACACTTCCAGCAAACACCCTGTCACTCTCCTTGCACTCCTCTAGTGACCCATTCAGCACGATGTACTAATCCATTCACTGCGCCAAAACCCAAACACTTATAAATTCACCCAGGGACTCTCCTTGCAGTACTCTAATCATTCAGTCAGTACCTAAGTACTCATGCACTGAGCCAGGCCTTAGCACATGGACTGCTTCAACCGCCTATCCACTATGCGCGCAGTCCTCTAACCACCTACACACTTGTCTTTTACACCTTCAATTCCCCAGTCAGTATCCATACACTTCCAGAAAACACCCTGTCACTCTCCTTGCACTCCTCTAGTGACCCATTCAGCATCATGTTCTAATCCGTTCACTGCGCCAAAACCCAACCACTTATAAACTCACTCAGGGACTCTCCTTGCAGTACTCTAATCATTCAGTCAGTACCCAAGTACCCATGCACTGAGCCAGGCCTTAGCACATGGACTGCTTCAAACGCCTATCCACTATGCATGCAGTCCTCTAACCATGTACACACTTGTCTTTCACACCTTCAATTCTCCAGTCAGTATCCATACACTTCCAGCAAACATCCTGTCACTCCCCATTGAACTCCTCTAGTGACCCATTCAGCACCATGTACTAATCCATTCACTGCGCCAAAACCGAACCACTTATAAATTGACCCAGGCACTCTCCTTGCAGTACTCTAATCATTCAGTCAGTACCCAAGTACTCATGCACTGAGCGAGGCCTTAGCTGGCACGTGGACTGCTTCAAACGCCCATCCACTATGAATGCAGTCCTCTAACCACCTACACACTTGTCTTTCACACCTTCAATTCCCAAGTCAGTATCCATACACTTCCAGAAAACACCCTGTCACGCTCCTTGCACTCCTCTAGTGACCCATTAAGTACCACATACTAATCCATTCACTGCGCAAAAACCCAACCACTTAGCTCCTCGCTAAGTCCGACGCTTTTTAATATCTATTTAATATCTATGTATCGGACTTGGCGAGGGTGATAAAATCCTATGGCATTGCCCTGACAACATACGCCGATGACACGCAACTAGTGCTGTCGGTGTACAATAACGGAGCTAGCGTGTCAGCCAACTTCCAGGAGGGCATGAAGGCAATAGACTCCTGGATGTCATCAAACTACCTCAAGCTTAACTCTGACAAAACGGAGGTGATGACATTCGGGAGCTTGAAACCAGCATGGTCCCCAAAATGGTGGCCACCGGAGCTGGGACTCCCCCCCCAACCGGTGACTAAGGTCCGTAACCTGGGAGTCATATTCGACAACAAACTGACCTTCCACCATCACGCAAATGCCGTCTTATCATCTGCATTTCATACACTCGAAAAGATCAAGAAACTTCTTCCATATCTACCACAGTCAGCCGGTAAAACACTTATCAGTACTTTAGTGTTCTCAAAAACGGACTACTGTAACTCTTTGCTTCTTAACGCGCAAGAAGGAGTCCTCAATAAATTTCAAACTGTTCAAAATGCGGCCGCAAGAATTTTACTTTCTATCCCCAAATTCGCATCAGTATCCCATCACATCAAAGAGCTCCACTGGCTACCCATCAGGAGCCGAATAAAATTCAAGGCTCTTTGCATAGCCTACAAGACCCTGAACTATCCAGGGCCTAAGTTCCTAAAAATGGCTCTCCATCCACTGGAGCATAGCAGAACACTTCGATCCTCTACAACCTTTCTGCTGTCTGTCCCTCGGACAAAAAAAGCCACATGGGGAGATAGGTGTTTCACTACAGCCACTGCTAAATTATGGAACACCCTCCCTTTGCATATAAAAACTGCCCCCACCCTCATTAAGTTCCGAAAGAGCCTCAAGACGTGGCTTTTCTCCTCTGTTTAAATCCCCTTAAAGAGTAAGGAGTTCTCTGAACGCCAGCGCCGAGACACCTGCATAGGTATTTGCGCGCTTTAAAAATAGCAAAAATAAATAAATAAATAAATAAAATAAATTCACCCAGGCACTCTCCTTGCAGTACTCTAATCATTCAGTCAGTACCCAAGTACTCATGCACTGAGCCAGGCCTTAGCACATGGACTGCTTCAAACGCCTATCCACTATGCATGCAGTCCTCTAACCACCTACACACTTGTCTTTCACACCTTCAAATCCCAGTCAGTATACATACACTTCCAGCAAACACCCTGTCACTCCCCTTGCACTCCTCTAGTGACCCATTCAACACCATGTACTAATCCATTCACTGCACCAAAACCTAACCACTTATAAATTCACCCAGGCACTCTCCTTGCAGTACTCTAATCATTCAGTCAGTACCCAAGTACTCATGCACTGAGCCAGGCCTTAGCACATGGACTGCTTCAAACGCCTATCCACTATGCATGCAGTCCTCTAACCACCTACACACTTGTCTTTCACACCTTCAATTCCCCAGTCAGTATCTAATAACTTCCTGCAAACGCCCTGTCACTCCCCTTGCACTCCTCTAGTGACCCATTCAACACCATGTACTAATCCATTCACTGCGCCAAAACCTAACCACTTATAAATTCACCCAGGGACTCTCCTTCCAGTACTCTAATCATTCAGTCAGTACCCGAGTACTCATGCACTGAGCCAGGCCATAGCACATGGACTGCTTCAAACTGCCTATCCACTATGCATGCAGTCCTCTAACCACCTACACACTTGTCTTTCACACTTTCAATCACCCAGACAGTATACATACACTTCCAGCAAACACCCTGTCACTCCACTTGCACTCCTCTAGTGACCCATTCAGCACCATCTACTAATCCATTCACTGCGCCAAAACCCAAACACTTATAAATTCACCCAGGCACTCTCCTTGCAGTACTCTAATCATTCAGTCAGTACCCAAGTACTCATGCACTGAGCCAGGCCTTAGCACATGGACTGCTTCAAACGCCTATCCACTATGCATGCAGTCCTCTAACCACCTACACACTTGTCTTTCACACCTTCAAATCCCAGTCAGTATACATACACTTCCAGCAAACACCCTGTCACTCCCCTTGCACTCCTCTAGTGACCCATTCAACACCATGTACTAATCCATTCACTGCACCAAAACCTAACCACTTATAAATTCACCCAGGCACTCTCCTTGCAGTACTCTAATCATTCAGTCAGTACCCAAGTACTCATGCACTGAGCCAGGCCTTAGCACATGGACTGCTTCAAACGCCTATCCACTATGCATGCAGTCCTCTACCCACCTACACACTTGTCTTTCACACCTTCAATTCCCCAGTCAGTATCTAATAACTTCCTGCAAACGCCCTGTCACTCCCCTTGCACTCCTCTAGTGACCCATTCAACACGATGTACTAATCCATTAACTGCGCCAAAACCTAACCACTTATAAATTCACCCAGGGACTCTCCTTCCAGTACTCTAATCATTCAGTCAGTACCCGAGTACTCATGCACTGAGCCAGGCCATAGCACATGGACTGCTTCAAACTGCCTATCCACTATGCATGCAGTCCTCTAACCACCTACACACTTGTCTTTCACACTTTCAATCACCCAGACAGTATACATACACTTCCAGCAAACACCCTGTCACTCCACTTGCACTCCTCTAGTGACCCATTCAGCACCATCTACTAATCCATTCACTGCGCCAAAACCCAAACACTTATAAATTCACTCAGGCACTCTCCTTGCAGTACTCTAATCATTCAGTCAGTACCCAAGTACTCATGCACTGAGCCAGGCCTTAGCACATGGACTGCTTCAAACGCCTATCCACTATGCATGCAGTCCTCTAACCACCTACACACTTGTCTTTCACACCTTCAAATCCCAGTCAGTATACATACACTTCAAGCAAACACACTGTCACTCCCCTTGCACTCCTCTAGTGACCCTTTCAACATCATGTACTAATCCATTCACTGCACCAAAACCTAACCACTTATAAATTCACCCAGGCACTCTCCTTGCAGTACTCTAATCATTCAGTCAGTACCCAAGTACTCATGCACTGAGCCAGGCCTTAGCACATGGACTGCTTCAAACGCCTATCCACTATGCATGCAGTCCTCTAACCACCTACACACTTGTCTTTCACACCTTCAATTCCCCAGTCAGTATCTAATAACTTCCTGCAAACGCCCTGTCACTCCCCTTGCACTCCTCTAGTGACCCATTCAACACCATGTACTAATCCATTCACTGCGCCAAAACCTAACCACTTATAAATTCACCCAGGGACTCTCCTTCCAGTACTCTAATCAATCAGTCAGTACCCAAGTACTCATGCACTGAGCCAGGCCATAGCACATGGACTGCTTCAAACTGCCTATCCACTATGCATGCAGTCCTCTAACCACCTACACACTTGTCTTTCACACCTTCAATCACCCAGACAGTATACATACACTTCCAGCAAACACCCTGTCACTCCACTTGCACTCCTCTAGTGACCCATTCAGCACCATCTACTAATCCATTCACTGCGCCAAAACCCAAACACTTATAGATTCACCCAGGCACTCTCCTTGCAGTACTCTAATCATTCAGTCAGTACCCAAGTACTCATGCAGTGACCCAGGCCTTAGCACATGGACTGCTTCAAACCACTATCCACTATGTATGCAGTCCTGTAACCACCTGCACACTTGCCTTTCACACCTTCAGTTCCCCAGTCAGTATCTATACACTTCCTGCAAACACCCTGTCACTCCCCTTGCACTCCTCTAGTGACCCATTCAACACCATGTACTATTTCATTCACTGCGCCAAAACCCAACGACTTATAAATTCACCAAGGCACTCCCTTGCAGTAATCTAATCATTCAGTCAATATCCAAGTACTCATGCAGTGAGCAAGGCCTTAGCACATGGATTGCTTCAAACCCCTATCCACTATGCATGCAGTCCTCTAACCACCTATACACTTGTTTTTCACACCTTCAATTCCCCCGACAGCATCCATACACTTCCAGCAAACACCCTGTCACTCCACTTGCACTCCTCTAGTGACCCATTCAGCACCATGTACGAATCCATTCACTGCGCCAAAACCCAAACACTTATAAATTCACCCAGGTACTCTCCTTGCAGTACTCTAATCATTCAGTCAGTACCCAAGTACTCATCCAGCGAGCCAGGTCTTAGCACATGGACTGCTTCAAACTCCTACCCACTATGCATGCAGTCTTCTAACCACCTACACACTTGTCGTTCACACCTTCAATTCTCCAGTCAGTATCCATACACTTCCAGCAAACACCCTGTCACTCCCCTTGCACTCCTGTAGTGACCCATTCAGCACCATGTACGAATCCATTCACTGCGCCAAAACCCAAACACTTATAAATTCACCCAGGCACTCTCCTTGCAGTACTCTAATCATTCAGTCAGTACCCAAGTACTCATCCAGCGAGCCAGGCCTTAGCACATGGACTGCTTCAACCTCCTATCCACTATGCATGCAGTCTTCTAACCACCTACACACTTGTCGTTCACACCTTCAATTCTCCAGTCAGTATCCATACATTTCCAGCAAACACCCTGTCACTCCCCTTGCACTCCTGTTGTGACATATTCAGCACCATGTACTAATCCATTCGCTGCGCCAAAACCCAACCACTTATAAATTCACCCAGGCACTCTCCTTGCAGTACTATAATCATTCAGTCTGTACCCAAGTACTCATGCACTGAGCCAGGCCTTAGCACATGGACTGCTTCAAACGCCTATCCACTATGCATGCAGTCTTCTAACCAACTACACATTAGTCTTTCACACCTTCAATTCCCCAGTCAGTATACATAGACTTCCAGCAAACACCCTGTCACTCCCCTTGCACTCCTCTAATGACCCATTCAGCACCATGTACTAATCCATTCACTGCGCCAAAACCCAAACACTTATAAATTCACCCAGGCACTCTCCTTGCAGTCCTCTAATCATTCAGTCAGTACCCACGTACTCATGCCTTAGCACATAGACTGCTTCAAACGCCTATCCACTATGCATGCAGTCCTGTAACCACCTACACACTTGTCTTTCACACCTTCAATTCCCCAGTCAGTATCCATACACTTCCAGCAAACACGCTGTCACTCCCCTTGCACTCCTCTATTGACCCATTCAGCACCATGTACTAATCCATTCACTGCGCGAAAACCCAACCACTTATAAATTCACCCAGGCACTCTCCTTGCAGTACTATAATCATTCAGTCTGTACCCAAGTACTCATGCACTGAGCCAGGCCTTAGCACATGGACTGCTTCAACCGCCTATCCACTATGCGTGCAGTCCTCTAACCACGTACACACTTGTCTTTCACCCTTTCAATTCCCCAGTCCGTATATATACACTCCAGCAAACACCCTGTCACTCCCCTTGCACTCCTCCAGTGACCCATTCAGCATCATGTTCTAATCCGTTCACTGCGCCAAAACCCAACCACTTATAAATTCACCCAGGCACTCTCCTTCCAGTACTCTAATCATTCAGTCAGTACACAAGTACTCATGCACTGAGCCAGGCCTTAGCACATGGACTGCTTCAAACGCCTATCCAGTATGCATGCAGTCCTCTAACCACCTACACACTTGTCTTTTACACCTTCAATTCCCCAGTCAGTATCCATACACTTCCAGCAAACACCCTGTCACTCCCCTTGCACTCCTCTAGTGACCCATTCAGCACCCTTTACTAATCCATTTATGTGCCAAAACCCAACCACTTATAAGTTCACCCAGGCACTCTCCTTGCAGTATTCTAATCATTCAGTCAGTACCCAAGTACTCATGCACTGAGCCTGGCCTTAGCACATGGACTGCTTCAAACGCCTATCCACTATGCATGCAGTCCTCTAACCACCTACACACTTGTCTTTTACACCTTCAATTCCCCAGTCAGTATCCATACACTTCCAGAAAACACCCTGTCACTCTCCTTGCACTCCTCTAGTGACCCATTCAGCACCATGTACTAATCCATTCACTGCGCCAAAACCCGAAACACTCATAAACTCACCCAGGGACTCTCCTTGCAGTACTCTAATTATTCAGTCAGTACCCAAGTACCCATGCACTGAGCCAGGCCTTAGCACATGGACTGCTTCAAACGCCTATCCACTATGCATGCAGTCCTCTAACCATGTACACACTTGTCTTTCACACCTTCAATTCTCCAGTCAGTATCCGTACACTTCCAGCAAACATCCTGTCACTCCCCATTGAACTCCTCTAGTGACCCATTCAGCACCATGTACTAATCCATTCACTGCGCCGAAACCCAACCACTTATAAATTCACCCAGGCACTCTCCTTGCAGTAATCTAATCATTCAGTCAATACCCAAGTACTCATCCAGTGACCCAGGCCTTAGCACATGGACTGCTTCAAACCCCTATCCACTATGCATGCAGTCCTCTAACCACCTACACACTTGTCTTTCACCCTTTCAATCCCCCAGTCAATATCTATACACTCCAGCAAACACCCTGTCACTCCCCTTGCACTCCTCTAGTTTCCCATTCAGCACAATCTACTAATCCATTCACTGCGCCAAAACCCAACCACTTATAAATTGACCCAGGCACTCTCCTTGCAGTACTCTAATCATTCAGTCAGTACCCAAGTACTCATGCACTGAGCCAGGCCTTAGCACATGGACTGCTTCAAATGCCTATCCACTATGCATGCAGTCCTCTAACCACCTACACACTTGTCTTTCACACCTTCAAATCCCAGTCAGTATACATACACTTCCAGCAAACACCCTGTCACTCCCCTTGCACTCCTCTAGTGACCCATTCAGCATCATGTTCTAATCCGTTCACTGCGCCAAAACTCAACCACTTATAAATTCACCCAGGCACTCTCCTTGCAGTACTCTAATCATTCAGTCAGTACACAAGTACTCATGCACTGAGCCAGGCCTTAGCACATGGACTGCTTCAAACGCCTATCCAGTATGCATGCAGTCCTCTAACCACCTACACACTTGTCTTTTACACCTTCAATTCCCCAGTCAGTATCCATACACTTCCAGCAAACACCCTGTCACTCCCCTTGCACTCCTCTAGTGACCCATTCAGCACCATTTACTAATCCATTCATGTGCCAAAACCCAACCACTTATAAGTTCACCCAGGCACTCTCCTTGCAGTATTCTAATCATTCAGTCAGTACCCAAGTACTCATGCACTGAGCCTGGCCTTAGCACATGGACTGCTTCAAACGCGTATCCACTATGCATGCAGTCCTCTAACCACCTACACACTTGTCTTTTACACCTTCAATTCCCCAGTCAGTATCCATACACTTCCAGAAAACACCCTGTCACTCTCCTTGCACTCCTCTAGTGACCCATTCAGCATCATGTTCTAATCCGTTCACTGCGCCAAAACCCAACCACTTATAAACTCACCCAGGGACTCTCCTTGAAGTACTCTAATCATTCAGTCAGTACCCAAGTACCCATGCACTGAGCCAGGCCTTAGCACATGGACTGCTTCAAATGCCTATCCACTATGCATGCAGTCCTCTAACCATGTACACACTTGTCTTTCACACCTTCAATTCTCCAGTCAGTATCCATACACTTCCAGCAAACATCCTGTCACTCCCCATTGAACTCCTCTAGTGACCCATTCAGCACCATGTACTAATCCATTCACTGCGCCGAAACCCAACCACTATAAATTCACCCACGCACTCTCCTTGCAGTAATCTAATCATTCAGTCAGTACCCAAGTACTCATCCAGTGACCCAGGCCTTAGCACATGGACTGCTTCAAACCCCTATCCACTATGCATGCAGTCCTCTAACCACCTACACACTTGTCTTTCACCCTTTCAATCCCCCAGTCAATATCTATACACTCCAGCAAACACCCTGTCACTCCCCTTGCACTCCTCTAGTGACCCATTCAGCACCATCTACTAATCCATTCACTGCGCCAAAACCGAACCACTTATAAATTGACCCAGGCACTCTCCTTGCAGTACTCTAATCATTCAGTCAGTACCCAAGTACTCATGCACTGAGCGAGGCCTTAGCTGGCACAAAGACTGCTTCAAACGCCTATCCACTATGAATGCAGTCCTCTAACCACCTACACACTTGTCTTTCACACCTTCAATTCCCAAGTCAGTATCCATACACTTCCAGCAAACACCCTGTCACTCTCCTTGCACTCCTCTAGTGACCCATTAAGTACCACGTACTAATCCATTCACTGCGCAAAAACCCAACCACTTATAAATTCACCCAGGCACTCTCCTTGCAGTACTCTAATCATTCAGTCAGTACCCAAGTACTCATGCACTGAGCCAGGCCTTAGCACATGGACTGCTTCAAACGCCTATCCACTATGCATGCAGTCCTCTAACCACCTACACACTTGTCTTTCACACCTTCAAATCCCAGTCAGTATACATACACTTCCAGCAAACACCCTGTCACACCCCTTGTACTCCTCTAGTGACCCATTCAACACCATGTACTAATCCATTCACTGCACCAAAACCTAACCACTTATAAATTCACCCAGGCACTCTCCTTGCAGTACTCTAATCATTCAGTCAGTACCCAAGTACTCATGCACTGAGCCAGGCCTTAGCACATGGACTGCTTCAAACGCCTATTTACTATGCATGCAGTCCTCTAACCACCTACACACTTGTCTTTCACACCTTCAATTCCCCAGTCAGTATCTAATCACTTCCTGCAAACACACTGTCACTCCCCTTGCACTCCTCTAGTGACCCATTCAACACCATGTACTAATCCATTCACTGCGCCAAAACCTAACCACTTATAAATTCACCCAGGGACTCTCCTTCCAGTACTCTAATCATTCAGTCAGTACCCAAGTACTCATGCACTGAGCCAGGCCATAGCACATGGACTGCTTCAAACTGCCTATCCACTATGCATGCAGTCCTCTAACCACCTACACACTTGTCTTTCACACTTTCAATCAGCCAGACAGTATACATACACTTCCAGCAAACACCCTGTCACTCCACTTGCACTCCTCTAGTGACCCATTCAGCACCATCTACTAATCCATTCACTGCGCCAAAACCCAAACACTTATAAATTCACCCAGGCACTCTCCTTGCAGTACTCTAATCATTCAGTCAGTACCCAAGTACTCATGCACTGAGCCAGGCCTTAGCATATGGACTGCTTCAAACGCCTATCCGCTATGCATGCAGTTCTCTAACCACCTACACACTTGTCTTTCACACCTTCAAATCCCAGTCAGTATACATACACTTCAAGCAAACACCCTGTCACTCCCCTTCCACTCCTCTAGAGACCCATTCAACACCATGTACTAATCCATTCACTGCACCAAAACCTAACCACTTATAAATTCACCCAGGCACTCTCCTTGCAGTACTCTAATCATTCAGTCAGTACCCAAGTACTCATGCACTGAGCCAGGCCTTAGCACATGGACTGCTTCAAACGCCTATCCACTATGCATGCAGTCCTCTAACCACCTACACACTTGTCTTTCACACCTTCAATTCCCCAGTCAGTATCTAATAACTTCCTGCAAACGCCCTGTCACTCCCCTTGCACTCCTCTAGTGACCCATTCAACACCATGTACTAATCCATTCACTGCGCCAAAACCTAACCACTTATAAATTCACCCAGGGACTCTCCTTCCAGTACTCTAATCATTCAGTCAGTACCCAAGTACTCATGCACTGAGCCAGGCCATAGCACATGGACTGCTTCAAACTGCCTATCCACTATGCATGCAGTCCTCTAACCACCTACACACTTGTCTTTCACACCTTCATTCACCCAGACAGTATACATACACTTCCAGCAAACACCCTGTCACTCCACTTGCACTCCTCTAGTGACCCATTCAGCACCATCTACTAATCCATTCACTGCGCCAAAACCCAAACACTTATAAATTCACCCAGGCACTCCCCTTGCAGTACTCTAATCATTCAGTCAGTACCCAAGTACTCATACAGTGACCCAGGCCTTAGCACATGGACTGCTTCAAACCACTATCCACTATGTATGCAGTCCTGTAACCACCTACACACTTGTCTTTCACACCTTCAGTTCCCCAGTCAGTATCTATACGCTTCCTGCAAACACCCTGTCACTCCCCTTGCACTCCTCTAGTGACCCATTCAACACCATGTACTATTTCATTTACTGCGCCAAAACCCAACGACTTATAAATTCACCAAGGCACTCCCTTGCAGTAATCTAATCATTCAGTCTATATCCAAGTACTCATGCAGTGAGTCAGGCCTTAGCACATGGATTGCTTCAAACCCCTATCCACTATGCATGCAGTCCTCTAACCACCTATACACTTGTTTTTCACACCTTCAATTCCCCCGACAGTATCCATACACTTCCAGCAAACACCCTGTCACTCCACTTGCACTCCTCCAGTGACCCATTCAGCACCATGTACGAATCCATTCACTGCGCCAAAACCCAAACACTTATAAATTCACCCAGGCACTCTCTTTGCAGTACTCTAATCATTCTGTCAGTACCCAAGTACTCATCCAGCGAGCCAGGTCTTAGCACATGGACTGCTTCAAACTCCTATCCACTATGCATGCAATCTTCTAACCACCTACACACTTGTCGTTCACACCTTCAATTCCCCCGTCAGTATCCATACACTTCCAGCAAACACCCTGTCACTCCACTTGCACTCCTCTAGTGACCCATTCAGCACCATGTACGAATCCATTCACTGCGCCAAAACCCAAACACTTATAAATTCACCCAGGCACTCTCCTTGCAGTACTCTAATCATTCAGTCAGTACCCAAGTACTCATCCAGCGAGCCAGGTCTTAGCACATGGACTGCTTCAAACTCCTATCCACTATGCATGCAGTCTTCTAACCACCTACACACTTGTCGTTCACACCTTCAATTCTCCAGTCAGTATCCATACACTTCCAGCAAACACCCTGTCACTCCCCTTGCACTCCTGTGGTGACCCATTCAGCACCATGTACGAATCCATTCACTGCGCCAAAACCCAAACACTTATAAATTCACCCAGGCACTCTCCTTGCAGTACTCTAATCATTCAGTCAGTAACCAAGTACTCATCCAGCGAGCCAGGCCTTAGCACATGGACTGCTTCAACCTCCTATCCACTATGCATGCAGTCTTCTAACCACCTACACACTTGTCGTTCACACCTTGAATTCTCCAGTCAGTATCCATACACTTCCAGCAAACACCCTGTCACTCCCCTTGCACTCCTGTTGTGACATATTCAGCACCATGTACTAATCCATTCGCTGCGCCAAAACCCAACCACTTATAAATTCACCCAGGCACTCTCCTTGCAGTACTATAATCATTCAGTCTGTACCCAAGTACTCATGCACTGAGCCAGGCCTTAGCACATGGACTGCTTCAAATGCCTATCCACTATGCATGCAGTCTTCTAACCACCTACACATTTGTCTTTCACACCTTCAATTCCCCAGTCAGTATACATAGACTTCCAGCAAACACCCTGTCACTCCCCTTGCACTCCTCTATTGACCCATTCAGCACCATGTACTAATCCATTCACTGCGCGAAAACCCAAACACTGATAAATTCACCCAGGCACTCTCCTTGCAGTCCTCTAATCATTCAGTCAGTACCCACGTACTCATGCAGTGAGCCATGCCTTAGCACATAGACTGCTTCAAACGCCTATCCACTATGCATGCAGTCCTGTAACCACCTACACCCTTGTCTTTCACACCTTCAATTCCCCAGTCAGTATCTATACACTTCCCGCAAACACCCTGTCACTCCACTTGCACTACTCTAGTGACCCATTCAGCACCATTTACTAATCCATTCACTGTGCCAAAACCCAACCACTTATAAATTCACCCAGGCACTCTCCTTGCAGTACTCTAATCAATCAGTCAGTACCCAAGTACTCATGCACTGAGACTGGCCTTAGCACATGGACTGCTTCAAACGCCTATCCACTATGCATGCAGTCCTCTAACCACCTATACACTTGTCATTCACACCTTCAATTCCCCAGTCAGTATCCATACACTTCCAGCAAACACCCTGTCACTCTCCTTGCACTCCTCTAGTGACCCATTCAGCACAATGTACTAATCCATTCACTGCGCCAAAACCCAAACACTTATAAATTCACCCAGGGACTCTCCTTGCAGTACTCTAATCATTCAGTCAGTACCTAAGTACTCATGCACTGAGCCAGGCCTTAGCACATGGACTGCTTCAAACGCCTGTCCACTATGCAAGCAGTCCTCTAACCACGTACACACTTGTCGTTCACCCTTTCAATTCCCCAGTCCGTATATATACACTCCAGCAAACACCCTGTCACTCCCCTTGCACTCCTCCAGTGACCCATTCAGCATCATGTTCTAATCCGTTCACTGCGCCAAAAACCAACCACTAATAAATTCACCCAGGCACTCTCCTTCCAGTACACTAATCATTCAGTCAGTACACAAGTACTCATGCACTGAGCCAGGCCTTAGCACATGGACTGCTTCAAACGCCTATCCAGTATGCATGCAGTCCTCTAACCACCTACACACTTGTCTTTTACACCTTCAATTCCCCAGTCAGTATCCATACACTTCCAGCAAACACCCTGTCACTACCCTTGCACTCCTCTAGTGACCCATTCAGCACCCTTTACTAATCCATTCATGTGCCAAAACCCAACCACTTATAAGTTCACCCAGGCACTCTCCTTGCAGTATTCTAATCATTCAGTCAGTACCCAAGTACTCATGCACTGAGCCTGGCCTTAGCACATGGACTGCTTCAAACACCTATCCACTATGCATGCAGTCCTCTAACCACCTACACACTTGTCTTTTACACCTTCAATTCCCCAGTCAGTATCCATTCACTTCCAGAAAACACCCTGTCACTCCCCATTGAACTCCTCTAGTGACCCATTCAGCACCATGTACTAATCCATTCACTGCGCGAAAACCCAAACACTGATAAATTCACCCAGGCACTCTCCTTGCAGTCCTCTAATCATTCAGTCAGTACCCACGTACTCATGGACTGAGCCATGCCTTAGCACATAGACTGCTTCAAACGCCTATCCACTATGCATGCAGTCCTGTAACCACCTACACACTTGTCTTTCACACCTTCAATTCCCCAGTCAGTATCCATACACTTCGAGCAAACACGCCGTCACTCCCCTTGCACTCCTCTATTGACCCATTCAGCACCATGTACTAATCCATTCATTGCGCGAAAACCCAAACACTTATAAATTCACCCAGGCACTCCCCTTGCAATACTCTAATCATTCAGTCAGTACCAGAGTACTCATCCAGTGACCCAGGCCTTAGCACATGGACTGCTTCAACCGCCTATCCACTATGCGTGCAGTCCTCTAACCACCTACACACTTGTCTTTCACACCTTCAATTCCCCAGTCAGTATCTATACACTTCCCGCAAACACCCTGTCACTCCACTTGCACTACTCTAGTGACCCATTCAGCACCATTTACTAATCCATTCACTGTGCCAAAACCCAACCACTTATAAATTCACCCAGGCACTCTCCTTGCAGTACTCTAATCAATCAGTCAGTACCCAAGTACTCATGCACTGAGACTGGCCTTAGCACATGGACTGCTTCAAACGCCTATCCACTATGCATGCAGTCTTCTAACCACCTACACACTTGTCGTTCACACCTTCAATTCTCCAGTCAGTATCCATACACTTCCAGCAAACACCCTGTCACTCCCCTTGCACTCCTGTTGTGACATATTCAGCACCATGTACTAATCCATTCGCTGCGCCAAAACCCAACCACTTATAAATTCACCCAGGCACTCTCCTTGCAGTACTATAATCATTCAGTCTGTACCCAAGTACTCATGCACTGAGCCAGGCCTTAGCACATGGACTGCTTCAAATGCCTATCCACTATGCATGCAGTCTTCTAACCACCTACACATTTGTCTTTCACACCTTCAATTCCCCAGTCAGTATACATAGACTTCCAGCAAACACCCTGTCACTCCCCTTGCACTCCTCTATTGACCCATTCAGCACCATGTACTAATCCATTCACTGCGCGAAAACCCAAACACTGATAAATTCACCCAGGCACTCCCCTTGCAATACTCTAATCATTCAGTCAGTTCCAGAGTACTCATCCAGTGACCCAGGCCTTAGCACATAGACTGCTTCAAACGCCTATCCACTATGTATGCAGTCCTGTAACCACCTACACACTTGTCTTTCACACCTTCAATTCCCCAGTCAGTATCCATACACTTCCAGCAAACACGCTGTCACTCCCCTTGCACTCCTCTATTGACCCATTCAGCACCATGTACTAATCCATTCATTGCGCAAAAACCCAAACACTTATAAATTCACCCAGGCACTCCCCTGCAATACTCTAATCATTCAGTCAGTACCAGAGTACTCATCCAGTGACCCAGGCCTTAGCACATGAACTGCTTCAACCGCCTATGCACTATGCGTGCAGTCCTCTAACCACCTACACACTTGTCTTTCACACCTTCAATTCCCCAGTCAGTATCTATACACTTCCCGCAAACACCCTGTCACTCCACTTGCACTACTCTAGTGACCCATTCAGCACCATTTACTAATCCATTCACTGTGCCAAAACCCAACCACTCATAAATTCACCCAGGCACTCTCCTTGCAGTACTCTAATCAATCAGTCAGTACCCAAGTACTCATGCACTGAGACTGGCCTTAGCACATGGACTGCTTCAAACGCCTATCCACTATGCATGCAGTCCTCTAACCACCTATACACTTGTCATTCACACCTTCAATTCCCCAGTCAGTATCCATACACTTCCAGCAAACACCCTGTCACTCTCCTTGCACTCCTCTAGTGACCCATTCAGCACAATGTACTAATCCATTCACTGCGCCAAAACCCAAACACTTATAAATTCACCCAGGGACTCTCCTTGCAGTACTCTAATCATTCAGTTAGTACCTAAGTACTCATGCACTGAGCCAGGCCTTAGCACATGGACTGCTTCAAACGCCTGTCCACTATGCAAGCAGTCCTCTAACCACGTACACACTTGTCTTTCACCCTTTCAATTCCCCAGTCCGTATATATACACTCCAGCAAACACCCTGTCACTCCCCTTGCACTCCTCCAGTGACCCATTCAGCATCATGTTCTAATCCGTTCACTGCGCCAAAACCCAACCACTAATAAATTCACCCAGGCACTCTCCTTCCAGTACACTAATCATTCAGTCAGTACACAAGTACTCATGCACTGAGACAGGCCTTAGCACATGGACTGCTTCAAACGCCTATCCAGTATGCATGCAGTCCTCTAACCACCTACACACTTGTCTTTTACACCTTCAATTCCCCAGTCAGTATCCATACACTTCCAGCAAACACCCTGTCACTCCCCTTGCACTCCTCTAGTGACATATTCAGCACCATGTACTAATCCATTCGCTGCGCCAAAACCCAACCACTTATAAATTCACCCAGGCACTCTCCTTGCAGTACTATAATCATTCAGTCTGTACCCAAGTACTCATGCACTGAGCCAGGCCTTAGCACATGGACTGCTTCAAATGCCTATCCACTATGCATGCAGTCTTCTAACCACCTACACATTTGTCTTTCACACCTTCAATTCCCCAGTCAGTATACATAGACTTCCAGCAAACACCCTGTCACTCCCCTTGCACTCCTCTATTGACCCATTCAGCACCATGTACTAATCCATTCACTGCGCGAAAACCCAAACACTGATAAATTCACCCAGGCACTCTCCTTGCAGTCCTCTAATCATTCAGTCAGTACCCACGTACTCATGCAGTGAGCCATGCCTTAGCACATAGACTGCTTCAAACGCCTATCCACTATGCATGCAGTCCTGTAACCACCTACACCCTTGTCTTTCACACCTTCAATTCCCCAGTCAGTATCTATACACTTCCCGCAAACACCCTGTCACTCCACTTGCACTACTCTAGTGACCCATTCAGCACCATTTACTAATCCATTCACTGTGCCAAAACCCAACCACTTATAAATTCACCCAGGCACTCTCCTTGCAGTACTCTAATCAATCAGTCAGTACCCAAGTACTCATGCACTGAGACTGGCCTTAGCACATGGACTGCTTCAAACGCCTATCCACTATGCATGCAGTCCTCTAACCACCTATACACTTGTCATTACACCTTCAATTCCCCAGTCAGTATCCATACACTTCCAGCAAACACCCTGTCACTCTCCTTGCACTCCTCTAGTGACCCATTCAGCACAATGTACTAATCCATTCACTGCGCCAAAACCCAAACACTTATAAATTCACCCAGGGACTCTCCTTGCAGTACTCTAATCATTCAGTCAGTACCTAAGTACTCATGCACTGAGCCAGGCCTTAGCACATGGACTGCTTCAAACGCCTGTCCACTATGCAAGCAGTCCTCTAACCACGTACACACTTGTCGTTCACCCTTTCAATTCCCCAGTCCGTATATATACACTCCAGCAAACACCCTGTCACTCCCCTTGCACTCCTCCAGTGACCCATTCAGCATCATGTTCTAATCCGTTCACTGCGCCAAAAACCAACCACTAATAAATTCACCCAGGCACTCTCCTTCCAGTACACTAATCATTCAGTCAGTACACAAGTACTCATGCACTGAGCCAGGCCTTAGCACATGGACTGCTTCAAACGCCTATCCAGTATGCATGCAGTCCTCTAACCACCTACACACTTGTCTTTTACACCTTCAATTCCCCAGTCAGTATCCATACACTTCCAGCAAACACCCTGTCACTACCCTTGCACTCCTCTAGTGACCCATTCAGCACCCTTTACTAATCCATTCATGTGCCAAAACCCAACCACTTATAAGTTCACCCAGGCACTCTCCTTGCAGTATTCTAATCATTCAGTCAGTACCCAAGTACTCATGCACTGAGCCTGGCCTTAGCACATGGACTGCTTCAAACACCTATCCACTATGCATGCAGTCCTCTAACCACCTACACACTTGTCTTTTACACCTTCAATTCCCCAGTCAGTATCCATTCACTTCCAGAAAACACCCTGTCACTCCCCATTGAACTCCTCTAGTGACCCATTCAGCACCATGTACTAATCCATTCACTGCGCGAAAACCCAAACACTGATAAATTCACCCAGGCACTCTCCTTGCAGTCCTCTAATCATTCAGTCAGTACCCACGTACTCATGGACTGAGCCATGCCTTAGCACATAGACTGCTTCAAACGCCTATCCACTATGCATGCAGTCCTGTAACCACCTACACACTTGTCTTTCACACCTTCAATTCCCCAGTCAGTATCCATACACTTCGAGCAAACACGCCGTCACTCCCCTTGCACTCCTCTATTGACCCATTCAGCACCATGTACTAATCCATTCATTGCGCGAAAACCCAAACACTTATAAATTCACCCAGGCACTCCCCTTGCAATACTCTAATCATTCAGTCAGTACCAGAGTACTCATCCAGTGACCCAGGCCTTAGCACATGGACTGCTTCAACCGCCTATCCACTATGCGTGCAGTCCTCTAACCACCTACACACTTGTCTTTCACACCTTAAATTCCCCAGTCAGTATCTATACACTTCCCGCAAACACCCTGTCACTCCACTTGCACTACTCTAGTGACCCATTCAGCACCATTTACTAATCCATTCACTGTGCCAAAACCCAACCACTTATAAATTCACCCAGGCACTCTCCTTGCAGTACTCTAATCAATCAGTCAGTACCCAAGTACTCATGCACTGAGACTGGCCTTAGCACATGGACTGCTTCAAACGCCTATCCACTATGCATGCAGTCTTCTAACCACCTACACACTTGTCGTTCACACCTTCAATTCTCCAGTCAGTATCCATACACTTCCAGCAAACACCCTGTCACTCCCCTTGCACTCCTGTTGTGACATATTCAGCACCATGTACTAATCCATTTGCTGCGCCAAAACCCAACCACTTATAAATTCACCCAGGCACTCTCCTTGCAGTACTATAATCATTCAGTCTGTACCCAAGTACTCATGCACTGAGCCAGGCCTTAGCACATGGACTGCTTCAAACGCCTATCCACTATGCATGCAGTCTTCTAACCACCTACACATTTGTCTTTCACACCTTCAATTCCCCAGTCAGTATACATAGACTTCCAGCAAACACCCTGTCACTCCCCTTGCACTCCTCTATTGACCCATTCAGCACCATGTACTAATCCATTCACTGCGCGAAAACCCAAACACTGATAAATTCACCCAGGCACTCCCCTTGCAATACTCTAATCATTCAGTCAGTTCCAGAGTACTCATCCAGTGACCCAGGCCTTAGCACATAGACTGCTTCAAACGCCTATCCACTATGTATGCAGTCCTGTAACCACCTACACACTTGTCTTTCACACCTTCAATTCCCCAGTCAGTATCCATACACTTCCAGCAAACACGCTGTCACTCCCCTTGCACTCCTCTATTGACCCATTCAGCACCATGTACTAATCCATTCATTGCGCAAAAACCCAAACACTTATAAATTCACCCAGGCACTCCCCTGCAATACTCTAATCATTCAGTCAATACCAGAGTACTCATCCAGTGACCCAGGCCTTAGCACATGAACTGCTTCAACCGCCTATGCACTATGCGTGCAGTCCTCTAACCACCTATACACTTGTCTTTCACACCTTCAATTCCCCAGTCAGTATCTATACACTTCCCGCAAACACCCTGTCACTCCACTTGCACTACTCTAGTGACCCATTCAGCACCATTTACTAATCCATTCACTGTGCCAAAACCCAACCACTCATAAATTCACCCAGGCACTCTCCTTGCAGTACTCTAATCAATCAGTCAGTACCCAAGTACTCATGCACTGAGACTGGCCTTAGCACATGGACTGCTTCAAACGCCTATCCACTATGCATGCAGTCCTCTAACCACCTATACACTTGTCATTCACACCTTCAATTCCCCAGTCAGTATCCATACACTTCCAGCAAACACCCTGTCACTCTCCTTGCACTCCTCTAGTGACCCATTCAGCACAATGTACTAATCCATTCACTGCGCCAAAACCCAAACACTTATAAATTCACCCAGGGACTCTCCTTGCAGTACTCTAATCATTCAGTTAGTACCTAAGTACTCATGCACTGAGCCAGGCCTTAGCACATGGACTGCTTCAAACGCCTGTCCACTATGCAAGCAGTCCTCTAACCACGTACACACTTGTCTTTCACCCTTTCAATTCCCCAGTCCGTATATATACACTCCAGCAAACACCCTGTCACTCCCCTTGCACTCCTCCAGTGACCCATTCAGCATCATGTTCTAATCCGTTCACTGCGCCAAAACCCAACCACTAATAAATTCACCCAGGCACTCTCCTTCCAGTACACTAATCATTCAGTCAGTACACAAGTACTCATGCACTGAGACAGGCCTTAGCACATGGACTGCTTCAAACGCCTATCCAGTATGCATGCAGTCCTCTAACCACCTACACACTTGTCTTTTACACCTTCAATTCCCCAGTCAGTATCCATACACTTCCAGCAAACACCCTGTCACTCCCCTTGCACTCCTCTAGTGACCCATTCAGCACCCTTTACTAATCCATTCATGTGCCAAAACCCAACCACTTATAAGTTCACCCAGGCACTCTCCTTGCAGTATTGTAATCATTCAGTCAGTACCCAAGTACTCATGCACTGAGCCTGGCCTTAGCACATGGACTGCTTCAAACGCCTATCCACTTTGCATGCAGTCCTCTAACCACCTACACACTTGTCTTTTACACCTTCAATTCCCCAGTCAGTATCCATACACTTCCAGAAAATACCCTGTCACTCTCCTTGCACTCCTCTAGTGACCCATTCAGCACCATGTACTAATCCATTCACTGCGCCAAAACCCGAAACACTTATAAACTCACCCAGGGACTCTCCTTGCAGTACTCTAATCATTCAGTCAGTACCCAAGTACCCATGCACTGAGCCAGGCCTTAGCACATGGACTGCTTCAAACGCCTATCCACTATGCATGCAGTCCTCTAACCATGTACACACTTGTCTTTCACACCTTCAATTCTCCAGTCAGTATCCATACACTTCCAGCAAACATCCTGTCACTCCCCATTGAACTCCTCTAGTGACCCATTCAGCACCATGTACTAATCCATTCACTGCGCCGAAACCCTACCACTTATAAATTCACCCAGGCACTCTCCTTGCAGTAATCTAATCATTCAGTCAGTACCCAAGTACTCATCCAGTGACCCAGGCCTTAGCACATGGACTGCTTCAAACCCCTATCCACTATGCATGCAGTCCTCTAACCACCTACACACTTGTCTTTCACCCTTTCAATCCCCCAGTCAATATCTATACACTCCAGCAAACACCCTGTCACTCCCCTTGCACTCCTCTAGTGACCCATTCAGCACAATCTACTAATCCATTCACTGCGCCAAAACCCAACCACTTATAAATTGACCCAGGCACTCTCCTTGCAGTACTCTAATCATTCAGTCAGTACCCAAGTACTCATGCACTGAGCGAGGCCTTAGCTGGCACATGGACTACTTCAAACGCCTATCCACTATGAATGCAGTCCTCTAACCACCTACACACTTGTCTTTCACACCTTCAATTCCCAAGTCAGTATCCATACACTTCCAGCAAACACCCTGTCACTCTCCTTGCACTCCTCTAGTGACCCATTCAGTACCACGTACTAATCCATTCACTGCGCCAAAACCCAACCACTTATAAATTCACCCAGGCACACTCCTTGCAGTACTCTAATCATTCAGTCAGTACCCAAGTACTCATGCACTGAGCCAGGCCTTAGCACATGGACTGCTTCAAACGCCTATCCACTATGCATGCAGTCCTCTAACCACCTACACACTTGTCTTTCACACCTTCAAATCCCAGTCAGTATACATACACTTCCAGCAAACACCCTGTCACTCCCCTTGCACTCCTCTAGTGACCCATTCAGCATCATGTTCTAATCCGTTCACTGCGCCAAAACTCAACCACTTATAAATTCACCCAGGCACTCTCCTTGCAGTACTCTAATCATTCAGTCAGTACACAAGTACTCATGCACTGAGCCAGGCCTTAGCACATGGACTGCTTCAAACGCCTATCCACTATGCATGCAGTCTTCTAACCACCTACACATTTGTCTTTCACACCTTCAATTCCCCAGTCAGTATACATAGACTTCCAGCAAACACCCTGTCACTCCCCTTGCACTCCTCTATTGACCCATTCAGCACCATGTACTAATCCATTCACTGCGCGAAAACCCAAACACTGACAAATTCACCCAGGCACTCTCCTTGCAGTCCTCTAATCATTCAGTCAGTACCCACGTAGTCATGCACTGAGCCATGCCTTAGCACATAGACTGCTTCAAACGCCTATCCACTATGCATGCAGTCCTGTAACCACCTACACACTTGTCTTTCACACCTTCAATTCCCCAGTCAGTATCCATACACTTCCAGCAAACACGCTGTCACTCCCCTTACACTCCTCTATTGACCCATTCAGCACCATGTACTAATCCATTCATTGCGCGAAACCCAAACACTTATAAGTTCACCCAGGCACTCCCCTTGCAATACTCTAATCATTCAGTCAGTACCAGAGTACTCATCCAGTGACCTAGGCCTTAGCACATGGACTGCTTCAACCGCCTATCCACTATGCGTGCAGTCCTCTAACCACGTACACACTTGTCTTTCACACCTTCAATTCCCCAGTCAGTATCTATACACTTCCCGCAAACACCCTGTCCCTCCACTTGCACTACTCTAGTGACCCATTCAGCACCATTTACTAATCCATTTTCTGTGCCAAAACCCAACCACTTATAAATTCACCCAGGCACTCTCCTTGCAGTACTCTAATCAATCAGTCAGTACCCAAGTACTCATGCACTGAGACTGGCCTTAGCACATGGACTGCTTCAAACGCCTATCCACTATGCATGCAGTCCTCTAACCACCTATACACTTGTCATTCACACCTTCAATTCCCCAGTCAGTATCCATACACTTCCAGCAAACACCCTGTCACTCTCCTTGCACTCCTCTAATGACCCATTCAGCACAATGTACTAATCCATTCACTGCGCCAAAACCCAAACACTTATAAATTCACCCAGGGACTCTCCTTGCAGTACTCTAATCATTCAGTCAGTACCTAAGTACTCATGCACTGAGCCAGGCCTTAGCACATGGACTGCTTCACACGCCTGTCCACTATGCAAGCAGTCCTCTAACCACGTACACACTTGTCTTTCACCCTTTCAATTCCCCAGTCCGTATATATACACTCCAGCAAACACCCTGTCACTCCCCTTGCACTCCTCCAGTGACCCATTCAGCATCATGTTCTAATGCGTTCACTGCGCCAAAACCCAACCACTAATAAATTCACCCAGGCACTCTCCTTCCAGTACACTAATCATTCAGTCAGTACACATGTACTCATGCACTGAGCCAGGCCTTAGCACATGGACTGCTTCAAACGCCTATCCACTATGCCTGCAGTCCTGTAACCACCTACACACTTGTCTTTCACACCTTCAATTCCCCAGTCAGTATCCATACACTTCCAGCAAACACGCTGTCACTCCCCTTGCACTCCTCTATTGACCCATTCAGCACCATGTACTAATCCATTCATTGCGCAAAAACCCAAACACTTATAAATTCACCCAGGCACTCCCCTGCAATACTCTAATCATTCAGTCAGTACCAGAGTACTCATCCAGTGACCCAGGCCTTAGCACATGAACTGCTTCAACCGCCTATGCACTATGCGTGCAGTCCTCTAACCACCTACACACTTGTCTTTCACACCTTCAATTCCCCAGTCAGTATCTATACACTTCCCGCAAACACCCTGTCACTCCACTTGCACTACTCTAGTGACCCATTCAGCACCATTTACTAATCCATTCACTGTGCCAAAACCCAACCACTCATAAATTCACCCAGGCACTCTCCTTGCAGTACTCTAATCAATCAGTCAGTACCCAAGTACTCATGCACTGAGACTGGCCTTAGCACATGGACTGCTTCAAACGCCTATCCACTATGCATGCAGTCCTCTAACCACCTATACACTTGTCATTCACACCTTCAATTCCCCAGTCAGTATCCATACACTTCCAGCAAACACCCTGTCACTCTCCTTGCACTCCTCTAGTGACCCATTCAGCACAATGTACTAATCCATTCACTGCGCCAAAACCCAAACACTTATAAATTCACCCAGGGACTCTCCTTGCAGTACTCTAATCATTCAGTTAGTACCTAAGTACTCATGCACTGAGCCAGGACTTAGCACATGGACTGCTTCAAACGCCTGTCCACTATGCAAGCAGTCCTCTAACCACGTACACACTTGTCTTTCACCCTTTCAATTCCCCAGTCCGTATATATACACTCCAGCAAACACCCTGTCACTCCCCTTGCACTCCTCCAGTGACCCATTCAGCATCATGTTCTAATCCGTTCACTGCGCCAAAACCCAACCACTAATAAATTCACCCAGGCACTCTCCTTCCAGTACACTAATCATTCAGTCAGTACACAAGTACTCATGCACTGAGACAGGCCTTAGCACATGGACTGCTTCAAACGCCTATCCAGTATGCATGCAGTCCTCTAACCACCTACACACTTGTCTTTTACACCTTCAATTCCCCAGTCAGTATCCATACACTTCCAGCAAACACCCTGTCACTCCCCTTGCACTCCTCTAGTGACCCATTCAGCACCCTTTACTAATCCATTCATGTGCCAAAACCCAACCACTTATAAGTTCACCCAGGCACTCTCCTTGCAGTATTGTAATCATTCAGTCAGTACCCAAGTACTCATGCACTGAGCCTGGCCTTAGCACATGGACTGCTTCAAACGCCTATCCACTTTGCATGCAGTCCTCTAACCACCTACACACTTGTCTTTTACACCTTCAATTCCCCAGTCAGTATCCATACACTTCCAGAAAATACCCTGTCACTCTCCTTGCACTCCTCTAGTGACCCATTCAGCACCATGTACTAATCCATTCACTGCGCCAAAACCCGAAACACTTATAAACTCACCCAGGGACTCTCCTTGCAGTACTCTAATCATTCAGTCAGTACCCAAGTACCCATGCACTGAGCCAGGCCTTAGCACATGGACTGCTTCAAACGCCTATCCACTATGCATGCAGTCCTCTAACCATGTACACACTTGTCTTTCACACCTTCAATTCTCCAGTCAGTATCCATACACTTCCAGCAAACATCCTGTCACTCCCCATTGAACTCCTCTAGTGACCCATTCAGCACCATGTACTAATCCATTCACTGCGCCGAAACCCAACCACTTATAAATTCACCCAGGCACTCTCCTTGCAGTAATCTAATCATTCAGTCAGTACCCAAGTACTCATCCAGTGACCCAGGCCTTAGCACATGGACTGCTTCAAACCCCTATCCACTATGCATGCAGTCCTCTAACCACCTACACACTTGTCTTTCACCCTTTCAATCCCCCAGTCAATATCTATACACTCCAGCAAACACCCTGTCACTCCCCTTGCACTCCTCTAGTGACCCATTCAGCACAATCTACTAATCCATTCACTGCGCCAAAACCCAACCACTTATAAATTGACCCAGGCACTCTCCTTGCAGTACTCTAATCATTCAGTCAGTACCCAAGTACTCATGCACTGAGCGAGGCCTTAGCTGGCACATGGACTACTTCAAACGCCTATCCACTATGAATGCAGTCCTCTAACCACCTACACACTTGTCTTTCACACCTTCAATTCCCAAGTCAGTATCCATACACTTCCAGCAAACACCCTGTCACTCTCCTTGCACTCCTCTAGTGACCCATTCAGTACCACGTACTAATCCATTCACTGCGCCAAAACCCAACCACTTATAAATTCACCCAGGCACACTCCTTGCAGTACTCTAATCATTCAGTCAGTACCCAAGTACTCATGCACTGAACCAGGCCTTAGCACATGGACTGCTTCAAACGCCTATCCACTATGCATGCAGTCCTCTAACCACCTACACACTTGTCTTTCACACCTTCAAATCCCAGTCAGTATACATACACTTCCAGCAAACACCCTGTCACTCCCCTTGCACTCCTCTAGTGACCCATTCAGCATCATGTTCTAATCCGTTCACTGCGCCAAAACTCAACCACTTATAAATTCACCCAGGCACTCTCCTTGCAGTACTCTAATCATTCAGTCAGTACACAAGTACTCATGCACTGAGCCAGGCCTTAGCACATGGACTGCTTCAAACGCCTATCCACTATGCATGCAGTCTTCTAACCACCTACACATTTGTCTTTCACACCTTCAATTCCCCAGTCAGTATACATAGACTTCCAGCAAACACCCTGTCACTCCCCTTGCACTCCTCTATTGACCCATTCAGCACCATGTACTAATCCATTCACTGCGCGAAAACCCAAACACTGACAAATTCACCCAGGCACTCTCCTTGCAGTCCTCTAATCATTCAGTCAGTACCCACGTAGTCATGCACTGAGCCATGCCTTAGCACATAGACTGCTTCAAACGCCTATCCACTATGCATGCAGTCCTGTAACCACCTACACACTTGTCTTTCACACCTTCAATTCCCCAGTCAGTATCCATACACTTCCAGCAAACACGCTGTCACTCCCCTTACACTCCTCTATTGACCCATTCAGCACCATGTACTAATCCATTCATTGCGCGAAACCCAAACACTTATAAGTTCACCCAGGCACTCCCCTTGCAATACTCTAATCATTCAGTCAGTACCAGAGTACTCATCCAGTGACCTAGGCCTTAGCACATGGACTGCTTCAACCGCCTATCCACTATGCGTGCAGTCCTCTAACCACGTACACACTTGTCTTTCACACCTTCAATTCCCCAGTCAGTATCTATACACTTCCCGCAAACACCCTGTCCCTCCACTTGCACTACTCTAGTGACCCATTCAGCACCATTTACTAATCCATTTTCTGTGCCAAAACCCAACCACTTATAAATTCACCCAGGCACTCTCCTTGCAGTACTCTAATCAATCAGTCAGTACCCAAGTACTCATGCACTGAGACTGGCCTTAGCACATGGACTGCTTCAAACGCCTATCCACTATGCATGCAGTCCTCTAACCACCTATACACTTGTCATTCACACCTTCAATTCCCCAGTCAGTATCCATACACTTCCAGCAAACACCCTGTCACTCTCCTTGCACTCCTCTAATGACCCATTCAGCACAATGTACTAATCCATTCACTGCGCCAAAACCCAAACACTTATAAATTCACCCAGGGACTCTCCTTGCAGTACTCTAATCATTCAGTCAGTACCTAAGTACTCATGCACTGAGCCAGGCCTTAGCACATGGACTGCTTCACACGCCTGTCCACTATGCAAGCAGTCCTCTAACCACGTACACACTTGTCTTTCACCCTTTCAATTCCCCAGTCCGTATATATACACTCCAGCAAACACCCTGTCACTCCCCTTGCACTCCTCCAGTGACCCATTCAGCATCATGTTCTAATGCGTTCACTGCGCCAAAACCCAACCACTAATAAATTCACCCAGGCACTCTCCTTCCAGTACACTAATCATTCAGTCAGTACACATGTACTCATGCACTGAGCCAGGCCTTAGCACATGGACTGCTTCAAACGCCTATCCAGTATGCATGCAGTCCTCTAACCACCTACACACTTGTCTTTTACACCTTCAATTCCCCAGTCAGTATCCATACACTTCCAGCAAACACCCTGTCACTCCCCTTGCACTCCTCTAGTGACCCATTCAGCACCCTTTACTAATCCATTCATGTGCCAAAACCCAACCACTTATAAGTTCACCCAGGCACTCTCCTTGCAGTATTCTAATCATTCAGTCAGTACCCAAGTACTCATGCACTGAGCCTGGCCTTAGCACATGGACTGCTTCAAACGCCTATCCACTATGCCTGCAGTCCTCTAACCACCTACACACTTGTCTTTTACACCTTCAATTCCCCAGTCAGTATCCATACACTTCCAGAAAACACCCTGTCACTCTCCTTGCACTCCTCTAGTGACCCATTCAGCACCATGTACTAATTAATTCACTGCGCCAAAACCCGAAACACTTATAAACTCACCCAGGGACTCTCCTTGCAGTACTCTAATCATTCAGTCAGTACCCAAGTACCCATGCACTGAGCCAGGCCTTAGCACATGGACTGCTTCAAACGCCTATCCACTATGCATGCAGTCCTCTAACCATGTACACACTTGTCTTTCACACCTTCAATTCTCCAGTCAGTATCCATACACTTCCAGCAAACATCCTGTCACTCCCCATTGAACTCCTCTAGTGACCCATTCAGCACCATGTACTAATCCATTCACTGCGCCGAAACCCAACCACTTATAAATTCACCCAGGCACTCTCCTTGCAGTAATCTAATCATTCAGTCAGTACCCAAGTACTCATCCAGTGACCCAGGCCTTAGCACATGGACTGCTTCAAACCCCTATCCACTATGCATGCAGTCCTCTAACCACCTACACACTTGTCTTTCACCCTTTCAATCCCCCAGTCAATATCTATACACTCCAGCAAACACCCTGTCACTCCCCTTGCACTCCTCTAGTGACCCATTCAGCACAATCTACTAATCCATTCACTGCGCCAAAACCCAACCACTTATAAATTGACCCAGGCACTCTCCTTGCAGTACTCTAATCATTCAGTCAGTACCCAAGTACTCATGCACTGAGCGAGGCCTTAGCTGGCACATGGACTACTTCAAACGCCTATCCACTATGAATGGAGTCCTCTAACCACCTACACACTTGTCTTTCACACCTCCAATTCCCAAGTCAGTATCCATACACTTCCAGCAAACACCCTGTCACTCTCCTTGCACTCCTCTAGTGACCCATTCAGTACCACGTACTAATCCATTCACTGCGCCAAAACCCAACCACTTATAAATTCACCCAGGCACACTCCTTGCAGTACTCTAATCATTCAGTCAGTACCCAAGTACTCATGCACTGAGCCAGGCCTTAGCACATGGACTGCTTCAAACGCCTATCCACTATGCATGCAGTCCTCTAACCACCTACACACTTGTCTTTCACACCTTCAAATCCCAGTCAGTATACATACACTTCCAGCAAACACCCTGTCACTCCCCTTGCACTCCTCTAGTGACCCATTCAGCATCATGTTCTAATCCGTTTACTGCGCCAAAACTCAACCACTTATAAATTCACCCAGGCACTCTCCTTGCAGTACTCTAATCATTCAGTCAGTACACAAGTACTCATGCACTGAGCCAGGCCTTACCACATGGACTGCTTCAAACGCCTATCCAGTATGCATGCAGTCCTCTAACCACCTACACACTTGTCTTTTACACCTTTAATTCCCCAGTCAGTATCCATACACTTCCAGCAAACACCCTGTCAATCCCCTTGCACTCCTCTAGTGACCCATTCAGCACCATTTACTAATCCATTCATGTGCCAAAACCCAACCACTTATAAGTTCACCAGGCACTCTCCTTGCAGTATTCTAATCATTCAGTCAGTACCCAAGTACTCATGCACTGAGCCTGGCCTTAGCACATGGACTGCTTCAAACGCGTATCCACTATGCATGCAGTCCTCTAACCACCTACACACTTGTCTTTTACACCTTCAATTCCCCAGTCAGTATCCATACACTTCCAGCAAACACCCTGTCACTCTCCTTGCACTCCTCTAGTGACCCATTCAGCACCATGTACTAATCCATTCACTGCGCCAAAAGCCGAAACACTTATAAACTCACCCAGGGACTCTCCTTGCAGTACTCTAATCATTCAGTCAGTACCCAAGTACCCATGCACTGAGCCAGGCCTTAGCACATGGACTGCTTCAAACGCCTATCCACTATGCATGCAGTCCTCTAACCATGCACACACTTGTCTTTCACACCTTCAATTCTCCAGTCAGTATCCATACACTTCCAGCAAACATCCTGTCACTCCCCATTGAACTCCTCTAGTGACCCATTCAGCACCATGTACTAATCCATTCACTGCGCCGAAACCCAACCACTTATAAATTCACCCAGGCACTCTCCTTGCAGTAATCTAATCATTCAGTCAGTACCCAAGTACTCATCCAGTGACCCAGGCCTTAGCACATGTACTGCTTCAAACCCCTATCCACTATGCATTCAGTCCTCTAACCACCTACAAACTTGTCTTTCACCCTTTCAATCCCCCAGTCAATATCTATACACTCCAGCAAACACCCTGTCACTCCCCTTGCACTCCTCTAGTGACCCATTCAGCACCATCTACTAATCCATTCACTGCGCCAAAACCCAACCACTTATAAATTGACCCAGGCACTCTCCTTGCAGTACTCTAATCATTCAGTCAGTACCCAAGTACTCATGCACTGAGCGAGGCCTTAGCTGGCACATGGACTGCTTCAAACGCCTATCCACTATGAATGCAGTCCTCTAACCACCTACACACTTGTCTTTCACACCTTCAATTTCCAAGTCAGTATCCATACACTTCCAGCAAACACCCTGTCACTCTCCTTGCACTCCTCTAGTGACCCATTCAGTACCACGTACTAATCCATTCACTGCGCCAAAACCCAACCACTTATAAATTCACCCAGGCACTCTCCTTGCAGTACTCTAATCATTCAGTCAGTACCCAAGTACTCATGCACTGAGCCAGGCCTTAGCACATGGACTGCTTCAAACGCCTATCCACTATGCATGCAGTCCTCTAACCACCTACACACTTGTCTTTCACACCTTCAAATCCCAGTCAGTATACATACACTTCCAGCAAACACCCTGTCACTCCCCTTGCACTCCTCTAGTGACCCATTCAGCATCATGTTCTAATCCGTTCACTGCGCCAAAACTCAACCACTTATAAATTCACCCAGGCACTCTCCTTGCAGTACTCTAATCATTCAGTCAGTACACAAGTACTCATGCACTAAGCCAGGCCTTAGCACATGGACTGCTTCAAACGCCTATCCAGTATGCATGCAGTCCTCTAACCACCTACACACTTGTCTTTTACACCTTCAATTCCCCAGTCAGTATCCATACACTTCCAGCAAACACCCTGTCACTCCCCTTGCACTCCTCTAGTGACCCATTCAGCACCATTTACTAATCCATTCATGTGCCAAAACCCAACCACTTATAAATTGACCCAGGCACTCTCCTTGCAGTACTCTAATCATTCAGTCAGTACCCAAGTACTCATTCACTGAGCGAGGCCTTAGCTGGCACATGGACTGCTTCAAACGCCTATCCACTATGAATGCAGTCCTCTAACCACCTACACACTTGTCTTTCACACCTTCAATTCCCAAGTCAGTATCCATACACTTCCAGCAAACACCCTGTCACTCTCCTTGCACTCCTCTAGTGACCCATTCAGCACCATGTACTAATCCATTCACTGCGCCAAAACCCGAAACACTTATAAACTCACCCAGGGACTCTCCTTGCAGTACTCTAATCATTCAGTCAGTACCCAAGTACCCATGCACTGAGCCAGGCCTTAGCACATGGACTGTTTCAAACGCCTATCCACTATGCATGCAGTCCTCTAACCATGTACACACTTGTCTTTCACACCTTCAATTCTCCAGTCAGTATCCATACACTTCCAGCAAACATCCTGTCACTCCCCATTGAACTCCTCTAGTGACCCATTCAGCACCATTTACTAATCCATTCACTGCGCCGAAACCCAACCACTTATAAATTCACCCAGGCACTCTCCTTGCAGTAATATAATCATTCAGTCAGTACCCAAGTACTCATCCAGTGACCCAGGCCTTAGCACATGAACTGCTTCAAACCCCTATCCACTATGCATGCAGTCCTCTAACCACCTACACACTTGTCTTTCACCCTTTCAATCCCCCAGTCAATATCTATACACTCCAGCAAACACCCTGTCACTCCCCTTGCACTCCTCTAGTGACCCATTCAGCACCATCTACTAATCCATTCACTGCGCCAAAACCCAACCACTTATAAATTGACCCAGGCACTCTCCTTGCAGTACTCTAATCATTCAGTCAGTACCCAAGTACTCATGCACTGAGCGAGGCCTTAGCTGGCACATGGACTACTTCAAACGCCTATCCACTATGAATGCAGTCCTCTAACCACCTACACACTTGTCTTTCACACCTTCAATTCCCAAGTCAGTATCCATACACTTCCAGCAAACACCCTGTCACTCTCCTTGCACTCCTCTAGTGACCCATTCAGTACCACGTACTAATCCATTCACTGCGCCAAAACCCAACCACTTATAAATTCACCCAGGCACACTCCTTGCAGTACTCTAATCATTCAGTCAGTACCCAAGTACTCATGCACTGAGCCAGGCCTTAGCACATGGACTGCTTCAAACGCCTATCCACTATGCATGCAGTCCTCTAACCACCTACACACTTGTCTTTCACACCTTCAAATCCCAGTCAGTATACATACACTTCCAGCAAACACCCTGTCACTCCCCTTGCACTCCTCTAGTGACCCATTCAGCATCATGTTCTAATCCGTTCACTGCGGCAAAACTCAACCACTTATAAATTCACCCAGGCACTCTCCTTGCAGTACTCTAATCATTCAGTCAGTACACAAGTACTCATGCACTGAGCCAGGCCTTAGCACATGGACTGCTTCAAACGCCTATCCACTATGCATGCAGTCTTCTAACCACCTACACATTTGTCTTTCACACCTTCAATTCCCCAGTCAGTATACATAGACTTCCAGCAAACACCCTGTCACTCCCCTTGCACTCCTCTATTGACCCATTCAGCACCATGTACTAATCCATTCACTGCGCGAAAACCCAAACACTGACAAATTCACCCAGGCACTCTCCTTGCAGTCCTCTAATCATTCAGTCAGTACCCACGTAGTCATGCACTGAGCCATGCCTTAGCACATAGACTGCTTCAAACGCCTATCCACTATGCATGCAGTCCTGTAACCACCTACACACTTGTCTTTCACACCTTCAATTCCCCAGTCAGTATCCATACACTTCCAGCAAACACGCTGTCACTCCCCTTGCACTCCTCTATTGACCCATTCAGCACCATGTACTAATCCATTCATTGCGCGAAACCCAAACACTTATAAGTTCACCCAGGCACTCCCCTTGCAATACTCTAATCATTCAGTCAGTACCAGAGTACTCATCCAGTGACCTAGGCCTTAGCACATGGACTGCTTCAACCGCCTATCCACTATGCGTGCAGTCCTCTAACCACGTACACACTTGTCTTTCACACCTTCAATTCCCCAGTCAGTATCTATACACTTCCCGCAAACACCCTGTCCCTCCACTTGCACTACTCTAGTGACCCATTCAGCACCATTTACTAATCCATTTTCTGTGCCAAAACCCAACCACTTATAAATTCACCCAGGCACTCTCCTTGCAGTACTCTAATCAATCAGTCAGTACCCAAGTACTCATGCACTGAGACTGGCCTTAGCACATGGACTGCTTCAAACGCCTATCCACTATGCATGCAGTCCTCTAACCACCTATACACTTGTCATTCACACCTTCAATTCCCCAGTCAGTATCCATACACTTCCAGCAAACACCCTGTCACTCTCCTTGCACTCCTCTAATGACCCATTCAGCACAATGTACTAATCCATTCACTGCGCCAAAACCCAAACACTTATAAATTCACCCAGGGACTCTCCTTGCAGTACTCTAATCATTCAGTCAGTACCTAAGTACTCATGCACTGAGCCAGGCCTTAGCACATGGACTGCTTCACACGCCTGTCCACTATGCAAGCAGTCCTCTAACCACGTACACACTTGTCTTTCACCCTTTCAATTCCCCAGTCCGTATATATACACTCCAGCAAACACCCTGTCACTCCCCTTGCACTCCTCCAGTGACCCATTCAGCATCATGTTCTAATGCGTTCACTGCGCCAAAACCCAACCACTAATAAATTCACCCAGGCACTCTCCTTCCAGTACACTAATCATTCAGTCAGTACACATGTACTCATGCACTGAGCCAGGCCTTAGCACATGGACTGCTTCAAACGCCTATCCAGTATGCATGCAGTCCTCTAACCACCTACACACTTGTCGTTTACACCTTCAATTCCCCAGTCAGTATCCATACACTTCCAGCAAACACCCTGTCACTCCCCTTGCACTCCTCTAGTGACCCATTCAGCACCCTTTACTAATCCATTCATGTGCCAAAACCCAACCACTTATAAGTTCACCCAGGCACTCTCCTTGCAGTATTCTAATCATTCAGTCAGTACCCAAGTACTCATGCACTGAGCCTGGCCTTAGCACATGGACTGCTTCAAACGCCTATCCACTATGCCTGCAGTCCTCTAACCACCTACACACTTGTCTTTTACACCTTCAATTCCCCAGTCAGTATCCATACACTTCCAGAAAACACCCTGTCACTCTCCTTGCACTCCTCTAGTGACCCATTCAGCACCATGTACTAATTAATTCACTGCGCCAAAACCCGAAACACTTATAAACTCACCCAGGGACTCTCCTTGCAGTACTCTAATCATTCAGTCAGTACCCAAGTACCCATGCACTGAGCCAGGCCTTAGCACATGGACTGCTTCAAACGCCTATCCACTATGCATGCAGTCCTCTAACCATGTACACACTTGTCTTTCACACCTTCAATTCTCCAGTCAGTATCCATACACTTCCAGCAAACATCCTGTCACTCCCCATTGAACTCCTCTAGTGACCCATTCAGCACCATGTACTAATCCATTCACTGCGCCGAAACCCAACCACTTATAAATTCACCCAGGCACTCTCCTTGCAGTAATCTAATCATTCAGTCAGTACCCAAGTACTCATCCAGTGACCCAGGCCTTAGCACATGGACTGCTTCAAACCCCTATCCACTATGCATGCAGTCCTCTAACCACCTACACACTTGTCTTTCACCCTTTCAATCCCCCAGTCAATATCTATACACTCCAGCAAACACCCTGTCACTCCCCTTGCACTCCTCTAGTGACCCATTCAGCACAATCTACTAATCCATTCACTGCGCCAAAACCCAACCACTTATAAATTGACCCAGGCACTCTCCTTGCAGTACTCTAATCATTCAGTCAGTACCCAAGTACTCATGCACTGAGCGAGGCCTTAGCTGGCACATGGACTACTTCAAACGCCTATCCACTATGAATGCAGTCCTCTAACCACCTACACACTTGTCTTTCACACCTCCAATTCCCAAGTCAGTATCCATACACTTCCAGCAAACACCCTGTCACTCTCCTTGCACTCCTCTAGTGACCCATTCAGTACCACGTACTAATCCATTCACTGCGCCAAAACCCAACCACTTATAAATTCACCCAGGCACACTCCTTGCAGTACTCTAATCATTCAGTCAGTACCCAAGTACTCATGCACTGAGCCAGGCCTTAGCACATGGACTGCTTCAAACGCCTATCCACTATGCATGCAGTCCTCTAACCACCTACACACTTGTCTTTCACACCTTCAAATCCCAGTCAGTATACATACACTTCCAGCAAACACCCTGTCACTCCCCTTGCACTCCTCTAGTGACCCATTCAGCATCATGTTCTAATCCGTTTACTGCGCCAAAACTCAACCACTTATAAATTCACCCAGGCACTCTCCTTGCAGTACTCTAATCATTCAGTCAGTACACAAGTACTCATGCACTGAGCCAGGCCTTACCACATGGACTGCTTCAAACGCCTATCCAGTATGCATGCAGTCCTCTAACCACCTACACACTTGTCTTTTACACCTTTAATTCCCCAGTCAGTATCCATACACTTCCAGCAAACACCCTGTCAATCCCCTTGCACTCCTCTAGTGACCCATTCAGCACCATTTACTAATCCATTCATGTGCCAAAACCCAACCACTTATAAGTTCACCAGGCACTCTCCTTGCAGTATTCTAATCATTCAGTCAGTACCCAAGTACTCATGCACTGAGCCTGGCCTTAGCACATGGACTGCTTCAAACGCGTATCCACTATGCATGCAGTCCTCTAACCACCTACACACTTGTCTTTTACACCTTCAATTCCCCAGTCAGTATCCATACACTTCCAGCAAACACCCTGTCACTCTCCTTGCACTCCTCTAGTGACCCATTCAGCACCATGTACTAATCCATTCACTGCGCCAAAAGCCGAAACACTTATAAACTCACCCAGGGACTCTCCTTGCAGTACTCTAATCATTCAGTCAGTACCCAAGTACCCATGCACTGAGCCAGGCCTTAGCACATGGACTGCTTCAAACGCCTATCCACTATGCATGCAGTCCTCTAACCATGCACACACTTGTCTTTCACACCTTCAATTCTCCAGTCAGTATCCATACACTTCCAGCAAACATCCTGTCACTCCCCATTGAACTCCTCTAGTGACCCATTCAGCACCATGTACTAATCCATTCACTGTGCCGAAACCCAACCACTTATAAATTCACCCAGGCACTCTCCTTGCAGTAATCTAATCATTCAGTCAGTACCCAAGTACTCATCCAGTGACCCAGGCCTTAGCACATGTACTGCTTCAAACCCCTATCCACTATGCATGCAGTCCTCTAACCACCTACAAACTTGTCTTTCACCCTTTCAATCCCCCAGTCAATATCTATACACTCCAGCAAACACCCTGTCACTCCCCTTGCACTCCTCTAGTGACCCATTCAGCACCATCTACTAATCCATTCACTGCGCCAAAACCCAACCACTTATAAATTGACCCAGGCACTCTCCTTGCAGTACTCTAATCATTCAGTCAGTACCCAAGTACTCATGCACTGAGCGAGGCCTTAGCTGGCACATGGACTGCTTCAAACGCCTATCCACTATGAATGCAGTCCTCTAACCACCTACACACTTGTCTTTCACACCTTCAATTTCCAAGTCAGTATCCATACACTTCCAGCAAACACCCTGTCACTCTCCTTGCACTCCTCTAGTGACCCATTCAGTACCACGTACTAATCCATTCACTGCGCCAAAACCCAACCACTTATAAATTCACCCAGGCACTCTCCTTGCAGTACTCTAATCATTCAGTCAGTACCCAAGTACTCATGCACTGAGCCAGGCCTTAGCACATGGACTGCTTCAAACGCCTATCCACTATGCATGCAGTCCTCTAACCACCTACACACTTGTCTTTCACACCTTCAAATTCCAGTCAGTATACATACACTTCCAGCAAACACCCTGCCACTCCCCTTGCACTCCTCTAGTGACCCATTCAGCATCATGTTCTAATCCGTTCACTGCGCCAAAACTCAACCACTTATTAATTCACCCAGGCACTCTCCTTGCAGTACTCTAATCATTCAGTCAGTACACAAGTACTCATGCACTAAGCCAGGCCTTAGCACATGGACTGCTTCAAACGCCTATCCAGTATGCATGCAGTCCTCTAACCACCTACACACTTGTCTTTTACACCTTCAATTCCCCAGTCAGTATCCATACACTTCCAGCAAACACCCTGTCACTCCCCTTGCACTCCTCTAGTGACCCATTCAGCACCATTTACTAATCCATTCATGTGCCAAAACCCAACCACTTATAAATTGACCCAGGCACTCTCCTTGCAGTACTCTAATCATTCAGTCAGTACCCAAGTACTCATTCACTGAGCGAGGCCTTAGCTGGCACATGGACTGCTTCAAACGCCTATCCACTATGAATGCAGTCCTCTAACCACCTACACACTTGTCTTTCACACCTTCAATTCCCAAGTCAGTATCCATACACTTCCAGCAAACACCCTGTCACTCTCCTTGCACTCCTCTAGTGACCCATTCAGCACCATGTACTAATCCATTCACTGCGCCAAAACCCGAAACACTTATAAACTCACCCAGGGACTCTCCTTGCAGTACTCTAATCATTCAGTCAGTACCCAAGTACCCATGCACTGAGCCAGGCCTTAGCACATGGACTGTTTCAAACGCCTATCCACTATGCATGCAGTCCTCTAACCATGTACACACTTGTCTTTCACACCTTCAATTCTCCAGTCAGTATCCATACACTTCCAGCAAACATCCTGTCACTCCCCATTGAACTCCTCTAGTGACCCATTCAGCACCATTTACTAATCCATTCACTGCGCCGAAACCCAAAAACTTATAAATTCACCCAGGCACTCTCCTTGCAGTAATATAATCATTCAGTCAGTACCCAAGTACTCATCCAGTGACCCAGGCCTTAGCACATGAACTGCTTCAAACCCCTATCCACTATGCATGCAGTCCTCTAACCACCTACACACTTGTCTTTCACCCTTTCAATCCCCCAGTCAATATCTATACACTCCAGCAAACACCCTGTCACTCCCCTTGCACTCCTCTAGTGACCCATTCAGCACCATCTACTAATCCATTCACTGCGCCAAAACCCAACCACTTATAAATTGACCCAGGCACTCTCCTTGCAGTACTCTAATCATTCAGTCAGTACCAAAGTACTCATGGACTGAGCCAGGCCATAGCACATGGACTGCTTCAAACGCCTATCCACTATGCATGCAGTCCTCTAACCACCTACACACTTGTCTTTCACACCTTCAAATCCCAGTCAGTATACATACACTTCCAGCAAACACCCTGTCACTCCCCTTGCACTCCTCTAGTGACCCATTCAACACCATGTACTAATCCATTCACTGCACCAAAACCTAACCACTTATAAATTCACCCAGGCACTCTCCTTGCAGTACTCTAATCATTCAGTCAGTACCCAAGTACTCATGCACTGAGCCAGGCCTTAGAACATGGACTGCTTCAAACGCCTATCCACTATGCATGCAGTCCTCTAACCACCTACACACTTGTCTTTCACACCTTCAATTCCCCAGTCAGTATCTAATCACTTCCTGCAAACACACTGTCACTCCCCTTGCACTCCTCTAGTGACCCATTCAACACCTTGTACTAATCCATTCACTGCGCCAAAACCTAACCACTTATAAATTCACCCAGGCACTCTCCTTGCAGTACTCTGATCATTCAGTCAGTACCCATGTACTCATGCAGTGAGCCAGGCCTTAGCACATGGACTGCTTCAAACCACTATCCACTATGTATGCAGTCCTGTAACCACCTACACACTTGTCTTTCACACCTTCAATTCCCCAGTCAGTATCTAATAACTTCCTGCAAACGCCCTGTCACTCCCCTTGCACTCCTCTAGTGACCCATTCAACACCATGTACTAATCCATTCACTGCGCCAAAACCTAACCACTTATAAATTCACCCAGAGACTCTCCTTCCAGTACTCTAATCATTCAGTCAGTACCCAAGTACTCATGCACTGCACTGAGCGAGGCCATAGCACATGGACTGCTTCAAACTGCCTATCCACTATGCATGCAGTCCTCTAACCACCTACACACTTGTCTTTCACACCTTCAGTCACCCAGACAGTATATATACACTTCCAGCAAACACCCTGTCACTCCACTTGCACTCCTCCAGAGACCCATTAAGCACCATCTACTAATCCATTCACTGCGCCAAAACCCAAACACTTATAAATTCACCCAGGCACTCTCCTTGCAGAACTCCAATCATTCAGTCAGTACCCAAGTACTCATGCAGTGAGCCAGGCCTTAGCACATGGATTGCTTCAATCCACTATCCACTATGTATGCAGTCCTGTAACCACCTACACACTTGTCTTTCACACCTTCAATTCCCCAGTCAGTATCTATACACTTCCTGCAAACACCCTGTCACTCCCCTTGCACTCCTCTAGTGACCCATTCAACACCATGTACTATTTCATTCACTGCGCCAAAACCCAATGATTCATAAATTCACCAAGGCACTCCCTTGCAGTAATCTAATCATTCAGTCAATATCCAAGTACTCATGCAGTGAGCCAGGCCTTAGCACATGGATTGCTTCAAACCCCTATCCACTATGCATGCTGTCCTCTAACCACCTATACACTTGTTTTTCACGCCTTCAATTCCCCAGTCAGTATCCATACACTTCCAGCAAACACCCTGTCACTCCCCTTGTACTCCTCTAGTGACCCATTCAGCACCATCTACTAATCCATTCACTGCGCGAAAACCCAAACACTTATATATTCACCCAGGCACTCTCCTTGCAATACTCTAATCATTCAGTCAGTATCAAAGTACTCATCCAGTGACCCAGGTCTTAGCACATGGACTGCTTCAAACCCCTATCCACTATGCATGCAGTCTTCTAACTACCTACACACTTGTCTTTCACCCCTTCAAATCCCCAGTCAGTATCTATACATTCCAGCAAACACCCTGTCACTTCCCTTGCACTCCTCTAGTGACCCATTCAGCACCATGTACTAATCCATTCACTGCGCCAAAACCCAACCACTTATAAATTCACCCAGGCACTCTCCTTGCAGTACTCTAATCATTCAGTCAGTACCCAAGTACTCATGCAGTGAGCCAGGCCTTAGCACATGGACTGCTTCAAACGCCTATCCACTATGCATGCAGTCCTCTAACCACCTACACACTTGTCTTTCACGCCTTCAATTCCCCAGTCAGTATCCATACACTTACAGCAAACACACTGTCACTCCCCTTGCACTCCTCTAGTGACCCATTTAGCACCATCTACTAATCCATTCACTGCGCCAAAACCCAACCACTTATAAATTCTCCCAGGCACTCTCCTTGCAGTACTCTAATCATTCAGTCAGTACCCAAGTACTCATGCACTGAGCCAGGCCTTAGCACATGGACTGCTTCAAACCCCTATCCACTATGCATGCAGTCCCCTAACCACCTACACACTTGTCTTTCACACCTTCAAGTCCCCAGTCAGTATCTATACACTTGCAGCAAACACCCTGTCACTCCCCTTGCACTCCTCTAGTGACCCATTCAGCACCATCTACTAATCCATTCACTGCGCCAAAACCCAACCACTTATAAATTCACCCAGGCACTCTCGTTGCTGTACTCTAATCATTCAGTCAGTACCAAAGTACTCATGCACTGAACCGGGCCTTAGCACATGGACTGCTTCAAACCCCTATCCACTATGCATGCAGTCCTCTAACCACCTAAACACTGGTCTTTCACTCCTTCAATTCCCTAGTCAGTATCCATACACTCCAGCAAACACCCTGTCACTCCCCTTGCACAACTCTAGTGACCCATTCAGCACCAGGTACTAATCCATTCACTGCGCCAACACCCAACCACTTATAAATTCACCAAAGCACTCTCCTTGCAGTACTCTAATCATTCAGTCAGTACCCCAACGCATAGTGTTCCCTTGTGTATGTAGGTGTTTTAACTGTATTCTAAGTGTCTTTTAGCATAGCACTGGCTCTAGGAGTGGTTAGTCAGAGTCAGTTACCACATGTACCCATTTGAAAAAGTTGAGGGTACTGGATGATTTTGCAACAAGGCCTCTTTCTGCTCCTCTGTTTGTTCTTTCTGCATGTCTTCCTTCTTCCTGCACTTTTCTTCGTCTTTGTGGACTTCTTTTGCCTCTTTCTGCATTTCTTTTTCTTCTTTCTGTGTGTTTTTTCTTCTTTCTTTACATGTCCTACCGCTGTAGGCATAGTTAGAAACTAGCATTTAAAACACCTTAGAAATTAACTGAAAAAAACATAGGTTTCAGGCACGTTATAGTTACAAATTAGCATTTAAAAAAAATTTGAAATTCACTGAAAAAAACATAGGTTTCAGGCACGTTATAGTTAGGAATTAGCATTTAAAAAACCTTAGAAAATTACTGAAAAAAACATAGGTTTCAGGGCTGTTATAGTTAGCTGGACACTTCACTCGTACAAAACCATTGAAATTCCTCCGTTATAGTTAGTTCTGCTAACTATAACTCGCGCGCCCGCAATCCACTGCTGATGATGTCACATATTGCATCTTTCATGACATGGTCAGTGACATTACTGATGACATCACTGATGACATCTTAAATGACATCACTGATGACATCACTGATGACATCATCCATGTGACAATCAGATACACCTCATCAAACACTAGTATAACCTTTCATCACTCACTGTAAAATACAGAGTACCATATTTGAATCCATTGACACACCAATACAAGTTCCTAAAAACCCAGTCTAACCTAGATCTATACACGCATCTAATCACTTACCTATAGATTCACTCATACATGCTGTCAATGATCAATAGAACACTATCGAATATACTTATACACCTCTATCGACTTTACACACCAGCACACATCCTATTCACTTATGCAGTCATCCTACTCACTTATGCAAAAAATGGATCATGCTTACATTTAGTCAGCTACACACTTATACAAACACCACTTCATTTATTCATATAGATAGTAACTCATACTTAGTGTGTGATAAAATCACTATTACAAGTATACAGTTATCCATACAGTCACTCATACAATCACTGAGTCTTATGTATACTTATTTAGATACGACAACTGTCACATACATTGCCTTTTATTTTTCTAGTTTGTTGGACATGTACCATTGAGAGATATATTTGCTCATCACCACACCAATAAAGATATTCACTCACCCAAACAACTGTTATAACATGCAGTCTTAACCTCATATACCTACTGAATCAACTATTCACACATCTTTGGGTAGTCACACACCCCCCACCGAACCACACACACATTCACTCTCCCATACAAATACTCAGTTAACTAATCAATAATTAATATAGACCTTCACGTAACTAGTAAGCAACTGGTGCAGCAGTTTACACAACAACTGACAAAGTGATACAGATATTCACACAGTTTAATCACTATCCAATATATTTAGTGAGACACTATAAATTAGTCAAGTAAACAGTCAATCACACTGCTACTAAATCCTCCATCCAGATATTTATATATCCACTCATTCTTCAATGCAGATTGCTATATATATAATACATATTTAAATAACGAACCAAACCACATTCACTGGATGATGTCATCAGTGATGTCATTTGAGATATCATCAGTGATGTCATCAGTGACGTCACTGACCATGTCATGAATGATGTAATATGTGACATCATCAGCAGTGGATTGCGGGCGCGCTAGTTATAGTTAGCAGAACTAACTATAACGGAGGAATTTCAATGGTTTTATACGAGTGAAATGTCCAGCTAACTATAACAGCCCTGAAACCTATGTTTTTTTCAATGAATTTCTAAGGTTTTTTAAATGCTAATTCCTAACTATAACGTGCCTCAAACCTATGGTTTTTTCAATGAATATATATATATGTATACATGTATGTATATTATCTACTGGCGGTCGCCAGTAGATAGTTATAGTTAGGACCCTGTTTCCATAGGAAATCCGCAACATTCTATTTGGAATAACTTTGGCACCGGTTGACGAATCCTCGCGAAATTTTCAAAACTAATGGGGCGCTACGCTCCGCTCCTACCGTGAAAGTCTCGGGGCGATTTGTCAAGCGGGGGCTGAGAAAAAAGGGGGGTCCCAAAACACGTTTTCCCCATGCATTTTTCCATAGGACCTTTAGACACAGCTACAGCCCGAACGGCTGAACAGAATTACTTGTAATTTGGCAGAGAGGTAGCCATAAGGTCAAGGAAGTGCCTTTTGTAGGTCTGGTGTAAATCTGTTCAGTAGTTCCTGAGAAAATAGCATTTGAATCAATATATATATCTGTGGCAGCTTACCGTGCGCTTACGGTAAGCTTACGGTGCCGTGCGCGAGCGCGTTTCTGATTGGTTGTTAGATCAAAGTAAACATTCGAATCGGTCCAAACCAGGAAGTAGCGGCCGCCATTTTCTGTCTCTCGCACTGAGAAAAAAAGGTTGATAACACGAAAAGGGGGCCATGAAGAGAGTTGCAGACCCCCTAGCGTTCGTCAGGGGGTTCACGAAGGACCAAAAAGTATGATAAATGAATTTAAAATTTTTTACAAAAAATCACGGGGTGCGCGTACGATAAGCTTACCGTACGCGTACGGTAAAAAAAAATAAAAAAATTAAAAAGAATTAACAATCACATTTAATATATAAATCTAAGGACCCCCAAGAGAGAAAAAAACAATTGATATTTTGTAAAAAATGGCGAGGCGTGCACGGTACGAAATGCGCCACGTGGGCGCTCGGTGCGCAAAAATTAAAAATAAATACATAACTTAGCATTTAAAAAACCGTACAAATTCACTGAAAAAACCATAGGTTTCACACACGTTATAGTTAGGAATTAGCATTTAAAAAACCTTGCAAATTCACTTAAAAAACCATAGGTTTCACACATGTTAAAGTTAGCTGGACATTTCACTCGTGAAAAACCATTGAAATTCCCCCGTTACAGTTAGTGCAGGCAACTATAACTCACGCGACCGCAATCCTCTGCTGATGACGTCAGATATTACATCACTGATTACATATGTGTCTTTCTGAAAAAAAAATATTTGTAATATATGTATAGCTAAAAATTTATGGAAGAAGACATGGGTAAATAAGTGTCTAAATACAGTATTAGCATCAGCAGAGGATTGCGGTCGCGTGAGTTATAGTTGCCTGCACTAACTATAACGGGGGAATTTCAATGGTTTTTCACGAGTGAAATGTCCAGCTAACTTTAACATGTGTGAAACCTATGGTTTTTTAAGTGAATTTGCAAGGTTTTTTAAATGCTAATTCCTAACTATAACGTGTGTGAAACCTATGGTTTTTTCAGTGAATATATATATAGATAGATAGATAATAGAAACAGTCCCTCTCTGCTCTTCACTGCAGCAGAAAAATGAAGGTACGGACCTCTCTCCTCCGTAGAAAATAACAGAATCCCACAACAGTAAAGAGTGGGTGAAGCAGGTATTTAATTTCTCCCAAATAGATCGATGTCAGTAAATCACAGGACCAGTGTCCTCCATGACGCGTTTCGCTCCACGCAGGGAGCTTGATCACATCATAATTCCTAACTATAACGTGCCTCAAACCTATGGTTTTTCAATGAGTCCTTAAATAAAGAATTGGAGAAAATGGAGCAGCAGGATGACATTGCAAAACTAAAAACCGATATGAAAAAACGACTCAAAAAAGAGGAAGACGTAATAAGGGAGCGTAAGACATTCAAGTTTCATAGAGACCGATGCGACTATGAACAAGGCCGAATATTTACCTTTGCCAGAAAGTTTGATTCGCTCAAAGCTGATAACACAGACATAAGGAAAAAAGAGGCGGCGAGGGTCAACCAACAAACTGACTTAACATCCGCATCAGAGGGAAGTTCAGCAGCAGAAAGTGGATCAGAAATTGATAAAGCCAAATCAAATACAGCACGCAGGCACTCCCTCACAGACGAAGTGGATTTTTTATGTATGGAACGGCTACAATCCCTGCGGCCAAGAAAACAACAAATCGGGGAAAATCAGGAACAATCGAAAATAAAAAACGGAGAGAGAGGAGAAAAGCCCAGAGAAGAAGGATCACACAAAAAGTATCCAAAGAAGCAACAGAGGAGATACTGGAAGAAATAGATCCCAGTGCTGCTGATGATGTTTCTAACAATATGACAGTCATCAATCTAACAGACATGATTCTGAACAAAGCTGAATTACAAATACTCGCTTTGGGTCTCTCATATTGCCCGGAAAATACGTTCAACTACTCCAAGTCCAGGGTTGATATTTACAAAAGTGTCAGAAAATTAAAATTGAAAAAATTCCACGCACTGGCTAGGAAAAAGAACACGGCCATTGAAACAACGCCAGGCAACTATAGGTCACTGACACAAGGAATGGTCAATGAATCCAGTACCATGCTCGATTCTGAATCATTGATTGACACACTCTTTGATTTAGCCTGTGAAGGGAATCAAACTTGTGAATCTCATGAAACCATTCCTAGCAATACTCAATCATCCACAATCATAAAATGTGCGACACCGTTCAAACCACCTTCCTCATTTTATCCTTTGATGCTTAAAGATACCATTGATTTATTTCAAGATAAAGTTATTACTGAATTGAAAGGTCTAAATAGAATGGCACACAATGAGCCTAGACGCAGCAAAAATAATGTACAGGAATTGCAATATCACTCATTGATAACCAAAATCAAAAGCGATAAGGAAATAGTCGTGCGGGGTGCCGACAAAGGAGGTAATGTGGTGCTCTGGAAAAGAGAGGAGTACATTAAAGAAGCGATGAGACACCTGGAAGATAAATCGTGCTATGGTAATAGTAACAGAGCGGCTTGGAACTCAACGCATACTTCTTATCGTATTACTTTGATGGCATGGCGAGAAAAGGGCTTGCTAACATCAGATGAATACAAATATCTATGGAAATCCAATCCAACAATCCCGATTCTTTACTTCATACCGAAGGTGCATAAAAACAAAACCAGCCCTCCTGGCCGACCTATAATATCTGCCCGCAATAGCATCTTTGAAAACACTTCCATTTATGTTGACTATTTCCTTCAGGAACATGTACAAAATTTAAGGTCATACATTAAAGACACTGGCGACTTTCTCTCCAAGATTAAGAACTTCAAATGGAACAATGAATACTTCCTAATTACTCTTGACGTTACGTCACTTTACACCTCAATCAGACACAATGATGGACTACGAGCCATGAAATATTATCTGGCAAAGAAAGGTGCACAGTATGAAGAACACAACAAAATGCTTGTTAATATGGTCGAACTGTGTCTTATGAACAACATTTTTATGTTTCAATATACCATATATCAACAACTGAGAGGTGTAGCGATGGGGGCCAGCTTCTCCCCCAGCTATGCATGTCTACACATGGGCTGGTGGGAGGAGCAGGTCCTCATGGTAAAATACTCTGAAACTTTTGAGCGCAATGTCAAATGCTGGCTGAGATTTATTGATGATTTATTTTTTGTTTGGCATGGAACAGAGGAGGGAGCTTCGGAATTTATTGAATCACTTAACAACAATGAACTGAATCTCCACTTCACATCCAATACAAGTAAAACAAACATAGTTTTTTTGGATGTAGAGGTTTATGTGGAACAAGGCAAAATAGAAACTAGGTTACACAGGAAACCCACGGTGGGAAATGCTATCCTACATGCAAGCAGCGCGCACCCAAGCCATCTTATACAGAGCATCCCCTATGGTGAGCTCTTACGCATCAAGCGCATCTGTAGCCACCAAGAAGCCTTAAAAGCAGCACAACAGGATTGTATTAAAAGATTCAGGGCTAGAGGATATAGCAAAAAATGCCTAGACAAAGCTCTCACAAAAGTTAACCTCCAAAACATTGATAAAATACCAGACAAGAGGATACAGTCTATGGTCCCTGACAATATTGTCGATGATTTTAGATTCATCCTAGATTATAATCATCATCAAATGTCAGTGAGAAAAATCATCAACAGACACTGGTACCTGGTTAAACAAGACCCTATCATTGGCACCATGGTACCGAAGAAACCCTCATTGACCTATCGGAAAGGGATTTCCATGAAGGATTCTCTTGTTGACAATGATCCTTGCGGAATTGCAGCCAAGGGATATTGGCTGGCCCAACGACTAGGCTTTTTTAAATGTAAGACCTGCAAGGCTTGTCAGCATGGCGTTTCCTTGTCCAGCTATCCAACTCCTTTTGGCGGCCCTGACAAAGTCATTACCAAAGCCCTTAATTGTAAGACAGACTATGTGGTGTATGTCTTAGAGTGCCCCTGTAATTTAAGGTACGTAGGGAGTACTATATTACCAGGCCACAAAAGGGTACTCCAACACCTACGAGCTATTAAGAACAAGGACCAGGCATACCCGGTAGCACGGCACTTTCATGAAAAGCATGATGGCAACCCCAAAGACCTTAAATACTTTTTTATTGATTCTGTAATTAGAAACAAAAGAGGGGGTGACAGGGAAAAATCCCTTAGATTATTGGAAATGCACTACATTTTAAATTTGGACAGCAAACACCCAAATGGACTCAATAGCTCGGAGGAATTACATGCGAGTCTATAACAAGGTATTCCATCTATCACCTTTCCAATATTTGAGTCACCTTAGCCTTCCTGCCGCGCTATCGAACAACACCTGCCTAGACCATTGAGTTACTTAACATGCCATCATTATGAGAATATTGTGGCAATGACATATTCATTGTTATATTTAATAGTCACAAATCTAAGGGTACCTCATTGCCTCCACTTGAAACATCTACCTCTCCTTTTCTCTCAACCACATTAGTTTTTATCACGGTGTTTTTAGGCATTTTTTAGTACACAATTAAATATGAATGTTTTTATATGTACTTATACTATATTTTAAGTATATGTTTTTAAGAAAAAGAAAAAAATCTTGTTTCACCAATTTTGGGCATTAAGTATTTCACTATTGTTTGTCATCTAAGCGGTAGGCACTAATAGCGGTTTAACACACTTACAAATTGGAATATATGCTCATCATAATGTGTTGGTCCAGTTGACTCAATTCAACTTAATGCAGATCATTTAGCCTTAAAAGACATTTCAGTCTACAAATTGGTGAGATAGTGTGTAAACCAACTTTGACAACTTGAAAAAATGAACAATTGATGGTTTTAGATATTGTGGTATTTAATATTTAATATTTAAGGTTCATTATTTATTGTGTATATTTATGTGTTTTAATATATATATTTATGCACAATTAATTTTTTAACCTTTTAACCATCTTAAATTGTGAATTGTTGTTATTTAAATATATTTATTCATGATATTTATTTATATGACTGAATTTTAGAATATGTTGGGTTTTAACACAATATGAGAAATTTTGAACAGATGCATACTTACATACTGTGTTCAAATATATGCACAGGTTCATATATTTATATATTTATATATTTCATTATTCTTTCTCTTTACCTTTTGAGAAGCTATATGTGGCACTAGTGATAACTACTCTACCTCATTCCATCAGGATCAACATGAGCGTTATTTTATTTAATTTATTTTATTTTATTTTGTTTTGTTTTGATTTATTTCATTTTATTCAATTTTATCCTATTTTCATTTGGGATTATCATTAATAATTAGGGCCCAAAGTTTTTGAACCAATATCACTAGTATTTAACGGTGAGCATTACAGGATTTACCCTGGGATTTCATGTGAAGGTTCAAATAACAATGGCTCGATATCACTAATATTCAACGGTGAGCATTACAGGATTTATCCTGAGATTTCATGTGAAGGTTCATAAAATTAATAATGACTTACCGAACATCTATGTTGATTAACCATCATCAGAAATGAAATGTATAAGGGAAACCTTTGTTGAAGTGCTGCCCAATCAGATGACATGTTGTAAAGATTGTAAAAAAATGTTTTTCCTTTAAATACCGTATGCCATTGGATAAACTGCGTCATGTGATCAAGTCCCCCAGGAGGGATGAAACGCGTAATGGCTGCCTTGTTTGTTTAAGTCTTTGAATAAACGAACAGATATTTGAAAAGAATCTTGTGGTCCGTGCTCCCTTCTGCTCAGCTGGTTGGATACGAGAGAGGAGAGTGCTTTGCCGATATATATATATATATATATATATATATATATATATATATATATATATATATATATATATATATATATATATATATATATATATATATATATATATATATATATATATATATATATATATATATATATAAAGATAGATAGATATATACATATATATATATAGATATATAGATATAGATATAGACATATATATATATACTAGGTATATATATTGGGGAGAGGAGTTGGCCTAACGGCATGGGCGGTCAACCGCAAATCTGGGCAACCGGGTTCGAGCCTCGGCAAGGACACGCAACATCCTGTGATTCTGGGCAAATCCCTTAATCTCCCCGTGCCTAACATAAAAAATGAATGTGTCCTCATGTAACGCACCTGAGGCTCGTGTAAAGCGCTCTGATACCCGATACCTTCAGGTCAAGTTTGCACTCTCTAAAACTCTGTAAAAAAAATTATATATATAGCCAGTAGATAGTTATAGTTATGACCAACGTTTCTCACAGACAGAGCGTTTGACGAATCTACACAAAATTGGCTAAAAAAAAAAAGTGCCCCACTCTGCATGGAATGTTTTGGGGTAATTCATCAAACGGGGGACAGAGAAAAAGGGGGATCCCAAAAAGATTTTTCCCCATGCTATGAATATGGGATTTTGGCAATTTTTAGACACGGCCTCAGACCTAACCAGTGAGTGGATTTACACCAAATTTGCACAAAGTTAGGTCCAGAAAGAGCCCTTTTTGCAATTTGATCTGTAAATCTGTTCAGTATTTTTGTAGTTTATTATCTAGTGACGTAGATCCTCTGCAGATCTGCGGGTACCCATGGGTACCTGTGAACCCCATTATATATTACTTTATGTTAAAAAAACATACAAATTCACAGGAAAACCAAAGGCTACAGGGACGTTATAGTTAGGTTCACTTTCTACCCACACAAAACCATAGAAATCCAGCAGTTATAGTTATACTTATAGTTATACTTATCTGAAGACACTATAACTTGTGCCGTTAAGTAACTTTAGTCGACAAGCTTTACTTTCTTAAACATAACTATAAATATATCTGATGACATTTTATGGTTTTGTATGAGTAAAATGTGAACCTAACTGCAACGTCCCTGTAACCTTTGTTTTTTTCAGTGATTAGAAATTGGGTTATTGGTTGATGAGCAACCGCAATCCTTGTCAAGCTGAACCAAAGAAAGTCACAAAATTAATCAGTGTTTAATCCTGTGATAGCTTACCACAATGGCAGGCAGACTTAACTTATTGGCAATGTGTAAAGTATTTATGCGGGACTCAAAAATTATTAAAGTGAATACGAAACAGAAGAAGAATCCCACATCAATCTAGATGAATAGAGTAAATGTCACCAAATAAAGTGATATCAGAACGACAAACATCCAATCAGTGGACCTGGAGATATGTAATTTCAAAGTTTTCATTTAAAATAGGGTCAAAAAGTACCAAGCGCCAAATGGGGTTATCTGGTTGCACGAGGATAAGGTCACAAGTTCAAGACTACCATAATAAAGTGTGGGCGTGGAATAGGACCAAGTTTGGTCTGCTGGACAGTGTGCCTGGTTGTACTAGGACTGAGATGTGAGGTCCTGTGTCCTCATCTGTCGAGTTGGGTTGGTTCCAATCGGGCCCCCGATCAGGAGTTGCAAGGTGCTGCATCTAGTTGCGTTGGGCTGCGTTGGTGGCAATGAGGCCACCAATCAGGGGATGTGCAGTGCTGTGATGCAAGGTCCTGCATTGCACTGCATCAAGAGGTATCACGCTGTGTCGGTGCTGAGGGAACCCTCAGGTGGGCCAGGAAAAGTACACTCTGATGCTAGCCAAGGGTCCAAGATCTGCGGGGGCACTTCTTGAGGATCAGGACTCACTCCAGCAGAGGATAGCAGTTGGGCACACACAGGTCCAGTTGAGTCTAGGCAGTTAGGCAGATGCAGGAAAGGTCTTGGGAGCTTATTATGTCCCTGTATCTTAGAACAGGAGGCCAGTCTTCCAGCCTTAAAGTCACACAGCTAAGGCCTGGCTCAGTGCATGAGTACTTGGGTACTGACTGAATGATTAGAGTACTGCAAGGAGAGTGCCTGGGTGAATTTATAAGTGGTTGGGTTTTGGGCAGTGAATGGATTAGTAGATGGTGCTGAATGGGTCACTAGAGGAGTGCAAGGGGAGTGACAGGGTGTTTGTTGGAGTGTATAGATACTGACTGGGGAATTGAAAGGGTGAAAGACAAGTGTGTAGGTGGTTAGAGGACTGCATGCATAGTGGATAGGGGTTTGAAGCAGTCCATGTGCTAAGGCCTGGGTCACTGGAAGAGTACTTGGGTACTGACTGAATGATTAGATTACTGCAAGGAGAGTGCCTGGGTGAATTTATAAGTGTTTGGGTTTTGGCGCAGTGAATGGATTAGTACATGGTGCTGAATGGGTCACTAGAGGAGTGCAAGGAGAGTGACAGGGTGTTTTCTGGAAGTGTATGGATACTGACTGGGGAATTGAAGGTGTGAAAGACAAGTGTGTAGGTGGTTAGATGACTGCATGCATAGTGGATAGGCATTTGAAGCAGTCCATGTGCTAAGGCCAGGCTCAGTGCATGAGTACTTGGGTACTGACTGAATGATTAGAATACTGCAAGGAGAGTGCCTGCGTGAATTTATAAATGGTTGGGTTTTGGCGCAGTGAATGGATTAGTAAATTGTGCTGAATGGGTCACTAGAGGAGTGCAAGGGGAGTGACAGGGTGTTTGCTGGAAGTGTATGGATACTGACTGGGGAATTGAAGGTGTGAAAGACAAGTGTGTAGGTGGTTAGAGGACTGCATGCATAGTGGATAGGCGTTTGAAGCAGTCCATGTGCTAAGGCCTGGCTCAGTGCATGAGTACTTGGGTACTGACTGAATGATTAGAGTACTGCAAGGAGAGTGCCTGGGTAAATTTATAAGTGGTTGGGTTTTGGCGCAGTGAATGGATTAGTACATGGTGTTGAATAGGTGACTAGAGGAGTGCAAGGGGAGTTACAGGGTGTTTGCAGGAAGTGTATAGATACTGACTGGGGAATTGAAGGTGTGAAAGACAAGTGTGTAGGTGGTTACAGGACTGCATACATAGTGGATAGTGGTTTGAAGCAGTCCATGTGCTAAGGTCTGGCTCACTGTATGAGTACTTGGGTACTGACTGAATGATTAGAGTACTGCAAGGAGAGTGCCTGGGTGAATTTATAAGTGGTAGGGTTTTGGCTCAGTGAATGGATTAGTACATGGTGCTGAATGGGTCACTACAGGAGTGCAAGGAGAGTGACAGGGTGTTTGCTGGAAGTGTGTGGATACTGACTGGAGAATTGAAGGTGTGAAAGACAAGTGTGTAGGTGGTAAGAGGACTGCATGCATAGTGGATAGGCGTTTGCAGCAGTCCATGTGCTAAGGCCTGGCTCAGTGCATGAGCACTTGGGTACTGACTGAATGATTAGAGTACTGCAAGGAGAGTCCCTGGGTGAATTTATACGTTTTTGGGTTTTGGCACAGTGAATGGATTAGTACATGGTGCTGAATGGGTCACTAGAGGAGTGCAAGGAGAGTGACAGGGTGTTTGCTGGAAGTGTATGGATACTGACTGGAGAATTGAAGTTGTGAAAGACAAGTGTGTAGGTGGTTAGAGGACTGCATGCATAGTGGATAGGCGTTTGAAGCAGTCCATGTGCTAAGGCAGTGCTTTCCAAATGGTGTGTCGCGACACGTTAGTGTGTCAGCTGCTGTCTGTAGGTGTGTCACACAACGTGGTCTAGGCAATGCGGTCTAGGCATCATGCAGGACGGTACTGCACATGGTACTGATGCATTACCTGTTCCTGCGAAAGAGGAGGAGTCTCCTGTGGCAGGGAAGCGAGCCGCGATTGGAGTCGGAGCATCGCTGCAGCTCGCTGCCACCCTCCAGCAGACCCATTGAAGCATCCAGCAGTGGCGGTGAGAAGACTGCCAGTGGCTACTGCAGTGCAGTGCTCTTCGCCACCCCCACAGTCCCGTTCAATCAAGGTCAGGGGGAGGCCAGCAGCATCATCGCCAGCGGCCATCCGTCGCTCACTGCTGCTGCCCTCCCACAGACCTGTGGAACCTCTGGCGGTGAATAAAGACTGAGGCGGCTCTCGCTGTTGCTACTCCCACAGACTCCTGCTCCCGCAGACCCTTGCAAGCTTACACAGGGGGGGGTATGCAGCATTACCAGTGACACAGCTTCACATGCTTGGGGCTCCTGCAGCGCTCGCTGCTGCCGCCCACGCAGACCTATTCAAGCTTACACAGGGGGGAGGTGACAGCAGCATCATCAGTGACGTGGCTCCTGCAGCTTCACATGCTCGCTATCAACCTCATACATCTCATTAAAATAGTCAGTGCTGCTGGTTATATTCAAATTGTTTTAATTCTTGCACATATTTACATATTGTTACTCCTAAATGACAGCAGTCTTGGAAATGTATATATGTTATTATTTTACAAATCATATATTTTGCTAGTAAAAGTCAATTACCGTGTCGCAAAATGATGCATGTCTAAAAGGTGTGTCACCGATATGAAAAGTTTGGAAAGCACTGCTCTAGTGGTTCAGTGTGCGAGAAGCAGGACAACCTTTGCCTACCACAATAATCCGCAACATCAGGGCCTGCTTTAGTGCTGGTGGCACCCAGTGCGACAATCTTTGTGGAGAAGTGTGGCTCAATGATTAGAGCGGCAGACCCTGATGCAGAGGTCTAGCCCGGGACCAGGGTTCAATTCCCTGCCTCGGCGGGTCTTGGTCTCAAAAATTCCATGGACCTGATAATTCTTGCCTCGGTGCCTATTCCAATCATGGAGTCCCACTCTGCAACTCTGGGCAATAGCTTGCTTAATCTCCACAGCGGCCCCCACAATGCTAAGGATGTCTGGCCTCCACCTTGGGGGTGCCCAGGAGTGGACGCCTCACAAGGAAAGCCAGGATGGGTTCCACAGCGGTATTCGTACAAGCGCCTTGAGACCCTTGCGGGTGAGTAGTGCGCTATACAAGTATCAAATTTACATTTTTGTTGGCACCCCCCAAAAAACTCCTTCTCCATGGACCCCCTCACTTACACACTGCACCAGTGGCCCTCATCTCGCCATAGCCCCTCTCTAATCTGCTTATTAATTATTTTATAGGGCTACTTATACTAGTGTAGGGTGTCAGATCACTTTACATCAAACACATTATACAGAGTCAATAAATCATGAGGATTACAAGGTGTAGGAGTCACGGCACCAGTACTAGAATCTGACATAACGTTACCCAGTGAACTGAAAAGGCCTCTTGCCTCTATCAATTGCTTGCCATGCAGGAGGATGGCTTAGCAAGAAGGAGGCTTCCTTTCCCATTAATAAATCTCCTATGGTACCGGTAATATACATTTTACCTAAGGTACATAAACACCTAACACCACCACCCGGAAGACCAATCGCTTCCGGTTGCAATTCTATCTTGAAACTATTAGCTCAATATGCTGATTTCTTCATTTGTCCTTTTGCAACAGAATCAGCGACGTACATCTGAGATACAACAGCGGTTATAAATATTGTTGAGCATCATCCTTTTGACCCTGTCCATGAGCTGTTAGTGTCCATGGACATCGAAAGCCTATACACTAACATTCCACTAAAAGAGGTTTTACTGATTCTCAAGCAATTACTTGAGGGAAGACCAAGACCACACAATGTCCTCACCTCTTTCATTATTGAATGTGTGAGAATTTCACTTTGTGCAAACTTCTTCCTTTTTGAGAACATGTTCTATCAACAACAGAACATCTATGTCTCAACCTTCGAAAAACAGTTTATCTCTGATGTCACCAACCCTTTTTCATCTAACATCATTTATTGGTTAAGATATATAGATGACGTGTTTTTAACTTGGAGGGGCAGTAAGGACCTACTCCTGGTCTTTCACGAATGGCTCAACTCCAGGAATTCACATTTAAAGCTCACACTTGATTTAGACACAAACAGCATGAAATTCTTAGACATCACAATTTCAATTCCCTCTACAACACCTTGTACATGAAGCCCACCGTGTAACAGCCATCATTCGCAGGCCCTCAAGAATGGCCTGCCCTTTGGGCAGTTTCTGCGTTTACACAGAAACTGTTTCCTGAGGGAAGACTATTTTGTTGAAGCAAAAAAGCTTAAAGAAAAATTGAAAGCACGTGGCTGTTCTGCTAAATTGCGCAAAAATGTGTTTAAATGTGCATGGTACAATAACCGTGATGCTTTACTGGAAGTTAAAGATAAACTAACACAACCACAGCTGGTCTGTGTATCTACATTTGGCACACATTCGAATAACATCAAGAAAACAAACACTGGACATTATTGATAGGATTACCGGAATTGAAAAACAAGCCCATGTTTTCTTTTAAGAGAGGCTCTAACCTTAGAGATCGCCAAGTTCATGCTTATACTCCACCTAACACCAATACTGTGGCAAACATGAGAAAGTTATTCTCCGTAGTCTGGAACTGTACCTTTTTGGTTGTACACTGGTGCAGGGTCACCCTTTTTCCATGGGTTCAAAGACCAACAAAATAGAGATCAGCACTGGAGTTGGTAATAAATACCAAGTTTATTAATCACTCATGAGTGGGACCACGTCCACACAGCACTCTCAAGTGCCGCCTGAGGTAGTACACTGAAGTCACAGAACACAGGGCTTTTATACAGGTTTTCTGCACTGTAAGCATGTGAACAGAAGTAGGGAGAACAAGTTTCAGAAATAGTTTTCAGCAAACAAGGGCAGAGAAATAACCCCTTGGTCAGCAAAGTGGGAGGGGGAGCAGGAGTGCTTATGGCAGCAGTTAATGATTGACCAGGTGTTCTGACAGCTACAATCTCTCAGCACGTACATTGCTTTTAGCGGAGTCAGGAAGTCAACTGAAATAGATAGCACAGGCAGAGTGAAAATACGAAAGAATTACGAAGGAAACTTAAATGGACACCACAGCCAAAATGGCTGTCGCTTATGCCAAGTAAAATATTAAGTTTTCCGCAGACGGCCCTTTTGGCATAAGCGAAGACATTTTCTTATGCTTTAAAAGGGATACGATAAACATCATGTATATCAATGAACATTATATTGCTGACTTCTCGGTCTATTGCTAAACGGGCATTTACATTTTGGACATTCGCTTTAGATGGTAGACAAGTAGTACAAGTGGAAATACAGAGGGAACAAAGCATTGGCCCACATTGGATACATAAACAACAAGAAGAGAGTTGCAATAATACAGAAAATACGTTCCAGAACCATCCAGCCTAAGTCCATGTTCCTGAGTCTTGATGTATCTCAGTAGCTATTTTGTGTAGTTTGGAGATGACCACATATACAGAAGGTGAATTGTCTGATGATAAAGCATGCTTCAGTCTATATTGTTCCCATGTGGTCTCTGTCTGGTCGACTACAGAGACATTGATTGCACATTTTCCTCTACTACCAGCATAGTGATTGAACAATTGCAAATCTTGATGGTAGGTTGGGGGAGCTAAAAACACAGGTGGTAGAAGGAAGGCTATGTAACAGGTACCAGACCAGTACGGATGTTGGCAGTAGTATGCCTTAGTTCCACAAGCAAAATAAGTGTGACTTGATGCAAGGAAGCTGCTTCGGCCTCTCGTAGACATCTGCAACACTGTAGTACAGTTACTGTGGCCCACTGGCACATCGCCTGTACTTTGTACACAAACGGGGCCAGTGGTCATGACAACAGAGATAACAAGGGGTCCAATTACTTTAGCCGACCTAGAATTTGGATACACATAGTTTATTGCTGCACTTCTTTTACTATATTCTTCCATTTCTAAAGCAGTCTCTTTTGCTTATGGGTCTCCATCTTCGTTGGGGTAACAGACTTTGTTCATAGAGAAGTTTGAACCAAGCTGGGCAAGAGCCATTGTGAGAGAATGGCAGCGGTGACAACTGGATTCCTTTTATGTTCTGATGAGGAGGAATCTTGCACAAACCCAACAGTTAGTAGCATTGCTTAGCTGGTGTGTCTGATGCAACATTTGAAGAAATGGTTGTTTCTCAGATTTTGCCGGTATACCTGTTCATGTTGCGGCAAATCAAAATGATGTTGCTCTTTTGCAGCAAGTGATGTAACAATAATGTTAGGTAAAGAGGCTCCAGGCATTACTTCCTCCACTAGCCACATTACAGAAGCGATGATGGCAGTAGTCTAAGTCAGAACAAGGATGCAGAGTGTATAGCCATTGCACGTTGCCGCAGCATTCTCCTTTTTCTTAGGCAAGCTCATTTTCACCGGCAAACAACAAAATAGATGATGCCCTATGGTCCTGGGCAGGTGTTGGTTTCTTCACTAACGTTGAGACGAGTAGTCACTAATAGGCTACCCCCCATTGTAGTCAGTCTTTAACCACCCAGGACAGTGGCTCAAACAGTCTCTTTCTGCGATGAAATGTCTTTCTTCCTGAATCGAAGCAGATATCTAGATGTACCAGGGATCGTGTGGTCCGGGAACACTCAGTTCTTTCAGGTGACACAGCGGGTCCTCTATCGGTGACCAAAATGTCGCCATGACCTGTCAGCACAGCAGAGCTCACGAAGGAAGAGCTTCACGCACCTGCTGATAAATAGAAGACAAGCTGTCAGTTAACTGGGACAAATAGTCACTCGTCAACATGTCTGGGGTACCTAATACTGGTGCAGAACAAAGGGCTTGGCGTAACAGTTGTAAGGCGCTCTGGCCCTCAGCAGTCCATGGGAGGGGCATCGGAGTGTCTTTAGTCAAAAGGGCCAACAAAGGTTTAATAATGTGTGAAAAAACTGCCTACAAAAAGAAGTGAGGCCAATCAGTACACGAACATCCTTCTGAGTACAGGGCACAGGAGAATCTAAAATGGTCTGAATGCGATCTGGTGTAAGTGCACGTCCCTCCTTAGACAGGAGGTGACCTAAATAGGTAACCTGCTGTCTATAAAATTGCAAGTTCTTTTGTGAGACTTTGTGATTGTGAGAGGCAAGAAATGATAACAATAACAGTGTTTCTTCTTCACACAAGGCAAGGATGCCAGAGCGGCATCCTCATTGATAAGACAGAATCTTTCAACCATTGGATAATTGTTAATTAAAATAACACGCACACCTTCCGGAGAACAACGTTTTGTAGCACGAAAATATTTAAGCATATCGATACCCACAATATTGTAAGGTGTGGTAGGGGAAAGCAAAAATGGATATGCTGCAGTGAATTTACCAAGTCTGAATTTAAGTGGCTCTGAAAGTGGGCTAGGTGTAGGTGTTCCATTGAATCCTATCGATGTTATCATTGTGCCAGACAGGGGAGCCCTAGGAATCAGTTTTTTAGACAGAGCACTACAAGTAGCCCCTGTATCAACCAGAGACTGATCAGGAGATCCCAAGACATTTGCGCCAACATAAGGACCCATTTGATCAACTGGCACCTCAACCGGTTCCTTACCCCACCCTAGGCATCCCTATGCGTAATCAGAATCTGCAAGGGCATCAGCAGAATAATCAGACATTTGATATTGATTTCGTATATTAAAAATATTAGAGTAATTTGATCCTTGTTCAACTGCTTCAAATCTGGGGCGAGCTCCTGTACCTCCCCTGTTTCCTGAATTCCCTGGGTGTCCTCTCGTACTTCCGATTCCCCGCTAATACTACTGACCTCGCAAAAGGGGGCACTCAGAACGCCAATGCCCAGTCTCTTTACAATAAGCACACTGATCAGGGGACAAATTTGTTCGAGGGAGAGGGGGTACTCCAGGTGTATACATTGCACGTCCACCTCCCCAAAATGGTGGACCATATTTTTGAGCCAACATAACTTTTGTCTTTAACTCCTTAACCTTCTTATCCTCCATGCCTTTTGCTTCCTGTTCCTGCCACTCATAATATTGGGCCATAGTCAAAAGGGAAACTGGGGAAGACGTGAACCAAGAACTCTCGCTGGCCTTTAAGCGACTAGCTATTTCCGGTAACATATTAGCGACAAATTTATCAACAAATAAATGCTTTCCCATATTATCGGCCAATGACTGACCACTAAAATCATGGAATGTTTCCTCAAACCTTGAAAAGAAGTCAGAAACGGACTCATCTGTTTTCTGTTTACAGGACGCTAACGTAGTCCAATCTATTTTCCTAAGGGGTATGAGAGTTTTTAACTCAGTCACAATAGCTTTAGGAAGATCTAATATCTCCTTCTGAGGTTTCTGCGCAGGCTCCCTTTCCGCATCTATTATTTCTAATGCCACCCAGGTGTCACCAAATGCCACATTGTCATCTATTTTACGTATTGTTCTCCACATATCAGGAGGCAAAATAAGCCCAGAGAACCTATCAATATCTGGCAAGGAGCTGATGGCTCCTTACACCTCCTCATTGAAGGCGGCAGGATTTTTCCGGGGGTCGGGCAAAGCAGCTTTAAGAGCAATCACATCTATTCTACTCCAAGGAGTGTAAACCCAATTATATATATAAAATATCCCTTTGGCTCTAATTCCTGAGAAATTTGTCTATAATCAAATATTACCTCCCAAACAAATTTGTCTACAAAATAAAATTGCTCTGCGCTGTTCCACTGTTGTATCATAGTTACAATGAGCGATGCCGCGTGAGGCCGGTGAGCCTCCTCCCTAGCAGCGGTTTTTAAGGTATCCTTTCTGCTTTAGTCAAAGTAGAGCAAGTCTGTCGCCCATCTTGTCTATCTTGTTCTTTGTCATTTGAAGACAAATGCTCATCATCAGAAACCACAACAGGGGCACTTGGAGTGGGAAATTTATACGAGGGTGGGTGGCGTTCTAATAGGATGCAGTCATCCTGAGGTTTATTAAGTATGGGATAAAGAGGGCTCCTAATAGGGTCCTGGCCATTTACCTCTAATCGACGTTCCCTATCTTTTTTTCAATTTTTTCCTTCTTTTCTTTATTTTTTATTTCTAGCGCTTTTTGATATATCGTTTTTCGTTCTTTTTCTGCCATAACTTCTGCTCTTTTCGCTCTCTCTCGCACTTCTTTCTCCCACATACGCACACAATCAAACACAGCCTGTCTAACTTTTCTCTTAAATAAACACTGCTCTACATATTGAACCTCTTTAAAATCAAATGACCCATTCACTTGCCATTGTAGATCAGAATCTTTTTTCGTGTGTATTTGTTCCACTGTGGACAACATTATGGAAGAAATACCATATTTGACATACATGTCTCTTATTAGGTGTCAAAAGACAAACAATTGATGGACGGAATGCAGAACAAATCAAAACATTCACCCCCAGTCAAGTGATCTGGGTTAAATCCATAATTATTTTGCTCACCATGCCACCCCAGTTTAGACCTGGCCATATGCAAATCAGTCTTGACCCTGTGCTTCAAGGGAACAGTCCAGCCCGAACTGCCAAGCCAGGTCCTCCCTGGACCAGAAACAACCATCCTAGGACCGGTTTCGGGGTTTCACCCCTCTTCAGCCAGGATAGCTTGATTACAGTGGCACAGTGAGCCCAGGACCCACGTCTGGGCATACCTGGCGCACTTAGGTCGAGAAAGCAAAAGACAAACAATTGATGGACGGAATGCAGAACCAATCAAAACATTCACCCCCAGTCAAGAGATCTGGGTTAAATCCATCACTCTTTTTCTCACCATGCCACCCCAGTTTAGACCTGGCCATATGCAAATCAGTCTTGACCCTGTGTCTCATGGGAACAGTCAAGCCCGAATTGCCAAGCCAGGTCCTCCCTGGACCGGAAACACGCATCCTAGGACCGGTTTCAGGGTTTCACCCCTCTTCAGCCAGGATAGGTTGATTCCAGTAGCACAGTAAGCCCAGGACCCACTTCTGGGCATACCTGGCGTACTTAGGGCGAGAAAGCAAAAGACAAACAATTGATGGACGGAATGCAGAACAAATCAGAACATTCACCCCCAGTCAAGAGATCTGGGTTAAAACCATTATTCTTTTGCTCACCATGCCACCCCAGTTTAGACCTGGCCATATGCAAATCAGTCTTGACCCTGTGCCTCATGGGAACAGTTCAGCCCGACCTGCCAAGCCAGGTCCTCCCTGGACTGGAAACAAGCATCCTAGGACCGGTTTCGGGGTTTCACCCCTCTTCAGCCAGGATAGCTTGAGTCCAGTGGCACAGTGAGCCCAGGACCCACGTCTGGGCATACCTGGCGCACTTAGGGCGAGAAAGCAAAAGACAAACAATTGATGGACGGAATGCAGAACAAATCAAAACATTCACCCACAGTCAAGAGAGGGAGATGGCTGACTTTTTTCTAAGCTTTGTTTGGTACCACCAGAGCAGCAACACCACCTACGGAGTGTGCTGAGAGCAGGCATGTTCTGCACATATTAGTAAAATATTACTACTCCAAATATTTCAAAAGGAGAAAAATGTCCACATTACCTGCCTTCAAGCTTTGCAAAGATTGAAATGCAAAACAAAAAGCCCAGGCTTAACAAATCAAGAGTGCCACTTTAACGACCTTACCAAACAGAAGACTCCAACTCCCACCTGCTGATCTCTGGTCGACCTAATGGTCACTGCAAAATTGCGCCAAAGAAAACCCCAGTTGAGACTGGCCATCACCTGGAGGGTCAAATCGGGAAAACTGGAAATTTCACGTCAGCCTGCAAAGACAAAGGTCTCCTCGTGCAGTGCGCTTCCTCAGTAAGATTTCAATTCTCCGTCAAGACCACTCCTTTGGATGGCCGCGTCTCCAATGGGGCCCGACGAGTCGGGCGCCAACTGTGGAAATGTACCTTTTTGGGCGTACCCTGGTGCAGTGTCATCCTTTTGTCCATGGGTTGAAAGACCAACAAAATAGAGATCAGCACTGGAGTTGGGAATAAATAACAAGTTTATTAATCACTCATGATTGGGACCACGTCCACCAAGCACTCTCAAGTGCTGCCTGAGGTAGTACACTGAAGTCACAGACACAGGGCTTTTATACAGGTTTTCTGCACTGTAAGCATGTGAACAGAAATAGGGAGAACAAGTTTCAGAAATAGTTTTCAGCAAACAAGGGCAGATGAATAACCACTTGGTCAGCAAAGTGGGAGGGGAGCAAGAGTGCTTATGGCAGCAGTAAATGATTGACAGTTAACATCTGAGACCAGGTGCTCTGGCAGCTACAAACTCTCAGCATGTACATAGCTTTTAGCTGAGTCAGGAAGTCAACTAAAATAGATAGCACAGGCAGAGTGAAAAGACAAAAGAATTATCAAGGAAACTTAAATGGACACCACAGCCAAAATGGCTGTCGCTTATGCCAAGTAAAATATTACACGTTTTTCACAGTAGTGGGACATTATAAATGCAATATGTGCACAGCATGTGGCACAACACAGACCACTAAGTCATTTGTAATCAATGGACTTAATGTGTCACAAATAATGTTGTTTATTGCATAAGATGCCCATGCGGCCGACATTATGTAGGCAAAACCACACAAGTAGTCAAGAAGCGTATTCTTCAACACCAATCAAGAATTCGATGTAGAGTTGAGAATGCCCCCTTGGTCGAATATTTTACTAGGACCAAACATTCAGACAAAGACATGTCTTGGTGGGTGATGGAAGTGATCAGACCATCTAAAAGACAGACCAATGTGGACCATGCGCTTACATTGAAAGAAAAGCAATGGATATGTCGTACAGACAACATGGCCAAAGTTTTGGACTCAGTGACGGAATTGCATTCCTAGGCATGCATCGTAATGCTATGGTAACTTGGCTCCTATAGCACTGGGAGTAACTATTAAAGTATATGGTAGAGTTGGCTGCAACATCTATCAACGTGCTAAGATAGTATATCCATCTGTCTTATATGGATGTAGGACCTTCTATTCACAAATTGGCTATATGACATTGAAGGTGATTTTTGCTCTTCTTATTTGTGATTGCTTTATGTGATTGTTCAGAATTAGGTAGCCACAGAAAAATTAATTATGTTACTCTAGATACAGGTTTTGTGAACTTACACAACATGTCTGGACTTTGCCCAGTGATATGTTTATTGAATAGAATTCCTAACAACATTGATGCATGGTTCCCAAATCTACTCTTTTGATATGTTACAATCCATCTTTATTAACAATGTTAATGAATATAATTCTAACCAACATTGATACACAGTATTCTTCTTTATTGATAACAATGTTAATATTTTTGCCAACTGTAACAATGAGTTAAGATACATGCTAATTGTGATTATTAGACAAGATGTATATCACTTATATATTCTCTTTGAAGTTTTAAATCGCACGTTCGAAATTTCTTATCTTCCACACTCTGATTTGACTTTTCTTCTGTCTTTCGCTAACTCACGATCCTCTGAACTTCGTTTCATGGATTAGGCCTTTTTTCAAACACACGTTTCAAGTACTAATGGTTAACTTGCGCTATGTCTTTCGATTAGAGCACTGATTACCATTCGACTTGACAATAATGCAAGTGGCACTTGATGAGAATACGATCAAGTCACAGGCGCATGATTAATTGCATCCATTCGTTTTAGTACATTGCAATATGGCTGCTACTTCTACATTTTCTTGTGAGGCAAAGATATTTGATCAGTGTTCAGCCACACGACTACCCCTTTTTATTTTGTTTTTTATCCACTACATCTGTTGTACAATTAAATAAAATGTGGTAACTCTCCCCCTTTTTTTATACTTCAATATGGCCGCTGCTTCAGGAACCGTTTCAGCGCTAATCTTTCGTTGTCCTTCGTTGATGTCGATCACTAAGGTCATAGCCTTTAAACAGGGCTGCACAAACATGCTCTTACAGATGCTGTCTGCAGAGACAGCGTTACGGCGGAGGAGCAGCGCTCTATTTCGAGTTCGGTAAGTCTCAGCTTTCTTAATACCTTCGGGTATTTCTGAAGTAGTTTAGAGAAGCACGTTAGCTTAATAGACTTCGCTTCTCTTTCAGACGATTGCTAGCCCGTATTCAAGCAAATCCCTGTCGATTGTTTTACACTAAGCCTAACAAATCGGAAGCCCATGATATATTGGGGTCAGGGTATCAACTCATATTTTAATTTGATCGACTCTAGAGGTAATCGTAAATAGGTATATCTAAAAACAGCATCAGCGACCATCTGACATAAGCATACATCACAACGTACTATGGCTCTGATACCAATGTATGATACAGCACAATCTCCATGCTATTCCTCTCCCCTTTTTTGATTTTTTTCAAACAACTAGCTTTGTTGCTACTAGTCACATAGCTGTCCATTGTGTGTGTTGTTCAGTCTCATGGTAGCTGTACGACCTTAGATTGCACAAAGAGGGCCACCGCCTGCTAGATTGCTCTACTCTATATGCCTCACAATTCCTGTCGCCCCTTACGGATAAGGCCACCTCAGCTTTGCAAGTATCTTTGAGGCAAACATGGATTATTGACCATCTCTTTGATGTCAATATTATAAATTTGAGTCCTTATACTTACATTTCTTGTGATTTTTTAGCACTTGGCAAAATTCGGACGGCCTGGCAATGGGTTTAGATGTTCCTTTGGTCAGTCTTAGATTTAAGACATCTTGATTTGTTACGTGTATGTTTTTCCATGGTTGAGAATGTAGTGGCTGTATTTTTATGATCACTTTTTGCACTTTTTGCTAATTTGATGATAGGTCATTATATAAATTTCTCTTTTTCTATTTGGACACATAATAAATCCAGAGCTTTTTACTAGCTTTTTCTCCAGAGTCTGTGACCAGGAAGATCTTAACCATTTACTGACTTAGCCAGGAATAGAAATTCTATTAGGAATGCTCATTGGTAAGTTTAAAACGCTAATTTTTAATTCATTACATCCTTTCTATCTTTTCGTACGGTTAGGTTTTGGTCCTTTTTAAATGGTGTGGTCTCAGTCCTATTACTTAACTGGTGTTATTTCCAATAAGGCCAGCCACTTCTCTTTCTTGTTTTCATGGGTGTGTTTCTCTTCTTCCAGATTGTTCTTTTATTGATGTATGATTAATGGAATAGTCCGTTAATGCAGGGGTCGTTCAACACTTTTAACTCATCGTCCTGAAGATGGTCTAAACCAAAAAGACCGAAACGTCGACAATTCCATCATTACCTCAGATGTTCATATTAATGACCCTGACGTATCATCAATTTTGAATTGTTTGAAAACCTCTGTCATTTTGTGCTGCTTTAGTCCTTTGTTCCCTTTCTATTTTTCATTATAAAAATGTGAAATCTGAAGAATCCACACCCGTTTCAAGAGTATCTTTGACAGATCTATTGGGAAGAAATTAACAAATTGAATTATTGATTGTTCAACTGTAGGTTACCAGTTAGAACCTATATGCATTGTTGTATGTTTCAATTGAGTGCGTAGAAAGAAATCCCTTGTAGGCACACTTACCTGCTACTATACAACACAGGTCTACTGAAGTGCACATAAGCTGGCAAGCATCATGTTCCGCAGCAAGCTTGACTTTATGCTCTGCTCCTACCTCCACACAAGATTAGGTGTAGAAGTTTATGGTTGCTGTTGAGTTTCCAGGGACCATTCTGTTGGCTACGGAAACAATTCGATTTTCAATTTACTGCTGTCAACCATGACTTCAGTCAGTGCAGTGCTGAGAGAGGTCTGTTTTTGTTTTGGTGGTGGTGGTACAAGAGTGGCCCTAGCTTCTTTTCGACCAAGTGCAGTGTGTAGCAAGTATGCCACGATGCCAGTAAAAGGATAAGGGCTTGATGTCAGTGCTGACACTAACAACTGACTGACTTATTGTTATTCTCACTGGCCACTTTCTTGGCAGGAGCCTCCTTCTTTGAGATCATATTCTTTACTTCTTTTGTGGGACAGCAGCACAAGCAGAATCACTATCAAAGATGTATCTGGAGTTGGGTATCAGCTAATTCACAGACTTCTTTTCCTCTCAGTCAGTAATATCCTCTGATGCACTAGCAGGCACTATGAAAGGAAGACAGTAAGATTTGGCAATTCTTGATAATACAATAATTTTGATCGCCATCATTGTTATAGTATTATAAACAATTTAAATTAATATAAATGCACCTGGTGTCACTCCAGGCCCCATGGGGCCCCTATTGAAGACAGAGGTGGCATGCAAAACCTCTAATAGATATATTAATAAATGGTTGGGGGAAAAGCAAAAAATCAAATGCATTTATTATAAAAATACCTGGTGTCCCTTCAGAGATCACAGGGTTCCATTTGAATGGAATAAATAATTAATAAATAGCTGGTGTCCCTCTAATACCCTTAACCCCCCCCTTTGTGGGAGGAAAGGGACAAAATAATAAAAAGCATCTGCTGTCCCACTAGGGCCCATGAGGCCACTATTGGAGGCAGGGGTCAGACGAAAAATTGAATAATTTAATATTAAAATGTCTGGTTTCCCTCCAGGGCAATGGGCCCCTGATTGGCTTCAGAATAAGGCAGATAAAAATGTAATGAATTGATTATAAACAACAACTGTGTACAACAGACTACTGCAATCAGCCGCAAGTACGTATTAATATATCAGGAATAATATATAAGAAAATAAAACAAATGGCATTTAAATGTTGAATAAAATAACTATTAATCCAAAAAACCCACTGACTCCTCAAAACGGTGGTCACTCACCAAATGCATTGACCAGCAAGGAAGGAGGCATGAAGACAAACACAAAATGTCTGACTATCACACACACTCACACGCATACGGTCCACCAAATATCCATCACCACATAGCTAACAACGAAGTCTGTATAGAAAACAAAGAGATCATTCCTGCCCTACCCTGGCTGGAGCTCCTTCCTCCTCCTCCGTCAACAAAAACTTGGAGGGAAAGCATTGTTCAAATATCCACCCAAAATATGACTACCCTATCCATGGGCCTAGTACACCACCTGTAGCGCAGCAACGATAAATTCAACAGCACAGCAACATGGAATCAGTGACAAAAAAAAAGAAACTTTTAAAAAGTCCCAAACACAAACAGAGCAAGGCAACAATTACCCATGCAAAATACTTTTAAAAGCTGAAGAAAAACAATACTTTATTTCAAAGCACTTTATTTTGGTTAAAGACTTTAAAAACAACATGATTATTCACAATTAAAAAATCGATTACGAAAGAAAATGCAATTTTCATTCGGGTAAAAATTCCATAAAATATTCAGATATTTATTCAGCCATAATAAGGTACTTTGTTAAACTAAAATATTAAAAATAATCTACCATGTCGTCTATATACAAGTTAACGATTCTCTCTTAAGGTAACATCCATGTGTCCTATACGACCCATCCAACAGGGCATAAGGCAAGTGTATTAAGACATGGCTGAATTAGAAATGATTTTATATCAGACAAGCCATATAGATTCTAGGTATTTTGCAGCAGAAAATACAATAGGCAATGCGGTATCTGGCCTGCATATTCTGAGTGCTACCTTGTATTGCTGAATACCCAGATTTCCACGTAAAGGCACTATCCATCGCTTGTTTGTCTAGAATAACAAGCATTTGCAATGCAATCGGTCTCGCCTCTGGGACCTTATATGTATTTAGCTATGCAGCACATTAGCCTGGGTGCTAAAACATCTACTGTCCTTTAACATGGAGAGGAAGTAAAACTCCATGACACGCCAGGTATGGGAACACATGGAGAGAAATATTGCCTTTCAGCAGGAAATGGTATAGTCCAGAGCTCTGTTTTTAATATAAAATCAGGGCCTTCGTGGTCATATCACTGAAAATACAAGATTTGAAAAAAATATTATTGTCTACCGGTGCTCATGGAAGACAATTTCTATGGACTGGAATCTAGAGAATGCTAAAGTGATTCTGGTATTTTACTGACCTCTGAAGGTCATTTTCTTTCAAGAAAGTTAAATAGAGGCAGTTGCCAGAAAAAAAAAAAGAAAGTCCCTCAGCAGAAAGCTATTCTGGTATTTTACTGACCTCTACTGGTTGTTTTCTATCAAGAAAAAAAAGTCCCCAAGTGGACGCAGACAAGTGGTAGGCCTGATCTCTAGAGCCCACAAAGTACATAGACATATATGTATATACTAAATTATATAAGAATATACTAAAGTATATACAAGAGGTCTCGAATGCGCGACCTAAAAAGGGCAGAAGAACAAAAGGTGTGCGTCAGTCTCTTCAGCGCTCTTGCAAGCTACACAGACTTTACTATCTTCATTGAAACCCCTCCAGTTACAAGTAACCGAGGCAAGTGGTAGGGTTCCCAATCTAAGGGGTCGATTAGGATGGTGGGCGGAAAACCATTCCGACCACCGTGGTAGCGGAAATTAACCGTCCGCAGATTAGGATGAACCGCCAGAAAAATCCGTCTCCGGCGGTCAGATTTGCTGCAGAAAGACCCAAAACCGCCGCACGGCCAGCGGATTGACCGCACGTTAAATTAGGATACCTTTCCGGTGACAGCAGAATGATCCGCTGTTTCCGACCGCCGCGATCGCAACTATTGATGAATGGGAGAGCCGGCGGAAGGGCTGTTGTATTCCGACCGCTGCGGTCACTCCGGAACAGTAATGGCGGTCGACAGAAAAACACACTATAAGGCTACCAAGTGTGGTCATTAACCTGGCCCAGCCTCAAAAAACACCTAACACACCCCAGTAACACATCCCCATGGCAACTAAAAAATACAAATCACAGGTCAACCCACACAACACACCTGTCAGGAATACACCGTTTTGACCCACCCAAATAGCTGAGTATAAAACCAGCCTCTTTCCTGACCAGAATCCTTAGCACCACTCCACTACTGAAGGAACCAACCCCACGGCTCAAAGGAGAGGCAAATCTGTACACATCACAACAACACACACACCACACACATCACCACCACCATTCTCACACCTGCACCTTTAACCCATTTGCACCTCACACACCATGTCACAGAAGGAAATGCCCAAATTCACTAAAAATGAGTTGTCAGTGATGGTAGACGAGGTAATCAGAGTAGAACCACATTTGTTTGGAAGCCTGGTCCAACAGACACCACAAGCCACTAAAATTCAAATGTGGGCAAGGATAGTCCACAAGGTCAATGCAGAAGGGATCATCCCACCCTCCCAGAAGGAGATCAGGAAGCGGTGGAATGACCTCAAGAGCAAGGTGAAAGAGAGGAACAACAAGAACCTTAAGCTGGCTCAGATGACTGGCGGTGGCCCACCCATTCCACTACGAACATTCACAGAATGGGAGGAGAAGGTACTTGCCACACTGCATCTAGAGAGTCTCACAGGAATAGCCGGGGGAGTGGAGGCTGGTAAGTACAAACAAATGTCGCCCATTACGCTGCTATGTACTGTCTTGCACAACTACAAAGCGACACCTCCTAGGCCCAAATGCGTGCATGTGCACCACACTCTCCCCAACACATGTCACACAGATCCAAAATGTACTCCCTCTGATTCACCCCAAAGGAAGCTAGCAATATTTCCATTGGTGCATGTGTACAGGCAGCCAGCACTACAACTCCCACCAGGTACCCTAGTCCCAAAGCTGAGCAGGATGTAAAACTCCACCCCACACCCACAACCATGTGGCAGCCATTGCATTGCTCCCCACAAACTTACAGGTAGGTAGCCTTCTTAACAGGGAGGGGTGTTTGTGGGTTGGAAGCTTGCACTACAACTCGCACCAGACCCTCTTGTCCCAAAGCTCAGCAGGATGGAGCACTCCCCCCTTCCACAGCCATGTGGCAGCCATTACATTGCTCACTTTCACCTAACAGGTAGGTAGCCATCTTAACAGGGAGGGGTGTTTGTGGGTGGGAAGCCTGAACTACAACTCCCACCAGGCACCCTTGTCCCAAAGCTCAGCAGGATGGAGCACTCCCCCACCCATAAGCATGTGGCAGACATTGCATTGCTCACCTTCACCAAACAGGCAGGTAGCCATCTTATGCTCTCTTGTCCCACCCCTGAGCAGGATGGAACACTCCCCCATCCAAGAGCCATGTGTAGCCTATTCCCTTCCTCTGCTCCACTTCACAGGGAGGCAGCATCTTAACAGGGAGGGGGTGTGCGGGTAGGAAGCCAGCACTCCCACTCCCACCAGACCCCCTTGTCCCACAGCTCAGCAGGATGGAGCACTCCCCCACCCAGAAGCATGTAGCAGACATTGTATCGCTCACCTTCACCTAACCGGTAGGTAGCCATCTTAACAGGGAGGGGTGTTTGTTGGTGGGAAGCCTGCACTACAACTCTCACCAGGCACCCTTGTCCCAAAGCTCAGCAGGATGGTACACCCCCCACACCCATAACCACGTGGCAGCAATTCCCCTCAACTGTGTCACAGAACAGGTAGGTAGACAGTGCATGCACCCTGACATTCCTCTCAAAAAGCATGGAGCCATATGACCACACCTGCCCTCACATGTCATCCAACTTGGCATAGATCCAATACCCACTTCCAGTGTGCAGACAGAAAAGCGTATGTAACTGTCACAGAAATTAATGACTCACCAAATCACATGGGCGCAATCATGTACAGCACTGAAATCTATGTATAAGTGCCATGGGGGCAGAGCATCAAGGCCCATATGAGCACAAAACATGCATGACCTGTTGTAAAAAGAAAGTACATGATATGACAAAGGTATGCATAAGATCACAATGGCTTGGTCATGCTCAGATGTAACATCTTCCATGCAGAGTAAACAAAAAAGACGACATGTCCTTGTAATCACACAATCTGTGCGTGGAACATGGTATCTATTGACATGTCACACCATGAACAAGTAATGTATGTACCTCCACATCATGTCATGATGCTCAGTATCGTGCAGCGATACAAAGTGATATCAATGTAAACTGTGTGGTGTATACATGTAACAACCAAACATCTAACACCAAGCTTGTGGGGGGCACTTCAATGACCATTTCACCTCTGTTCAACAGGAGACCAACAATTGACTGCTGCAGATGACAACACCGACCTGCAGAGCCAGTCTCCACCTCCCGGAACATGGACTCTCGGATGCAGACTCACTACGTTTATCAGATGCGGAGTCCGAACCAGGCCCATCAGGATTGCCAGGGTGCAGCACGTCCCAGGCCTCCACTGTCCCCACCACCACCACCTCAGCAACAACAACTGTGCTGACCCCTGCTGCAACGACCTGTGCGGCCTCAACCACCACTACAACCACCACCACCAGTGCTGCCTGCAACACTCTCACTGCCTGAGAGGATACCAACACTACCCCACAATCTGAGGAGGGCAGGAAGAGTCTGCGGGTACGTCGAGTGGCAACGCCACAGGCCTGGCACAGCAGGGCAGGTGGGAGGGAAACTGGGGGACAAAATAGACAGGACACTGAGGCCGAAGCCCTGGCCAACATCGGCAGAGTCCTTGGGGCATACAAACAAACCCAGGGACACATGGGTCAGGTAATGGAAGAAGTGCGCGAGCTCCGCCTGCTGCTGAGGTCCATGGACAAGCGTATGGGCCAAATTGTGGACCTCATGAGCCAGCTTGTCGGTGTTCTGAGGGACAGTCATGCGGCCCAAAGGACAGCTCAACCTCCCTCCAGTGGCCCGCAGGATTATACTCCCACCACCTTAGCTATGGCCACAGAGAGGGGTGAGCTGGAACAGGATAACTCCTCAGACACCGCTGAGCCCGCAGCAGAGCCCCCCCCCCTGGAAAATGCACCTCTCTTCACCTTGACATTGACTTTGTTGACGAACCTTATCCACACTGCCATGTTGATGGCAGGTGTCTGTTGGACTGTGTCCCCACATCAATGTGGTGACTACTCTATTGTCTCGTCAACCATCACTGACAACTCATTGATTCACTTTGCACCATTTCCTCAAACATCACTTGTCTGTCACAAACACTCTTTGTAAATAAGCACTCTTTACACACCTATGTCTTTGTGTCAGCTCCATGTTTATCACAGGATGTACAATGTAGACTCTGATTCCAATGTACCAGAAGCTCTGATTGTGACGAGGTATTGAGTGGCTAAAGGGACCTAGAAAGACAAAAGAGAAAGACATTTACTTGTCAGGTGATAGCATCACAGCCAGTACACAACACTAGTCATCAAGGTACACAAACCAGCACACATTACAATGAGAAACAATATCAACATAGACATCATGTGACTGGTCATGACTACACTGTGCCACAAACATCAGTCATCAGCACAGAGCCAACAACAGGCAGCAGTCAAAAAGCTCACCCAGGCCTTTTCACTACCATCAAAGAGAGCAGACAATGGCACTGTTGTACAATGTCACTCACACTCAAGGGAAGTAGCGGTTGATGAGCTGTTGAAGCAGGTTGACATTCTTTTCCTCTCCACTATCCTCGTCACTGGACATGTGTGGGTTTTCAGGCGGGGGCATCTGCTGCTCATTATTGTCAAGGATCAGGGGGATCTCTTTGCGTAAGGCCAGGTTGTGGAGCATGCACCATGCAACTACGATCTGACACACCTTTTGGGGAGAGTAGAGTAGTGCACCTCCGCTCTTGTCTTGATACCGGAATTTAGACTTCAGAAGACCAAAAGTACGCACCACCACACAACGTGTCCTCCCATGGGCCTCATTGTAGCGGACTTCACCCAGGGTTCTGGGATTCCTCTGTGGGCTCAGGAACCAAGGCCGGTTGGGGTAAACAGAGTCACCTGGGTGTGAGATATACAGATCATTTTTGTAATATAACTGTGGCTGAGGACAGCATGTCACACATACAGCATGCTACTTGACTCTGCGTACTCACCCACAATCCACACACGCTCCAGATGCAGATTTGCCATCATCTTTGGTATGATGCTGTTACACAGTATGTAGGAGTCATGAGCTGATCCTGGAAATTTGGCACAGACATGGGAGATTATCATATCCGCTTGGCATACCACTTGCATATTAATGGAATGGAAATGCTTCCTGTTCCTGTAGATGTGCTCATGTACCTGTGGCGGAAACAGGCCAACATGTGTGCAGTAAATGGCACGAACAAAGTTAGGGATGTAGGCAAGGTCATAAAAATCACTCGTCACAGCTGCCGATTCATGTCTCCTGGGAAAATGGATGTAGCTGTCCTTGTAGGTCATTATAGCGAACAGGACATCATGTAGCACCATGCTGAACATTGGTTGAGACATTCCACCTGTGCTGGACACCGTGAACTGGAACGAACCAGTTGCAAAAAAATGCAGGGCCGCCATCACCTTATATGTTGGTGTCAAAGCAGTCGGATAGGTTCTGCGAGGCCTCAGATGGGACTCCAACTGAGCACATAGGTCTTGATGGGTAGGGATGGCACATTTGGTCGCCTCCTAGGTAAGATGAAAGGGGACACATGTCAATTCAATTCCCCTATGAGATGTGTCCAACATCTTACATTTTAACTGACACAGCGCCAACAATGACTGGCCTGAAACTACAGCTAACAGCACAAGTCACATGTAGAGACACCTTGATCTCAAGTAGTTGTACACGTGTCCAGTATGTACATAGTGAGTACCCCCAAAAGAGATTCTGACCATGTGAATGCCAAATGGTACATTCCAACATCTTGTGTCACCAGCCCTGAGAGTAGTTGACACAGCACATGTCTGAAACAGCAACACTGCTGGCTTCTACGTAGCTGCTGTACCTGCCACACCTTCTTGCGTGATTCGGACAGGGCACCCATTACCAACACAATGAGCACAGTGTGTGCATAAAGATCAAGTATAAACAGGAGTTAAGCAATCTACACAGTGAAATAGGCACATTATGTAGTCAGTCCATCATTACTGTGGGTTGGTTAGCCATCTCACACATTGACATGTGTACATATTTGGGAGTCCATCACACAACAGATCTGTGTACATGCACAACAACATCATAAGTGACATGTGAGGGAGTACATGCCAATCCATGTAATCCTGTGCACTGACATGGCATGTGTAGTCATCAGTGAGTTAAATGCCACACTAGCATTGAATTTGACTACCTGGTGGCATGACTCATTGTAAGTGTCTACTGTCCAATGATGAGAACTGGCCATTGCCATTGCTACAGCATGATGTGTCCATAGGTGCCGTAAGCATGCACCGTCACCACAATCACGGCCATTGGCACCAATTTCAAGATGCCAATTCGCAGTAGCAACCGCCTGGGCCCCGCGGTGAGACACCGCCAATGCCCATGCCCCTTCAGCCAATGGGAACCGCAATCGCAGTAGTGAAATACACTTTTGAAAATTGCGGTAGGCGTGCTCCGCTACTGCGAGGCCAGTCATTGGATACAATTGAAAGATGTACGATTGCGGTAGCGACCGCCTGGGCCCCGCAGTGTGACACTTCCAATACCCATGCCCCTTCAGCCAATGGTAACCGCTATCGCGATAGTGAAATACACTTTTGAAAATCGTGGTAGGAGTGTATCCAATGACCACGGGGCTGGTCATTGGATACAATTGAAAGATGCACGATTGTGGTAGCGATTGCCTGGGCCCCGCAGTATGGCACCGCCAATGCCCATGCCCTTTCAACCAATGGGAACCGCAATCGCAGTAGTGAAATACACTTTTGAAAACCGCGGTAGGCGTGCTCCACCACCGTGGCGCCGGTCATTGGTCACATTTGAAATAAGCTGACCTGGAACACCAATTTCAGCAGCTGAGTACCACTGAAACAACCCCAGGGGGCTATATATGTCTGGGAGAAAGCCACACATTTCCACTGCATCCAGACACTGCTGTCTGACATTCTTCAACACCAACTGCTGCTGTTCCTGTCTCCTGGACCCAGTGATGGCAAGAACTGATAACATCAGGGCCCGTCCCTTCACCACAGAGGAGCTGGAGGTCCTGGTGGACGAGATGCTTTCACAGTATGGGAGGCTATATGGTACTCCTGATGTAATGGTAAGTGTTTCAGAGTGAAAGTTGGAGAGTGCAAAGATTGCACACATGAAGTTGATCTGCTGTAGTATGTGCCTCTGAGTGCAAGTTTGTGTGATACACTGCCTAGCATGCTGACTTCATGTCAATGGGGTTTGTAACCTAATTTCCACAAATCCATGGCAACTTTTCAGGATGGGAGGGAAATGCAGTGTTTTAGCAGCCATACAGTAACACTGCTAGTTTGGAAAGTGGAAGTGAGAACAAACATTGCCTGTGCTAATGGATGTCAGAGTCCATGAGGTTTTCACATGCTCATTTGTGACATGACAAATGTGTTTCGTCCAGAGGGTACTGAAGGATGTGTGTACACTTTTCATATTGCCAACATGGATATATGAGCATTATGCACAAGATTGAAATGCCTGAGGGTGACACTCTTGGTGGAAAATCACCTATGACACATCAGATTGATGTACTTCTGAAACATCCTCCATTGTTTTCATTATGTGTACTGACTCGCATATGTAGGCACTGTTTGCCCTCTCATATTGTACATGCATGTGAATGTTCTGATGGCCCACGTTTAACCTCAGTGTGAGTCCCCCTGGCCTGCACAGATACTGCCCAATTTGACAGGGACCCATCAGTAAATGGACAGAGTGAGACATGTGTGTTGTCTGCCACCCTATTTCTCAATGAGCTATCTTAAGCCTGAGGATTGTACAAGACAGACCTTGTGAGAAGGGTGTGAGAATGTAAGATCATGTCCCTAAATGTGACCTCCATGACACAGTGAGCCATTCACAGGCCAGTGACATTGAGGGGTGTGCAGTGTTGGACACAGTGAGTCTGCCTCGACACATCATTTCCAATGTAATGTATGTCTTGCTCCCTCACATACTGTATCACAGATGAGGGCCTTCTTCACATTGCTTTCTAAGCTGGCATTCTGCAAGTGTATGAGATAGCCAGGTACTGTGTCCATCCTCATGTACTGCAAATGTACATGTACTACGTGTCATGCTGTATGGCCTCTGCTTGAGGTTACTGTATAGATGTGCTAGGTTTTTGCATGCTCCTGTACTGAGACACAGTGGTGCATAACACAGTGTCACTGAAACTTTCTCTCCTTGTTTCCCATGCCTGCAGCTTAAAGTCCGCCTGCGTAAGGCCTCATGGAGGGCCATTGCACGCAAGGTGCGAGCTCTGGGTGCCTCCAACCGACGGCACACACACTGTCACAGGAGGTGGGATGACATCTGCCGGCTGAGCCAAAACGTGGCAGAGATGACGCTGGGGCTGCTCCCTCGGACTGGAAGGTTGGCGCACAGGAGAATGGCACCACTAATGGCCCGCATCTTAGCAGTGACACAGCCAGAGCTGGATGGACGTTTGAGGGCCCATCAGCAGCAAGTTGGACGTGAGTGTTTTGCGAAGGGGGACTTTGGGTGTGAGTGACTGTATGTATCCCAACCCTGAGCCAGTGCTGAGCTCTGTGATGTTTCTAGTGTGATGCAATGGCTTGTAAGTGGCCTCTGTGTTGAGTGCAGCTGTCATGCATTTTCGCTACATGTACTTTCTAATGTGTTTTATATAATGGCCCTTGACATTGCAAGATGAGATGTGGCCTTCTGCTGCAGTATGGGTGTCATGGACATCACCGGACAGTGAACAGCAGTGTGTCTCATTTTAGTGTGCTTTCGTCAATGTGTGCAGTGTCTGACTTGGAAATTGTGAGAACTACACATCTGACACCAATGTGCAACGGTCGTTGTGCTTCAAAGCACAACATGGTGGACATCAGTAGCTCATGGCCATAGTAAAAGGACATTTTGGAGTCAGTATATGTGTTGTCCCCTTAAAGTGACTCCAAATGACTGTGACAACATGTTGAGATGTACATCTATCTCACCTACAGGCACGTAGGTATGATTGCAGAGATCAGTATGTCAGGTTACAAGGAGGCACGGGCCAGCTATTTGGCTGTGTGAACATCACATGGGTCATTAATGCCAACTATGCATGTTTCCATGCATCTTCTGACTTTTGCATTAAGGTTGCACATGCAGACTGCACAGGGTGGTGTACAACATGGGAGTATCATATTCTAGTTTTGTACTTGACTTGCATATGATGTTTGTGAGTATGGCACTATACTGAACCTACGTCTCTGTCTATTGCAGCATCTATCGAGGGCACAGAAGGACAGGGGACGGACACCAGTGGTGAGGCATCTGGCACGACTGCTACACATGAGCTCACTGACACTGATGTGACCAGCGCCTCGGAGGGGGACAGGAGTGCCCTTGAAGAATCACGCCTAGAAACACCAACCTCAACATCATCTGACTCCAGCGGTGACTCCTCAATGTTGGCGGACACAGGGAATGGAAAATCTGCCTCTTCTTCCACCACACATCATCCAATGCCCACCCTCCCGGTTACTACCACTAGTGCTATCTGTGCCCGCAGCACTAAGAAGGGTAGAGTGTCCTTCCCCCAGGCACCGCTGCCCCTGCCCCTGTCTCCCTTGCTGCTCTCAGTTTAGAGGCGGTGGACCTTTGGCACCAGCTATGTGTGGGTCAGACTACTCTCCTAAATGCCTTCCAGGATCATGGCAAGAAGTTGGCACAGGTAGTTGTCTTCATTCTGACGTGGGTGGGCTACACAGAACTGTGCAGTCTTTGTCCTCCACAGTGATGGCCGCCATTCAGCTGTCACAGGCTCAGAGTCCAGCTCCAATCCATTCAGCAACCACCCTGCCAGTGGCAACATCTGACGAGAGTGACCACACACCACAGCCCTCAGGCTCCAAGTACTCCACACGCAGCACACAACAGACACCATCCCCAAAACAAAAAACAGGCACAAAGGAGCGCAAAGGCAAAAGCCCTTCATGTGACACTCAGGGGCATCAGGCCAAGGAGCAGACCTCAGGCTCCCATGCATCCAAATCACCCCCATCCAAGGACACTCGTCCCCACACCTGCTCTCAAATACAAACAAACAGTTGCCCTGCCTGCTGTGCAGCTGGTGCCTGCAAAGAGTCCGCACAAACAGCTCTCTGAGGCAGATTCACCCACAACCTCAACTCCCACCCACACCCCTGTGAAGCTGGGACAGGAGAGCGATGTGGGGGGTTCATCTGGTCAACAGGGGATGGAGGGGAAAAGACAAGGCCAGCCCAAGCGTACCACAAGATCCAGCAAATCCCCACAGGGAGAGCCACCTGCACCTGATGCACCTTTGGTGGAGAGTGAGGCAGTTGTGCCCGCCCCACTTCCCACTCCTACCAAGACAATTCTTACCTATCGAATCCCCAAGAAATGGAGAGGCAGCCCTGCACATTCACCCTCACACACAGTGACTCACGGCAGCATGTCTCCGCCTCCCCGTGCCACCATGCCACCCGGTCCAAGCAGCCATCCAGCTCCCATAGGCACTGATGCCTCTACCTCAGCTGGTCCTCTTTCTCCCAGGTCCAGTCCTCCAACTGGCCCGACAATCAGCCACCTCCCAGTTCAACTGACAGCCAAGTCTGAGGCAAAGTCCCCCTCCCAAACCCATCTCTCCCACAGCGGTGCCTGGACTGCCCATTGGTATCCGCGGAGCTGTGGTGATTCCCATGGCAGTGTACGGTGTTACCCATTCCCTGTGCAGTTTCTCATGCACACATGTACATACTTTGAACTATGGACTGGCCAATGGCCTTGCTGTTTGTCACTTTGGATGCCTATTCCCTGTGCAGGTTCTCATGCACACATGTGCATACTTAGAACTATGGACTGGCCAATGGCCTTGCTGTTTGTCACTTTGGATGCCCATTCCCTGTGCAGGTTCTCATGCACACATGTACATACTTTGAACTATGGACTGGTCAATGGCCTTGCTGTTTTCTACTTTTGATGCCTATCTCGGTAATATGAAATAAAGACAGTTACTCCTGTTGTCTGCTTTGTCTATGTCCTTGATAAATAAAATGTTTTATGTATGGGTATGGTTTCATGTGACACATGCTCTGTATGCCACTTTAAAATTGCCATTTGCTTGTTCTACTTTTTCAGAGTTTGCCAGAGGTGACAGGCACTTTAGTTCTTCTTGACTCTAAGGCTTGAGGGTGCAATGATGGTTGTTTGTGATGATCTACTCTTATCCTAATCACTCTATGGTCAGGCTTGCTGAATTGTACACATGTCATGTTAGGATGCTATACCACAACATAGGTGAATTCTATGCACAGGATTACTTGCGGGGTGGCCAGGGTCCATCATATCTGTGTGATCTTTCTTGATGTGTGAACAGCAGTGTTGATGTGTGGTCATCTTGTGTAGGCCTATCTTCCTAGTCACATGGTTACATCTGAATATGTGAACTTGAGTGGTCATACAGTGTAAATGGGCTGTCATTGTCAGTAGTGTTGATGTGTGTGTGTTCCTGCCATGCGAACTGCACACATGTATAATCCAGGTAATGAGTGCCTGTTTGTTCCAATTGTCTGCCATGTGCATCAGATTGAGGGCACATTTAGGAGTTGTAGGTTGGGCACTGTGCAGTGTGTTGGTGTGTCCTTGCACTCCTGGGGGACACCTACTTGTTGTTGCTGCCAGTTGTGAGTTTGCAGAGTGTGTGACTGCCAAGTCTGTGTTGTGTTTTGTTGATCAGCCATGTGTCTTGTTACTGTTTGTGCTCACTGTGCAGACCTGCTCAGCCACACTGACATTATTTGTGAGTTTTCTCATGCACTGCTGTCACTTGACCCATTTTTGGCTCCAGTATGGTATGTGGTATGTGGAGTCATGCCATCCCCTAAATGTGCTTCTGATGCCTACACATTATGAGTAACTCCTCTATGTGTTTGTGTACTGTACACTCCTCGCCTGTCCACTACTGACGTACACACCACTTCAATGTCATGTCTTCCACCCCATGGCTTGCCAGTGTGTGAGCCTCCCCACTACTTCATAGTGTGACACTATGCTGTGTGAGGCTGAACTGTGTACATGACCAACGTGACACTCAGGACAGTTTCCCAATTAGTTATGTGTTATTTTCTTCTACTGTTTTGCTGTCATGGTTGTTCATGTGCAGTGCATATGTTTGAACAGCACAGTCCTCTAGTCATGTTGTTTGCCCCTGGGTTTCCCTGAGTTGTGCATCTGTGGGTTATGGTTAAGCTGTATGTGTGTTTGCTGAGGTACTGCTACCCTTACTGAGTGTGATGTTCTCTGTGTGTTGTGATGATTTGTGTTGTGTGAGTTCATGGTGTAACACTCAGATATGAGTGCTACTGGTTTGGTTGGTGTCCACACACTGCTTGGTGTGCCTGCAGTGCTGTCAGTGTATCTTGCCTTGTACTTGCCTGGTGTGCATCCCCCTGATGTCCAGCTGAGTTTGCAATGTGATTGATTGGTATGTGCATCTGTTGTGTTTTTGTTGTGGATATATGTAGTGTTTGGCCTGTGTTGGCTCTTTCTACTGACAGATGCTATGTGTGTGTGATGTTCTATTTGCGTGACATTGTGTGTGAGTAGTTGTTGCTGTGTGATACATTCAGATGTGTGTTGCAAGTGTAGTGTGCATTACTTGTGTGTCTGTCACATGCAGCAAGGCGGATTCTTGTTCCTGAACTTGTATTGAGTGCACATTGGTGGTTTGTCCTCCTATGTTTGACCTGTCACTTGTCGGGATTGTGCATGTGCATGCGTGTAGTACACTATGACACCATGTTCACTTGATGAGTGGTGTGGTGTCTCTGTCTGTGTTAGCTGATTGTCCCATTGATCCCAGTTAGTGTTCATGATTGTTTTTTAATGATGCAATTCTTGTTTGTGTTGGGGTATGGTGTCTGGATTGGCCCTGAGTGACAATGTTGTGTACTCCTGTTCTGTCTAGGGTCACATTGCCTTTCCACTGTTTGGCTGCACATGTCTGGGCTTGGTGGACTTATGTGGATGTTGTTTGTGAATTTTGTGTTTGGCTATTGTTTTGTGTCAGCATTGGTACAGGCATCCCTGAGTGTGAGTGTGATATTTGTGGATGCACCATAAGGAGTGTGATTGGTTGTCATTGAACTCACAGGACATCATTTTGACCATTATGTGTGTTTCTCACAGGTGTTGAGTGCTGCAGATGTGAGGTGGGTAGAGGAGGAGTGTGTGTGAAGGTCTTACTTGTGTTTGACAGTCAAGGAGTGTGACAATGAGCCATGCGTGTTGTACTGATGACATACACATGTCAAGTAAGTTGACACAGATGTGTGGCTGGACACTGTATGACCTCAGACACTTTCTATCATTCCTGTGCCTATGCATGGCTTGCCTTGATGTCTCCCTGAGTTGTTGCACAGAGGTCACTTTGGTTTCATTTCACTCACCTTGTTTAATTTGACCCATGTCTGATTTGATGGTCTAAGGGTGGTGTGATATGTTCCTTCTCTTGCATGTGATGTACAGATGCTATGTGACTTTCTCCATGCTTTTCCAGCACTGCCCACTTCACTTTTGGCTGGCCCATCTATTGTCCTCCATTGCTGCTGACCTATGGTAGTAGTATTTGGCTGGGTGTCAGTGTTGGGAGTTTGTGAGTGACTTGACAGGTAGTGTGAACAGCTCAGTGGATGTTCATAGGCAGTGTGAGTCTTAATTTTGTAATCATACTCAGTTTGCTTCACATGAGTGGAAAGTTGGTGTGAGTAGGAGGGTTGACCAGCCCCTGAGCTTCTGTGCAGGGTGTTCATCTTCACCCCCACCTTCCCAGTCAATCTCCCTTGTCCTTTGATGTGTGAGGTGCAAGGCCTGGCTACACCTGGCAGATTCATTGTGCAGCGGGGCACAGGAGGAGCACACAGCATGTTCCCAAATGGATGTGGGAAGCGTAGTGTGGGAAGGGTGAAGGTGGAGCCCTGTGAATCTTGGCGGACTGCCCATGCCTGGCGCATGCCCTACCTACTAAATTGTGCGCAGATGTTCCCGCGTCTTCACCGCTGCGCTGACGTGACCAGGATATTGCAGTGATTTCGCGGTTGATGGGTGACCCGGATGCGGATGGGCGAGTTGCTGACAGGTAGGACATGTGTGGGTACACTGGGGAATATGTTCCTGTCCCCACTAGAGTGTCTGATGTGGACAGGAACCGAATGTCAGCACAGGAGTTGTGTGTTGTTGTTGTGTGCAGAGTTATTTATTTGCATACCTGCGTTGTCCGTGACGGTGCAGTATTTGCTGGTTGTGGATGAGGTACAGCAGCGGAAAGGCTTGAAGAGCTGGATCCATTGCAGTCTGGACCGGGTGGAGGGGACCGGGAGTCTGGTTTCGTGCTCCGCTGTTGTGCTTCCGCCGTCTCTGGGTGGGTGGATTCTCCGCTGCGGTGTGATGGGCTGTTTGCAGCATCGTGATTTGTACAGCGGACGGGACGTCATTCCATACGGCGGTGTGTCTCTATTGGCTGTGTCTGCCGCGGTGGTGTGTGCAAATTTCTGGCGATTCACGTAACTCCGCAGCGGACAGAAAATGGGCTATGTTTGCCCATTGTAATATGGCGGGCGCGAGGACCACTGCTGGAGTGCGGAAAAATAAATTTGCCGCCACCGCCAGCACCACAGATGTGCCTCCGCCCACCATCCTAATGAGCCCCTAAGTCTCATGTATAGGGACTTTGTAAAGGGAGGAATCTATCTCATCAAGAAAGGGCTCAAACCTTGGGGCTGATTTAATATTTAGAAATATATTTGATAATGTGCACAAAGTTTGATGATTGGATAAGTTTCTTCTCTTCTTCCTTCCAAAAAATCATCTTCACCGTCTTGGTGAGGGAAGAAGAAATAAAGGATGGCTGTCTCCAAAGGATAATCAGATCCAGTCCAGTTAATGTCTGTTTTATATATTTCATCCATAGAGACAACGTCACAGTGATCTCATAGAAAATCACACAAACAAAAATGGTAATTAAGCACATGTGGAACGCAAAAGAAAAATGTCTGGTTACATCGGCCTGGATACCTGGAGCCACCTTAATCTTGCTACGAAAAGGCAACCTAATTTGGCATGAATCAAGGGCTAAAAGCCTTTAAAATCATAAACAAATTCTAGCACACAAGCAGTGAGAATGGGAAGAATACATTAAAAAAATGCATCCAAGGCCACTGCAGACTAGGACCAAAAAAGTAAAACAAACCAAGGTATGAAGACAAAAGTAAATGTAAAATGTAAATTGATACTTGTATAGCGCACTACTCACCCGCAAGGGTCTCAAGGCGCTTGTACGAATACCGCTGTGGAACCCATCCTGGCTTTCCCTGTGAGGCGTCCACTCCTGGGCACCCCCAAGGTGGAGGCCAGGCATCCTTAGCGTTGTGGGGGCCGTTGTGGAGATTAAGCAAGCTATTGCCCAGAGTTGCAGAGTGGGACTCCATGATTGGAATGGCACCGAGGCGAGAATTATCAGGTCCGTGGAATTTTTGAGCCCAAGACCCGCCAAGGCGGGGAATTGAACCCTGGTCCCGGGCTAGACCTCTGCATCAGGGTCTGCCGCTCTAATCATTGAGCCACACTTCTCCAAGTGAGGAAATGTTATTTATCCTAGTCTTTCCATAACTTACAATCCAGGATATGAGCAACAAACAAAATGAAATAGACAAACAAAAAAAGGACAAAAATGGTGTTGCCTGCCACCACAAACATTTTGCAAAGAACTACAATCAATTTACTTAATTTTCAAAAAAAGTATAAATCCTAACTTCCATAGGTGCATGAGTAAACATAGATTGAAGCCAAGGGAAGAGTGATGCTTACACTCAAAAATTTATATCCAAGATGATGAGATTCATATCTATGACCCAAACTGAGCTCTAAAAGGCACGTCATCAGTGGGACCGTGGGACCACTGCCTGCTCTTAAAATATGTTGGCACCCACATTCACAATGGGGAAGGGGTCCTTTAGGGACCCCTTCCAGTTTGCAAATGTGTTACCACCTCCTTCACGGAGTCAGTAAAATATGAATGTTTTGCAACCACATTCCAGTCACAAACCATTCATACATGCTACTGCGACTCGCTATTAGGAAGGGACACGCTGAAAGGGCCCTTCCTAATAGCGACTTTCAAATCCTACTTTGCAAGTTGGTAAAAGATTACCGACTCACAAAATAGGGTTGGTACATGCTGACAGCTGTTTTAGCGGTCGCAAACGGCCCAATTCTCCCTTTGCGACTGCTAAAAACAGTCAGACATCTGGCCCTAAACTCACAGCGTGTGGGGAACATTTGAGATGCAAATCTTGGCTATCAACACGGATGACCTTTTGTCACAGGGTTGTCCCCAAAGTGTCTCTTGCAATGCATGCAGGTGCAGTATTTGTGGGTAAATTTAGTAGAACAGGCACTGAAGTACCATTGCAGGGCTACCAAAGTACACGTAATGCACATCATTGTGTTAAAATGCACACAGCTATTGATCCTACACTTACTAGCTATGGGTGAAGAAGCGATAGAGAAAGGCAGACTGCTGGCCACGACCAGGGAGGCATTGATAATCTTGCTCATGCCGAATAAGCTGAAGGGCGTGGAGGGTCATCGAGGTCAGCTCTTTTGTAGACCTTGTCAGTAAAATACTTGATAGGGTCCTGGCCAACAGGTTGCTACCCCAGATGCTGCTATTGGTCTTACAGGGTCAGGCTGTCTTTTTTTCAGGGCAATCTATGTCCAATAACCTAAGGTGGGTATTTGCTGGACACTACCAAGTAAACAGGGACATTAATGTGGTGCAGGTGATATTAGAGGCTGAGAAAGCATTAGCTGGCATCGACTTAAAAAAACAGAGTGGGACGATACTTTCTTATGCTGATTTGCCTGCTATACAAGCAGTCAGTGGCTAAAGTCTGTACTAGCAAGATGAGCTTCGAGATCCACCTTTGGCCTAGCCAGAACTATCTTCTCTCCCCATTTTGCTTTGCTGTGGCCATAGAACTGCTTGCACACCTTTTGCCTAGTGGAGCACTAAACAGAGGACATATGTGCGTGGATGACATTCTACTTTATGACAAAAAGCCAGCAGTTAATCTTTACCAGTTCATGAGGCAATAACTGAACTTGGCCATTGTTTGGGCCTGAATATAAATTGAAGCAAATCTGACTGATGCCATTAGTGACAGCAAAGAGGAGGTGGGTGGAGAACTTGGCTATTGAAGGCAGACTGACAAGAGTATATATTTGATTATTATTATCAGTCGAGACATGAAGGTATCATAGGAAAGCAACTATAAGACAGCTCTGAATAAATAAAAGACACCAGTATCGCACTGGGTCCAGATTCTTTAATCAAGACTGAACTATATAGATTTGCTGAAGGTGTGGTCGAGATTTCTTGGCCTTTTCCTCAATATTCTGTGCAGGATATTGCCAAGGTCAGGTCCAGGTATGTGAGACTGGCCTGAGCAGGTGGACGACCCGGTCAAATTGTGGTTTAATTATATTTTAATAAAAGGTTAATGTTGCATTTTGGTCATGATTCTGATGTCGGTCCGAGTTGCTTCCGACCGACATCATCGCGGAATTGGGACCGTCCGATTTCCAGTCGGTGGTCCCGACCAAAGAATTACGCACATCATGCAGTCACAATCTTCCCATTTCCCTATGGTATCTTGTGCAGCTGCTGCTGTAAACCGGCCATAGCACAAGCTCCCATAGAGAAATGGGAGATTGTGTTCATCCCTGCACCACGTGGCAAGCACCGTGAGGTGCCCCCTCGACCCCCAACCAGAGTCCGCAAAGAGAAGGGAGTCATGCTAAGTGCCCCCAAACTGAGCATCGTAATCCCAGCGGCGGAAACGCCATCCATTGTGATTACGTGCCGACCTCTGACTGGCCAACAGCCTCCTTGAGCCAGTCGAAATCCAGCTGGAATGACCGTCCGGTTTCAATTACAATGTAGGCAGTCAGAGTTTAAACTGGTGATCTCAGACGGAAAGCCTCCAACCTAAGGTCAGAGGCTTCCCGACCGAGATCGTAGTAGGCCCCTAATTTGTAAAATCAAAATGGTTTAATACATTTCACAAGTAAATAATAAATACAGTTTGGTTTTTGATATTTTTTACATTAACTTAAATGTATTTATATTTTTAACTATTGTAAATATTTAAATGTAATATTATTTCCTTTGGGTTTCTATTTTAAGACCCTACCTCCATTATTTTCTATGGGAGGGTGTTGTAGTACTACTGGTTAGCCATGGCCGGTGCTGGACTTGCTACTGTTTCTTTTTGGCACTAGTAACCTACACTCATCAATTTGGCTCCACCCCATTTTTCAGGGAGTGGAGATGTGTAAGGCTACCATTTTGAGTAACTCTGCACTCAGATTTTGTGAATAGCTCAACATATTAAAGTTACTCAAAAGCGTAAGTGTAAAGTACACGTGGTAAATAGTCACAAGTGTAAGTCAACTTTGTGAATAGCCCTGAATGTCACTGCTACAGTTTTGGCTGAATATTTTTAAATAGCTGAAGAGATGCAGCAGCACTATTATATATTCTCAGGCAGAGGTGAGTGGTTGCTTGTGAAAGAAACTTTAACCCCTTAACTGCTAAGGCTTTTCAACCCGCATTGCTGAACCTTTTTTTGATGTTTGGGGAAGTTTGTGTTTATGCTTTCAAACTTTTTTTTCCACATAAGGTATCCATGCCAAATTTACGTCCTTTTGAAGCAATCAATCAATCGATCAAACAGCATTTGTGAAGTGCAGCACTGTCACCCTTGAGGGTATCTGGGCACTGAGGGTGCCAAGTTTCCACTGAAAAGCCAGGTCTTGAGTTTATTTCTGAAGTCCGCCAGGGAGGGTGCTGTTCGCAGGTAGAGGGGCAGGTCGTTCCAGATCTTGGCGAAACTGCGGCTGCTTTGGAGGCGGGGGTTGTGCAAGGGTGAGTGAGGCAGAGCGCAGGTGTCTTGAGAGAAGATTGAAGTACAGTCGGTGGTTGATGTTGGTCATTGGTCGTGAAGAGCTTTGTAGGCATATGTGAGGATCTTGAACTGGTATCTTTTCGGTACGCTGACAAAATATCGACACACAAAATATCCCCATACAAAAATATTGTGACCAAAATATCCATGTCAAAAATATCTACATCCTATACTTATATTGATAAGTACAAAAATATTGTAAAAAATATATCGTTGTCATAAATATAGTTGTACAAAATATTGGTTTTTAAATATATATAAAATACATTAATAAATATTAAATATATTAAAGAATAAAATTAATTGAAAAAATACATTATATTTAATATACATTTTAACAAATATAACACATAAACTTAATTTAAAAAAGTTAAACACACATATATAATACTTTGGTGCCAATTACGATCCTGGAAAAACCGGGTACGAACCGTCGGTCGGAGCATTTTCTCCGTCCGACTCGTACCCGTTTGTAAAACTTTACAAACATGGAAGTACGATTCGCACGGAAACACCATTTCCGTACGAATCGTAAAAAACACCGACCGACGAAAATATACATACGAATGTGTTCCGGGAATGCTCCGACGTGATGTCGGGACGCTTTCAGGCAGCGTATCACGACCCAGGAAGTACGATTCGAACCGACAGCAGTCCGGACGGCAATATTTTCACGGCACCCAAAAAGTGCCGGAAAAGCGAAGTACACCGCGAAACGACCAGAACAGGGGGCCCGGTACGTGCCGTACTCCCCCCCCAGCCCCCGTGAGTACGCGCCATACCCCCCCAGCCCCCGTGAGTACGCGCCGAACCCCCCGTGTATGTACACCCGTGTACGACTCGTACGTACACGGGTGTACATACACGGGGGGTACATACACAGGGGGTTTGGCGCGTACGTACACGGGTGTACATACACGGGGGGTTCGGCGCGTACGCACGGGGGCTGGGGGGGGGACCGCGCGTACTCACGGGGGCTGGGGTGGGTACGGCGCGTACTCACGGGGGCTGGGGGGGGTTCGGCGCGTATGCGGGCACATGTCTCCATGGTTGCTATGGGAGTTCGGTCCGTACGGTGCATTTTCCATACGGTTGTAACATCGGACGCACGGGATGGATCGTACTTGCGCGCTCGGACGTCACTTTTCACATTTGTACATAAAGTCGTCCGGGGATGTGTCGGACACTTTTTCCGACCCGAGGACATGTGGGGAAATTTTCCGAATGCGATTCGTATGGACTTTTTCCCGTGCGAATCGTACTTGGCAGTTTGTACGCTACTTGTACGATTCGTACGGTAAAAAGACCGGATACGATTCGTACAGGGAAAATATTTCCAGGATCGGAATCGGCACCTTAATATATCTATATCTATATATATTTACTTTAAAACAGTTATTAACTAATACTTTTTATGTATTTTATAAAAAAATATTTTACAAATATACAGATATATATATATATACATATACCATTAACATAAAATCTATTAATAAAACATTCTATTATAAATTAAAACATTAAACTATTTAAAAATCTCTAAACTTAAATTTCCCACTCCAGTGAGTGCAACAGTAGGGAAAGTGTTGGATAGCGGAGGGGTAAAAATTACTATTCCCACTCCAATGAGTGCAACAGTATGGAAAGTGTTGGATAGCGGAGGGGTAAAACTTACTATTTCCACTCTAGTGGGTGCAACAGTAGGGAAAGTGTTGGCTAGCGGAGGGGTAAACATTTATATTCCCACTCCAATGAGTGCAACAGTAGGGAAAGTGTTGGATAGCAGAAGGGTAAAAATTACTATTCCCAGTTCAGTGAGTACAACAGTAGGGAAAGTGTTGGATAGTGAGGGATAAAATGTACTATTCCGACCCCAGTGAGTGCAACAGTAGGGAAAGTGTTGGATAGCGGAGGGACAACATTTACTATTCCCACTTCAGTCAGTGCATCAATAGGAAAAGTGTTGGATTGCGGAGAGGTAAAATTTACTATTCTCACTCCAGCCTGTTCAAAATTAAAAACAAACAAAATGTCATCAACAAAATAAAAATATTGTTTAAAAATGTAAATAAACAATATAAATATTTTAAAAATAAAAATATATTTAATATTAAAAAACTTATTATAATTTTAAATACATATCACAAACATCTGCAAATATTATATTAAAAAAATTAAAAAAGAAATTCAACCAAATAAATATTTTTATTTAGAAATTATTTATAAAAAAACATTAATTATTACATATATTTAGTCTATTCACTTCCTACCCTATAACACCACACAACTCACAACCCACATCGAAAAATTTTTTATTTACATAATTAACATACCTAATTATCAATTAAACAAATATTATTAGTTAAAAAACTAATTAAAACACATAAAATGTAATTAACTTCCCAACCTTTACACCTATAATCTCCACAACCCACACCTAAAATTAAACTGTTAAAAAAATAATTAGACAATTTAAAAACTTCTTCAATTGAATAACTAATAGTATTTAACAACTAATTATAAAGTAAGTAAAACTATTTACTCCCCACCCTTCACCCCTATAAACCTAAAACCCACACATGAAAAATAATTAAACAATTACACTAATTAATTATCAATTAATAATTCAAAATAAATTACTTCTCACCCTCTACCTCAATAAACCCCACAACCCGCACCTAAAATTTACCCAAACAAATGTCAAACACAATTAACATTATACAATTTCAATTATAAAAATATTAATAAATAAATATTTTCATTAATTTATTATAATTAAATTACTTCTCACTCTATTCCCCTATAAACCCACAACCTGCTACGGAACTAAAAAACACAACATTTATTTAAAATATAATTAATAACTACAAAAAATGTAACACATACTAAAAAACAAACACTACTGATACAAAAAAATACATCACATATATTTCAAATATATACTAAAATACATACCACTAGTAAAAAAAATCAATATTTTAAACAGCTATATTTTTGCAAACTATATTAAGGAGTTTTAATATTTTTTAGATTGATACTTCTTACCTTAAAGCCGATATGCTTGACCACGATATTCTTGCTGTTGTTATTTCTGTTTCACGATATTTAGAACTCAATATTAGTGTAAGTCGGCATTTCAAACTCGATATTTTGACTGAATATTATCTTTTCTGGATGGAGAGCCAGTGGAGATTGCTGTGGTAAGGAGTGATGTGGGTCTGTTTGGGGAGGTCCGGGATGAGTCTGGATGCAGTGTTCTTAATGGCGTAGAGTTTTCGGAGGAGCTGGATGGAGATTCTGGCAAAGAGAGCATTGCCTTAGGCAAGGTGGCTGGTGATGAGGGTCTGCATGATGGTCTTTCTGGTGTTAATTGAGATCGAACTGAAGATTCTGCGGAGCATGCGAAGGGTGTGGAAGCAGGAGGAGACAACCTCAGTGACTTGTTGTTTCGTGGTCAGTTGGCTGACAAGGATGATGCTGAGGTTGGGCTGTAGGTCTGAGTTCTGCTGGCCACCAGCTGTGGTTCCAAATGGAGGTGTTTTTCCTGAAGATCAGTAATCTATTTTGTCAGAGTTGAGTTTGAGGCAGTTGTCTCTCATCTATTTGGCTACGTTGGTCATGGCTTTGCAGAAGTTGATTTTGGCGTTGGAGGGGTCCTCAGAGAGCAAGAGGATTATTTGAGTGGCATCCGCATAGGTGATTATATTGAGTCCCTGCGGATGTGATGATGTCTGCGAGGGGGGTCATGTAGATGTTGAAAAGGGTGGGGCTGAGGGATGATCCTTGTGGTACGACGCATATGATGTCCTTGGGTGCAGAGGTGATGGGAGACAGACAAATGTTCTGTGTGCATCCTGTAAGGAAGGAGGCGATCCACTTGAGGGTGTTTTGTTGCATGCCGATGTTGTAGAGTCTGTTGAGGAGGGTGTGGTGCAGCAGAGAGATCAAGGAGGATCAGGGCCACAGTTTCTCCACAGTCGAGGCAGCGATCAGCGCAGTGTCAGTTCTCTGGTCAGCATGGAATCCTGATTTCAAGGTGACGAGGAAGAGGTTGTTTTCCCGGTATTCGGTGAGCTGTTGGTTGATGGCTTTCTCGAGGACTTTAGCTGGGTAGGGTAGCAGAGAGATCGGTTGATAGTTTTTATTGTCCCTGTGGTCGGCAGGGGGTTTCTTTAGAAGGGGTCTGACCTCCGCATTATTCTATCTTTCCAGGAAGGTTGTTGTGGGGATGGAGGTGTTGAGGATGCTGGTGAGCTCTGTGCTGATTGGGTTGGTCCCGAGGTTGAAAAGATGGTGGGGGCAGAGGTCGGTGGGCGCCCCAAAGTGGATAGATGACATGATGGCTGTGGTGGTCTGAGTGGTAAGTGGAGAAGAGGTGGTGATTGTTCCGCTGGTGTTCGCTCAGAGGTTGAGGTTATCGAGGCTGGCAGAAGTGGGTTAGAGGTCGAAGTTGTTGTAGATGGAGCAATTTAGCTGTGGAAGTAGTCTGAGAGGGAGTCCCAGAGTTTTTGGGAGGGGTGGATGAGGTTCTCTGTGGCTGTCAGGTCAGAGAATTCCTTGACTATTTTGAAGAGCTCCTTTGTGAAGTTGCCCGCTGTATTGATGCAGGCAGTGATAGCTGCTCTCTTGGCTTCCTTGAGTTGCAGGTGGTAGATGCTGAGGGCTGCTTTGTGAGCGGCTCTGTCAGAAGGGTTCTTAGTGGCGCACCATAGCTTTTCGAGTTGGTAGCAACTGCGCTTGGTGGTTCTCAGATCTGGGATGTATCAACTTTTTTTTAGGTTTTGTTGGTTTTTGCTGGTTTCAATGGTGTGACTCTGTATGCGCATTTGGTGATCCAATTGGAGGAGTTCTCGAGGGCCTGGTCAAGGTCTGCTGATGTTTCAGGTTGTGTGCTGCTGAGGGCCTATGTCCACTGAGTCTCGGTTATCTCCAGCGGAGGTGGGGGGCAATGGTGCTTGGCGATGGTTTGCTGGGGGTCGTAGATGGTGCAGTGGACAATGGTGTGGTCAGTCCAGGTGAGTTCAGTGACGCGGGTAAATTTGACTCTGGAGGTAAAGATGGAGTTGAGTGTGTCCAGCTTTGTACGTGGGTTCGGTGACTAATTGGGTTCGGCAAATGTTGTCCAGGTTCACAAGGAGGGTGATGGAGTTTGTGTCACCTCAAAAGCCAGACAGTCAATTCACAACCCAGCAGAGGCACACAGAATGGCTACTCAAGAAAATACCCACTTTCTAAAAGTGGTATTATCAAAACACAGAATGTAAAAAGCATCCTTACTAAAAGATGCATCTTTATATTCTGAGATCAGATATACTAAACTTAACCTTCCTATCTTGTCCCAAGTTATATTTATAAGATGTTATAAATAAACCCAAATTCTATCCTATGGGACAGATAGCCTTTTCAATAGTGAAAAATGAAATTCTCTGTGAACACTATCAGGACATGTTACACACATCCGTATATGACCCACCATTCATATACATTGCACCCTGCTCACAGGGGTAGCTTGAGACTACCTTAGGGGTGACTCACATGTAAGAAAAGGGAACCTTAGGGCCTGGCAAGTAGGTGCAGTACCAGGTTGACATGGCAGTTCAAACTGCGCACGGACACTGCAGTGGCAGGTGTGAGAACTCTTTGAAAGGCTGCTTGTGTGTGTGGCACAATCAGTCCTGCAGGCCCACTAGCAGCATTTGACTTACAGGCCTTGGGCACACACAGTGCACTGTACTAGGGACTTAGTAGTAAGTCAAACAAGCTAATCATGGAAACACCAATCCATATTCACATTTATAGAGGGAGCACTTGCACTTTGGCACTGATCAGCAGTGACAAAGTGTCCAAAGCATTTAGACCAGCAAAAACAAAAAATCAGCACACAGCAAAAATGCAGAAGGTAGAGGCAAAAATGAAGGGGAAAACCATGCCAAGGATGCCAGGTCTAACAGGGGGCATGGCCTTTTAGCAATCCCACTATGTGGGGCGTACTGGAGGTAACAGAAGGTCTTGTTGGCCCCTAAGGACCCTCAGCAGCCATTGGACTTAATCCCCCAACCAGCTGTGCTCCAGGAGGTGCGTTTGCAGAATGGTGGAGAAAGGAGGCAGGGTTCTAGCAAGTTGCCGGAGACAGTATTTCTTTGAGATTCAAGGAGCTTGATAGCAGACAGGGAAATGGACATGCTCCGCTTTCAGCAAGCAAGAGCATTTTCTGAAAGCAGAGCTGAGTTTGCTATGACTTGGCCGGAGCAGCCATAGCAAACTGCAATGGATTGGCGGTAGGCAACCCCAGGACATTGCAGGAGATGGCTCTGGGGGGGTGGCCCCCCTCCAATGATAACTTTAGCCTTGGTTAGGTGTTGGTTCCAGGTGCCCAGGGGCCACAACGGAGCCCCTTCATTATTGTGTTTGTGCCCTGGGGAAGTGGCAGTCCCCATGATTGAAGGGGGCTGGGCAGGTCCACACACATTCCTATCAAGTGGCCAATGGAGGTGGTGGTCCCTGGGGCAGCGAGGGCGGCTGTCGGCTCCACCGCATTTTTTATTAGAAAACAGGGCACCCCACTGCAGTCACTCCTGGGGGCTTTAAAAAAAGACGCATTGGACCCCATGCATCTTTTTTTAAAATCTTGCTTTGGATTCACTGATCCACCTGAGAGTCTGCGGCAAAATAAAAAGGAATGCTTTTTAACCCCAGCGGTTACAGGGACGTTATATTTAGGCTCACTTTTCACTTGTACAAAACCAGTGAAATTTAACAGTTATAGTTACCTAAGCTAGCTAAAACCGATGGCCCTGCAATGCGCTGCTTATGAGCTCACATATTACATCTCTCATGTCATGGTCAGTGACATCACTGATGACATCTCAAATGATATTACTGATGACATCATCCACAGAACCACTCACACACCCATTCACACCCCTTTGCAACCTGACATATATCAACTCCCACACAACCACTCAGAAACTCATTCACAGACTCATGCAAGTATATTCACACACCTAATCACATACTCATAGAGCCACTCACACATCCACTCACTCATAAAGCCACTCACATAACCACTAACTCACCTATACAGCCACTCATGCACCAACTCTTTAACCAACACAGTCACTCGCACATCCAGCCATACAGACATATAGACACTAAAACACCCACTCATATACCCATACAGCCATTAGTCACCTATACAGCTACCCACTCACATACTCATACAGATACTAATGCATACTCACTCACCTATACAGTCACTGACACAAGCACACACTAACCCATATAGCTACTCTCACATTCATTCACTTACCCATACAGTCACCAACTCATTAATCCATACACCACTTATGCATCCACTCACTCACCCATACAGCCTATCACACACCCCATTACTCACCTATACAGCTTCTTACAAACCCACTTACCCACCCATACAATCATTCACTCTCTCATACAACCAGTCACATACCCTTAGAGCCACTCAGATACCTACTCACACACAGAAACGTACAGTTACACAACCACTTACATAGTATGTATTACTAATAGCATTACTCTTTAGTACTACACAAACTATACTTATGTAAGTTTTGAAGTATCTTTAACACTCAGAAACCTTTAGAAAACACTCACACTCACTGGATAATGTGCCATCAGTGATGTCATTTGAGATATCTTTAATTATTACATGTGATGTCCTTGACCATGTCATGAGTGATTTACTATGTGAGGCCATAAGCAGTGCATTGCGGGGAATAAGTTATAGTTAGCTCAGGTAACTATAACTTCTGAATTTCACTGGTTTTGTATGAGTAAAATGTGAGGCTAAATATAATGTCCCTGTAACCTTTGGTTTTGTCAGTGAATTTCTAAGGTTTTTTTTAATTTGTCAGCAATAACGTCCCTTTAACCTTTGTTTTTTCATTTCTAAGGTTTTTCAAATTCTATTCCTACCTGTAGCCTTTAAAAAGGAGAGTGTGAGTGAGGGCAAGAGTGTCTCAGTGGGTGTGTGACTGAGTGCATGAGTGTCTCAATGGGTGTGTGACTGGGTATGTATGTATCTGAGTGGGTCTGGGACTACTTGCATTTGTATCTCGCTGGGTGTGTGAGTGGGCGCATTACTGTCTGAGTGAGTCCCTGACTGTTTGAGTAGATGTCTAAGTGGGTGCATTAGTGTCTGAGTGGGTGCATGAGTTTTTGAATGGATTTGACACCTGTGAAAGACCAATAACATGTCACATGAAGCTTTAAGTGACAGAGCTCATACAGGGTCTGCACTAGTAGCCATCACCGATGTTTGAAGGACTATTTTTGTACATGGTTGAGAAGGTTGTGTCAGTACTTACCTATATATTTCCGAGAGTGTAGGAGTACACCTCTATCAGTGGCATATATGTTTAAGTAAATTTGTTGTTATGTAACTGTATGCTATAAAACATGGGTTTGATACTTGAGAAAGACCTACATATCTGAGAGATATTAGAAGTACACCTCTATCAGTGCCATTAGTTGTTTATGTAAATGTGTTGGTATGTAACTGACTGCTATAGTACCTCTATGGCTGTCTAAATGTTTATGTTAGTGGCTGCAGAAATACTTTAGTGTCTGTGTTCAGCAATATAGAGCTAGTTTCTGGTGAGTGATTGAATCTATATGTGCTTCTGTAGCTGTCTCAATAGCTGAAACTGAGGCCATATGTTCTCTTAACATGTTTGTCAGTTACCTTAGGGATGGCTTATTCTATGTAGTACTTCTCATAGCCATGCAAGTGCACAAGTAACTTAGGGGTCTATTGCGATGGCAGGCGGACCGCCCATCATTGGTGCGGCGGTCCGGCCTTTGGCATTAGGATGCGCCCGCCACACTGGCGGGCGCATCCCGCATTCTTTACATTGCGGCGGGTGGTGCTGCAAGCAGCACCCGTCGCAAGGTAAAAAATACATGTTGTGCATTTGAATGCACACAGTGACAGGCACCGCGCGGTGCCTGCCACCTTGTGCATGCAAATGCTGGGGGGGGCACCATAGGTACCCCCATGTGCACCCCACACCCCTCCCAACACCCTGGGGGCCCGCAACGCGCCCCCAAATGTAGGATCCGCATGCCTTTCCATGGCGGCGTTGCCACCATGGAAAGGCTGATCTCCGCAGTCATCTTAATATGGATGGTGGTGTCTTGTGGACACCGCCACCATATTAAACACTTTTTCTGCCCGGTCGACAAGTCGACCGGTGGAAAACCGGCGGACGGTCTTTCCGTCCACTGGGGTCCCCCCTGCCATCGTAATGTGGCGGGGGGGAAATTGGAGGTGGGCGGTGAAAATTGGCAGGCGGATCGCCACCGCCATGTGGGCGGTGGCGATCCGCCCACCAACATAATCGACCCTTAAGTGAACTGAAAAGAGCATCTCTCATCTTTTAAGCACAAACCAGCATTTTTTGTAGCACGCCTACAGCATCTCTCACATGTGACTTGTGCATACTGAAACTTGAATTTGAGACTTCACCAAACAGCTTTTAGGCCCATAGTTCCAATCTTTTCTCAAAAATATTTGATACTCTCTCATACATTCGCACATACACATATAGCTTTTCAATCATGTGTGTCTCCTAAATTAAATGTAATTCACATACCTGAAAATTGAGTTTGTTGATCATATATTATTGTTGGTCTTATCAGAGAGATACAATACTCTCAGGAAATGTAAAAACTAAGCATGACAATGGCACACCACTCTCACACAAAGCAAACATGATTGCAGCATTTTCAACTTTGCACCCTCTGGTAGTGCAGAAGGCAGCAAATGAAAACATACCTTTCATTTTTTTTTACTCCATTCCTGAATGGTTGGTATTTGTTAACCCTTTCATGCACATTTATAAAGAAGCCCAATATGTGTGGGCCGTTTGCACACTTCTGACATTAGGCTATATTTGGGCTAAATTTGGGTGATACTTGGGCTACATTTGGGGTGTTTTCTCAACGGCGGCCATCTTGGGAGACTTATTTGTTATGAAGCTCCCTAATCTTCTCATTTACTGCAGTATCCTCAGTAGAAAATGCTTTCAGTTTTCCACTTCCATTCCATTAAGATTGTGGTCAGATGTACCACATGTCTGGCATAAATTCAGAATGATAGGACTGTAGTTGCTCATCAGAACACTATAGTAAAATATTGATCACCAGGATGCTAACTGGCAGTCTGTTGCTGGTGTTGAAAGAGCATGTTTCAGTCTACATGTCAATGTTTTAATGGAATGCAAGAGGAATATTTAAGAATTCACTTAAAACGTGTGCTAATTTGTCTTTCTACAGCACTAACCATAATTTCTATGACAAAATGAAACCCCTCATTTTGTTCCTTTCTAAATTAAATGTTTTAAGTTTTACCAGTTTGGTTCAATCAGGGTGGCTTCAGGGGTGCCATACTTTTGTCTTAAGTAAGACTGTTAGTGCTCTAGTTTTTCTTTAGAACACTCTAAGAGGCTGCAGTAGAACACAAGGGAATCAACTGACAGGCTGCTCCTGTTGAAGCACAACAGGAAGGTATTTGAGATCTCACTTAAAACGTGTCCCAATTTTTCTTTCTACAGCACTAACCATAATTTCAATGACACAATGAACCCACTCATTGTGTTTGTCATAAATAAGACTGTTAGCGCTCTAGTTGTTCTTTAGACCACTCTCGGAGGCTGAGGTAGAACACACAGGAATCAACTGACAGGCTGCTCCTGCTGGAACTATATTTTTTACTGAGAATGTCAGACTTCATTCTCATACGGCTGTGAAATATGGTGTGAATTTTACAGAAAATATACTGTAATTTTAGCTTTTGGAGCACCTTCTATGGGAAAATCATGAGACAACTGTTTTTTCTCAAATATGATTGATGTACTCCCAGTAGAAGGCTTGTGCACCGGGTAAAATTACCCTAGAACACTGGGGGTGAATGTTTTGATTTGTTCTGCGTTCCGTCCATCAATTGTGTGTCTTTTGATTTCTCGCCCTAAGTGCGCCAGGTATGCCCAGACTTGGGTCCTAGGCTCACTTTGCCACTGGAATCAAGCTATCCTGGCTGAGGAGGGGTGAAACCCCGAAACCGGTCCTATGATGCTTGTTTCCGGTCCAGGGAGGACCTGGCTTGGCAGTTCGGGCTGGACTGTTCCCATGAGGCACAGGGTCAAGACTAATTTGCATATGGTCAGGTTTCTAAACTGGGGTGGCATGGTGAGCAAAAGAATGATGGATTTAACCCAGATCTCTAGACTGGGGGTAAATGTTTTGATTTGTTCTGCATTCCGTCCATCAATTGTGTGTCTTTTGATTTCTCGCCCTAATTGCGCCAGGTATGCCCAGACGTGGGTCCTGGGCTCACTGTGCCACTGGAATCAAGCTATCTTGGCTGAAGAGGGGTGAAACCCTGAAACCGGTCCTAGGATGCTTGTTTCCGGTCCAGGGAGGACCTGGCTTGGCAGTTCGGGCCGGACTGTTCCCATGAGGCACAGGGTCAAGACTGATTTGCATATGGCCAGGTCTAAACTGGGGTGGCATGGTGAGCAAAAGAATGATGGATTTAACCCAGATCTCTTGACTGGGGGTGAATGTTTTGATTTGTTTTGCATTCCGTCCATCAATTGTGTGTCTTAAAATTACCTTAGAACACATCATAATTCCTAAAATTAGTATGGTGCCATCAACAAATGATTTCTCCTTTTTGTGACCCTCAAACCCTGCCATTCACTACAATGCATTTCAATGGGGTGCTATCATGTATATTGGTCCCAAAATGGCTGCCAGCACTTTCTGGTTGAAGTGCTGACAGTCAGATCTCACCATGAGGTCTGTGCTTAGGCTTAGCCCAGATATATTCCCCTCTGCTTTCCCTTAAATTTCTCAACAGTTACTGAATGGATTTACACCAAATAACTAAAAGCGTGATCTGCGGACCAAAATCTAGCTTACAGCCAAATTTGGTGTAATTTCGTTCGGCGAGTCAGGCTGTCGTCATGTTCAAAGCTCCTACGGGAATTAACATGGAAAATTGCATTTTTTTCAAATCCTCCTTTTTCTCAGACCCCGCTTTATGGATCACCCGGAAACTTTCTCTGCACTACAAGACTTACTATGACACTGTTTTGGGAAATTTTGTGAAGATTTGTCAAACGATGCCATAGAAATGGGGAAGTCAAAAGACGCTTTTTCTATTAAAACATGAGCCTAACTATAACTACCTACTGGAAACCGCCAGTAGGTAATATATATATATGTGTATGTATGTATGTGTATATATGTGTGTGTGTTGGTTAAGCTTAGTTATTATTAGTATTATTATTATTATTATTAATAATAATGTGACTATATAAATATTATAATAACAACAATATGAACAGTGAATATTTATTATTATTCTTATTAGTAGTAGTATTGTTGTTGTTATTGTCTATTATTATTATTATTTTATTATTATTATTTAATATACATGATGTTTTGATTATTTACTTATGTTTTTTAAAATGTATATATATATTTATATATTTAGTATACAAATAATTATTTATTTATTTTTTATATATTTTTAATTGTTATTTTTCAAAATTCAAGAGTTATATTAAATTAAATAAATGTAATATATAGATATTTCAATATGTACCTATTTTTATGACAATAGTCTGGTCCACTATTTGTTTTGATATTTATGTAGTTTACGTACAAAATATGCAAACTCAATTTTATGGCTCTCAATATTTTTGTTAAAGTATTTGTGCACTACAATATTTTGTTCTTGATACTTTGTCAAACAAGCATCAGCACACTTCAGAAACTCATTAATAATTGTGCCATTCACATTTTACAGCACAGCATAAGTTACAAGGCAATAGATGGGCCCACGTCATCTACTAGTCTACTATTTGCCCACTCACATTTTGCTTCCGCTCATCCCAGCATAGGGTAATGTGCCAGCAGACTTCAGCCACTGATAATTTATTGTGCCATTCTCTTAGTAGTTCCAACCAGCACATCAAATCAAATCAAAACAAACGGTTTACTGTTTGATTAATTAAAATCATTACAAATTCTCATCATTTCTGCACTCATAGAATTTATCAAGACGTTAATTATAAAATTGCCGATAATAAAATGGTGACTAAAATATTGTACATAATTTACCCTTTTGATAGTTCTAATAGGCTTTGTAGTAATATATAGACTGAATCAAGAATATGATAAATATTCATTCCAAAACTCCTACATCAATAAACTATTAGTTCATTAAAAACCATTTGCTATGCATATGAATTTTACAAATCGACAATTAAGCTGAGTATTTTCACTATTCAGGCACTGGATTAATGCTTGTCAACATGTACGGACCTTTAAAGCTAAAACGTATGGTCGTAACAATGATTTCCGAGCATACAATAGGTTCGAAGAGGTACAGAGAATGTGCAATATGGATTTGTTTTGGTAACCATAAAGTCTACAGGTCTGATTTGGCCATTGTCCGTTCCCATTAAGGAGTTAAGGGGCACATGCATCATTGTAAATACCGGTTGCAAATGGGGCAGATTTGCAGACTCTGCCCCTTTGCGACCCGTATTTTTGCATTTGGGGTGCATCAACGCAAATGCAATCTTGTAATTTAGGAAATCGCAAATTTAACAATTACCTAAATTGCGAATGCATTTAGGGAATCACAAATTGCGATTCCCTAAATGCAATGCATGATGCACTTTAAAATTGCGATTTTGCAATTTGGGATCGTAAATTACCATCAATTTAAAGTGCATTTTTCAAAGTGCCATGTTGCACACACACATGCCCTAGGGGCATGTGTGTGCGCAACATGTGATCACATGCAAATATCAGGGGTACATCAGGGTGGCCTTTTGGCCCCCTTGCACCCTTGAAAATGCATGCGCAATTTTGCAACTACCTATTTGGTACTCGCAAATTGCGCATGCAAGTCCCATTAATTTCTATGAACCTCTTGGCCCATAGGGATGAATACAAAGCTATTCCTTAATTGCGAATCGCAATTTGCAATTTGCAATTAAGGAATATGTAGGAATCGCTAATATTTTATCGATGCCTACATGCATAGGCAATTGCGATTCCATAATTGCGATTCCTTACTAATCGCAATTATGTCATCGTAATTGCCTACAATGTGCATGTGCCCCTAAATCTTTTGAACAGAAGGCAGCATTTCTATAATTTAAAAATTTCAGCACATCATAAGTCGAAGTGCCAACCCACTTTTGCCTCTGAGAAGTTATTGCACCATTAACAATATACTTCCACCTACCACAATATACATCATGGGGAAATAGAAGAGACCACTTCAGCCACTTAAAAGTTATTTTGCCATTGACATTCAATCAACCCAGCTCAGCAAATATCAGTGGGGAAATTCAGCCATTCACATTTTTCCGGCCAACACCACTGCATAGGGCAATGTGTCAGCCGACTTCAGTCATTGATCAGTTATTGTGCCACATTGTACTTCCTGCTCCTTCTGCTCTGCCTCCCTCCATCTAATCTCCCACCTTTCACAACACCACTATGAAACCACTCCCAAGCCTGCATCCATTTAAAAGACCATTTCGTCCATAGAACTGTGAACGGACTGAGTGAAATTACATAAACCAATATGGTTTTATTAGTATGTTTTAAAATAGATGTTTAAGGAGAGGAAGGAAATGTAGATGCCAGATACAGTACAACAGAAGCATTTACAACAGACGAGCTTAATGGGCTTGCTTCAGGTATACATTCCAAACGGAAATGTTTACATTGTTTGGTCACTTTGGAACAATTAGCATCCATAGCGTTCATGTTCATGTTTCAGGAGTTGGGTTGTTAATGCTGTTTTAAACTCCAGGTGTCATATTATAGATTGTGCCGTAAGGGGCAACAGGCCTGTGTGCCAGCTTGGTGTGCCCCCATGGCACAATGGTTTTACAGAAGGGGCCACAGATGCTTGTGCATCCCCTTCAGTGATACTGATTGCGCTGGTGCACATGTAGGGGCAGCGCTATCATGAGAAGGTATTCCCTCATTTGCATCGGGGCATTGCCCCATGCAAATGAGGGAATCACTTTGCCTCTGGAAAGCATCATATTTTGGACATGTAAGCAGAGGCAAGCATGCCTTTAGGAGGCACACTGAGAGTGAGCCACAAAAAGATGGTGCATTTTCAGTGCACCTCCTAAATGCAGCCCTCTGGAGGAGAGAAAGGGGATCACTCACTGCATCCGCCTGCAAGGGGATCCATCTTCCCGCTTGAAGGTGCCAGCGGTTTGCCACCTACACTGTGAAACATGGAGAGGTTTTGAAGCAGCTGCTCCTTATTTCGCGTGAATGTGCTGCCCAGAGGGCAGCGCGAGTTTGATGCTGCCCTGGGGGTAGCACATTCTTTGCAAATACGGCACAACATCCCTTTTTTCGTCCAGCATACCTTGCGAAAGTTACGCGTGGCGCAAACAGGGAATGTGTGCTATATGCATCATACGTCCTCTGTCTGTTAAATGATTTATAGTTTCAACATGAATGGCGGAACATCACCATTGTTGCTGGACTGTTGGGCAAAACGCACTTTATATACAGTGATTGCAGTAAACAAAACAACTACTGCTTAGAAATCTTCCCCCAAACAAATAATGCTGAATCAGTGCTCACTCAGCAGAGTGCTGGCGTATGAATCCAGCTAGCTTAACGCCTCAGACCATTCAAAGTTTTAAGTGGACTTAAACATTTACAGTAAAACCTGTGGAAATGCCCGGTGCAAACAATGAGTCTTGAGTTGTTCGACCTTTAAAAAATCCTGACCGTGCAGTATTTTGCTTCAGGACAGGCACACCCAGAAGAGAGGCTATTACCGTTCGAAAGGTCATTCTGTTTTTCTTGCTGTTATGTGCAGGTTAGAAAGATTCCCCAGGAGTTGTTTGAAGTGTCACGTCCTTCAGCAGCCCGAACAACATCTCCTAATCCCTTTAAAAAGCAACAACACCAACACAGCAGGGCTGTTCCACAATCCCCGACGGTAATACAGCAGCATTATGAAGACAGTATTACCAATTATGTAACAATTCCAAACAAAAGTTCTAACATTAGCTGTTATATTGAGAGTTTTCAGTGTTCCATTTGTTATAAAATAATGCATTTAAAGCTTTTTTTGGCTAGTGTGTCTGTACAGTACTTTACAGAAGAAAGCATACATACCTTCTGGCGACACCAAAATGTGAAAATGCTATGTTTAAGATGTAAGGGTTTATTCTGGAAGTTAAAAGGCTGGAGGTAAATCCCTGGTAATACTTCCATCGGGTGGTAATGGCATGCTATTGGTATTCCTTACTACTACCAGCACTATTGATTTAGTGTCAATAGGAATTGGTAAAAATAGCCACAGTGTTGTGCACCATTTTCTGATGTTTTGGCCGCTATAACACTATATTAATTTTCACATCAGCAAGTTTCTATCCCAGATCTACAAAGTATCCACATCTCAAATAAAAGTAAAAATTGAATAGGCAGTGTCGTGTTTAAGACGGCACAAACCCCATTTTCTTCTCATTAGCGTTTAGTGGCCATTCCTACATCAAAGTGTGTGCTCTAATTTGCAACTCAAACCAATCATAGACACACCAGCTGTTTTTTCTATTTCCAGATGTTGCCGAAAATGATTCCTCTTCTTCTTCTGGAGTGCTATAAAACTGTGGTTCAATCTGTTATCCTGTTCTGACTGGAATGCAGGCACTGCCTTCACTTGGGTATTCTTGTTATCTTAATTACTTGCTGCAGATAGTTCGAAGGTCTGGTGCCTGCAGTGCTTAACTCGAGCCAGTGGTTTCCGGTGCTCAGCCCCCGCATTTAATTGTCAACACCAGCACTTATGACAGCTGCCACATTGTGGTGTTGTTCATTTAATTTAAGGATGAACAGAACAGCAGTTGTTTATTAATTCATCATACATTAAACACATCTAATACATGATCCCCAAGCCATTCTTATAGCTCTGGGGGCCTCAAACAGTTTGTCAGACTTCTAGTCCTAAGATGGTTAGTGGTTTTGTAAGTATGTCATTATTTTATTTATTTTTAATGTTTTCTATAGTGCGTACAAGACCCTGAAGAGCGCTTCACAGTACAGAGCAAAGAATTCAAGACATAGGGTCTTACAGATAGCTATCTGGCATATATGATGTTTCGATAAGTGCAATTTGATAAAAAACATACTAAGTGAAAATAGGACTGTTCAGTTCTGTGCATTAAGGACATGTTAAAGTATAAACAAATCATATTTAGCGAGGCTGTCCTCACAAGGACATATCACAGAGATGAGTTTAGTATAGTGGATTGGTTCATAGCAAACAAAAATGTTTACGAAAGTAGAGCTTCCTCAGGAGTCGGATCTCGTGATAGCCAAAAAAAGGAGAGTCACTCCAACAAAGGAGCAAGTCGAAAGGTTATCTGTTGGAGTTTAAAGAGCCAAGGTGAGTAAAGATTGCGGAGGATTTAAGGGAGGAATTTGCTCCTTAAAAAAGTTTTAGCTTCCTTTTTAGGTCTCGCCTAGCGTTGCAGCGTGAATGCGCTGCCATCGCTTTGCGAGGCATGCAGTATACACTATAGTGTGGAAGCTTTGTGGAAGCTCCGCCCATTCGCCGGCCCATCTTCTTCATAGGCTTAGGTTCTAAATGCTGCCTTCCGATTGGTTTTAAGCTTGTTAGTTCCTCCCCATAACAGCCATGTCAGTCATTTGTGTCCTTCCACGGCTACTGGCCCCTTCACAGCACAGACTACTTTCTTCTTCCTAGGTCTCACCTAGCGTTGCAGACGAATGCGCTGCCATCGCTTTGTGAGGCATGCAGTATACACTATAGTGTGGAAGCTTTGTGGAAGCTCCGACAACTCTCCGGCCCATCTTCTTCATTGGCTTAGGTTCTAAATGCTGCCTTCCGATTGGTTTTAAGCTTGTTAGTCCCTCCCCATAACTGCCATGTCAGTCATTTGTGTCCTTCCACGGCTACTGGCCCCTTCACAGCACAGACTACTTTCTTCCTGTGCCCCCCTTCCGCAGTCCGATGACTTCTCGCCGCTGCCCCAGTGCCTCGTCACCCGCACATATTGCTATTTGCAATGCAATAGGTCTCGCAGCAATGCGAGTCCTATTGCATTGCCAATGCTTGTTGGTATTACTCTAATCTGTTTTACACTGTGCTTTAGGTTCACTAAAAGGAGCAAGGACTTGCATTTATACTGCAGAATCACCTAACAGGGTGTGAGAGGCCCTAACACAGAGCCCAGCTGCCTCGGGCCTATAGTGTACATTAATTAGAGTCAGCTGACTCGCGGACTCCAGCTGGCGCAGTTAGCAGTGTCATGACAGCATGGTGCTGGGCAAGCCTCAGGAGAGGCTGGGAGATATACACAGTGGTCACAGCAGGCTGTATTATTGCTCCTTTTTGTGTTAATTCTTAGCGGAGCCATGTGACCTTGTTTCTAGCTGTCCGCTTTTTTTTTTCAAGTGGTGACATCTGAGGCTATTATTAGTAGTTACTTCACAAGTCTTACTTTCCTGCTTACAGCATTCGCTTATGAATAAGGTGGCCCCTGCAGTGACAGCTTTACTGACTTAGTTCACCCCACTCCAAGTGAAAAACCTTTTCCTATCACAATAATTTTTTGCATGGTCTCGTCTTGGTCAACAAACACCACCTGGTAAAAGTGATTTGTTTTATTCTCCTTGTTTTACCATGCTCCTTTTCTTTTCTTTTGGTCTAATTGGCATTGCTTCTGCCGTTTTATTCTTATTAGTCAATACATTATGCCAACCAAATTTCACAAGTTTATTATATGATCAGCATTGTACAAGAGAAGCAATAAAATAGCTATAGAAAAAAACACATACTTCCTATCACTTTTATGAAATATTTAAGTAAATAAGACTCGGTGTCAAGAACAGAAGTATGGGCATGGTCTTCAATGCTATGTCATGTGAAGTGATGCTCGCCCTCTTTCATATCTGCCAAGGTTTCAGATTGCTATGTATGATATTTTGATAATTTCGTCGTAATTATGACTCAGCCACCTCATGAATTTGCAGCAGTTTTAAGATCTTAGAGTTTCTCGTTGCTCAAATGGGTCAGATTTCTGATATTTATGTTTCCCTCATCTTTTATTGGTTGATTTTGCTGGCAAGAAAAGTGTCACTCATGGTAGTTCTAATGGCACTCATAATTACACAGAAATTATGAAAATTTCACACATGGCAATCTAAAACCTTGGCAGCTATGCTCTCGGGTAATTTCTGCGTTTCCTTCCTCGTGCTTCAGCTGCTTGGTGTTTCTCCCACCGGGACACCAAAGCAGTAAACCCCACACCCTGCTGCACACAAGGAACTTCACTTCCAGTACAGTCTATTAAAGGAGCAAGTTGGTCAGAGCACAAGCCCGAAGCACTTCCACACGTGGGGTGTGGGAGCCTGTGAGTGGAATGTGAATAGGTAAGCACTGCACCACAGTGGGATGAGTGCTGTGTGCATTGTCGAAAGAAAAGTATTTTTCAGATGCGTCAGTGCTTAATTTGTCAAATAATGAGTACCGTTGCCCAAAGCTCTGCTCAGAAGCCCTATTAAATAAATGTTGGTGAGCCGAATACCAGGTCTCTCTAGAATTGAAACCACCCCAGGCCTCTTTAATCCAGTCCTTGACACTATTGGCTTGTTTATTCCTCTTGCTGGTTCCTGCTGTTTCCCTTTGTGATGGTACTTAAGTCTTTCTCATCCTCCTTCTTTCCCCTTTGTGTGTTTAGGTCGAGCATTCGAGACCTCTTGAATATACTTTAGTATATACTTATTATATACTTATATGTGTATGTACTATGTGGGCTCTGGAGATCAGCACTAGGACTTGTCTGCTTCCGCTTAATGACTTTTTTTTTCTATTCAACTGCCTCTATTTATCTTGATAGAAAACGACCAGCAGAGGTCAGTAAAATACTAGAATCACTTTAGCATGCTCTAGATTCCAGTCCATAGAAATTGTCTTCCACGAGCACCCGTAGACAAAAATATTTTTTTTAAATCTTGTATTTTCAGTGATATGACCACCGAAGGGCCTGATTTTATATTAAAAACAGAGCTTTGGACTATACCATTTCCCGCTGAAAGGCAATATTTCTCTCCATGTGTTTCCATACCTGGTGTGTCACGCAGTTTGGTGCGAACTCTCCCTCCATTTTAAAGAGCAGTAAATGTTCAGCACCCAGGCTAATGTGCTGCATAACTAAATATATATAGGTTCCCAAAGGCGAGACCGATTGCATTGCAAATGCTTGTGAAAAACTGTCGATGATGACATTCTTCTGATACTCGGGCGGAGAGAGTCCAGATTCTTGGTGCAGCTCCAGAGAATGCACTATCATATGTTTTTTTCTTGCTGAACAATGAAAGGTTCAGGAGAAGATTGTAGGAGCTCCTAGAGAGTCTGCTTCCGCCAGATGTCATACGTTTTTGGCAATGCTGGCAGGGTCAATGGGTGTTCCAAGCTGCGGTGGACTTCTGAAGAGGGCCCTGGCACTTTTTGTTTTACAAACTAAGCACTGGGTGCCTGTCTTTTTCTAGGGATTCCTTGCTGAGCCTCTATTGTTTCTCATATTTATAATCTTCATTGGATCCCAATTTTGAACTGCTCCGTTTTAAAAGCTCTCTGCAACTGACACAGAGCATACTCCAGGAAGGCACAAATCTACCCACAAAACAACCTGATCCCTATAGACATTCTCATTGTTTGCCAATCTTCTCCAAATCTCAAAGATTCATACATTCCTTTTCCTACCTAGGTGCCAAACAGTGGAATCAGCATCCTTTGGCTTAGGCAGCAACCCAATCATCTTTCCTTCCATACACAACCTACAGTTTGGTTTACCGCCTCCCCAAATATATTGGTCCACCACAATGCCAGGACACATCTCAGGGCAATAGTGCACTCAACTGTTATAAATTATTATAATTGCCATACCTAGCAGTGTCTTCAGGTAGGGAAAGTTGGCTTGATTTTAACATTATTTTATACCAGCTCAGGGCAGGACTTTTTTTGATTGGTTAAATGTTACTATTTATTAGAAGGCCTTATTTCCTGTAAACTGAAACTCAGTGGTATGTGTTGTAATGTTCCTCTATGGTATGTTCCTTCCCTGTTCATCCCCTCCTTTTCCTCACTTTGGAACTTTCCCTATTTTCAACTAAAGATTCCTCCATTGTACTGGCACAACTGACTCAGCTGACTGGAACTGTGGTGGCTCATGCCATGTACTAATAAAGTTGCTTAACCCTTTACTCCTCGTTGAGTACATCCTTACAATACTGGCAACAAGTGTTAAACGCTGTGTGGGGACAGCAGGACCATCACCCCCAACTAGTACTCCAGCAGAGGGACTGCTGCTGAAGTCAGTGGCACGACAACCTTCACATAGAAAAGGATGACTCCATGGCCTCTGAAGTATTCTGCAAATAAGTGTTGTGCAACTACTCCATAAGATAACTTGACAACAGGACCGCAATGCGTACTGACTTGATTTATACCTTTTGAACCAGACTCTATTACATGAAGTCACTTTCCGCTCAGCGAGGGAGCATCCTTTTCTTAGATACCGTACCGTCAATAAGAACCTCACACACTGAGGGTAAACTACGTCATACCCCACTCACTCTCAATGCCACCTCAGCACAGTAATATCTCTCTGTGTGCTATGTACTATACAAGTTAGTAGTTACCTTGCATACTCAACATTCTTAACAGTGCCCAAACAGAAACTTCACCCTGAATAAACATTGCACCCATTACTCAGTTTCTCTACTGTGAGTGTGCAGCGTGCCCTCCTTATACAATTATTAGGCTATTCTTCGAGTTACTCCCGTCTGAAACCTCCTTGCAGCTCTCGCACTCTGGAGAACTTGAACACCATACTCAGCTGGTCGATGTGCCCAGACTGCCCTGAGGGAAATTCGAAAGAATCAGTGACATTATATTGAGACAATAAATATTGACTCACAAAATAATCAAACATTTTATATTGTTCACAAAAATATCAAAAACCTATACATAACTGAAAAAAGGCACTTATATTGATAAACATCTAAATCTACAAGTATCAAAAATAACAGTAACAAACATATCATCACAAAAATAAACATTTATTATGTCAAAAAAATCAAAAACAATAATATCAACTACATAAATATCATTAAAACAACAAGTAAATGCAATTAAAAATTACCAAAAATACATTATTGAAACAAACAGACAATTTATCGTAAAATATAACAAAAATGTATACGACTATGAAACCCTTTTAATTCAATTAAAACTTAACCTTAAACAATATTATCATAAAACACCTCCCAAAAATATTTTACAAATATTTAACCACTATTAACATGTATATCAATAAATGATATCAAATACAAAATCAATAAAAATAATATATTACTAAATAAATAAATGTGTATAAAAAGAAACAGAAAGAAATATTACTTAGAATTTCCCAAATAAGGTTATAACTGCCAAAAAGCATTAAATAACCCTAAAGCAACCAATAAAATTAACTATACACAACTGCAGCCAATAAAATAGCTTAATCAACTAATCAAACAATACAAAAGCCAAACAAATTACATCAAAAAATATCTCAAAAAATGCCACACATATGATGATTAGGAAACTCTGCCGGATTTTCCCTGCAAACTAGGAGACCACAAAATATAAAACTTTTCAACAACGTTTCCATGTAAGCATAATTTATATTTAAAATAAAAGCTAAAATAAATTAAACTTACAAAAATATAATTTTAAAAAAATCTGAATTTTGCCTGCAATTTAGAAGCCAGATCCGGCACGTTACCCAGATAACATCTCCTCAACGAGAGGTAAAATTCCAATAGGGGTCAAACTTGTAAATCTGGATACATACAAGCACATACAATTGGTGTCTAAGAATAACACCACTTAACTAAACTAACCTCCAAACACATCCTTCCACGAAGGTCATTTCTAATTTCTTACCACACAGAGAGATAATTAATGTTTGATTCTCTGTTGCCCCTTTGTGAAATCTCCTGTATGTGATTTATGCTCAGTGAGCGCAGATGCAAATAAGCACTGCTTGCAGGTGATATTTCCTTGAATCGTTGGGGGGCCGTTATACTTACTGGACCAACAGCTGTCCCTGTGAGGAATAATGGCACAGTACATGCCTATTTAAATGCAGTTTGCTGAGACTTTCCCTTAAAACCTCGCTTGACACATATACGGTTGTGGGTCTCTTTGCCACAATCCCCTGGTGTCTTCTGTTCTCATTCTGTCCTGATGATGACCCCAATCTACATAATTGTGCTAAGGGGTCAAAATGTCAACAATAACATATGTGAACTTGTTTCAAATTTTGATTGTGGTTTTTGACACTTGTGTTATGAGTGCAATTTGTAACAACATACTGTCCCAATCAGTCACATGTATATATTTCTCACTTTATTCACCTTCACTGAATTGTCACTTTGTAGGATTACCTTATCATTTGAGAAATGTCAATGCTGTGCCAAATTATTATGTAGAATCTTTATTTTACATGAATATAATTAACAAAATAAATGCTCTTACCACATAACTGAAATAACCTGCAGAAGAGTTTCTTTACGTCACTAATTCCATGGAAGTCCAAGGCTATACTTCCCCCATAGGGTCACCTTTTTTATATTAATTGTCCCACCCAGGTCCCTGGGTTACTGAGTTGCCCCTATTCTCTAATGCTAAACTACTTAGAAGTCATAGCCAAATCTATCCTATAATACACATATAGAACCTACCACAAACTTCAGGAATTTCAATATACTACAGCCGAAAAATGAAATATATTTATTTTTAATATTACTAAAATATTTTTATTATTATTTAAATGAATAAGTAATACTAAAATATACATTGCTCACTGATATAATAAAAATATGAATATCAGCACTTGAACTATTAAACACATGAAACTAACTAAAAATCTAAATACGCATATTAATATAATTACAGCACTTATTTTCAACAAATCAACGCATTAAATTGATCAACAGAATATTTTAGATAGCATATCACATTTCCCCCCCCCTCAGAAAATATATAGATAAAAATGTAAATTTTGTAGCTGCAGATCTGCATCCAAACTCAGATATAACAATTAGTAATCCACCAAAAACTCCTTAGAACAAAAATAAAAAGCCTCCCAAAAAATGCTAAAAAGAAGAAAAGGTAACAGTAGTCCCTCGACACAATCCAGTCTTTAGTTTCAATTAAAAAAACAAAAAAAGCTGTAAACAACAGAACCGCTACAGGAAATGCAAGAAAAAAGGAAATATAAATGTAAAAATTGGGTAAAAAACAACAATACATATTTCTTTTTTTTTAAAATGACACGTCCTGCTTTCCTCAGACACACCCACGAGAAGCAAACCTGTAACACATAAAGAAAACACCCTCCCGTACAAACAACTGCATTCCCAAATTTAAACATTTAAACAATTAAACTGTACAAAACTAGTTAGCAACAGCAACCTTAATAGTAACTTACACCAGAAATTACTTTTCATTGAAAATATCTACTTAAAACACCACAACCCAAATAGCATTTAAAACGCATTAAAACACACAGAACTATTAACAATAACAACACACATATACTGTACCTGTCATACTCAAAGGGGGATATTCACAAGGATCTATCGCTGAGTTAACGGCACTTTATCGCAGCCAAAGTTGGGATAAACTTATCGCCACAATCACAAGCTGGTGTTAACATCCCAGAGCACCAGTTTACCCGCGATAGCAGCTGCAAAAAACATCGCCACAGATGACCCCCGCAACTATCACTAATGAGATGCAGAGTAGGCGTTTCTGTGCTAAAAGCCGCGTCAACACCACTCCACAACATTCACAACAACCAGCCAGAACTGCGATAAGAACACAAAACAGGCGATAAGGTGCGTTATTATCAGGAAAATAACACCTGCTCTGACCTGGTGCAAAGTCGGACCACAGCCTGCACCACAAAAGGGAGCACAGTCCACAGCCACATCGGAAGGGCAACAGATGCCATGGAGCAACTGGTCATGCGTTCTGGACACCCAAGAGGGCCACAACACCCACCACCACCACCCCAGGACCCCAACCCCCACCCGGAACACCCACCCCCAGACCACCACAGAGGCAGTGCAGACAAAGACAGCGGACCCCCAGGAAACGCACCAGCCTCACAGACCCAACACCTGACAATGTCATTGCCCACAATAGGCTTAAAAGGACAACCATCGTACGCATCCTGACCAACGACGCCCAACAGGCCGACAGCACTAACACAGTGGACAACCAACATCCCACCCCACACAAAGCTGCTGGCTGTTCTGCACCCGTTGGCCCCTGCTACTCCCCAACCAACACCCGCCAGAGTCTGATTAGTCACACAGCCAGCTACATCCAAGTCCCTCACACCTGTCCTGGACATCACCATCAGCCTGGTATCCCAGTCCCCAAACGTCCAACACAATGCACAGGATCCGCTGGAGACCAAGAAAGGACCATGCGTCATAGCTGGATGCACGCACGTGTTGGGGCAATCCACAGCACACATGTCATACCTGTGCCCCCTGGTGACACAGCACACAATCACCACAACAGAAAGCACACGTCTCACATCAATGTGTAGGCAACAACTGAACACCGTGGAACATCCACCAATGTCGCCTCCAAATTGCCAGCCAGTATGCATGATTCCTTCATCCTCCGACAGTCCATCAGCAACCAGCGTTCCCAGGATGGCACCAAGGGAAATGCACAGCCCCTTGACAAGTTCCAAATGAACACCCCACTCACCTCAACTCCACAACCATGCAACTCACAACACTGGCAATGCATACTTCACAAAATCACAACCAACATGCAAAACAATATGCCCACACACCAGACACGACGTAACAACTCACAATTGTAACTTGGACAAGGCCAGGAACATGAGCCATCAACAGCATGGCACCTCAGCCACACACTAGCCCAATGTGAGGAGAGGTGGCAACCAGGCATGTGTGAAGGATGAAGCAGAACCATGATTGGGAAAGTACACAATACCAAGAGTGGCGGAGATGTGCTGGACAGACCGCAGTATGCCGAACACACCCATATCCATGGTGACATACACCACTGCTGCATGAAGTGTAGTGGACAGTGGACGCAACCATGTCACCCCAGCCAGCGGGGGAGTCTTCAGAAATGTTGCCTGTTATGTCCCCCCCGTAAGCCTGAGCGGAGTGGGATGGCCCGGCGTACACCATGCCAGCACAGGGGTGTGAATAAAAAACACTTAGCCCTGGGCGTGGTCCTCTTCCAGAAAGCCCAACATCTCTGCCAGGGCGGTGCTTCTCACCACGCCACGAGGCCGACACCATCCTCGTGAGAAGAGTTGCCTGCGATCCTGTGCACCTGCCGTACCCTGGCTCGCTGGACCTCGAACCCGTCAGTCCCGCCCCTGCGCAGCCAGGCCACACTGATCACCTTCCGACCCCGGCATGTGTCAAGGAGGGCCCACCACGTGCCTGCGCAAGCTCCAAGCCTGAGGCCCGCGACCTTGGCAGCCTCTCAGACCATCACGGCCTCCACGACACAGGCCCGCTTTACTCCTGTCTTGTTGACGTACTCTACTGCTGTCTCCGTCCTACACTACGGTAAAGTAGATCACACATTTAGAACTGAGTCTTGATTGCACTATGGCAGCAAACACTATTTTACGGCAGAGTTCATGTCGCTATACTCCCTTCGACACCAAACTTGTGCATAGCATCACAGCCACACGTGTCTCTGGGCCTACGCGGACTACTGCCCTCGGCCTACGCTGCACACGAGTAGGTCACAGAATTGGAACTGAACATCGATCATTCAAAGGAATACATTTCATCGCACGCAAGGAGAGGCTTAAGAGGATGACGCGTTGCACTCTGGAAGGAATAGGAGCATCGTTACGGAGGTGATCGAACACTACCGACAACTGCCCTAGTGTCACGAGCCAACGACAGGTGGGTGTGGTCCCCTGCTGACTACTGCCTTCGGCCCACACTACGGCCAAGTAGGTCACACATTTAGAACTGAGTCTTAATCATACATTGTCCGTGCACGCACAAAAAGGAAGATTCTACTTCACTGTACTCCCTTTGGTCAGGTGGCAGCAACCATGTCCACACACATCCAGCATATGCGTCACTGTACATGTGGCCCTGCCAATAAAGGGGCCGGCGCATGTTCCCGTAGCCAGTACAACATAATATCTGCATGTGTCCTTGTAGTCTTGTTGTATGCATGAGGACCCTGGGCCCTACGACATTACATTGTGCTGTGTACAGTGGACGCAGACATGTCACTGCAGGCAGCGGGTTGGAGCTTGGACGTGTAGCTTTGTCGTCACCCACTCAATTCGTAAGGGGAGTGGCCTGGGCCATCGTACGCCGAGCCAACGTGGGTGTGTGACTGCTATTTGCTTGACCCTGGGCGTGGTTCTGTACTGTGAATGTGCATCTGCATGTGTGTCTATGGCAGTGTGGGTCTCCTTTGTGTGGTGTAGGTGGTCCCTGAAGGGTAATAGACACCAACGTATGTGCTCTAGTTTGCCTTCCATGGGTTTGGACCCCACCCACACCTGTTGGGCCACCTCCTTTTGGCATTGGGGTGCCATGTGTGGGTGGGTGAAGTGTCATGAGCCAGCTGTGCTTGCGGGTGCTTCCTGCTGTGTGGTCTGTTGCAGGCTCTGGGTTCTCCTCTAAGTAGCTTGGCTGCCCGGGTCCTGGTGGTGGGTTGCGTGGGATATCCATGGGCTGTTGTAGGGCGTCGGTGTCGAAGGTGTGGTGGTCCTCTCCGGCATCACAGATGTGTTGTGTTCTGTGCTCTGCTGGAGGTGTTGTGTGCCCCTCTGTGATGTGAAGGGGAGATGCATGTTGACATTGTACTGGTTTACATGCAGACTGTATGACAATGTACATTGTGACTGTTTGGGAGGTGCTGGATTCCTCTCCAGGACAGTGTACATTTGGACTACATGACGGATGTGAGGTTGTATGCGTACATTTACATTTCACAGTTTCCAGCTCTGTCAGATGTAGTAGGCATGTTTCTGTGAATGTGCGGAGCCAGTTGTGTCCTTTGTTCAGCAGGGTTGGCTATGCGCATTGTACCACGTTGTCGTCAATGTGGGTGTGCTGTTCTTGCTATGTGTGTGTGCTGCAGTGTCCCAAGAGGATCAGGGACATGATCCTGGGTAATTGTGGGTGTGCAGTGTGCTACACCTCGTTGTGCATGTGTGCCATTGTGCCCACCTCCCCCGTCCCCCCAGTCCCTGTTCGTTGCTCTCCCTGTTGATGTTGTGTCAGGTCCTCTTGAGCTGTGTCCGTACTCCCTACTCCTTGCACTGTCTCCACACTGATGACTATGGCCTTGGTTTCCTCCAGCTCCCTGCCACCTGCTGTTGCCGTTGCTGCCTTCCTGTTGGCAGCGGGTTTATGCCTGGATTGGGATTGGCCTCCTTGACACTCCGACTGCATTCCAGGTGGTCTGCTTGTGGGTCAGTTGCTGGTAGTGTTCTGTCACCTCCGTGACGCTGGTCTTGTTTTCCTGTGGTCTGCACCCCGTCTTCCTCTCCCTCTTCTCCTTGGCCTTCCCTGACCCCGTTGTACCTTGCTGGTGGTCTGTGGGGGTTGTGGGGTTCACGTTGGCCTCTGCACTGGGTCAGGGTGCATCCATGTTGCTACATGCTTTGGCTTACTTCTGGTGTTTTGTTTCTGTGTTTTTTATGGTGCATTTTCTCGCCAGACGCATGGGATTTGCAGGCCAGTGGCTGGTTTTCGCTACTTTTTGTACCGCGATCGGCCTCATCGCATCATTTTTTGCGTTTGTAGTTTTTGCGGTGTGGGGTTAAATTTTGCGCGCCCATTTGACGCGTTATCTGGTGACCAGCCGCGGTCGGTAGTAGGAGTAGCTGCAGGGCGGTGATGTGGGGAGGGGGAGGGGCAGGGTGGGGGTAGTAAACTATGGATTACGGAGGTTTACAGGTAAGTTAACATATACATTAATAAAACGAATTTCGTTGCGTGCACTGCATCGCATTTGGGGAACTTTCTAATTTTCCTAAAGTAATGTAAAAAATATTTGACAGTTTTTATATATATTTCAAATTCAAAAGTACATATGTTTTTTAAATTATCATAATAATAATACTTGTCAACAAAAAATAACAATATTTTAAAAATATGTTTTTACATTTTAAATGAAAAAATATTTATTGAAACTTTCATTAAAATACATACATTTTACTTTAAAATATTCAAAATATATTTAAAAAAAATAATGTTAATAAATATTATTTAAGTATCTCCCCACCCTTATCCCCTCTAATTTTTGTTTTTTTAAATAAAAGAAATTGTAAACACAAAAAATATCCACTAATGCATTATTTTATAATACTTCCCACACTTATCCCCTATAAAACCCAACATCCTGCACCTAAAATATATTTCTACATATAAAAAACAACATTTAAACAACTTGAATTAGAAAAAAAACATTGTTATAAATGCATAATATTCGAAAACTAAATACAATTATTATGAATAAATACAAACTATACAATTAAAAATACAATAAAATACACTCTATTGAACACTAAGGCCCTCATTACGATGTCAGGCCATCGGCTCACCGACAGGCCATTGGTGGTGGTCTGACCGCCAACATCCCTTCAGTCCGACCGCCACATTACGATGGTGGCGGTCAGTCCCACAGCTGCCGGATGACAAACTGCAGCCTCCACCTGGATCAGAGATCCCGACAGAGTACAGGCCAGAGCATTATCCCAGCATGGCGGCAGTACCAAGGCAGGAACCGGCATCAGTATTACAATGCCCCTTTCCGACAGCCTTTTCATGCAGGGAACACTGCCATGAAAATGTTGTCAGAAAGGGATATTGGGGCCCCTATCTGTTGTGGGCCTCTGCAAAGTTGCCCTGGGGGCACATTTAGTGCCCCCCCAGTAACCTCTGTAGACCATATGCCATGCACCACATGATGCATGGCACACGGTCCACGGGCGTTCAGGAGGTGCTGCACGGTGGAGCCATGTGCTGCGTCCCTTTCCCATGGCAGCAGCATGCCCCCACCATGGTTCCAATGCGTTTCTGGCTGCCATCCCAGCGGTACAAAAGGGGGTGGTGATGGATGGAGCATCAGAACCAATCAGACACTCACACCCAGTCAACAGATCTGGGTTTGATCCATCACCGTTCTTTAGCCCACTCTGCCACCCCAGTTCAGACATGGCCATATGCAAATCAGTCTGACCCTGTGCCTCATGGGAACAGTCCAGCCCGAACTGCCAAGCCCTGCCTTCCCTGGACCGGAAGCAAGCTTCCTAGGACCGGTTTCTGGCATTTCAGCCGTCTTCAGCCAGGCTTGCTTGAATCCAGTGGCAAAGTGAGCAAGGGACTCACGTCTGAGCATACCCTGCCAACTTATGGCCAACAAAGCGGTACAAAAGGGGGTGGTGATGGACGGAGCATCAGAACCAATCAGACACTCACACCCAGTCAACAGATCTGGGTTTGATCCATCACCGTTCTTTAGCCCACTCTGCCACCCCAGTTCAGACATGGCCATATGCAAATCAGTCTGACCCTGTGCCTCATGGGAACAGTCCAGCCCGAACTGCCAAGCCATGCCTTCCCTGGACCGGAAACAAGCTTCCTAGAACCGGTTTCTGGCATTTCAGCCGTCTTCAGCCAGGCTTGCTTGAATCCAGTGGCAAAGTGAGCAAGGGACTCACGTCTAAGCATACCCTGCCGACTTATGGCCAACAAAGCGGTACAAAAGGGGGTGGTGATGGACGGAGCATCAGAACCAATCAGACACTCACACCCAGTCAACAGATCTGGGTTTGATCCATCACCGTTCTTTAGCCCACTCTGCCACCCCAGTTCAGACATGGCCATATGCAAATCAGTCTGACCCTGTGCCTCATGGGAACAGTCCAGCCCGAACTGCCAAGCCATGCCTTCCCCGGACCGGAAACAAGCTTCCTAGGACCGGTTTCTGGCATTTCAGCCGTCTTCAGCCAGGCTTGCTTGAATCCAGTGGCAAAGTGAGCAAGGGACTCACGTCTGAGCATACCCTGCCAACTTATGGCCAACAAAGCGGTACAAAAGGGGGTGGTGATGGACGGAGCATCAGAACCAATCAGACACTCACACCCAGTCAACAGATCTGGGTTTGATCCATTACCGTTCTTTAGCCCACTCTGCCACCCCAGTTCAGACATGGCCATATGCAAATCAGTCTGACCCTGTGCCTCATGGGAACAGTCCAGCCCGAACTGCCAAGCCATGCCTTCCCTGGACCGGAAACAAGCTTCCTAGCACCGGTTTCTGGCATCTCCCATTTCCCATTGCCCCCCCAGTAACCTCTGTGCACCATATGCCATGCACCACATGATGCATGGCACACGGTCCACGGGCGTTCAGGAGGTGCTGCACGGTGGAGCCATGTGCTGCGGCCCTTTCCCATGGCAGCAGCATGCCCCCACCATGGTTCCAATGCGTTTCTGGCTGCCATCCCAGCAGTCACATCGGAATGTAGTGGTCGGACAGCCAACATGCTTGTGGGTGGTCTCACAATTGTGGCCAGGAGTCCGACCGACCACTATTATAATGAGGGCGATATTAACTAAATCGATATTAAATACATCAATATTTTTTACAACAATATTTACTACAATTATATCTTTGAATCACAATGTTCTTGATACAATATTTATGTTACACAATATTTCTGATATAATATTTTGTCCAAATACCAATCCGAATGCCACAATCAGCTGACAACTTGTTGCTCCAGTACCAAGGAGAATTCGAGCTTTGCGTTCACTTGCTTAATCCTTGGCACTGGGCAATATTCGAGCAGCACATTGATCTGTTTCCTGCCGCTCTTGCACTGGAGAGATTGTGAGCACTGCACTATTACTTTTTCCCTCCACAAACAATTACTCAATTATCAGATTGAAGGCGTAGTGCATCATGGCATTGACCCAGACTTGCTGGCTGTGTTTCTTGCTGAGACACACCTATATGCAGCGATAAAAAGAGGACTGTTGCGTATTACAGGCACATGTATGCTTCAGGAAGTGAAAACTTAATCCATTGAATAAATTATCTGTACCTTACCTTCAGTCATGGTTTTTCCTACTAATATTACATGCTTAAAATAAAAAGGAATAATATTAAAGGTGTTTGCTAATTTATGATCCCTTATCTCAGGTTATAAAATGTATTTAAGCTTAAATGGCAAATCTTTTCTCCTCTTACTCAAACATGGCTGCAGCACGTATGTCACAATCACCTCCCTTTCTAAATGAGGCATGGGAACCAAACCTTCCATGGAACCAATGGAAAATGCTGTTTGAGTCTTACCTCATTGCGATTGGAGGTGAGAAATTCAGGTCCCTATGCAAACAGCACATACTACTTCACAATTTGGTTGTGGAAGAATGAAAAACACATTTCTGAAACACTTGAAGAAGATGAGGATGGTGAGGGAAATGAGGCAGTGGATTTTTAACAGAAAACTTTTGACAAGCATAAGCAGGATTTTGGGTAAAAGTTAAATATGTTACTGGAGAGACACACGTTCTTTGCAGTGTAAGGGAAAATAGAGAAAGTTAACTCATACATTGCTGCCCTGAACGGGCTTTCCAATGCTTGTGACTGCAGAGTCCATGCCATGCATGAACTGTCTTTGGTGCTCTGATTGCGGTGCCCAATTTCAGAGGCACCACCATGGGACAGCTAAATAAACACCCGCCAGACATGAGAAAACTCATAGTCTGGTTGGTGATGCTCACACGGCCTCGGCGGTGTGGGAGTAGGCGGCGGTGGGGAGGCCCAACTTCCACATCGCCAAAGTCGTAATCGGGCCCCAAAAGAGTTATCTAGCCTTGATCTAGTTGATTATCACACTCATAGGTAATGGTGAGATGTGTGCAACAAATCAACACAACAGTCATGTCATAGTAAGATTCCTAATAGTGGTGTTCTATGAAGATTTTACGCCAGAAATACTTCTCACAAACAACGGGGTGCAATTTACATCAGGTGCAATGAAAGAGTTTTAAAACGAATTTCACATACAACACCATAGGACAGCCTTATATTGCCTGTGAGCCAATGGGTTGGTCGAAAAAAGGAGTAGAATGGTGAAAGGGTGTTTGCAGAGACTGAGAATAATGGGGGTACTGGCAAATTAAACTCTTCAAGAAACTATCTGGGCATACTGTACTACACCTCATTGTGTCACAAATGTTTCTACATTCTTATCACTTAAAGACATGAACCCTAGAACAAAGTTAAAAGCTTTGTGGTTAAAGAAAATAAAAACTGTGCAGTGGACAGAGAAAGAGTCTCTGAAAGAATATGTGCAAATCAAAACAGATATTATGTCCCCAAACATGTGAAAACCATTACATTTAAGGTTGAGGATTGGATCCGGGTCGACTTTGCCAAAACGTGGAGTTTTAATGCATCCAGGTTCTCTAAACCCTTAAGATTTATTCAAATTTGGGAAAATGTTGTGAAGTTAGAAAATGGTCAGACATGGAGGATGGACAGAATTGTACCTCATAAAACCGTTCTCGTGATTATGCAAAGAACAACAATCAAGTACTAGTTCAAGGGGTTGAACCTAACTAGGATTGTTTTCATGGAGACAAAGGGCATGTACTAACCTTAAGTGACCACCGGCCACTATTGCGGCCCTCACTAGACTGCTGACAAGCATGTGGGTAGTCTGACTGCCATATTTCAATATGACAGCCTGGTTGGCAGTCGGTAAGGCGCTGGTACCACTGTGGGGGCATGCTGCGGCCATAGAAAATGGCCACAGCACATACCTCTGCTGTGCAGCACCTCCTGCATGTCGGTGCACGGAGGTGAGTGGGCCTACAATGGCTAAGAGGCCTGTTTGGGGCCCCCAACAACCTTTTCATGGAAGGACTTCCACCATGAAAAGGTTGTCAGAAAGGGATATTACATAATCCCGACGGCGGTGCCTGCCTCAGCACCACTGCCATTTTGGGATGCTCCTCCGACCGCCACCCCGTCGGGATCTATGATCCTGGCGAAGGCAGCAGTCTTGCATCTGACATCTGTGAATCTAGCTGCCAGTATCATAATACAGCGGTCGGACCAAAAGGGCTGTCGGCAGTCGTATCCTCACTGACAGGCTACTGGTGGTCCCACCACCCAGCATTGTAATGATGCCCTATGAGTTTACTTGAGCATTGTACTTCATAACTGTAATATTTCCTTTACAGTGTGATGTAGTTATGACTAGTAGTGCTCATCTCTTGCTTTATTATCATATTCCTGACATACATTGCTGCAAAGGTTTATTATAATCTTTTGCGAGTGCCCTATATATTGTTGTCAAATGTTGTCCTCCAATCTTTATCATAATGGTTTTGTACTTTCCTTTCTCCTGGCAAAGCCGGGTGTGTTTTAATATTCCTCTATGGTATCTTCCTTCCCTGTTTCCCCCCTCCCTTTTCATCACCTTGGAACCTTCCCTACTTCCAACTGTCAAACTAAAGATTCCACTATTGTACTGGCACAGCTGACTCAGTTGACTGAAACTTTGGTGGTGCATGGCATGTACTATTAAAGTTGTTTAGGCCTTTACGCCTCGTTGACTGCATCTTTATAACAGTAATAAATTTACTTCCACTGATTTCTCAATTAGCAGTAATCTAGTGTTATGCCAGTGGAATCCAGTTGAGTTGTTTTCCCTGGCATACAATTTGCTACTTTCAAAATGGGAGCTTTCTTACCCCTGCCATTTACCACCAATACTAAAATCACCTTCCTTTTTTAAAACTAGGTCATCCATTTTTTCAAGCATGGTCCAAGCTACTTCAATATTCATCACTATCACAAGCATAACAACTCCCACCCTCCCTGAGTTTAAATGTAAAATATATTTTTTATGTGTGACTCATTGAAAACTGTCATTGTGGACACTTGTTCTGAAAGCTGGATATTCACTGCTCTGATGTCAGCTATCAACAAGTCTCTTGATTCCAGGTCCCACATTAGTACTAGAGAACTCAATTGCAAGTCGGGAGGGGGGGGGGGTGGTACGACCAGTGTGTAGTGTATCAAGACATCAGATGCTTCTTTTATACAGTGTGGGTTGAGAACTGCATTTGGGCAGAGAGGGAGGGAGGATGTTTGGGACTTTTATTTTAATTTGGGTGAGAGAAGGTTCTCTTGAGGGTGGTAGGAGAGGATCAGAGGATGCCAGCTGTATTATGTATTTGAGTGGTGGATATAAAGATATAGAGTTGAGTGTGGCGGCAAAGGGTGGCAGGACAAGGCTACATTTTTACATTTAGGTGAGTGAATCTGAACAAGGAAAATTACCAGAGAGTAGAGCAGTGGGTGCCTCAGGTCTGGATGCATTCAGGAGCAAATTTATAATTTTTCAAACTGAGGTTTGGCAGTGAGGGTGATGAAGTAATTTATATTGTTGCCTTGACTGAATCTCCACCCTCCAAATTATGGAATGTCTGCCAAGCAGATGGTTCCTGTCAATGCTTTTTGCAGATTGACACATGTTTCTTTGTCAAGAATGATGGAGCCGTACAGCACAGTTTTCTTTTGAAAAGCAAAAGCCCGACGTGGGATTTTCTTTTTCAAAATAAAAAAAACAATGCTCCAATTGCCATGGTAGTCGTCTCCGAGGGGAGCATTTTGTTGTTTTCAGTGCCCCTTACCACCAGGGTTTTTCTGGTGCTGAAAGGCAGGGAAAACTGGCCTCTAATTCCGTTCATCTAAATAAGGGTGATGGATTTAGAGGTCAACCCCTGACACCCCTTACTCTGTCAGGCCGTTGGAGAGGTTTAATCATTGCAGAGATGGAGCAGTCTCCAACATGATTAACCAAAAGGTCTGCACACATTTAAATTGGGTGGGCAGACCACAGTCTTGGCGGTATTGTTACCAATTTACTATTGTGGCAGAGTATCCATACCGCCAAGTTATCAATCCAGCCCTTAGTCCAATCAGACCATGACCAGAGCAAAACTAGTTCTATTTGGTAATTAGTATGGAGGTGCAGGAGGAATTTCCATTTGAGAGATTGTTGAGGTTTTGGTTGCCTTGACCATTGCATTGATTTGTTGAGCAAAGTTAAGGTACAAGTCAAAAACCATCTCCAAATTTGTTTACCTTTTTAAGGTAGGGTAAGGTAGGGTACACCCTTGATAGACTATTTGAAAGGAGCTGAATCTGAGTCAACTCAACCTTTGATTCGAACTTTACCCTTTGATCCATTCATGCTGAAGTAGCTTTCTTCGTCCAAAAGTGAACATGAAGAAGGCACTCTGTAATGCTAGCCTGCTCCTGTGCACACTTTCTAAGTGGATGTAAAGCTTGTAATCATATAAAGACATCAAAAATGTTACCATTACCGAGTGAACATTTGGAATTTTCTTTTCTAATTTAGCATCATTTATAGCTCAAACATATTTGTGAATCTACCAACCACTCGAACTGGGCAAAGGTATTCTGCCGGGAATCTCGCTGCTTTCATCCCACAGCTCCATAAAGTTGATGAAGAAGGTCATCATGTTCCTCAATAAAACTACCACAAGGCTGCCTTTACAAGCAGGCACTCTTTTGGCTAATTACTAAGGGCATTATTAAGAGTTTGGTGGTGTGGGATCGGGTCCGCCTGCCACACCCATGTATGAACCGCCTGCCAGATCAAGAGTTATCTCCTGTGCTGGCGGATGGGTTTCTGGCATTCCCTGGGAGGTGCCTATGAAATAGGCACTGCAATGGGAATGTCAGAGGCAGCACTGCTGTGCATGTGCACAGGGAGGCACATGTTGGGCTCCCCTGTGTGCATCCAAATGGCATGAGGCACAAGGGGGCCCTGTAGGCCCCCTTTGTTTTCTCACAGCCACACTTTTCATGGCAGTCTCACCGCCATGAAAAGTGCGTTGGTGAAAAAAATCCTAATATGCTTGGCATATACGCTAAATTAGTAGAGCTATTCAAATATGTAAAGTGTTTGAAGTAAAGTTCTTTCCCTACTGTACCTTAGATTAGAATGGGAATAGTAAATCTAACCAACTCTTCCCCGCTGTTACACAGACTCGAGTGCGAGTAGAAAATCTTACCTCTGCGGAGTCCAACGCTCTCCATACTGTTGCACAGACTCGAGGTGGGATATTAAGGGCCTAATCATGAATATAGTGGTCCTGGGGCTGCCGTACATACGGTGGTGGTCTGACTGCCATGTTACGATGGTGGTGGTGGGACTGCCAGCAGCCTGACAGAAGACTGCCACAACCACCAGGATCCTGGATCCCAATGGGGTGGTGGTGGGGAAGGCAGTGTTCTGCCACGGCGGTGCCGATCCTGGCACCGTTGTGCAGATTACAACCTGCCTTTCCTCTAAGCACTACATGGCAGTCCCCCTGCCATGAAATGCTTGGCAAAAAGGTAATAAAGGGGCCCCCAACAGGGCCCCTTTCAAATTCTACCCATGGGGGTGATGTGCCCTCACTAAATTGCAGGGTCGTGCATGCACAATGTGGCATCCACGACATGGTGCATGCCACACCGTGCACGGACGACCTGGAGGCATTGTGACAGTGGCGATATGCTTGTAAGGCTCTCCTACGGCCCAAACTTACCGCCACCATGACACCACTGCCGCTGCACCACCAGCCCTAGATTACACTTGTAATCCGGCAGGTAAGAGACCAAGGTCTTGTCAGTCTTTCTGGGACCTTCACATTGCCATTCCGACGAGAAAACTGCTCTCTACATGAGTATCCAACATAATGATGGCATTAATGCAGTTCAGTTCTATCTGTCCCAAAGATCCGCACTTCACAGACCACATAATGAGATGCTCATTTATATGATTGATTTTTGCCTACACAACAACATCTTTATGTTCAACAACCTCCTATACCAACAAACAAGGGGGGTTGCTATGGGGTCCAGCTTCTCCCCCAGCTATGCCTGCTTACACATGGGCTGGTGGGAGGAGCTGGTCCTGAAGGCGGAGTACACTGACATTATGAAACACAATGTAAAAATGTGGCTCCGCTTTATAGATGATTTGTTTTTAGTATGGCATGGGACCAAAAAACAGGCTTTACAATTTGTTGAACGCATTAACTGCAATTCTCTCAATCTGCATTTCACAGCCACGATCAGTGAGACTAGCGTGAATTTTCTAGATACACAGGTATTTATACAGAACAATAAACTAGAAACCTGCCTGTACCGTAAAGAAACGGCTGGAAATTCTACGCTACATGCAACTAGTTCTCACCCACGACACTTGGTGAACAGCATCCCATATGGTGAGATGCTCCGACTTAAAAGTATTTGCAGCACGAAGGTGGATCTTAAGACTGCTCAGGAATTAAGCAGGCAGAGGTTTTTAGAAAGAGGTTATTCGCCCAAAGTTATCAACCAGGCAATAGCTAAAACCCAGATGCTTAACAGGAAAGATCTTCTCAGAGACAAGCAGGAGGTAAACACCCCCATTGCAATCAGAACTGATTTAATTCCCAATGCCATACAGAAATTCCGTTTTATCATGGGATACAGTAGACAGCACAAAGAAATCCATAAGATCATATACTCAAGTTGGCCACTAGTACTGAATGACCCGGTATTAGGACCCCTGCTTCCGCAGAGGGTGTCCATCACCCATAGCAAAGCTCCCTCCATGAGGGACTGTCTTGTTACAACCAATCCAGAAATTATAAATTATTGAAAACACCTCCTGGCTGCAGACACACAAGGGTTTTATTTGTTGCAAAACATGCAAAGCATGCATTCATGGTGTCAATACTGTATCGTACACCACCCCTTTCTGCCAAAGAAAATACAAGATCACGAAACTGTTAACATGCAAAACCGAATACGCAGTTTATGTACTCACGTGCCCGTGTGGCTTAAAGTATATTGGGAGTACGAAACTTCAAGTACACAAACGTATTCTGCAACACCTCCGCGCCATCACAAACCAGGACAACACTTATCCGGTAGCCAGACACTTTAGAGAAGTACATCAATCTAACAATAAGGAACTGAGCTACTATGTGATAGACGCGATTTCTCCTAGCAGAAGGGATGGTGATAGAGATTATAAACTCTGGAGGCTAGAAACCAGATACATCCTGCAGTTTGACACCAAGCACCCCAATGGGCTCAATGTTACTGAAGATCTCCATACATGTCTATAAGACTATTTAGAGCGACAGGCAATGGGGGTTCTCATACATATATGTACAATAGAGCCTGGTGAGGACAATATCAAATGTGCATATTACATTACATTGTTAATCTTTATTTTTAGATAACTGTACTAGTATTAGGCAAGTTCCATTTGTAGTGGATGATTTTAGCTAATAACTCAATTTTATATATGTATTTATATATATATTTATATATTTATGCTGGAACACAAGATTTTATTCATAATCTCTTTATAGTTTTGATATGGATAATCTTGTGTTTATCTATTTATTTATTTATATATTTACATATCCCTACTTTATGAGTCAACGTCGAACTTGTAAGACATATTGCCTACATACCACATAGTAATATGTAGGATGTAGGCAGAACATGCACTTTCTCATGTACTTTTTATCTATCTTTTTCAAATGCTGTATTGCACATATTTATGCCCGCTTTATTGCACATATGTATTACCCGCCAGTTTGCACAATAACTGATAATTGTATAAGGAGCACACACACTTTATGCTAATTAGGAGGCAGTATCAAGACTCCACCATATTTATTTAAGGAAATGTAGTTGAGAGTCTTTTGAGCCATGTGATTCTTACCAACACAACTCTTGTTCTGATATGGATCTACTACTGCCAATACCAGGAGAGTTACGAGTATTTTACCGTAACAAGTCCAAAAAACGCAGAACGGCACATATCTAACGTGAGATCCCTTCTCCACATCTCCCTGTAGATTGTTCCTATTATTTGAAATTTCATTTGGCCTCAAACATCATCTGATACCACAAGGAGTTATGAACTTTTAAACTTTGTTTGGTGCCATTTTGGTGGGATTTATTGTCCACAATGTAACAGCTGTTTTTTATGAAATCAAATATTTATTTTGCACTTTGCACTTACTTAACACTATTGCACTGATTGCTGACCACGTGGCTCAATAGTACGACCTTAATTTTACCAACAGGGACATTGTATTAAGTTTATGTACCTTACTATGTGATAGGACTGTTGATTGAAATTACGACAACCAGCCTGTACAGCATTATATGATGTATTTTACTGTCATTCGGATATTGCCATGTATAAGTTTAATTGGCCTAAATATTTTAGATGTATATGGATAATTTTATTTTTACATATTTATACATATTGAATCATTGAAGGCTATACATAACATGCTGTGTTAGGTACTTAACATTGTGAGTATTTTCTCCCATTTCATTGAACTACCGGTCACGTGGCCATTGGATTACCGTTGCACTGCCACTTTAAAAGCACTAACAAAATGTCTTGCCATGTCGAGTGAACTAGGCTCTTGTGAGCTGAAACGCGTCTTGACATCAGGAAATAAAAATAATTGAGCCCGAATTTGGGTCCGTGTCCGCCATTCTTGATTCCGGAGAGTTGGATATACTCACCCACCCGGTGACCGAAACGCGTAATGACATGTTATGTCGGTGCTGACTTCTATTAAATCTCTGTGAAGCACGATTGGTGTCCGTGTGCTTTCTTCCTCACCTGCTTGGAAGTGGAAGAATGCGTTTGGTGTTCGTATATATATATATATATATATATATATATATATATATATATATATATATATATATATATATATTATCTACTGGCGGTCGCCAGTAGATAGTTATAGTTAGGACCGAGTTTCCATAGGAAATCTCAAAATTCTATTTTGAATAACTTTGCCGCCGATTGGCGAATCCTCGCGAAATTTTCAAAACTAATGGGGCGCTCCGTTCAGCTCCTACCCTGAAAGTCTCGTGGTGATTCGTCAAGTGGGGGCAGAGAAAAAGGGGGGGTCCCAAAACACGTTTTCCCCATGGATTTTTCCATAGGGACTTTAGTCGCAGCTACAGCCCGAACGGCTGAAAAGAAATATGTGAAATTTGGTCCATGAAGTGCCTTTTGCAGGTTTGGTGTAAATCTGTTCAGTATTTCCAGAGAAAATACCATTTAAATCAATATATATATCTGTACTCGCGCAGGGTGCGTGCACCGTGCGCGTACCGTGCGAGCACCCTAACGTGCACGAGCGTAATTCTGATTGGTGGTTACATGTTAGTCAACGTTCGAATCGGTCGAAATCAGGAAGTGTCGGCTGCCATTTTGTTTGTTTTCAGTGCGAGAGTGAAAAAGGAAGGTGGCGAACGTGTAAAGGGGGCAGGGTAGAGAGTTCCTGACCCCCTAGCCTTTGTCAGGGGGTCCCTGAAGGACCCCGAAGGCAAAAAATAATTATTTATTTTTTTAAATCGCTGGGGTGCGCGCACCGTGCGCACACGGTGAGAAACCCCAAAAAAAAAAATTTTTTTTTTTTTTTTAAATCGCGGGGTGCACGCACCGTACGCGCACGGTGAAAACCCCCCAAAAAAATAAATTTTTTAATACGTAGTTTATTGTCAAATAAATATATAAAAAAAATAATAATACATAAATAAATTAGCATTTAAAAAAACGTACAAATTCACTGAAAAAAACATAGGTTTCACACACGTTATAGTTAGGAATTAGCATTTAAAAAACCTTGCAAATTCACTTAAAAAACCATAGGTTTCACACATGTTATAGTTAGGTGGATATTTCACTCGTAAAAAACCAATGAAATTCCCCCGTTATAGTTAGTTCAGATAACTATAACTCGCGCGACCGCCACTCTATCACAAGGATGATGTCATCAGTGATGTCATGAGTGATGCCACTGACCATGTCATGAGTGATGTAATATGTGACGTCATGAGCAGGATTGCGGGCGTGCGAGTTATAGTCATCTGAACTAACTATAACGGGGGAATTTCATTGGTTTTTTACGAGTGAAATATCCACCTAACTATAACATGTGTGAAACCTATGGTTTTTTAAGTGAATTTGCAAGGTTTTTTAAATGCTAATTCCTAACTATAACGTGTGTGAAACTTATGGTTTTTTCAGTGAATATATATATATATATATATATACATATATATTCCTGGATTCCGCCATCCGGCGCGAAGTTTCTGTTTCCGTTCACGTACTCAAGCAGGGCCGGACTGGCCATAGCAGGCACCGGGCATTCCCCCGGTGGGCCGCATGGGTGGGGGCTGGTTTTGGGCTCCAGGGCTGCAAAATTGGCCCCTGTAACAAAATCGACCGAAACCGGCCCTCGCAAACAGCTCAGCCGCACCCCCTAACCCCTGGGGGGGCAGCCAAGCACTTTGTCAGGGCCGGTTTTGGTTCCCAGTCCGGCCCTGTTCTCAAGATTTGTTTTTGCTGCAACAATATTCCCAGGTCTCTAACATGCGCTTGCAAGATTTCGCACCGGCTCCCACAGCTTCTGGCGCCAATAGAGTGCTGCTTGCGAACTCCCCTCCAGTTACTTTTCTGCTCGAGAAGCAACTAAACCTTCTCAAAAAGAGGTTTTCAAGTGGATTTTTTCCTCCAATGGACAGTTCAAGTTATTTTTTTAGTGCGACAACCCTTTTTTATTTTACTTTTTTTTTCAACAGGAAGGAAGTGCCCCTGAGACTCCAACTTCCTGTTAATGTCCAGCAGGTTCCTCCCAGTGCTTTGTCCATTTCCTGGTCATTTTTCAATTGTATTTGGAACTGGAAGGATCACTCTCTTTGTCTGCTGCATATCTACCATTGGATTTAAGGGCTTTGTATTTGAAATTTCACAAGAAAGTCCAAAAGATCTTGTATAAAAGTGTTGTTTGTTTGATAGCGGGCACTAATAATTATGCAACAATGCCATGTTTCACTAAATGTTTTTCTTTCTTGTTTGCTTCTAGGAAGAAGAGACATCACCCGCAGTACTGCCAAACAGAAGGTCACTACAGTGATGTCAGTTCTCCAATTTCTTCCGATTGTGCAGCTTAAAGCCACTGCCACCTGAGAGCTGGAAGATGCCCCAAAGAAAGTTGTTCCCAAAAAAATTATCAGTGAGAAGAAGCATTTTCAGTGAAAATAAAGCATGGAAACGAGCCAAACTGTAACAGTTATTTTGTTTCAGCATTCAGTTCCTCATGACGCATTTCAACCCATTTCGGGTTTTGATCACATTTTTTAGGAGTGGTCAGTTGCTTTTTAAAACACATGTGAACAGCAAGAATGGAGTACAAGGGAATATTGTCACACATATAAAACCAAAAGGGATAATGATTGCATCAGATGACATACAATTAATTGGAGATAAGCTAGTGACATATAGACCCTCATTAGTGTAGGAGAGTAGGATCTGCTTCACATGGGTATCCCCACTTTTTGCTGGTGTTTCACTGTTTTTCGACCTTAGTCTGGCTGTGGCCCTACTAATCAGGCCTACAGCCTAGCTGCTTCCTCTCTAAAATGGTTTCCATGTACATTAGGTACATATCTAATTGGATTCTGGAGTGCCTTATAAGCCCCTAGTATATGGTATACTATGTACCTAGGGCATAGGTACCTCAGAGGCCTACCAGGGGCTGCAGCATGTATTATGACACCCCTGAGAAGCACTCCAAAATGACACCACAGGTCTGCTACTGCAGCCTGGGTAAGGGTGTGCTTGCACCCCTTAATGTGATATAGGCTACCTATATCACTACCTTATACAGACACATATAAACCTATAAGCCACTCCTATGGCAGACCTTGACAATCCTGAAGGCAGAGTGCTTGGTTTTATGTGAGAGGGTGCCCAAGCATGAGCTGAGCCCCTCTGCAGCATTCGGAAATACTTCCTTATTGCTGTTCTGTGATACAGCCATACCATATACTCTTAAGTGCATTATAACTTCGCGGTAAATGCTAACTTTGGAATGGCTGCATCAAAACATGCCGTGTTTGGTGTCAAACATCTTGGAATACTACCCCCCCCCCCTCCCCCCACCAGTCCTGGCGGCGGGGGTAGCATTCCACCCTTCTAGAGGGAGAGACATGTTCACACTGGCTAAACCCGGTTAAAACTTTCCAAAGCCCTGGCATCACTAAATGGATGCCACTGCCACAGACACAGGTCTGGCCTCCTGCTGCTGCGGGAAACTCCAGCAGGGGAGGCCTGGACAATATGTTTCCTGTCACAGGGAGGTGTAACCACCTCCCCAGACAGGCAGATGTGTATTGGGGCAGGGTGGGTGCATTCAGAGAATGCTTTTGAGACACTGCCTGGGGCACACAAGGTGTCCCTGTGCATAGCCCAGTTCAAACTGGTTGCAGGGGCACTCAGCCCCTGCTCTGGTGTGAAACTGGACAAAGGGGAAGGGGTGAAACCACCCCCACCCAGGCCCACCCATAGGCAGAGCCTTAGAGTTAGTCCATCCCCTAAACTAAGTATAAATATAGGAATCCAGTCCCAAGGACTTTAGATTACCCTGGACGAACCTCTGAAACATATATCCTGGACCTTCAACTTTCTATCACGACTAGAAGACAGAAGAAATCTCCCTTGGGGTCAAGGAGTGACTCCCTTGCTTGGCAGGCACCAAAGAAGCAACTGACCGGTCTGCATTACTGAAGATCCCGCCGGATGCGAAGTCTCTGCATCACCAGAGGTGTATTTTCAGACTTCCCCGAGGCTACCCTGAGTCCACAGCAAAGCTGAGGCCCATGGCTATCGTGGGTAATGTGGAACTGTGACCCCTGGACACCGTGAACAACACCTTCCTGGTCATCTTCGAAGTTGTGCTTTGGGCTCCGAGTAGCCCCAGCCTTGAGCACCTCCTGCACCGAAGATTGTTGACCTCCAATCCACGAGTGACCCGTGGGCCAGGTTCCAGTGCGACCACTTGAGGCTCATTCTGTACCCCTCTTCTCTCTTTCTGCACCTCTCTTGCCTCTGTCTGCATACCTGTTACCTCTTTCTGCACCCCTTTTGCCTCCTGTTTCTGCAACTCTCTTGCCTCTTTCTGCAGTTCTCTTGTCTCCTTCTGCACCTCACTTTCCTCTTTCTGCACTTCTATTGCCTATTTCTGCACTTCTCATGCTTTCTTCTGTGCCCCTGTTGTCTCTTTCTGCACCCCTGTTGTTTCTTTCTGCACTCGTCTTTCCTCTTTCTGCACCTTTCTTGCTTCTGTCTGCACTTCTCTTGCTTCTTTCTGCAACTCTCTTGCTTCTTTCTGCACCCTTTTTCAGGTTTTTGCATCCCTCTTGCCTCTTTCTGTTGTTTTCTTGCCATTTTCAGCACCTCTGTTGCTTTTTTCTACAGATCTCTAGCCTCTTTCTGCACCTCTCTTGCCTCTTGCTGCACCTCTCTTACCTCTTTCTGTATCTCACTTGCCTCTTTCTGCACTTCACTTGCCTCTTTCTGCACTTCTCTTGCTTCTTTCTACAACTCTCTTGCCTCTTTCTGCTCCTCTCTTGCCTCTTTCTGCATTTCTCTTGCCTGTTTCTTAAAGTCCCTTGTCTCTTTCTGTACCTCTCTTGCCTCTTTCTGCACATCACTTGCCTCTTTCTGCACTTCTTTTGCCTCTTTCTGCAGTTCTCGAGCCTCTCTCTGTACCTCTCTTGCCACTCTCTGTACCTCAAGTGCCTCTTTCTGCACTTCTTTTGCCTCTTTCTCCACTTATCTTGCCTCTTTCTATACCTCTCGTGCCTCTTTCTGCACCTAACTTGCCACTTTTGCCTTTTCTCTTGCCTCTTTCTGAACCTCACTCTTTTCTTTCTACACCTCTATTGCCTCTTTCTGTACCTCACTTGCTTCTTTCTGCATCTCTCTTGCCTCTTTCTGCACTTCTCTTGCCTAGTGTATGTAGGTGTTTTCACTGTATTCTAGGTGTCTTTTAGCATAGCACTGGCTCCCGGCCTGGTTAGTCAGAGTCAGTTACCACCAGTACCAGTGAGCAAAAGGTTGGGGCCACAGGATTACTTTGCAAAAATGCCTCTTTGTTCACCTCTGTTGGTTCTCTCTGCATATCTCTTGCCTCTGTATGCACCTATATTTGTCTTTCTGGACTTCTGTTGTCTCTTTCTGCATTTCTCTTGCTTCTTTATGCACCTATCTTCCTCTTGTTGCATATGTCCTACCTATGTAGGCATAGTTAGAAATTAGCATTTAAAAAACCTTAGAAATTCACTGAAAAAAACATAGGTTTCAGAGACATTATAGTTATGAGTTAGCATATAAAAATACCTTAGAAATTCACTGAAAAAACCATAGGTTTCAGGGACGTTATAGTTAGAAATTAGCCTTTAAAAACCTTAGAAATTCACTGAAAAAACCACAGGTTTCTGTGACGTTATAGTTAGTTGGACATTTCTGTCATACAAAATCAGAGAAATTCGGCCGTTATAGTTAGTTGAGGTAACTATAACTCATGCCCCCACAATGCACTGCTGGTTGTAAGAGTGGCTACATGGGTGAGTGAATGGTTGTGTGAGTGGTTATATGAGTGAGTGAGTGGGTGTGTGAGTGGCTCTATGAAGGAGTGAGTGGGTATGTGAGTACTGATATAGGTCTGTGAAAGGGTATGTCAGTTGTCGTATGGGTATATGAGTGGGCGTACAACAGGTTGTATGGGGGTGTGAGAAGGTGTGTGAGTGGTTCTGTGGATGATGTCTTCAGGGATGTCATTTGAGATTTCATCAGTGATGTCACTTACCATGTAACATGTGAAGACATAAGCAGTGCATTGCAGGGGCATAAGTTATAGTTAGCTCAGATAACTATAACTGCCGCATTTCACTGGTTTTGTTTGAGTGAAATATGACTATAACCATAACGTCCCTGTAACCTTTGGTTTTTTCAGTGAATGTCTACGTTTTTTTAATTTTATCTCCTAACTATAATGTCCCTGTACCCTCTGTTTTTTCAGTTAAAAAATATATATATATATTTATTTAACCATAGGTTTAGGTACCATAGTTTTCATCTAACTATGACGTGACTTTAACGTTTGTGAATTTCTGAGTTTTTTTAATGTAAAATAAGAAAATATTGTATATTATTAGAATTTCACTTTGATGTTTGCTTTTTCAGTGAATTTCTGAAGATTTTATGATAATATAAAGAAGACAAAGTAAGGCAGACCTACTGGCTTTGCCAAACGGTCAGAACTCCAAAATATAAAATGCTGGCCCATTGGCTTTAGCACATCCACGTAAATAAACCAGACCTATTGGCTTAGGGTAAAAGTCAGCACAATACCTCAGCAATATTCATATTCCAAAGTAATCCTTATAAATATACACCTACCAATGCCAAATATTTTTTCATAAACTATTTAAAATAAATAATTTTTATTCCGAACAGCCATAAGTGGGTTTGAGTCTTTCATTAACTCTCTTAACGCCACTAAGTATACCAGTAGAAGGATCCCCACACTGCAGCTGAATGTGGTTGTCGATTTAGCAAAACTCCCTTTGACTTTAATGATGTCATAGGAAGTAGTGACATTTGACCTTTGACCCCAAACCTCCTCAGGAAGTGGGGTCACATGACCATAACATGATTGCATCACAACAATTAATAAGTTCCATAATACCTGCATGACTATCATAACACCACTACAATATTAAGGTGCTGACATGATATTTCAGGGGAACATTTACCTTATTTGTTGCATGCGTACAAAGTAAGTAAATCTGACATCTTCTAATGAGTGCAGGGGACAGGGTGATAGAAAGGTTTCTCACCCAAGATCCCTTTGGTAAAAAAAAAGGAGTGAATAGTGGATTTTGAGTGAAAATTATGCTCTTTAAATGTATAAAGAAGCCGTAGGCATTGAAGACACTTATTAGATATTCAAGTCCTTTTATGGTGTGCCAACCTAATGAAACCTGACAGTTCCAATGACTTGACACCATTTTATGCTTAAAATGTCCTATGGGTACCCACATATGACAAAATTGCCTCCAATGCTAGTGTCAGATTGTTGTCATGGATGCCCCATTTGCACAAACACTGCATACAATATATCAGAATTTTGACAATACTGCAGTCCATGTACTGTGGGTGACCCTTATGTCAAAGGTTAAGTCTAGGATGTCCGGGTCAGCATTTTGTCATGGATGCCCCACTGACATTTGCCATGGTTGTCCTCCCTTATGCCACAAATTTACTCCAATATGCCAACACCAGTATTTTGCTGCAGCTGCCACCTATGCCAAAAATGTCCTCAAGTATGCGAGCACCTGTTAGAAGGCGACCTCAGAGGGGCCCGGAGGGGGCCCTGACTATCCTGAGACCCACCCTCGAGGTATCGTAGCCGGCCACTGGCGGGAGCCTCCTCAGGAGAGGACTTGCGTATCTAGGATCGTACACTCGGCACCACACGACAGAGGGACACCACACAGGGAGTTCTTAAGAGCAAATCTTTATCAGATCGAAGTGGTAGGATCTTTATAATCAGCAAGGCAAATATATACAAGCAGAGCGTGGGCTGACAGAGTCTTGGAGGGGGTTAGGAGGAAGCGGGACAGTCTTTGAGGATATGGATCAAATGCAGGAGCGTACCCGGCGCACAGCTCACAATCCTCGAGCTGGGGGATACGCTTGTCGTCGTGGGGTCCGGCGGGACCAAGAGAGTCTGTGGGAGCCGCGAGTCACTCAGCAGGGCTCAGGTACAAGTTCGGAGGTCTTACGATCTTCAGGGAGCCGCGAGTCACTCAGCAGGGCTCAGGTACAAGTTCGGAGGTCTTACGATCTTCAGGGAGCCGCGAGTCACTCAGCAGGGCTCAGGTGTTCCAAGGCGAATCTGCCGGACAGTCCCAGAGCACCCCTTGTTATAGGGCAACTCCTCTTTGATGTCCGGAGTCTGTGCAGGCAGGGGTCTTGTCACCTGGGGGTCGCTTGTTGGGGTTTCCTGCCATTGTCTTTTGATCCTTCCAGGGCCGGGTTGGGAGGAGTCCCAGACACCCAGCAGGCGTGGAGCCAGCCCTCGGGGAGGCCGGCAGGTCGATCGAAACCCACCGTCCCAGGGAAGCGCAGAGGTGTGATAGAAACTGCTCCTCCCTCTCTCATCCCAAGGGGAGCGCGATGTCCTCCAGCCGGAGTGGCGCCTCTAGGCCAGGGTCGCGCTGGGGCCGGGCGGCCATCTTGGTGCATGAAGTGGGCACGCGGGCCCGGTGTGGCCGAAGGGAGGAAGGCCACGAATGGGGAAGTCCGGGTTGGGTGCGTGTGAGTTCAGGTGGGAAGGATCGGCTAGGCCGTGGGTTTGGGGGCTGGTGTGAGGTGCAGGGGTCGGGTCTAGCTATGTTACGAGGGCCGGGTCTAACACTCGTCCCCCCCAGCTGAAAGCCGGAGAGAACTACCCATCTCCTTGGGGGTTCTCTTCGCTGAGGCGGAAGAACCGGGAGAGGCCATCGGCGTTGGCGTGGTCAGTCCCAGGGCGATGTTCCACGGTGAAGTCCATCCCCTGGAGGGAGATTGACCACCGCAGTAGCTTGGGGTTTTCTCCTCGCATCTGCATGAGCCATCGCAAGGGGCGATGGTCGGTTTGGACCTTGAAATGGGTGCCGAACAGGTAAGGGCGTAGTTTCTTGAGGGCCCAGACTACGGCGAATGCCTCGCGCTTGATGGTGCTCCATCTCTGTTCCCTGGGCAATAGCCTTCGGCTGAGGAAGGCTACGGGCTGGTCTAGGCCTTGGTCATTTACCTGGGAGAGGACTGCCCCGATGCCATGCTCGGAGGCATCAGTTTGTACCACAAACTCTTTGGAGTAGTCGGGGGCCTGGAGGACGGGGGCAGTCCACATGGCCGCTTTCAGGGCCTCGAACGCCTCTTGGCAGGCAGGGGACCACTGCACCCTCTTGGGCTGCTTTTTGGACGTGAGTCCCGTGAGGGGACCGACCAGGCTGCCGTAATTCCGGATGAATCTCCGGTAGTAGCCCGTGAGGCCCAGAAAGGCTCGGACCTCCGTTTGGGTAGTGGGGGGTTCCCAGGCTAGGATGGCGTCGATTTTGGGCTGTAGAGGGGCGACCTGCCCGCTTCCGACCTGGTGCCCCAGGTAGGTTACCGAACCTTGCCCAATCTGGCACTTGCTGGCTTTCACGGTGAGTCCTGCCTGGCGCAGGGCGGTTAGCACCCTCCGAAGGTGCTGGAGGTGCTCACTCCACTCAGAGCTAAAAACTGCGATATCGTCGAGATATGCAGCACTGAATTTTTCCAGCCCGGCCAGGACTCTATTTACCAGTCGCTGGAAGGTGGCCGGGGCATTTTTCATCCCGAAGGGCATCACGCGAAAGCGATAGTGCCCATCCGGGGTGGAGAAGGCGGACCGCTCCTTGGCTCCTTCTGTGAGCGCAATTTGCCAGTAGCCGCAGGTGAGATCGAAGGTGCTGAGGAACCGAGCAGCCCCGAGCCGGTCAATGAGCTCGTCGGCTCGGGGAATGGGGTGGGCATCGGCTCGGGTGACTTCATTGAGTCCCCGGTAGTCCACGCAGAAGCGGAGTTCTGGTGCGACCCCGGGGGCAGCTGCTTTTGGGACCAGGACCACGGGGCTGGCCCAGGGGCTGTCTGATGGTTCGATCACGCCTAGAGTCAACATTTTCGAGACTTCGGCTTGGATACAGGACCGGACCCGATCAGGGACTCGGTAGGCCCGGTGTCTCACTGGCGGGCTGTCCCCGGTATCCACGTCATGGACACACCAGTCGGTGACCTTAGGGACCAGGGAGAAGAGGTCCGAAATCTGCCCTAGGAGCTGGCGGCAATCCTCACGTTGCTGGGGAGTGAGAGACGGGGAGAGGTTCACTCCCTCTACGGAGCCATCCTTCTCCTTGGTGCACAGGAGATCAGGGAGAGGATCTGACTCCTCCTCGGACCCGTCATCAGTGGCCAGTAGGAGGCTCAGCTCTGTTCGCACAAAGTGGGGCTTGAGGCGGTTCACGTGGAGGACCCGGAGGGGGTCCCGGGGGGATTGGACGTCCACCAAGTACGTGACCTGGCTCTTCCGCTCAACCACTTTGAAGGGCCCGGTCCATTTATCCTGGAGGGCGCAGGGTTTCACGGGGGCCATGACCCATACCTGCTGGCCCGGCTGAAACTCGACCAGAGTGGCGTTCTGGTCGTACCAGCGCTTCATCTCCTCCTGACTCGCCTCCAGGTTGGCCTCGGCCATCTCTCGGAACCTCCTAGTCTGATTTCGGAGGGTCAGGATGTAACGGAACACATCTCGGGGGGGGCCTCAGGGCGCCGCCTCCCAGCCTTCCTTGACCAGGCTGAGGGGCCCCCTGACGGGGTGCCCGTAGAGTAACTCAAAGGGGCTGAACCCCAAGGATTTCTGGGGAACTTCGCGGTATGCGAATAGGAGACAGGGGAGCAGGATGTCCCACTTACGCCGGAGGGGCTCTTCCAGGCCCGCGATCATCCCCTTCAGAGTACGGTTAAACCGCTCTACCAGGCCGTTTCCATGGGGTTGGTACGGGGTGGTGAACTTATAGGACACCCCGCATTGTTGCCATAAGGACTTCATGTATCGGCAGATAAAGTTGGTACCGCGATCGCTCACGACCTCGCGGGGGAAACCCATGCGGGAGAAGATTCCCATCAACGCCCGGGCCACCACGGGGGCTGTGACGGTGCGCAGGGGGATGGCCTCAGGGTAACGGGTGGCATGGTCCACCAGGACGAGGATGAACCGGTGCCCTTGGGAAGTTGGGGGGTCCAGAGGCCCTACAATGTCGATCCCGACCCGCTCAAAAGGGGTACTGACGACAGGGAAGGGTTGGAGGGGAGCCTTGCGCTTCCCTCCGCTCTTCCCACTGGCCTGGCACGTGGGACAGGACTTGCAGTGGGCTTCTACATCTGCTTTCATTCTGGGCCAGTAGAAGTGAGTCACGAGGCGTCTGTACGTTTTGTCCTGGCCCAAGTGGCCTGCGAGGGGAACGTCGTGGGCTAAGCCCAGGAGGAGGTTTCGGAAGCGTAGGGGTACCACCAGCACCCGGCCGGACCCTAGCTCCACCGAATTCTGTTCGCTGTACAACAGGTCATTCTTCCAATACACCCGGTGCGTCCCCGTCTGGTCTCCTGCGGCCTGGGCCTCTGCCTGTTGCCGGGGCCCGACCAGGGAGGGACAGGTAGCCTGCTCTCGGCAGAACTCTTCTCGGGAGGGGCCCCCCTCGTGGCGCCACTGGGCTAATTCGGGCAGATCGCCTAACTCGGTGACTTGGGTGGAGTCGGAAGGCGGGGGTTCGTCACTGGCGATCGACCCTTCTGGTGGGGGGATGTGGGGACCCTCGGCCGGGACCATCCTATCTTCAGGGGTCGGGGCGTTGTCGACTTCCCTCAGGGGGGTCAGTCGAGCCGCCATGGATCGAGTGGTGGCGCACACCCACTCCGGGAGGCCCATCATCCCTAGGTGGGTCTTGCGCTCGACTTGTCTCCAGGGGGAACTTTCCAGGTCGTTCCCCAGGAGACAGTCGACTGGTTGGGAGGTTCTCACTGCGACCTTCAGTTTACCGACCACCCTCCCCACTCAAAGGGCACCAGGGCTACCTTACATAGGCTTTCTGTGTTGTCGGCGGAAATGACAGGGCAAAATACGTTGGGGAGGACCTGGTCTTCGTGTACTAAATGGCTGAGGACACCGGTGATGCTGGCCCCAGTGTCACGGAGGGCTTCTACTTGGTGGCCATTGATCGTTACGAGCTGCCCATATTTCTTTGTGTTAGAGGGCAGGAGGCTCCCAGGGACCATCTCTCTTTCTCCTAGGGATACTAGGGCCATGGCTGCGGGTTCCCACTCCTCGGCCTCCTCAACCTCCTCCCCCAGTGCTACATTGGCTATCTGTCTAGCGGGGGGTGCTGCCTGGGTGGTGCGTGGGGCTATGGGGCATTCAGGGTCGTTGGCGTAATGCCCGGGCTTCTGGCAACGGAAACAAGTGATGGTTACCCGGTGCCCTCGTCTCAGGGGGAGGCCGGACACAGCTGGTGGGGGTGCCGGGAAAGGTGGTGGTTGGGACTTCGGGGGACTAGCCTGGGACTCTCTCGGCCCTCCCTGGTTTCCCCCCCCTCTCTGGCGGGGTGGTCCCTGACTGGCTCGGGGGTACTCTCCTACAGGGCCCCGGGAGACCCGGGTGTTGGTCCAGCGATCCGCTTCGACAGCCAGCTTTCTCGGATCCGTGAGCTTGCTGTCGAGCAGATGCTGGCGTAGTTCCACAAAGCAGTTCGCAGCCAGGTGTTCCCACAACATAAGGTCTGTTAGTTCTTCCAGGGTGGTTACCTTGCTGCCCTTGATCCACCCATCGAAGGCGCGGCTGAAGAAATTCACATATTCCACCCAGGTGGTACCCGGGATCTTCCTGCAGTCCCGGAACCGCTGGCGGTACATCTCCGGGGTGAGGCCGTACCTTGTGAGGAGGGCCGCTTTCATGTGGTCATAGGAGGTCTGCATGGAGGTGGGTAGGTCGAGCAGGGTGTCTCTTCCTTCGCTCAGGAATCGTCCCCACAACCCAGCCCCCCAATCCTTCTGCGGGACCCGATGGGAGGTCATGGCGACCTCGTAGGCCCGGAACCACTGTTGAATGTCATCATTTTTGTAATATTCTTTGACCACATCCTTGGGGATGTGGACCTTCTGCTCCGCCGGGGCGGCCGCCTCTCGGTTCCCCGGGGGCCGCGCTTCTTCGCTTCTTGCTTTTAGCTCTATTTCCTTCAAGCTGCGTTCATGTTCCAGTTGAAGTCTCCTTCCCTCGTGTTCTCGTTGGAGTTTCTTCTCTTCTAGTTCTCCTTGTACTCGCATCTGTTCTACTGCTAGCTTTTTCTCGGCTAATTTCAACTCGCCCTCAATTTTGAGCTTGGCTAATTCGAGCTCGTGATGGCGACTTCTTTCTCTGTCTGCGAGTTCCTCCGGGGATAGGCCCCCGTCTGGTACGAAGCCTCGCACCTGGTTGCTGCTGTGTTCTCCTTGGGAGGGTCCAGCCTCGTCGTGGGGCTCCCCCGCTCCTTCTGGGCGGGAGGCTCCAGAATTCACCCAAGCTTCCAGTGCCTTTTGCATATCTTCTTTGGTGTTGAGACCAGTGGTAGCGATTTTGCGTTCCTTACAGAATTGCTTTAGTTCTTTGTGTGTGTACTCTTCCAGCTGCTCCACCTGGAACACGGTACTGGTGTCGTTTTCTGTGAGAACCACGGCGTTTCCTTCTGCCATCTTTGTCGGTAGTGCGTCAGCCGTTCACGGTACGATCTCTAGATTATGGGCCCGAATCCCGTCGCTTGCCACCAATGTTAGAAGGCGACCTCAGAGGGGCCCGGAGGGGGCCCTGACTATCCTGAGACCCACCCTCGAGGTATCGTAGCCGGCCACTGGCGGGAGCCTCCTCAGGAGAGGACTCGCGTATCTAGGATCGTACACTCGGCACCACACGACAGAGGGACACCACACAGGGAGTTCTTAAGAGCAAATCTTTATCAGATCGAAGTGGTAGGATCTTTATGATCAGCAAGGCAAATATATACAAGCAGAGCGTGGGCTCACAGAGTCTTGGAGGGGGTTAGGAGGAAGCGGGACAGTCTTTGGGGATATGGATCAAATGCAGGAGCGTACCTGGCGCACAGCTCACAATCCTCGAGCTGGGGGATACGCTTGTCGTCGTGGGGTCCGGCGGGACCAAGAGAGTCTGTGGGAGCCGCGAGTCACTCAGCAGGGCTCGGATACAAGTTCGGGGGTCTTACGATCTTCAGGGAGCCACGAGTCACTCAGCAGGGCTCAAGCACAAGTTCGGAGGTCTTACGATCTTCAGGGAGCCGCGAGTCACTCAGCAGGGCTCAGGTACAAGTTCGGAGGTCTTACGATCTTCAGGGAGCCGCGAGTCACTCAGCAGGGCTCAGGTACAAGTTCGGAGGTCTTACGATCTTCAGGGAGCCGCGAGTCACTCAGCAGGGCTCAGGTGTTCCAAGGCGAATCTGCCGGACAGTCCCAGAGCACCCCTTGTTATAGGGCGACTCCTCTTTGATGTCCGGAGTCTGTGCAGGCAGGGGTCTTGTCACCTGGGGGTCGCTTGTTGGGGTTTCCTGCCATTGTCTTTTGATCCTTCCAGGGCCGGGTCGGGAGGAGTCCCAGACACCCAGCTGGCGTGGAGCCAGCCCTCGGGGAGGCCGGCAGGTCGATCGAAACCCACCGTCCCAGGGAAGCACAGAGGTGTGATAGAAACTGCTCCTCCCTCTCTCATCCCAAGGGGAGCGCGATGTCCTCCAGCCGGAGTGGCGCCTCTAGGCCAGGGTCGCGCTGGGGCCGGGCGGCCATCTTGGTGCATGAAGTGGGCACGCGGGCCCGGTGTGGCCGAAGGGAGGAAGGCCACGGACGGGGAAGTCCGGGTTGGGTGCATGTGAGTTCTGGTGGGAAGGATCGGCTAGGCCGTGGGTTTGGGGGCTGGTGTGAGGTGCAGGGGTCGGGTCTAGCTATGTTACGAGGGCCGGGTCTAACAGCACCCATTCTTCCACCAGTACCCCCTGCCAAGAATTACCTCTATGGAATGGGGTTCCTGTGACACTGGCTGACTTTGGGCCCTGGGAATGGGGTCCCAGGTAAAATCTATGGCATGGGGAAGGGGGCCCATGCCTCCTCTCACTTAAGACATCGGGCCTGGGGGTGGGGTCAGGAGCTGTTGAACAGTTTGGGGCATGGGGGAACACGCCCCCCCTACCCTTTTGACATTCAAAAATAGCTCAGGCCTAGGGAATGGTGTCTCTGGGGCCATTAAATGGCTTGGGAAGGGGGGCCATGTGCCCCCTCCATTTAAAACACATGATGGATCGACCGCCCCAGTCTCTGGTCCATCCTGTAGGAGGGTTTCATTGAAAAGGTTGGTCCCACACTGTTTTTGTATTGAGATTTTAGCTCTGCATGGTCCCTTTAGGATCCCCACAAGGCCTAGAGGGTAATGGTATATCTACCCTGCCCCCCTATTTGCCATTAAAAAGAATTTAAGGATACTGTACTCAGTACCAGAGTCCTAAAATGACTGCTAAACATCTTTGTTGATGTGAGACAGCCAATCAGATCGTATTGTTTGATCTGCCTATCCCGCTGTACTACTTCGGCCTTATACATCTATACATTTTGGGCCTTACCTACAAGAAAGTGACTCAGTGCATCCCTGTGCTTTCCCCTGCACCTGCACACAATTGCCTCCATTCTCCAATGGAGGCATCCTTGCACCATGGTGCAAGAGTGTCTGCGTTTAAGGGACGATTGTTTTTGTGCAGGAAGGGACACCTTCCTGTACAAAAACAATCACGAGAGGTGATCTCCTCTCTCTATGTGTGCTGCAGAATGCAGCACGCATAGAAAGAGGAAAAAACAAGGAGAAATTGAGACATATTCTCCTCGTTGCACCTCCTTATGCCTCCCCTGGAATGGCGTAGAATTCTGACACGTTCCCAGGTTTACAAAAGGTTGCAAATATGGAAATACGGCAGAAGCCATGGGTGTTAGGTGGGAACACCCATGGCACGCCTCTTCACGCAAAGTGCTGCGTGAAAAGGGGCCATATTTACAAGACTCGAAAAGCCACTCAGGGTGGCTTTACATATCCTTGTAAATATGGGGCAGCAAAATGAGCCGCTGGTGTGTCAGAAAAGTGGCTTGTAAATAAGCCCCTGTGAACCTTAATTTCTCAAAAAACTGAACGGATTTACACCAAATCACAAAAGCACGCTCTCTGGATAAAGATCTAGGGGGGATGTTTACTTACACAATACAGCAAAGCAAGGGAGATGCTGTGCAGCGTTGCATGAATAGTAGAGAGCTGGAAAGCACAATGTCTGCTAGGATATGGTGTTCTTCAGCTTCAGGCATTTTCCTCTTTCTATGTGTGCAGCAGAATGCAGCAGGCATGGAAAGAGGAAGTAACAAGAAGAAATAGAAATATTTTGTCTCGTAACTCCTGGTTCAGGGAGGCTTAGCATTCTGACGCATTCTCAGGTTTGCAAGCCTGTGTAAATCTGGCAATGCACCAAAATATATTGGTGGAAGCATGGGAATGCCCATACTCCACCTGTGTAACGCCTCCCCGATGCACAGTAACACAATGCATTGCTTTTTGCTGCCTTGTGTTACTTTGTATTTACTAAACCATGAAAGCCACGTAAGTGGCATTGCGTGGCTTAGTAAATGCCAAAAGGATTTTGCTTTGGGGCTGCTCCATAAAAGTGACGCACCCCAATGCAAAACTTTAGTAAATGTGCCCCCTAACGTTTGGCCAAATTATGTTCAGCCCTTTTGTCTGTTGCTATGTTCAATTTTCCTATGGAAAATTGCATGGAAAAAATGTGTTTTGGGACCCCCTCTTTATCTCAGCTCCCACTTGACGGGTCACCCCAAAAACTTTCCAGAAAAAGGCTGAAGACGAACTCTTTTTTTCTTTATTTTTCGGGGGGGGGGGGGGCAAAGTTTCATGAGGTTCACGTCAAAAGTTGTTAGTGAACAAAACAATAATTTTCAAATGGAGACCTTGTACTAGCTATAACTACACGGTGGCGACTTCCACTATGTAATAAATATTTGAATAAATATATGGTAGTGAAAATAAATGTGACTCAATCCAAATAAAACGTTATTAAGAGCAAATGTATTAATACACGCACATCCGTACATGTGATACTAGAGTACAAAAGCATTCACAATTGCATAATTGCACAAGCAGAAGTCCAAACTGCCTTTTGTGCAATCGCCTGGTGAATCTCCCTCCGTGCCGGAGTCCTTAGATTGCCTCCTAACTGCTGAATCGTGTTAAAAGTCGCACAATTATAAATTGCTTTATTCAGGGCTCTTTAGCCAGACAGATAATTTGCCATGTTTCCGTACAATCAATTGAAGTCTGTTTTCCAATGAATTACAAATAGATTCTTCACAGGCAAAAGCGAGTTACAGCGTTTATATAATTTTACAATTACACTTCTTTGTCAAAGATGATATAATCGCTTAACAGTGTCAGTCTGGCCGCAAAATCCATTAGGGAAAATTGCACAGTTGGAAGTGCTTTTACTCCTTATTAAGGGCTTCAATGAGCTGTACGTACAAAGGTGGCCATTAGCCGTGCCATCGCTGAAAGAAGGTGAAGGGCCGATGCACAGCGCTGACAGCCGACAATATGGGCACTAACTTTAGGGTGTTAAAACACATGCTAATCTATCAGTGCCACACATGAAACGAATCCTCAGTTTTGTAACAAGGGCACTGACTGCCAACTCCAAAGATGTAACACTGTTTATTACATTGTGATTGCACTTGTACAGCTGTAGTTTCGTGTCAGAGGAGAATAGGTTAAGATTTAAATAACCTAAGTCCTACTGCACAGTAGGTCAAGTTGTTTTCAAACTCTGTGGTATTAGAATGATGAGTGGTGGCAAATGACTGATAGTGAGGGTGAGAAACTATTCTGCCATAGGAAATAGGTTGAAACCGTAATTTTGCCATTCCGAAATTACAAAATTACGGGCCTTATTTATGATATCCCTGCGTCACTTTTGCACCATGTAAAGTGGTACATATGTGACGCAGGACTCCAATAAAGATTTATGTAGCCAGCCAAAGCCACCCTGCATGGCTTTGAGTAGCCTCATAAATCATGAGTAAAGCGATGCAGCACAAATCGTTGTGTCACCTTACTCTGCGCCCGTGAGGCGTTCCATGAGTGTTGCATTTGGTTTTCCCACGCAACACCCATGGAATTTGACGCTGCCCCAGATTTAGAAAGTGATGTAAACCTGTGGAAGTGTCAAATCAGTACTCCTCCCGAGGTGAGGTGTAATGAGGAGAAATATATCAATTTCATCTTGTTTTTCCTCTTAACATGTGGCGGCACCCTTGCACCATGGTGAAAGTGTGCCTACGTTGGCATTAGGCTGTCAAAACGGTGCCAGAGCAGGCAGAAAGACTGGAATGCACTATATTGCCTAAATACGGTGCATTCCTGCCCTCCACTTTGGAATAGGGCAGGCCAGCAAGGTGCCTTGGTGAGCTGTTCTACAAAAAAATGCCATAATTGAGGCCCTACGTCTTTAGTTCTTTTAAAGCTCTAGAGATATTCGATTTTCAGGTTTCTTTCATTCAGTAAAATAAGTTGAAATCTTTTCTATTAGTGCCTTATTTATTTTTCTGAATGGTAAAATTTCAGTGCTTAATTTTCAAAAATAAAAAAGCTGTATAAACACAAGGGCTCAAAGTGTTTCTTAGGAGCCCACTGCTGAAGCTCCAGAACGCCAACCTTGTGCAGTTCCAGGTCATCCTGGTCAGGCCACTGACATATATTTAGGGTGCAGATCACAAAATATATTTGACAGATGCTATGTCATGTTGTCGGTGCTAAGTTAAGGCAGATTTGCTTCAACCACCATTTTTCCACTGTTTTATGAAACAAGCATTAGCAAATGGCCAGATGGTAAGTGTCCTCCAGGCAGCTGTTACTCCTTTGTGTAACCACGGACATACATGAACAAGGCATTCCAAATTCAATTTACCATTTGATGGAGAACAAAACACAATATGAAATGTGTCAATTTCCATTAACGAGTGCTGCAAAAACGACCTATTAAAATCATGATAATTATATTGTTTACCTTTCACGAACAGAAGGTACGCCAGCCTTTATGCAATTCATATTTGTGACTTGCACAGTGGCGGCTCGCCGAGGGAGTGCTGCGGGGAGGTGAGGCGGGAGGGGGAGGGTTCGGTGGGGGGGTAGTAAAGTCCGACATACGACGGACAGAAGTAAGGTAAGTAATTAAATAAATAAAACTATATACCTTGCACGCACAACTCACTAATGGTAAGGTGGCGAGTGTGAGCAGAAACTGGAGTTCCCTAGCGCCATTTTCAAGTGCAAGGAGGGCACCCAGCGCGATTTTATCAACACGATCATTCGCGGTGAGAAAGCTGCCGCTCGAGTAGAAAATCTACTCAAGCAGCAGCAAAGAAGCAACACCCTCTGCTGTGCCGAGCGGTGCCATTCGCACTGATTTTGCAGTGTGTAACATGCTCCTGGCGCTAAAAATCAGTGCAAGTGCGTTATTCGCCGATTTCTGCCCACATGAGCAACTCTGCATTATCTGCCAGAGTTTTCATGTAACTCCGTGGAATTACATGGAGTGAAACTCTGTGAGATCTGCCCACCCCTAGTTTTATACCTGCAGGCCGATCTGTCAAAATAACCCTTTTGACAGGGAAAAACCTGTCTTTTAAATATTGTTACCCTTAGGTAAGTCTTGTAGCCCACAAGTTAGAGTGAATGGTATTTAAAAAGTGGGCCATGTAGAAATGTCATGTTATCATGTGGCTACAGCAAAAAGGCCCCAAAAGCTTTTTTCACTGAGGAAGGCTCTGGCTTTTGTAGAATATTAATTCTGCTATCTCAAGTTTGGGAGCAGCTAGAAAAAAGATAATTTTCTATTTTTAATATTTATTAAAAGCCTAATTCAATGGTGATGTTGGACTTTTTATAAATATTTAAGAAATGTAAATTATAGAAAATTACATTTTCCCTCCCTAAGGCTCCTGAAGGCTTGTTTGCATTATCCATCCAGCAGCTGCCCAGACACTACTTTAATGGGGTATGATAACTGCTCCCAGAGAGTGAACAATGGCCTGGGTGTGGAAAGGTGTTTTCTTTCCCATGGTAGGAAGACCAATTAGGGTGAACCCAGGAACTTCATTAACTTTTAAAGGGGTATTCACAGGTAAATGTAAGGTGAGACTGGGAGAAGAGAACCCTTTGTTTCCCCATCCTGCCAGGCACCAAAACCACTGCGAGGTGAACTACCCCCAGAACTGGTTTTGAGTGACCACGGAGCAGGGGAATGGGTGGGCACACAGGCTCTTCACAAGGGAGAAAGGGTTCCCCTATTTTGGGAGTAAGGTGCACTGTGGGATTTTTTGCAGTAGTGCAAATAGGAACTGCTGGAAAAGTGGGTAGGGTTGCCCCATGGAAACATTTGGCTATGGAGGAGCCAGGATTCATCCCTTGTACTAGCTGACACAAACAATGTGGTACCCAATGTTTCATTGTTGGAGACCTGAAATCGTGTCTGTGTAGTACATTCTGGTAATGTATTTCTTTAAATCTTCTATCATTTATATCTCCAATTTCCCTTATTTGATTTTGGTCATTTTGGTCATTTTGGTGCATTTTTGTTGCATTTCACTTTGTTTTTCTAAATTGGAGTGGGGGTTTTATTGTGTTGTGTGCTTGACCTTTTAACTGTTTTGGTATCCCTAAATTCCTTACACATCTTCTTAAAGATTTTCTATTTAAGCCTATCTGCTCTGTGCCACCACTACCAGGGGTTAGGTACAGGTTTAAATTACTGAAGCCTTTGACTGGACATAACAGTTTAGTGACTTTGGGTCCCATTTAAAAGTTGGCAGAGAGGGAACTCATCGCAATTGCAGCGGAGTTCCTGCCCCGCCAACATTATGATCCGCCTTCCAGATTTTGAGTCGGGCAGACTGGGAGGGCATACAGCTATTTTTTAATGCCTGTTACCAGCAGGAAGGGGCACTAAAACTTTTTAATGGCCCCATCGCCATGGGAGTAATATCCCAAAGTGAGGGTTGCATTGTGCTTTTTTATTTTCAAAACGAAAACCCTGCTTCGAGATTATCTTTTTAAAAATACAAAAATAAAAGGCTTTGTAAGTTTGCTGTATGGCTCTATAGAGTTGATGAGGCCGTATAGCAAACTTACAATGTAATGATAGAAAGCCCTGTGACAGCATGCCTGTAAATGCTAAAAATGTCTGCTGGGGCAGGGGACATTTCTAAATTTGGCCTGTGGCACCCCCGTCGGAGCAACAGAGTAATTTCCAGCAGAGAACATGTCGTCAGCCAAATTATAAATCTGGCCCATTCTTCCTTATGGTGAATTTCCATTCACCCCAATTAATAATTCACTTTCTTATAACACCTAAAGGTCAGATGTGAAAGTTATTTGCAGAAGGTCAGTTAGTGGAAGCACATAGTGATAGCTGGGGCTTAACAGCCTTTGTTAGACGAGGGGCCACTGAAGTATTGTGGGTTCAATGTGGGTCTTCCGGTTTTGAACTTTCTGTGTGTTCTTTTATAAGTAGTCTGGTTTTTAGCCTTTTCTATAGAGTTAGGAGATGGCATAAGTATAAGACTTCCATCTTTCCATGGCGTATCCCCCATTTTATTTTGCTTTATGAACCTTACTGTGGTATGAGACCAATATGCATGTGTTGAGGGGTATTCTCTTATCTTCCACTGTACCTTCTGTTTCCATGACACTGTCTTGACACTTGGCAGGTCTCCAGGGTGTCATCGTCTACTGTGATATATTAATTCCCAGGTTAGTGGAACTTGGCTAGCTGTTTATTTGGTCAGGCCAAAACTTTGAATTCAGGAGCCGAATAAACTTTATATGAAACACCCAAATGTGAAGAGAATTGGTTTATTGTACATGAAAGAAAATGATTAGTTATTACATTATATGTTTGTATTGAAGACATATGTGATACAAAGTAATTTACTGTAAATAGATCTAACTGACGAATGCTACATCAAGCCATTTTTCCTCCTTTCCTTAGCATTTACAACACAGGGGAATATTAGCTGCAGAAACAGTTTGTCCTGTGCCACAGTCAAAGAACAAGACCTTAATCAAAGTGTCATACTGTTCTCTTTGCCTTAGTCTTGCTAATGTATGGGCTTCCTATAGCTTTGCAGGGCGTTTAGTCCTGTTTCTCTGCAGAGTGATGGGTGATGTCTTTGAACCTCAATGGGGGTGACTTTTAGCACTGAGAGAGAATTTGCTCAGACACCTTAATTGGAACACACCACATTCTTTACATTCTTGAATACCACTAACAAGTAATTTCAAATGTTCATGTTTAGGTCTCTACTATGCAGCATATGTGCTGTGCTGCGAGAAGTATTGTTTACAATTCAGTGGGTTTACAACCCGTCCAGGGCATACCATTCACAATCTTTCAATTGCTTAACTCCTGTAGGCTTCCCCTTCTTTCTTGTGCTAGCTCCTCCCTGGAGCATGGATCAGGTATATTTATTCTTCCGTGTTGTTGTTCTTCCTTGTCTTTTTGCAACGTACTAGTTTTCTTCTTTTTTTTTTAATAAGTGCTTTAATAATTCCTGGACATGCAATGTACTTTCCTACTTTGAAGACAGGCCTACAAAATTGTTTTAATCCTTTCTGCCACTAACACTTACTTACACGCTATTTACTGCATGTGTTAAACCCTGAGGGGCATATTTAGAAAATTAGTGGCGCAGGGCAGCACAGCAGGTCACCTTGCTGCGCTGATTTGCGTCACTTGGAAAGGGCAGAAATGTGCTGTATGTATTCAATACTACACATTTCTGTCCTTTTCTCTTGCCCTGGTGCTGTGTTGGCAGCCTAGCACCACAGCATGTTCCCTTGCAGCATGCAGGATTGTTTTTGTGCAGGAAAGGGTACCTTCCTGCACAAAAACAGTCCATAGAGGCGTTTTCCTCCTTCTATGTGTGCTGGAGGATGAAAGAATAAAAAATGAGGAGAAAAAAAGGCCTTTCTCCTTATTACGCCTCACCTGGGGTGCAGTAAGATTGTGGCGCATTACCAGGTATACAAGTCCTTGTGAATGTGTCAAAAACCATGAGAGTTGGATGGAAGCACCACGGAATGCCTCCCTTGCACAGACTAAAGGGGCTTTGTGTGGCTTCATAAATCTGACTTAGAGGCGGGCATCACACATGTACTACTTCTGCGTGGTGCAAACGTGACGCAAGCCTCTCATAATTATGCCCTGAATGTCTACTGTTTAGCACATATGGTATATTCAGCACCTGATTAGTAGCACATGCGTAAAACATTAGGAAGTGCCCACCTTCAAACATTGAAGTGGGAAATTAATCCCAAGAGAGCAAATCCAGCCAAAGCAGCACACAAAAGTACCACAGGACTCCCCTAAAGTACACCATAAACTCCTTCCTGTGTGGGAGTATGCATGCAGGAATTCATTTTCTGTGGGCAAAGCACCTTGAAACAAGGCAAACAAAATTCATTGCCATCCTCTGACATCACTCAATCATCACAAGCAGAAACAGGGAAAGGAAATACAAGTTTATGGATCCTGAACTGGTGGATCTGCCCCAGGAGATGGGATAACACCATGACCATCTAATGCAATGATGCTTCCTCCATAAGGACAGAGGAGTGATGTTCCCTCCCACCCCCCACCCCCACTGCCAGCTCAGAAAGCATGACCATTAAAATGGTAATAAAATGGTTTTATTACCATTTTCTTTTTTGATCTGCCAGCCCCGGATGAGTGTGAGGGCAGGGCCAATGGGCCATTGCTACTGATTGGCAGCTGGTAGGAGTGGTGGCCACTTCAGTTTGAATTGTGCATGTAGGCTTGGCTGGCTGTCTTGTGACGGAATGCCCAACATGTGCACTTCATCCTGAGCTGTGTTAAGCAGCTAGGTGGAGAGTAGGCACAGGCCCCCGGCGTCAATAGGAGCACTGAGTGAGACCGCTTCATCCAATCCTAACTTTTCTCTCATGCTACTTAACATTTCTAACAGCACAACAGCACCGTCTGGATTGGTTAACCCCTTCGATGCTGCGCAGATTCCGCCGCTGTGCTGACGGAATCTTGCGCGGGTGTGGTCATGACGGAATGGTTCCGTCATGAGCACAGCTCAACCGTGGGTCATGACGGAACCATTCCGTCATGAGCACCGAAGGGGTTAAGGGAGTTGGCTGCAGGACCCCTCACTCAGAGCCACGTACTGGAGAACATCGAGGACATGCTGCTGATAATTGATAAGTAAACATTTCATTTTTCATTATAAAATGTTAATTTACTGTTTCAGCAATATATTAGTTACTGTTTATATTTCATGCCTTTTATTTCATCTTGCAGTTCTCTTAGCTGGTTCCAGCATGTTTTTTCCAAGTAGCATATTACCTTTATATGGAAGATGGTGTGGCGTAACGGTCAGAGCTGCCGACTTTAGAGCCGGGGAAGCAGGTTTGAGTCTCAGCATCGGCTCAACAACCTGTGATTCTGGACAAATCACTTAATCTCCCTGTGCCAATAAAAAGTGAAGGTGAATCTGTATAATGTGACTTTGTTGCTCATGTTAAGCTCTCCAATACCTTCGGGTAGAGTCCACACAGCACGCATATAAAACAAACTACCTGTATAGTGAATACTTTGAAAGCTCTTTGTTGTAATTTTTTACTCACGCACTGTGAGAAACTCGCAATACCTTAAGCCTCAACTCCAGAGATCTGAGTTGTGGTCCATTATAAATAAAACACTTAACAAGCCACGATTGAGAGCTTTGATGGTGAGCTTAAAGGCATTGGTGGTTTCTCACAGTGCCTGTCAAAATAATTACTTTGCTCGCCTCACCGTTTTCATATGTCACGAACTGCCACTGGTCTAATGTGCCATCTTATGCTGAAGATGTCACCAAAAACAAACAAGAAGATGGCAAGAAAGAGATACCGGACAAAATCAATAGTGCATCCACATATCCACTTGATGTTCTGAACATTAAAAACAGGTTACAAACCTTGAAATGCTGGCACTTAAACGGGTTGCAAAGCACAAGCATTACAATATTTCAACCGTTGGTAGTTCTTCACCTCAAGCCGTGGCATGGAAACATTATGACGTTCCTCAACATGTCTGGAAATTGAAGAAAGGAAAGCAGGTCTCCAGGTTGGAGGAATCCAAGTTAAGAGACATGAAAGTTCTTACATAAGTACACGTTTGTCAAAAAGTTGACTTGGCTGAGAATCATCATCATTGTGAAGAATGACGGATGTCATTACACTCATTCACATTGATCTATGTATGTTCTGCCTCAGGGGTTAAAATCTCTCTAGTGGTCCTTCTGACATATTATGACTACAACAATCATAATGCATTCTAATCCTCATTTATTGGCCTAGTACGTTGAGGTTCATGCGTCACCACAGTATAACTAATGTTGGTTCTCTTCAGGACCATGGCATAGTAGTTTCTTCAAGCACACCTAATAGAGCAGTGCCGTATGCGGAGGTCCTTATCACGTAGCATCTGCATGTTAATACTGTGCTTCATTTTACAGTTGCAACACACCTGTTCCTGGCTATGCGAGGCCACCAGGTGTACACTAGTGCAGTCAATTGACCCTGGGATGTCATGAACTCCTGCTGTAACAGAGATGTTTGCTTTGCTAGCATTGGCTGAGTGGGGAACAGCATGCGGTGCCCAATCAGTGAAGCATCTATCACTTAGCAGACTATTTTACTGAAGGCTGACTGAGAAATGCCATGCACCTGCCCCATGTGCGGTGCCGGTTGCAATGAATTGTAGTACTACTAGTATTTTCAGGATTGGGCGATGGCAGTGAATCCCTAAGTTTGGGCTCCAAGGCATCTGTTATTATGAAGATATGTTTTGTATGGTGCACATATAAACCCTGTGTTACCTCTGGATCTCAAGCAGAATCATGTGTATGGGTTCCAGCCTTACTCTGTCAGTCCTGTCTCTCATCCTGTATTTTTGCACCATTTAAGGTCAGTGACCTGGTGGCCTGGTTTTCATGCTCCTGCTGCATGGTTTATTGTATAAGAAAATATATTTAGCATAGCATGATATAGTGGCCTAGAAGTGCTGCATCTATGATGGTATAAGGTGGAATGGATGTTTGAGCTGCTGCATTCAACCTGTGAGATGTTCTCCTGTCCATAGCTGCTCAAGTAGGTCTGGCGCTCTGAGCAGGTGTGGGCATGATTTTATTTTTTCAGCTCAAACAATGCATGTACTACGATTTTTCCATTATTGTATTTTTCTTAGTTTCTTCTATTGTTTTATAGCTTTTTGTTCACTCCCTACACTATCAGGAATATTTCCATCTGCTTTTACTGGAGGTACTTTCCACTGATTTTCAACGAACTTTTAAATGTCAAATAACACATGTGATAAATAGTACACATGGACCACAGACATGTATTATTTATCATATGCATTTTTTTAACCCGTGATCAGAAGAGACAGTAAATTCGCATTACACTGGCATGCGGTAATTACTACTGCACCAAACCCCAATCAGGGCCTAAGTGTGCCCCACTTCGGAAAGTGACAGTGGAAACCAGTGTGCTTAGTTAAAGTTTCTCCAACAAAGCTGGATGTGGGCTAATTTTAATTGGAGTCAAGTAATGTAAACTGTAAGGATGAACACTCAGAAAACTTGAATATGTATTAATTATAAATTATAATTAATACATCTTCAAGTTTTCTGAGCCTGCAATCCCAGTATAAAAGTCTGTATCTAATTTCCTTATTACAGGCAACTTGTGACGTTTCTAGTCACCTGTAATGATGAAATGACAGCTGCTTAATTGTAATAAGTTATTACAATTGAGTTCTGACGTCACAATGCCTCCTTCCAGAGCCATCATCCATGGTGAAAGGCAGGTAATGAGCGCAATTACAGTCACTTTTTAAACAAAGAAAATGATATATAGAAAGGAGATATTCCTGCATCATGTTTATTTTTTCACACTATAACTAATTTAAAAAAAATAGAATCTTCAATGTGAGCAACAATTTCTTTAATCTGACTTACATTAAACTGATTCTAAAATCTTTTTGAACAAATTACTGATTACTTTTTGGTGTGTTTTTTTTCTAGGTATAGATTCTGATTTTATTTACCAAGGGACTTATTTACAAGCCCCTTGTGCCGTCCGTTCGTTACTTTTTATGATACTGCTGTGGTGCAGAGTTCAGACCCATATCTACGAGGCCACGCAAAGCCACTTTGCGTGGCTTTTTATGGCCCCATAGATATGGTGTAAGGCAATACAGAGAAAGTCGCTGCGTTGCCTTACACAGTGTCGGGGGCGTTCCATGGTCGTTGAGGTGGGCCTGTGTGGCTGCTAGGCACCAAATTGTGCGGCCACACAGGCAGAAAGGACATTAATGCACCGTATCTTGTACATACAATGCATTCCGCCCTTTCGAATTGACATAGGGCAGTACAGAAAAAAGTCTTGTGACACTGCCCTATGGCAATTCATTGTAAATGAGGCCCCAAGAAATTAAGCGGCTTATTGGAAAGGTGTGGTTTCTCCATGTATTACAAGGAATGAAGTAATCCCCTTCTGGTACATTATAAGAAGGCAGGGGATGGCATCGGACACGCCGGATCTATGGCAGTCATGCCGATCCCCCGCGAAGGTAGCAGGGAGGCGGGGGTGTGCACCATGCACAAGAGTGATGCGGCGCCTCGCCTCTCCATCTAATTGGCTGTTAGGCGCGTGACCCGGAAGCGGTTGGTACCGCTTCCAGTTCGCAGGTCGGATCCGTGTCAGGAAAGCCGGTTAGAACCGGCTCCTGGCGCAAAGGTAAATAAAAGGCTGGGGAGTGGTGGGGACATCCTCTTTCCTCGCAGCTTCCCCCCCACTGCTGCGCACACTGAGAGACGGGACCTCGCACGGAGGTCACACCGGTTTCTTGGTTTCTTTTCTTTTTTTTTCCTCTGCAGGAGCAGCGCCGGCAGCATTCGGTGGTATTTCAAGGACATGGACCTTGTGAGGAGGTCCCAACAATTTCCACTTAATTTACATTACAGGTGCAGCGCCGGCAGCATCGAGGGCATTTTGAGGCAGCAGGGCGAGGGCAACTATGCAGGCCTGTGGCGGTAAGGTCATGATTGGTGAGCTTAAATTTAAGGTCCTTAGTGGGCGGGGCCATTGTAAAATGGGGACACCCGAGGGGGAGTGACAGATGGTCTCTCATAAAACTCCAGGGGCAGTTACAGCCGGTAGGTTGGAAGGGTGCGGGGTGGGGAGTTACGCTATCCGGTTAGCCACCCTGCGCACGCAAAAGGGCGCAAGTAAGCTGCGTATAACTGCATAGGTCCCTTTATGGAGATAATCTTATGGGCGTAGGGGGGATAGAGGGGGAAGTATCCTCCCGGTAAACGGGGCCCCCTGTGCAAGGACACTCCGGTAGGAGTTTTTTGGGATAGCTTGATCAGGATCGGGGCCAGTCATTGACCTTGCCATAGGCTCAAACAGGGATACGCAGAAAGTTAACGTTATTTTTGTTGAATGTTTAGTCTAGGATAGGAATGTCTATGTATTAGAAAACATGTTAAGGTTAGCCAATAAGACATACCTATCAATGTAATGGACTGGACTTTCTGTGTGTTGTGTATATAATGTAAATATAGTAATGTTTTGAATATTGTTTTAATAAATACGGCCGGGGTTTAACAACCCTTAATCCAAACTTTGGTGTTAATAAAGTTGATTGCCTTGGGAGAAGATGGGCGGTAAGCAAACTTGGGCACCGGTAAAATGGGATCACATAAGGGCAGAACTTAAGGGAGGAGGGGGACTCGGCCGTACCTGGCCATATAAGAAGGCAGGGGACGGCATCGGACACGCCGGATCTATGACGGTCATGCCAATCCCCTGCAAAGGCAGCAGGGAGGTGGGTGTGTGCGCCGCGCACAAGAGTGATGCGGCGCCTCTCCTCTCCATCTAATTGGCTGTTCGGCGCGCAACCCGGAAGCAGTTGGTACCGCTTCCGGCTCGTGCGTCTGATCCGCGTTGGGAAAGCCAGTTAGAACCGGCTCCCAGCACAAAAATAAAAAAAAGGCTGGTGAGCGGCAAAGATGTCCTCTTTTCTCGCTGTTCCCCCCCCTCCACGGCTGCGCAAACTGAAAGACGTGATCTTGCATGGAGGTCACACCGGTTTCACCCACCCAAAATCCCCTAAAGCAGAAGTTGTTGAGCGTGGTTTTGTTGTGTTTTCCTGCTTTCTCTTTTCCAGATTATAATTTTCATGTGCAGGTTCTTCCTTGTATTCATTGTGTATGTTAAATTTGTCGTATTTATAGATGCGGTTCCTTGGTCAGCGGTAAGGTCATGATTGGTGAGCTTAAATTAAGGGTCCTTAGTGGGCGGCGCCATTGTAAAATGGGGACGCCCGAGGGGGAGGGACAGATGGTGTCTCATAGAACTCCAGGGGCAGTTACAGCCGGTAGCCTGTAAGGGTGCGGGGGTAGTTTTGCTTTCCGGTAGGCCGGTTGGCCACCCCGCACGCGCACTAGGGCGCAAGTAAGCTGCGCATAACTGCATGGGCCCCTTTATGGAGATAATCTTATGGGCGTGGGGGTGCTTGGGGGGAGGTACCCTCCCGGTAAACGGGCCACCTGCACAAAGACACGAGGGCCAGTCATTGACCTTGCCGTAGGCTCAAACAGGGATACGCAGAAAGTTAATGCTATTGTTGTTGAATGTTTAGTCTAGGATAGGAATGTCTATGTATTAGAAAACATGTTAAGGTTAGCCAATAAGACATACTGTACCTATCAATGTAACGGACTGGACTTTCTGCATATTGTGTATATAATCTAAATATAGGAATGTTTTGAATATTGTTTTAATAAATACGGCCGGGGTTTAACGACCCTTAATCAAAACTTTGGTGTTAATAAAGTTGATTGCCTTGGGGGAAGATGGGCGGTGAGCAAACTTGGGCACCGGTAAAATGGGATCACCCAAGGGCAGAACTTAAGGGAGGAGGAGGACTCGGCCGTACCTGGCCATATAAGGAAATTACAGGTCACCTTGGAGCTCCATGACCTTGTAAAGGAACTCATCCTTCTGCCTTGTCCCTCTATATGTTCACGGGCCTCCTTATTGACTTGCAATACCATATGATATACGGCAGGGATACTTTGAACCATATATATTTCTGTAGTGTAAGAACCCTACACATGGAGGAGTCAATTATGGGAGTGTGGGTATGACTTCCATATCCTCTGCTATTCCCAGAAGTTTCTCTTTCATAAATGCATAACTTTGTTACAGAATATCTTTTTTGTCACATACCTGACCCCCAAGTTTTCATAAATGTCACCTTATTTTAGTTTTTTACTTTTTAGGCCCATTTTGCCTACCTTCCCAACACACTACAATCTCATTGATTAGATCTTTGAATATGGACCCTAGACTGTCTCTGTGTGGCGTAGACTGGTTATTCCTCTCACAAGTTTTCCTTATATTTACTATCGCAAATTGTCACTTCTACCTTAGCCAGTTCCTAACACAGCATCACAGTGTCTGAACTTTCCTGTCAAAATTCGGTTCCTAAACGATGTCAAAGCTTTGCTGAATAGTAAGTAGACAACATCCTTCTCTCCTCCTGCTGTAAAACTGATTTCTATATACACGTTTCTTTGTGCATATCTTTACGTATTTAACCATTGGTATCATTAGGGCAATCATAATGTCTTGCTTTTGTAACCTTCATGGACCACAGGAAATGATTTGACAACTGCTTAAATTCTGAAGGCTGTAAGGTCCTGATTACGAGCGGGACGGTGTTTTCCGACCCGTATCTAAACCCCTGTTAACGCACAGGTCGGGATTACATATTTGGCTGTGTTTAACGCATTCGATAATTAGCAGATACCTTGGCTATTGTTACATTTCCGGAAATTAAACCTGCTGAAAATTGTAGGCGGATTTTGTTGCATTAAACACCAAAATCCACAAGTTATTCCCCACAAACTTGTGATAGGGGTTACTTATTGAACACGATAAATAACATTCCCTGTGGTATTGTTATTTATCATATGCGATAAGTAACAACTAAACTCGTAATCAGGGCCTAGGATTCTATCCTGATCAGAGCCTGCAACACGATAGGTTATATGTACTGAGTGAACTCTAAACATGAGCACATTAGGGCTCGTGAGTCATTAATGTTATTGTAGGAATATTCTCTAAAGAGTAATATTTAATTTGTATGTACATGAAAGTAATGCCCTTTGCAAACTTAGGGGCTCATTATGATGGCGGGAGGATCGTCGCCGCCGACCCGGCGGTGGCGATCCTCCTGCCATCATAATGTGATTCACCCACCGCCAAATTACGATGGGGTGGGAATCACATACGTTCCGCGGCGGACGGAAAATGGTCCCACAAGGCGGTCCTTTTCCGCCTGTCTTGCAGAACCCGGAACCAGGGCATCATTGCGGTGGTGCCATGCAGGAATCGCTGTAGTGATTAGGAATAGCACTTCCGCCTGTCTTTTTGTGGCGGATATCCCGCCGCAAAAAGACATGCAGAGAATGGCTTTGGGGGCCCGTTGCGGGCCCCCTCTGTGGGGGGAGGGGCTCTAGGCATTTCCATGCACAAGCTGGCAGGCACCGCGTGGTGCCTGCCACGCTGTGCATGGAAATGCACATCGTGGCCTTTTAACATTGCGGACTGTGCTGCAGCCATACTGGCGGGTGCATCCTAATTTGGCTGGTGGGACCACCGCACGTCTGGCGGGCGGTCCCATCACCGTTATGATGGCAGGCGCATCATAATGAGCCCCTTAGTACTTTATGTACGAATTTGAACAGTTAAAATGATTCTACAACTTAAGTTGTGATTATTCACCTGCAGGAGGCTTTCATGGTCCCTTTTGTGGGAATTGTCAGTTCTCTTCCACTCTGCTCCCCAAAACACGATACAACAGCACACTATCATAAACATAACGCATGGCAGTACAACACAACACCATCATAAACATAGCTCAACGCAACACCATCATAAAAGCAAAAAAATAAAGCACAACAAAACACCACCATCAACATACCACAGCACAACAACATAAAGATAACAAAATATAGCACAACACAAAACCATCATAAAGATATCACAATAGAGCACAACACAACATCATCATAAACACAGCTCAATACAACACCATCATAAAGGTAACAGAATATAGCCAGCACAACACCATATTAAACATAGCTCAACACAACACCTTCTTAAAGATAACAAAATATAACACAACACCAACATAAAGATAAAGATACAAAATATAGTACAACAAAACACCATCATAAATATAGCTCAACACAACACATCATAAAGATAACAAAAGACAACACAACACCAACATAAAGATAATTCAATATAGCACAACACAAAACCATCATAAAGACAACAAAATATAGCACAACACAACACCATCATAAGGATAACACAATATAGCACAACAAAACACCTTCATAAACATAGCTCAACACAACACCATCATAAACATAACACAACACAACACCATCATAAAGATAACAAAATATAGCACAACACAACACATCATAAACATAGCAGAACGGAGCACAACACAACACCATCATAAAGATAACAAAATATAGCACAACACAACACCATCATAAAGACAGCTCAACACAACACCACCATAATTAAGAAAGCATAATCATAAACATAACTTACACATAACGTGCTTTGTACAAGATGAGGGTTTTCTATCAGAAGCTTTATCAACCACTTGCCCCCATTTTAGGGACATATCAAAGTCATACATGTGCTGTCATGCATGTAATTGCTTTCATAGAATACTTCCCAACTTTCTTTAGGAATCGTGAAAACATTTCATTTTTACCTCATGTAAATTATGTTTTCGCCAAGCTGCCACAAAAACGAACCAGGGCAGCAAATCACGGTGCATCGCCCCGGTAAGACCAGGCCACTCAATAGGCAGCGGCGCGGATTCTCACAGCTAAAGATGAGAGTACATCGAGCTACTCGCAGCGTGTTTCGTTTCATTAATATGTGTGCGCCTAGCTTTGTAAGTAAGTAGTTCATATTCCGAAGGCTTTTCATTTTTTATTATCTCCCATGAAAAAAATATAGAAAACATATTAGTAATTGTAAACATATTTGTGTTCCATTTATTTTTATTTTTTTACCAGAGCTTTCTACTTGCGTCTGGATGTTGATCACTTGAGTTGCCACACCTTTATTTTAGCTGCAAATGCAAATCTCACTCAGTACTGAAGCAAAAAAGTGTCTGCTCCTGGGTGACACTTTGCATAATTTCCCACATCTGCTGCCTGGCACGAGCACACGTGAATCGGGTTTGGAAGGAGTGAGGCGTGCACGTGCACAGGGAATAGGTTATATGATAATTACCACCAAAAGGCATTCCAATTACTAGATTGCAATTTTTGTATTTGCCGCTTGGCTGACGATGCTCAGGTGGGAAGCGCTGCCCCGACCCCCGCATGCCGCCCCGGTGTCTGATTCGAATACCTGCCTTGATGCATTCCATGGATTTTTCATGTGTGTTCACATCGGTTTCAGTTTCCTTGGTCACAGAATAATTGATTTGAAACCTAACTGAAGTCATAGATTATTTATAGTCCTGACTCTTCTTTCACATTTGCATCACACTAACCATGCAAAACACTGCAATTAACCTCCACTATGTCTGGCTCAGGCATGCTTTCCAGGTGCTTCTACTGATGTTTCAATTCGATTGTGTTTCTCATATTTAGCTGATGGGGCTGTGGCTTGCAATGTATTGTATTGTAATTGCATTTATATCGCGCCTACTACCCCTGACGAACCGTCGAAGCGCTCTTGTAATTAAACAACTAAACATGTTTCTCCGTTGAATACGTTTATTTGCATAATTTAACTAAAACCATTGCATTAGAAAAAAAGAAAAACATTTTCTTGTGCAATATATGAGGGTAAAAAGTTAATACAATGCCATTGTTAGGTGCCATTGTGCATTGCATTGTGCAGCACACATAAAAACAGCAAAACGTCATGCATGATTGTTTATGTGCAGGAAGGTGTCCATTCCTGCACATAAACAATCATTCAAAAAATGACGAGTTGCAACTTCTATGTGTGCCTCACAAAGCAGTACATATAGAAGTTACAAATCCCCATTTAACATTGTTTATGTGCAGATAGGGACACCTTCCAGCACTCAAACAATCATTACCCACAACATAGGCACCCTTGCACTATGGTGCAGGGTGCTTGCGTTGGCGCCAAGCAGCTGAAATGAGTGCCTTCGCAGGGGAAAATGCAGATCTGCACTGTAATGTTGTAAATACGGTGCAGCCCTGTGTTTCAGAAGTGGCAGAGCACAGCGTTATGCCATGAAGGCTAACGCCGAACTCCGTCAATTATTTGTACATATGCCCCTCAGTCTTTCCACCAAAGCAGACATGTGTTCTGCTTTGGTGGAAAGGAAGAGGTGCGCTGTGCCTCTATGAGAGGTTTAATTGCCGACAATCATCCCTACTTTGTTACCTGCGGGTGGCCTGAGCACAACATTTATGATCCCCATGATCATTATTAATACGGATCTCTTTCAGGAAGGAAACAGAAAACATGCTAAAGTCATTGTTTTTTATTGTGTCACCACACTACCACCTTAGCATATTCCCTCCTTTAATTACCATGGCAAGTGTATCATTTAACTTTTGATTCTGCAACACCCATGGTGCATTTATTGTGTACATTTTGATTTCCATATATTTATTTCCAACAAGGGGTTCCTCAAGGCTCGATCCTTTCGCCACACTTATTTAGCCTCTATCATGAGCCACTTTGTGAGGGCTATAGGAATTCTGGGATCCTCTTTCACCTCTATGCTGATGATACCTAGATCTACCTGTAGGTCTCATCCCTGGACAACAATACATATCGCTCCAACACCTGGCCAAGCATTGAAACATGGATGTCAACATATCACCTTTAACTTTACCCTGCGAAAACAGAATTCCTTCTGACATCAAACCTACCTCGTTAAAGATGGATAGAATCCCTCCTTTCTGGAGTGCCAACCTACCATTCTTCAGATTGCAAAGTCGCTTTGGTTCATCCTTAACAACCAACTCAACCTCCAGAGTCAACTCGCAGCCATGGTCAAAAGTACCCGGTGGCAACTAAGGCCACTCTGGAGGTTCAGTCATCCTATTCCTGAACAGGGCTTATAATCCGTTGTTCAGCCATTGGTTCTCTCAAGTCTAGACTATGGGAACTTACTTTACTCAGGCATCTCCAGAGCAGTTGTACATACTACGGTCTGCTATGTTACTCGACACAAGAAATATGGCCACATCACACCTATCCTTCTCTTGCTCAAATAGCTTCCTATTGAGGCAAGACATCAATTTAAAACTGACTTCACCACACAAAAGGCTCTGCATTCCTCCTTGCCCATCTGCCTAACTAGAAATTTGAAAATTTAGGGAGCAACATATGACCCCTTCTCCTGAAGGCTCCCACCTTCAAACATGAATGATACATGAGCCACTCATTCTCTGGCAGTTCCACAACAATCTGGAACTCCCTTTCTGTCACCATCCGTATGGCCACATACCATGTCATGCTACCTTTTAAAATAACTTAAGGTTCTTCTCTTTGAAAGACACATGGGTTATACTATGATCTGTTACACACCCTCCAATGTCTGTTTTTCACTTCTCCAAGCTGTATCTCAAACATATTCTCGAGATTATTGTTGGTAATTGTACTTTTGTAAAGCTTCTGAAATCACTGGGTCATGTCCGCACTATAAAAAAGCATAAAAATAAATAAAAGAAGACCTGATTTAGATCATAGCCGTATTGCCCCAAGTACTACGTCGAGCTGTTAGATGTTCTCGTTGTGCTGGCAGTGTCCTGGCGATGGAGTCTTGACAAAGTGAGGTTCATGGTGGTGTGGAGACAGGTAAGTACAACTTATTAATGTGTCAATACACATATGTGTCATGTTTGCATATAAACCATATGTAGGCAATGTGATATGCCCCTTTGTGTTACTTTTTGCAGGCCACTCACATAACATTCACATACTATTGAATGCACATCCAAAGGCACCACTAGCACAACACCGCCAAGTGCCACAACAATAAATATTTTGTTCAAGTGTGGCTACAGGTGTGTTCAATTTGCCTTGATTAGTAGGAAACTGAACACTACTATATTACACCTAAGGAAAATACTGCAATGCACGATACATAGGACAATTGTAAAAGTAGTTCACAGTAGAGCTCTGTGACAACGGGGTCGTTTGGCATCGTCATGGGGTCGGTGCAGCAAAGGAGGGACCTGGACGATGGGGTACAATTCAGAAACAGAAGCTGGAAGCAAGAGAGAAGGTACGTTTGTACCTCATTTCCTCCGATTCTGCCAACTCGAAGTAGGAGGGATTCCCACCACAGGTGCCACGGTGTAATCTGGATGGAGGAAATCTGGGCTGGAGTCCTGCCACCATCCAATTCTGCCTTTACCGCCATCGATGCAGTTGCAAATTCCCGGCAGAGTCAGCGGGACCACGGGCGTCTTTCACCCATGGGCCTGCCAACATCTAAATAGGGCAGGCGGACCATCAAGCAAGCAGGTGGGAATATTGTCTGAAAATCAACATGGGACCCAATCCACCAAGATCTAAATCAGTCCCTGTTAGACCTGGCACCCTTGGCATGGTTTTCCCCGACTTTTTGCCTCTACCTCCTATATTTTTGATGTTATACTGGATTTCGTTTTTGCTGGTTTAGATGCTTCGGGCACTTTGCCACTGCTGATCAGTGTCAAAGTGCAAGTGCTCCCTGTATAAATTGTTATGGTGATTGGTTATCCATGATTGACATATTTGTCATACCAGTAGGTCCCTAGTAGAGTGCACTAAGTGTGCCAGGGCTGGTAAGTCAAATGCTACTAGTGGGCCTGCAGCACTGATTATGTCACCCACATGAGTAGCCCCAAAGAGATGTCTCAGCCCTGCAACCGCAATGCCTGCGAGCAGTTACTAACTGCCATTTTGGACTGACAAGTGCACTCACTTGCCAGGCCATACCTCTCCCTTTATGTGAACATAGGACACCCCTATAGCAGGCCCAAGGTACCCCCATGGGCAGGGTGCAGTGTATGTGAAAGGTAGGACATGTACTGATGTGTGTACCATATCCTGATAGTGAAATACTGCCAATTTCGTTTTTCATTATTGAGAGGCCATCTTGCCCATAGGACAGAATGGGGAATGCTGTGTAACATGTTTACCTGCATATCTACCCATATGAGTGAGATAGGAAATTGGAGTTTGGTATCCCTGCACTCAGAATTTAATAACACAACTTTTAGTAAAGATGGTTTTTAAATTCTGTGTTTGAAAATACCACGTTTAGAAAGTGGCTATTTTCTTGTTCAACCTTTCTGTGTGCCTCTGCCTGTTTGAGGATTGGCTGTCTGGCTTGAGAGTGACAGGGGCTGGGGTGGCCTCAGGAGTCTGGGTGAGTCAGCACTAGGCTGAATAGACCTATCTGCATTTGGAGTGGTGGGAGGAGTAGCACCTGGGCCTGAATAGGGCTGTGCCTGCCTTCCACAATGCTGGCTCCACCTCCTGTGGTGCGTCTGAAGACCCTGGCCCACATTCACAAAAGAATAAGTTGTGCACTGGCAGAGTGCACCCAGAACTGGTTGGAACTGGGTCCAGGACCCCTAACACATAAAGAACAAAGACATTTGGCGTATAAAAGTAAGAGCTGAAACCCCTGTTAAATTAAACTACTTTGTGATCAAGAGGAACCTCTGCCAAAGAAAAACAGCTGCAGAGACTGAGGAGAAGTACTGCCCTTGCTGTGTGCTCTGGGGCTGGCCTGCAGTTTGCTGATTTAACTGAAGAGATGATAAGGGACTTTGCTGTGTGCTGTGTCCCCCCTGCTTGCTAAGGACTTTGCTGTGTTCTGTGTCCTGAAGGAACAAGTCTCCAAGGGCCTGATAAGAGCTGGCCTCCTGTTATTGAAACTCAGGGATACAAAAATGTTATTGTATCTTATAAATGTATGATAGCAATTTATATTTTAGTACTAGGTTGTTGAGTCTGTAAAGGAGCAGGGTGGGAATTTAATTCAAATATAATTAATTTAATTGATATGTTAATTAATGGTAATTAATTTTTATTCTAAATTAAATATTTAACTGATATTTTTATTGTTTCATTATTTGTCATTTTGTGTATTTATGTTTATTTTGTAAATTATAATGCATATTTTAATTTTTATACTTTTCCTAGTAATTCATATTTTAGTAGTGGGTTGTTTGGTTTGTAATAGGAGAATAGGGCTGGCGTTATTGAAAATATACAATTATTCAATTTTTTTATTCATGATGAATTATGGATATATTGTAATCATTTGTTTAATATTTCAATTATTTGTTTTATTTGATACATATATTAATTTATGGTTACATGTTCTCCATATTAATATTTGTAAAATATGTGTTTTCATTGTATTTGTTTAATTCAAGCAATATTTTCAATTAATATTCTTTTTATTTTGGGGGGTATTTGAGCTTTTTTGGGTTTTAGGGAGAGAATTGAATTTCATTTGAAATATTTTTTAATTATTTTGTAGTTTTTCATTTTTTTTAAAAGGTTTATATTGTATGCATGTTTTATATAAAATATGATTTCAAAATGTATTACTATTAGGTATTTCAATGTTTTCTAAAACATAATTGAAAGCTTGAATGGTATATGTACACTTTCCATTCCATTGCTTAGACTGGAAGGGGAATATTAACTTTAACCTCTCCGAAAGCCAACACTTTCTCTAATAATGCATACATTGGAGTGTGAATAGTAAATCTAACACCTCCCAGGTTCAACACTTTGCCTACTGTTGCTCAGACTGGAATAGGAGTACTAAAAATAACCTTTCCAAATTCCGACTATTACTTAGAGTGGAGTAGAAAGAGTAAATCTAACCCCTCCGACTTCAGCAGTTTTCCTAATGTTGGTTAGAATGTGGATTCATATTATTATTATTTTTGTGCTTTATTTTTTGTTATTTTACAAATTGTATATTTTTTAAAAGTTTATATTACATTTATAAAAATGGTTTATTTATTTTTTATCTTTATTATATGACTTTAATATTTTTGAATATACACTTTTTTCATTTGTTTTTTGTTTGTTAATGTTATTTTTAAAAATGTAAAAATTGTAAATTATTGTTATGCTTTTAACGTATGTGTTTATTATTTCCATATTTAGTGTACAGCATTAAATAAAACTATTTGTTTATTTTAATATTTAAATTAGGTTAGACATTTTTGTTGATTATATGTTTAGTAATTTCCGCTAAATTTTACTTTTAATGTCTAAAATTAAATGTATTTAAAAAATGTATTAATGATTATTTTTTTAAGTGTATTGATGTCAATATAGTGTACAGTTTTCTGCTGTCAATCACCAACGAAATGCCACTCTGGTTAGCGATGCATAGTCTTTTATTTTTGTTGATTGCAAATCAGCACTCTTGGCAGATCAAAATAACATCAGACGTGTTTCGGCTTACTCAGCCTTTGTGTACACTAACAGTACTCAATTAACAAACGATATATAAATATCTAAAAATATTTATAAATAAACGATTGCAACTATTTATTTAACATTATATAATTTTAACTATTTAGGGGCAGATTCCAATCCGGGTCGGAAAGCACTCCGACCGAGCCGGATCCGGAGTGTTTTCCGACCGAGCCGGAGTCCTGCAGTCCGACCGAGTGAGTACGATGCGGCCGTATGCTGCCGGACTCGGTTTGGTCAGACTCCCATAGAAGTCAATGGGAGCCGGTCATACGACGCGTACATGGGCTCTCATTGACTGAATGGGTACGTACGTCGCGGACAAGTGCGGCCCCTACAGTGGGTACGCGTCGGTGCCATCCATACCATACATTGCTGTGTTGGGGAGACCCATGGGTCTCCCCCTGTGTCCGAGTCGTAGGGCTGCGGGTGTCAGGGGGTCCGACGCGGACCCCCAAAGGCAACCACCCGGACGTTTTGTGAGTCGGACACTCCGGCTCGCACAGGCTGTCCGACCCGTGCATCGTACTGGCTCGGTCATAAATCACATCCATTGCATGCCATGGTTAGCTTCCGACCGAGACGTACGGAGCGGTTCGGACCCGGAAACGACTCGGTCGGTGAATTTCACGTCGCCCGCATCGTACTTGCTCTCTCGTACAGCTGTAGAAGTCGGCCGGAAAACTCGCGTACGGCTCATAGTTTTTCCGGCCGGATCGCGTTCGGTGCACTTCCGACCCGGATCGGAATCAGACCCTATAAGTAAATAACTTTAAGGTCGATATTGATATAAAAAAAAAAACATTCTTACCTCTTTCTGGTAGATATTCTCTTCCACAATATTTTTGACACAATATTTTGCTTGCTCCCATTATAAGCATAGGAGGACGATATTTTGACACAATATGTGTATCTCCCAATATTTCTGTCCATGATATTCTTTCATAGAACCGTATGCAAGGACCTACCAGACATTAAAGAAAGCTCATGTTCCACCCAGGAGTCAAAACCAGGAACAACCTATCAACAGAGGGGTTGTCACAAGCAGATGAATATATAATGAAGACAAGGATCAACCCAAACACTCAGTACAGAACGCAGGTCAACGTAATACAAGAAATGCACAACAATTGGTAGGATTTTCTCAAAGATCTGCCACACCATCGATACCTGATCCACTCAAAGTGTGATAGTACTAAAATAAGTCAGAGGACCATAATCAAATGTTAATGTGATATGTATATTTTTTACAGCATTATGACATCATGAAATAGTGGCAACAGTGCAGACGGCGTGAGGTGCAAATAGAAGTTGCTCAGTGCAAAGCTACACATATACACCCACAAGACAGAAGGTATCCACAATGAATCTTATTAGCAGGAATATATCTCCATTTCAAAGGTTTGTTGATCAGATAACCCTGTGTGTTGACATTTTGACCCAAACTGAACTAATCCACGGATCTCATGCAGGAAAGTGCAGACTGATTGTTCGCCTACAAATCAAAAATGAATATGGGTTTGTTTAATGCAGTAATTTAGTATTACATACACTAGTACACACTTCAAACACCAAGTGCTTTTCATACCTTAGACAGTGGCAACTGACTAAACAGCCACGAATGTAAAAACAATGTTGGTCTGCTAAACAATCAAAAACAAAGTTCGTTAACAATTCTAAACTGAAATTAATGAAATGTTTATTACAAATTCTGGCCAGAAGAAAACATAAGGGCAGCTTGACCAAGACAATTCTCACTTCCTCGATCTCCCAGTGTATGCATTCAATCATCTGCTCTTCATCCAGCTTGTTGGATGCCTGCTGATGTCCATTTAATTTTCAATCTTACCAAGCAGGCTTGTTTCTGTTCGTTCACGTCTTCTCTACATTGGGTCAGTGTTCCTAAATGCATTGTTTAACCCTCTCTGCCTGGAGCACTGGGTCCTTCTCAATGAAGGGCCCATATACATTCAAGATACGTTTTACCATTATCTCCCTTCATATCCCTTACTCTCCACTTCACTCAGATTACTCTCAATCCACAGATTTTTCCATTCACGTATCATAGAACTCTCCTTCTGCTTTCTACTGGCCAATATCTGGGATTCGATTCCTATCTGGATGCACCTCATTAATGATCATTTCTCCCATGGCTACCGCTCACCAGGGAGAAACTAGTTCAACGCACCCTTCACAGATATGATCTATGCACTCTGGGGGTACTTGTTCCCGGATAGGCAAGTTACACACCTTTTGGAGGGACAGGAATATACCATACATGGGCCAATTCATTTTCAGGAGGCTGCGCAACACGTTATGATGTAGCCTCCCTTCCGATCCTCTCCCTCCTGACAATTTTGCACCACTGACTCTGACATTATCAACTATTGAGGTAGGACGTATGGTTTCTAGAATATATCATTCCTGTCTTGAACTGAAACCCAACACTACCACAAGAGTGCAAGAGATTTGGGCGTCAGAACTCGGGGTAGAAATAACCGACAAAATGTGGGCATATTGTTGCACACAGACGCAACGCATTTCTGTCAATGCCACAAATTGCTACATTTTAAATTTATACATCGATATTATCTATCACCATTGGATATTGGTAAGGTCGACCATACCAGACCTGATGCCTGTGATAGGTGCCGCGATGTGGGAGCTGACTTTGCACACCTCTCCTGGACTTGCTCAGTCGTACATGCTTACTGGGTGACAGTGTTTGAACATATCTCAGCTATGACGGGTGCGGAGCTTACACCCTGTCCTCTAAAGGCATTATTGGGATATACCCTTGAGGTGTCAAGCAGCACCCGTAGGGTGGTTTCCATGGCACTGCTGCTAGCTAAAAAAGAAATAGCACTGCTATGGGGTAGTGCTTGCCCCCCCCCACTGCCTCGGGATGGCTTGAGAGTATGTGTTGTTGCAAGAAAGTGGGCGAGGATTATGCACAGATTCAACCCCTTAACTCACGCCCCAAAGACTTCTGATCCCCCTTCTGTGTCTACCTATCATCTATAGAGCGTGACGACCCAGAATGGAATACAATTCACCATTCATGTCAGTTTATATTTGTCTCTGCAATACCTGATGCCTGTGGTTTCCCAATGCCCTTTTGCCGATGCATAGTTAATACTGTGAAATGTTTGTAAATGGAGTGACACATGTCCAAATATGATGGCAGAGTGGTCAGCTTTCCTTGTTTCTTATCATCTGACACATGTGATGTGCATACATTGTTGATGTTAATTTGTAATGCTCAACAAAGAAATTTAAAAATGATAATTTCTTCTTCTGTTAACCCTTAAGAGCAACTTCTATCAAACTTTTCCCTAATTCAGCTGCACAACTGCTCTTTCCATTAATTCTCTCAGTGCTACGGTACCCTACTAGGTGACAGCCGTGCTTTATAAATAGCTCATCATCATCATGTTATTGGTCATCATACAAATGCAGCAATGCCCTTACAATAGTGCTGGCACGACATCATTCCATTTACAGTACGCCCATCTGTAATACAGTAATGAATTGAAAGTGCTACATATATGATGGAATATACCATCTGCTCCTCCCACCACTTACTGCAATCCGGGTTTGGAATGTAATACTAAGGGTAGTATCTGTACAGAACATCGTAGGCCAAAAACTGCAACTTAAACAGTTATGAAGCCCAACAATAGCCAATTCCTGGCAGTGGAGAAGGTGCACAACAAACTTAAAGTGCAAAGAACACCTTAGGAGTTTGTGGCCACATTCTGTACTGCTTAATCTGGCCATCTCAACTAGGCCTTGGCAGAAAATTCTGCTCCGCTCGAGGACTTTGCAGAGTTGTTCCCACTTCGAGCTCTGAGCAGAGCAGACATTTTTCCATGAATGAGCTCGCCAACGTTAAGTAGATGACCATGAGCGAGGAAAATCTTACTTCAAACCACCTCCCACCGAGATTTATCAACGCTTGTGGTCTTGAACGGTCGCTACAGCTCGCTTTGAGAAACCTTCTGTTCGCATTGAGGAAACTACCGCTAGAGTAGAATATCTTCTTGAGCAGCTGAAAGAAGCAGAGCCCTCTTCCGCTGACCGTGGTGCCATTCGCGATGATAGTCCAGCACAGAACAAACAGGCAGCACTAAAAATCAGCACGAACAGTGCAACGTATCGCACTACGCGGCTTGCAGAACTCCGCGTAGCACGGCAGAATTTTTGGATCACTTCGCAGAGAAAACTCCACCCAAGCCTAATCTTAATGAGGCAGTGCAGAGATAAAAAAAAACAGCTATCACCAGCAATATGCAATTTAGAATGTTTGTTTGTTTGATGAAGTCAGCTGGGGTTTTAAGAACTGTTGTGATATCATTTACAAGACGCCCCTGTAACAAGTCTCGGTATTAGCAACACTTGTAGGGAATGCTATCGATGATAGTTTTGGTGACAAAACATCACTAAACAGCTTGAGATCGTGTACTGAGAGAAGCATCCTCAAAAACGTATACTCAGATGTCTCAACAAGTTGGTGGCCATGTACGTCCAAAGGGAAAAATCACTGTACACGAAAGAACCAGGAAAAAAGAAACTCAAAATACTGTTTTCTAAATCATTGGATTTTTCAGTAAGACTATCAAGTATTGGAAAAGACAGCTGTATAAAAATAGATAATTCCATTTTGGTTCTGAGTTACAGTGCGCATTCTTTGTTTATGTATTTGAAGTGATTGACAGTTCCATTTGGTGCTAAAATTGTTTTTGTAATTGAGTGCATTATTGTGACAGAGAAAACGTCTTTGCATGCCAAATTAGCTTTTTTATTTTAAAATCTGAGCATTGCCAGCTTTATGTTAGCTTTGAATAATTTCCTTGCTTTATGGATTTGTTAACGTTAATATTATATTTATATTCAGTGCCTGGTTATTTAGACATGTTATACTCACTAGACATTTCTCCATTTTTTCCTTTAATCTTATTTATTTTTGAACTACTGGCAGCAACAAATAGCACATGGGAGGCGAGGGGCATGATGCTAATAAGGCATACATTGGCAATCGACAATTACAGCAACGTTATTCCATACGTTATGGCTCCAGCAGGCCATTGCTCCAACTCCTGCAACCCCTCACTTGCTAAACTCTACCATCCCTACTTACACAACCCTCTGATTTGGAGTTAGAGACAGCCTTCTGATGGGTTGGCCTTTAATTTACAATGTATAACAATGATGCTGGAAGAGTGGTGATTTTAGAAGTGCATTCAAACTTTCACAGTTTATATAAAATGAAAAAAAAAGAATACAAAAACGTTTTTTGAAGTTCTCTTTCCCAAGGGGCTAGTATCTTGTATATACTCTAAAAATTAGGACTAAAAAGTGAAAGGGACGAGTTTCTCCATAACAAATTACTGTGGAACTCATGGCCGATGGACCTTTATTCCCTGCTGAGAAGTGTAGAGGGGAGAAACAATTAATTTGGACAGGATCACAATTTATAAGAACTATGGCACTGAAGAATCACAGACTTCAGGTTCCAAGTTAGTGGGGGTTATTACAAAGCCAAAAACAACTGGCTGTACAAGCACCTCATTACAAGGTTGTAGAAATACATGGGAACTAATACAAATCCAAAATTACGGGCTAACTTTATACGATGAATCATGAACAGAATGACAATCTCCAGAAGCAGAACGCAGGCAATGATTGTCCCCACGTCAAGTTCGGTCTTCATCTGCGGAAAATGAATAAAAAACATTAGTCTGTTCCTACACTATCGTGACATCCCTACTTAGCATTTCCCAGGCAAGATCAGGAAAACGGTGTCGGCGCGTGAAGACTTCCTAAGAAGTACACTCACATTGTATTGGTCAAGTAGTCAAAAGCTACAGAGCGTGTTCTAAGATGCTCCTTCTCTCTCCCTTGATCTCCTCACCCCTTTTCATGACTCCACCCCAGGACACTATCCCTAATACAAAACACAAAAACATAAAACACGCCCACAGATCACCTCATCTCGCTGAACACTTCCCATAGCTGATTTTCCACACGGTGTCGGTGTTCCCAACTCCTGGCTCGATGACCTTGATTCTCAGGCCTCCCTCAATGAGAAAGAACACCGGCTCCCAATTATCAGCTCTCCTCACCAAAATATATCACATCCTCCCGAGCCTAACTTCTCCTAAACAAAAGACATTATTCTAATTTTCAGCTCTCCTCACCAAAATGTATCACATCCTCCCGAGCCTAACTTCTCTTAAACAAAAGACGCTATTCTAACTAATAAAGACGACTTTCTCCTCCTGCAACAGAAACGTGAGAACATGCACGTGAAATTTCTAACAACCCTGTTCACAGCCCTGAGGGAAATACAATTCAGGCCTACAGAAATCGGCCAACATAAGAGTGAAACACATAGGCCTTTCAAATACACACGAGTGAACATTTCATTTAGGCCTTTATGCCTAATTACATTGCAGAAGCACATCAAATTCATGGTAACTACGAGCAACTTATGAAACCCTACACGTTAAATGCAATTTAGTCACATCTATGTGCAACTTGAATATGGTGCGCATTTAAATCATACACGTCACATCACATATAAGCAATTTTTTTAGGTAAGTGACATCAAATACTATAGATTACAATATTATAACATGAATTGTAAGTTGTCTCTTTATATAGCATGACACTTCCTACCATTTACACTTTCACAGATTATTACTGAACAGTTTCTTATGGCCAAATGTTAATACAATATATGCAGGTGCGGACTATCCGTGATTATGATGCACCCCTACAAAATTACAAAGCACCATTGCACTCCATCAAAAGTATAGATTACTCTAGGGGATTTGGTTGTACTTTAACCAGAGCAACTCCATCCGAACGGTTCCACTCTCTATCATGAAGTGAACTTCTCTAACAAACTTCCTGGTAATTTGATAACTTTTCAGGACATTTTGCAAACCTATTTTACCAGCTTATTGATGATGTTGACCATCATTTATAATTCACATTACCTTCAGTGCATAATTTGAGCTGGTGGTTGCAAGTGGGGGCTGCCAGCACTCATTTTTGGGGACAGCATCATACGTTTACTGAGACAAGAGATCGTAAATCACACAAAGTACAAAGACAGAGGAAGAGAAAGACGGAAAACCATCACAAGGAAAGAAAGCAGGAAACCGAAAGAATGAGATAAAGAGGCAGAGACTGTCTGGCAGTGAATTAAAAGACATTAAGTGGTTATAAGATAGTGCAGTCTTGGAGTACCACATGGCAATCTTCAATTGCACCAGCCGTGGGTTTCTGAGCAGAGTTTTAGGCACCAGCACTCCTTCTTGTACAAATTAAGCACTGCTTTCCTTGCTGTATGAAGTCAATTGACCCTCGCACATTATATTTAATTTCATATGAAGCATTATGGCATCCTGGCATGAGTTGAATAACCCTATTGAGGTCCCAAATAAATAAATAAATAAATAAAATGCTTCCGAGAGGCAATTGAGTACTGCCCAAGCTGCATAACAGACAACCCCAAGTTGCTAAAGCACATTCTTGTGCCCGCACTAGCAGATTGAGTGTTTATATTTTGAGGCAACCAATGAATCAATAGTTTATTAAAGATTTGGAACTCCTATGAGGTCCACATAAAAGTATATATATAGTATACATATTAATTACAAGGAATAAAACATAACAAAACTCATTTCACAACCATCATAAAATTATCAAAGGCCTGCATTAGCAGGGCTAGAATTCTTTTAGATAACATCAGTCAAATATTGTCAATTATCCCACTACGCAAAATAATTAAGATTTTTAACAATAAAACCATTTTGCTTTCAACAGAAAACAAGGCCCAAAGACCTCTACTATAGAAGATAGTGTATGTTTAGGACCGTATTAAACAATAGCAGGTACATTTAAATAAAAATAATATGCATAACCTCAGTCCTTGGAGAAAATTTTTCAAACATTTGGGCAGCAGCACATAGCCACTTCGACAGAAAATAGCATTTAGAATTAGCTGTAGAAGGATTGAAGTAACAGAGCATATCTTAGAATGTGCAAAGGACAATAAGTAGCAGCCAGTTCAAATACAAAAGAAAGTCCAAAATTCAGCTTCAGCTAAAAGTTCAATTTAAAATTAGCAGCAAGAAGAAAGGAATAACTGAGCATATCCAAGAATATGAAAAGACAGTAAGTAGCAGCCAGTTCATATACAAAATAGAGTCCAAAATTCAACTTCGGCTAAAAGTTCAATTTGGAATTAGAAGCAAGAAAAAAGGAATAACAGAGCATATCCTAACCTGTGCAAAAAGCAATTCAGTAACAGCCATTTCATGTGCGAAATACGTCCATAATCCCACTTCAATTGAGTTTTGAAGTTAACAACTAGAATATAGTGGGAAACGAACACAACATATCCTTATTGTGCAAATAGCAGTAAATAGCAGCCAAACAATGTGCAAAATACAATCTGACAAAGGAGAAAATACTAATACTTCGTAAGAAGATAGCAAACAAGGGTATTAACAGCCCAATTAAAAAAAATATATACATATGGAAAAGATTTAAAATATATCCATAAACTCCTTAAAATAATTAAAATTATGTTGCCCATCACTACAGCCACCCCCAGCCATAGGATGGGTGATGCGCAACACATCCAGCATACTCCAACATCAGGTATGTCCGCAAAATACATCCCCCCCTAACATCATGACAACAGTGTGTAGTCTGTGACAAATGCCCACAACAGTGATTATGGCTACGAGCATACAATGTAAGTAACAGCACATGTGTGACCAATACATGAGTGTGACATACACAAGGCAAGCATCACCATAGCACTGTGGCAATGTAAAAAGAACACCCCCTCACTGTGTAGAACAGAAGTTAAGTGGGGGCTCCCAAAATGCCGCAGATGACGAGCATTGTGGTGATGGGGACTAAACCCCCCTCATCACAGTGACCAAAAGGTAAGTGTCATCATGGTCAAAGCTGTAAATAACAAACAGCATGTCTGATCCCTGCTCCCAACACATCAAACACTTCTGGGGCAAACTAGTGGTTGTGTCCCATTCACACAGAGATGTGGTGAGGCTAACAGTGCTGTGAAAACATAACACACTCTCGGCCATGTGCAGACAAGCACCACCCATGGGGCATACAACGTACAATGACACAAAAGCAGAAGTGACCATCACCAAGCATGCACACATCTCGAAAATAGACACACAAAGCAAAACAACATGTGTAGACTGTAGGTGTCAGATTCCAAACTCACATTCCATGGCAGCAATGGCACCCAACAACCAGGATGAATGTGCACAATGATGTGAAATGACTCACAGGGACAGCATGCAAAATCACAGAAACAGCATCCAGACAAAGGCCCACAACAGCAATACTAATGCACTGGTGCAGATGCACAAACACAAACAGGCAAACTCACACTGCACATCGGACACAACATGTGTGTGTGTGTGTCACAGTATCCACAGGCAACTACACAGCACATGAGGGGGGCTGAACCACAGTGACACAGATGTGGACACAGTGCCATACAAAAGTAAACCATCATTGGGACACCCTCAGTGGGCAATCAGGCATTGGGAAATGAGAGGGAGCACAACAGACACATGTAACACAAGCTGGAATGAACACCAACTAACACAGCAAGAGACTGACACACAACACCACTACCCCCAGGGAACAGACATTGGGGTGACACAAGCATTCATGACACCTCCACTGTGATGACAAAGGCAGATGTCGTACAAACTGGGAAACCCAGACATCTGTCCTGTGCCACAAACGTACATCACACATACACAAACATAAATCACTCAGCATGGCCCCTCATCCATGGACAAATGGGAGCAAGGGGACCATCTATGCAAACATTCACATCAGTTCACCCTCAAGGGGGCGTGGCTTGGATGCCGAAGGGAATGGCGGCGTGAGCTCAGAGCTCCGCGCCCGATCCCCACGCGAATCCTGAACAACTACACGAAATCCGACGCGAACAGTGCCACTGAAGCGGCGCTGTGCGTGGGACTGGTGGCGGCACTACCCAGGACGTCAACCGGTACTGCTTCCAGGGCGATCGGCCTGCTGAGGAGAGCGGAGGGTCCGGCGAGCGACGCGGCCTAAAATGGCGGCCGCGGCCACGGACCAGCACAATTGAAAGAGGCCTGGACCGCGGAGCCCCCGTGGGACCAAACACAGAGCGTGAAGACCCAACCGGGATTGCCCTGCACACGGGTGACGAGTGGAGCCGAGGTCCTGAACGCCGCGGGCAAGGACTGCGCGGGCGGCTGATCGACCGTCAGGGGGCAGGGATTACACCGGCGGCCGCCCTGAAGCCCAGCGACTGACGGCGCTGCGGGACAAGGCAGCGGGGAGATAGCCTGGGAAGACGGCGGTCGGCGGGCCCCGGCCGAAGCTTCGTAGAGGGACTGACGCTTCAGCCAGCCGAGAGACGGGACAACGGATCCGCGACCCAGGCAGCGGTGACCCTGTAGGAACTGGCGAAGGGTTCCGGCGGCTACGCGGTGAGAGGGGTGTCCCACGCTATCAGCGACACGAAGGAGGTGTGAGGCCCGGGCCCCAAAGAGTGTATCCATACCCCTGGGGGTGCCTACAGGGTCCGCGGGAGCACCAGATGACGAAGACCTGAGTGGGGACGAGACCTGGGGCCCTACAGGCGCTGCAACTACTGGGCCAGGACTCGACCGCCGCGGGAGCGGCTGGGTGCGGCGGCGGGGGGGTGCCGGATTGCGCCTTTCCTGAGTGGCGGAGCTCCCAGCGTGGGCTCGAGCAGCGAGCTGCGAGCTGCGAGAGGGGACTGCTGGACGGAAGACGAGCACCCTGGTGGCTGGGATCTGCGTCCTACAGCCCTTGAACGATCGGTTGGCTGTAGCTACGAGGCCAGCACCGGGTGTGCGGGAGGAAGCACCCGCTAGGGAGCGGGCCCTAGCGCACCCCTGTGGACTCTGGGGGAGCCCTGCTTGGAGAAGGACACCCGGGCTGCGGGAAGACCGCGACCGACTAGCGCGCCTGCATGATGGGCAAGCCCAGGGCTAAAGGAGGGGAAGTAGCGCCCGGATCGGAGGCGCAAGACGGAGCCACCCAGAGCCCCGCAGACTTGCAGCAGTTGCGGGACTGTATCCTGGAGGCCATAGCGCCCACGAAAGATGCATTGCAGCAGGACATAGCCCAAGTGGCATCTGGCTTGGGGATCCTGCGAGCGGACCATGGGAAACTAAAGGACAGAGTTAAAACTACAGAAGACACGTTGCAGGAACTGATGCCGGCACACAAGTCCCTGGAGGGGCGGTTGGTCAATGCGTTAGACCACATACAGGTCCTGGAGCGGCGAGCGGAGGATGCTGAAAACCACAGTAGGCGTAACAATGTTCGCTTAGTGGGTCTGCCGGAACAAAAAGAAGGGGACAACATAGTGGGGTACCTGGACGCTTGGCTGCGATCAGAAGTGGCTCCAGAGGGACTCTCGCCCTTCTTTACACTGGAGCAGGCGCACCGTGTGCCGGCAAGACCCCCCAAGCCAGGTCAACCACCGCGCCCAGTGGTGATGAAGCTGCTGCACTACAAGGACAGGGACTGGCTGCTGCAGCGAGCCAGGGATGCGGGCCCATTTCAAGTGGATAACAGTAACGTCACAATGTTCCCGGATTACACATTTGAAACCCAGAAATTGCGTGCCTCCTTCTTACCACTCAAACGGGCACTGAGAACTGAGGGTATACAGTACTCGCTCCTCTTCCCGGCCAAGCTGCGAGTCGTAGTAGACAACAAGACGTTCTTCTTCCCCACATCGGCGGACGCCTGGGCGTGGTGGGACGTCTACAAGGCAGGGACAGATGGGGCGAGATTTCGAGCTGCAGAGGAGCAAAGATTGCAGCCAGTGCAGAAATCGCGGAGGCTCCGGCAGCGGAGGCAGAGAGCTGGAAAACCCACAGAGTCGCAAACAGAAGAGGAGAGGAGAGCGGCTCTGCAAGTGGTGGTGGAACTGTCGGGAACTGTAGCGACCCAGTCAACCCGCGGGTCGGGCTCGGAAAGCCACGTCACGAGCTCGGAAACGGACCAGTCAGAACTTAATGGGGCCAACGGCCCGGTGGTGACCCCGCAGACCTCGGGAGAAACTGTTGAAGGCTGATGGAGAAGCCCTGCCAGGCAGCCAATGCGAGGGGGCCGGGGAGCCGGCTCTTCCCGAGGATGATGCATGCAGCAGAACTGTTCGGATTTTCGTGAGTGACAATGGGGGATTGGGGAGCGGGGGGACGGGATTGTGGTTGCCGCCTTTGGTGCCGGGTTACACCCTAGAGGCCCATAAGGCCACCGCAGTGCAGACTGCGGCTTAGGTGTGCGGTTGAGCAAGTTTGCTCTTCCTTAGTTTGGATGGGAGCTGCTTTTTCGAAGTTAGGTCCTGTTCTGGGGGGGACGGGCCGAGAGTAGTTGGGGGGACTCGAGGTGGGGAAGTTGGAGGGGGGAAACGGTTTCTTCAGGGGAGGGGTGGGACAGTGTCACCGAACGCGACTGGACATGGAGGGGTGTTGCAACCTGGCCTCTGACATGGGACTATAGCTAATGCTGGAATGGTGAAATGTGTGACATGGAATGTACGGGGACTCCACACCATGGCAAGGAGGCATAAGATTCACGCTTATCTGGTGCGCAGGGGGGTTCAGATTGCGCTCTTACAGGAGATGCACTTAACGAAGCAAGAGGGCATTGCGCTGCTGCGTAGGTGGAGAGGGCAATTATTTAACACACGTACTCCGCTTTTGCGAGGGGAACTCTGATTTGGATACGAGCGGGGACCCCCTTCCAAGTGGTTAGGCACACAATAGATCCGGAGGGTAGGTATGTGGCTGTTGAGGGCAAACTCAGGGGCCGGGACATCGTGCTATGTAGTGTATATGCACCTAATATGGACCAAGGGCCGTACTTCACGAAACTTTCCGGAGTGCTGGCCGGTTACCTGACGGGTCCCATCCTGCTGGGAGGGGGCTTTAACTCAATAGCAGACCCTGCACTTGATAGGTCCCATCCGCCTTTAGAGACATCCCTGGTACACCGGCTAGCGAAGCGTAGGCTCGAATGGCAGGGGAGGTGGGGCCTGGAGGATGCTTGGAGGGCACAACACCCAACAACGAGGGACTACTCATATTACTCAACAATGCATGACCTCCATGTTAGGCTGGATGCTTTTTTGTGCTCCCCGGCCGTGCTCCAGACAGTGGCACACACAGAGTATTTAAACCGAACGTTATCCGACCATAACCCTTTACTACTGACGCTAGACTGGATGACCGAGATCTCGAGGGTCCCCACGTGGCAGCTACGGCCTGATACACTAGATGACCCACCATACCTTGAGGCACTCGGTGAGAGGATTACTCAATACTTTAACGAGAATAGCGGGTCCACGGCGACCAGAGCAATGGAGTGGGACGCTTTCAATATAGTTGTTAGGGGACATTGTATAGGGAAATATGCCGGAGTGCGCAAGACTCTGTTAGAGGACTTGGACAAGGCGGAGGGGAAGTTACGGGCGGCTGAGGTGGCGCGGCCTGGTCGCCCCGAGCTCCAGGAGGCAGTTTGCAAGGCTAGAGAGGCGGTGGCGGTTGAAGTGGAGAGGCTCCGCAGCTTCGACTACAAGAATTATATGGTAAGAGCACACGCAGAGGGGGACAAAGCGGGAACGCTGCTGGCTTGGCTGGCCAACCCCACTAAACGTAACCAACCGATCTTGGCCATAGAGAGGGGGGGAGGCGGCATGGTCACGGCCCAGATGGATATACTGGATAGTTTTTGCTCATACTATGGGACGCTTTACAAAAGCGCGCTGGAGGGGCTGGAGGGGGACATTGACGTCTTTCTGGGGGGGCTGCAGCTGCCACGACTCGACCAGGAAGACGCGGAGGCCTTAGGCAAAGACATAGACCTAGCGGAAATCAGGGGGGCAGTGAAACGAATGGCTCGGAACAAAACCCCCGGCCTGGACGGCTTGCCCATTGAATTTTATGGTAGATATCTGGACCAACTGGCCCCGAGGCTCCAGGCGGTGTATAAGGAGGCCAAGACTAGGGGTAGACTGCCACAATCCATGTGCGAGGCACTGATGATCCCACTGCTGAAGCCGGGAAGGGAGGGAACGGACCCCGCCTCTTATAGGCCGCTATCAATGCTGACGACGGACTATAAAATCCTGAGCACCATATTGGCGACCAGACTGCTGCGGCACATGCCGAGACTGGTTCATGGTGACCAGTCGGGGTCCATTCCTGCGAGGAACACCACCGCTAACATCCGCCGACTGATCCGCTTGCTGGGGGACCCGCTGGAGGGCGCACGAGTGCCACTCGTCTTATCAATCGACATAGAGAAGGCATTCGATAGCCTCCATCCAGGAGCCGGGAGACCACAGTAGGTGCCTAGCGGGTGCTGCTCTCTGACCAAAATCTGTGTTACGAGGAGCGCACTCCTCCCCTTCCTGATCAGCGATCAATATTCAGCCATAGTGTCTTTTTTCGCTGCGGTGTCTGCCAATGAGCTGATACCGCTTCCACACACCTTAGAGAGTGTGTAGGTAAATTACCCTTTTTATTTTTCACTATTCACGTGGCTCTATTTTGCCACTCACTGCACTTCCTGGTCCTGAAGAAAGCCCCGCACATCCTGAGGTGGGCTGTAACATGTAGACCAACCACATAGCCAACTATTAGAAATTGAATCCTTTTCGTAGTTGCTTCACATAATTTTTAATTTTAATATATCCTGAGCCGCCATTAATAAATTTCCCTCGGCGAGGATTCTCAGAGGTATTTTTAATCTTTCACCACATCACACTATCACACCACACCAGCTCCGCTGTAGTCAGGCGTTGCAGCACAACCGGGAGGCGCTCGGCCACCCGGTTGGGGCCCCTATGATGAAGCATGACACCAACCAGGTTGGTGTGTGAGGGGCCTTTTACTCACCTAGTGGGTTCCCAAGCACTGCTTGCCAGTGATCGTACCAACACCACTGGGTTCGTCCATTTTTGATTAAACTCATATATATTACAGGGGATACGGACGCACCCTTGCCTCCCTAGCTCTCTCATTGTTCTCTTCAATATCTGTACAGAGCCATGAAGCGTTTTGGCCTCGGTGAAGGATACATCGGTTGGACAAAGGTCCTATATGCCTCAGCAGTGGCGAGGGTGCGGGTAGGATCCCTTTTATCGAGTCAGTACCAAGTGTGCCGGGGCACCATACAGGGGTGCTCGCTTTCCCCGCTGTTGTTTGCATTGGCAATAGAGCCCCTCGCGGCGGAGGCCAGAACAGGCTATTACTACAGGGGGTTGGATTACAGAGGGACCCCGCAACTTATCTCACTTTATGCAGATGATCTGCTCCTGTTCTTGGAGGACGCCGCGGACACGCTGGATGGCGCGGAGAGGCTTCTTCCGAGATTTGGCAGAATCTCTGGGCTACAAGTAAACTGGTCCAAGACCTGTTTGTTCCCGCTGCCCCAGGCCGAACCGCGACCTGTAATCCGACCACTGCTCAACTGGGAGCCCAGTTGCCTTAAATACCTCGGAGTACATATATACCATTCTGCCGTAGATATGCTGGAGGGCAACGTAGGGCGCTGTATACGAGCACTGAAGGGTAGCATGTCCTTTTGGGCCACACTCCCGCTCTCGGTAACGGGTCGAATCTCATTACTGAAAATGATAGCGTTGCCACGTCTCCTATACTATTTCCGCATGCTCCCGGTGTGGATACCGGGCTCTATTTTCCGACAGCTGCGATCGTTATTAGTCTCGTTCCTCTGGGGCACGGGACGGCGCAGAATTGCAATGGCGACTCTGACCCGGCCAAAGGACGAGGGGGGCCTAGCGGTCCCAGACTTTGAGTTTTACTATCTGGCGGCGCAGCTACAGATCTTTACACAAGAGGTGGCAAGAGTATACCGGGGCCGGAGCAAGACAGGGAGGGAGGCACCCCTCGCCATGTGCTGGCGTATATTACGCTGCAGCAGCGGCTGGTTGTCGGAGACTTGTCCCTGGAGGAACAGACGTTCCGGCAATGCTGGAACCGTTCGCAGCGTCGAGCGGGAGTGCGGCGCCCGTATGCGCCGGAGATACCGCTGGGAATGGTGACGGCGCTCCCGCACGGAGGAGATTGGTCGGGATTGCAGGTGTGGGAGGAGGCGGGTCTCCAAATGTTGGGCGACTTGTACGAGGAGGGTGCGCTGATCCCTTATCAAACTCTGCAGGAGCGGTTTGATCTTCTGAGGGGAGATTATCTGATGCACGCGGCGGTGACGGGAGCGATGCAGGCGCACTGGGGAGAGGGGCTCCTGGAGCCTACAACATCTGCGGCTTGCCAATACACCATGATGTCTGCTGGCACCTACAAAGCAGTGGCTTGCCTGTACTCCAGAATGATGCGCAAAACCTTACAGCCGATGGCGGCGCTGAAGGCGAAATGGGAGCTGGAAATACAAACCGAGATCCCTGACACCACGTGGGCGGGTATAGTGAGGAGGGCCAGGAAGAGCACCAGGAACGCACGCTTCCAGTTGATACATTTTTATATCCTCCACAGGGCCTACCTCACACCAGGTAAAATTGGAAAATATTTCGGAGTGGAGGATGCGGCGTGCCCTAGATGCGGCGCTATAGGAGCAGAGCTAGGACATATGCTATGGGACTGCCCTCACCTGCGCGAATACTAGAGGGAAGTGGGCGGGACACTGGCTGAGGTAACGGACAGGGAATTGCAATATAACAAGGCGGTCTGTGTCCTGCACTGGTTTCCTCATACGCCCAAGAACAAGACCACAAGTAAATTTATTGATATGGGCCTCCTCTTGGCAAAGAGGGAAGTGACGAGACTCTGGAAGTCGAAGGTGGGCCCCACACATGGGAGGTGGATTAAGGAACTGCAGAAATGGGCGGCGAGTGAAAGTACACTTAGATACCAACTGGCGAGTCGTAGGGCTGACGATAGGGCACTAGAGGCGGCCACAGAGTGGGAAGTGTTGGTGCAGGCCCTGCGCAACAGCGTGGTGGAGGAGGAAGAGGCGCCCTCTGATCCTGATGCTGCTCCCCGGACCGTCCCAACCACACACACACAGTAGATAGTCATTTACTTCTGATACGTACCCCAGACTACATATTAAGGCCGAGAACAGTCGTAGGCGAGGGCACTGGAGGGTGGAGGGGGAGGGGGCTGGGGGATAGGGACTGGGGAGGGGGAGTGACAGGGTGGGGGAGAAGGGGGGAGAAAACTTCAAAGCGGAACGTAGACACCCTATAATGTTATCAGCAAATGTACAGGTTGAAATATGGTTCAGTATAATGACCTACATGTTACCGCTGCCCGGCCTCTGGGATGTGGGCTCTCAAGCTGTGTACGGACGCCTCATGGCCACGTAAGGAAACGGCACTGGCATTTGCGGTGCAGGATCATTATGTATGTAAGCTGCTTATCATATTGTTCTGCAATAAAAACGGTTTTAAAAAAAAAATCAGTTTACCCTCAACACCACACACCCTGAACTGCAACAATGTGTACATGTGAAGCCCACATGGACAAGTGACATTGCACATGCACCCATTACAAACACAGGAATGTTGGGAGGAACTCTGGTGCACACACACATCACACAAGGACAGTTCACAACCCTGGAGAATGACAGACATACTGCACAGTATGTGGTACATGGCCATGACCTCAAACCTCATGTAACCTTCAGAATCCCTGCCACAGTCCCAGGACAATGCAGATGCGAAGAAGAAACACAAGGGACACATGCTGACACCTGCCAGCATCGCAGCCATGAACCCAACAAGTGAGAGCAGTCACACACATATTAAAATGTCTCAATCAATGAAAACTACCACCTAGGGACAACTACATGATTTTGCAAATAAACAGGTGCCTTGAGGAACCCTGACTGTATCCCATCTGTGTCTGACAACATCATCACCACTCAGAACTGACAAATCCCAATGATGATACACCAATTAACAGTAGTGTGTCATGCACCCACACATCTGGTAACCCATTGGAAAAGTAGTGGGATGAACCCAGTACCACTCAGCAAGCATCAACAACAGGAACATATAAAGGGAACACTGTCTGTGTATGAACAGGGATGTGGACACACACACATGCTCATACAACACACACCATGGGCCCAGGCCATGTCACTGGACAAAACATTTACTTGAGGGGACCCAGCTCCTGTGGGAGCCCATCTGTGCCAAACATATTCACCGCAAGTCCCACTCATGTCTGCAGAACACTTGGTCAGTCAGCCATCAGTTACCACACAATGAAGGCTCTGGTCACAACAGCCTGGGTACGTGAGTCTCCTCTAAGTCATCTGCACATACCCAAAACATATGTCTAGCAAGTATCACAGAGACCCCAGTTGCTCCTATTACAATGATGCCCACACCTGTAGGTCCAGTGTTGATGAGCACAAAGTATGTGGAAGTGACAAATTGGACAATGGGAAGCACATCATATGTGCAGGGGTGCAAGCCACAGATGTGACCATGCAAATTAAATGCTCACAGAGAGATGCACACAAATAGTTGATCCTGACACACCCAGGTAGCTGCAAAGGATGACATGGATACCCACCAGAATAGGATACATATCTCATGGACCACATGGAGTACCTCACATCAATACATCAGTATTCAACATTGTAAACCAAGCATTACAGGTGCAAGGGCATGTAAAACAACATTTATTTATGATGTGCTTCTCTTTTTTATTGTAAAACTTGGATTTTTAGCTAAATGAATTCAAAATCTTTTTAACTGTAAAGCTTTTATGATATGTTTTTATCGAAATAAAGCCATTGATTGATTGATTGGTAAAACAACATCAACATAATGCACAGCTAAATCAAGTTCACAGGGATAAAGAAAAAAGCTTTATTCAGCATATTAAAAGTGAAACGTCTGTTCTAACAAAAGGCCAATGGCCAGTCCATGTCCAAATGCCAAGGAGTGAACTAGAGTGACAAATTCAGTATATGAAAATCTAAACGTCTGTGCAAACAAAAGGCCAATGGCCAGTCCATGTCCAAATGCCAAGGAGTGAAGTAGAGTGACAACTGTCACACCTTGCTTGCCTGCACTGCTATGGACCGGGGTCATCCCCTTGGAGGGGCATGCATGGGGGCAGGCCAGGCACCGCAGGGACAGGATCAGGACGCAGCAGAAGGAGGCAGTGAAGAGGTGGTGGATGCAGGCGAGACACTTGCAACTGCAGTGGAGCTGACTGAAGTGGTGGGTGCTGTCACAACTGTGGGGCATAAGTCAGATGGGGTGGGTGGCGGCACAACTCCAGTGGGCAGGTCAGATGGAGTGGATTGGCTCACCACTGCAGCGCCCAAGTCAGACGGGGTGGTCGTGGACTCCAAAGCAGTGCCTACATCCATGGGAGCGGAATGGGGGACAGGTGAGGTCGGCAGGGCAGGGGGGACACTGTCCCCGCATCAGTGGCACCAACTGTCTGACCAGGTGTGGAGGAGCAAGTGCTAGGGGGGGATGGCTTCGGCATTTTTTGGGGATGGTGTATCTGTGTGTGGGGGAACCCGGGGCAGGGAGTGGCGGGGGAACCTCTGGAGTGGTGGCCTGGGGTATTGAGGATGGAGACTTTGCCTTGGAGCTGCGTGGTGGCGGGGGGTCTTGCTCTTCTGGCACCGGGGGAACTTGCGGGTGGGCGTCTCTGTCTGACGGCGCCTGGGGGAAGGTGTCTGGGTGTGAGGTGCACTCCATTCTGTGTGTGGGGACTTCCTCTTCCCCTTGTAATCAGGATCTGCAGGGTCGGTGGGGAAGAGGCCAAGGTCACAGAGGAAAAGCTTCTGAGGGGATGGGGTTGCAGGTGAGGCAAGGGAAGGGGGCTGGGAGGGAGAGGTCTCGGAGGACTGCGGAGTGGTTGTGGATGACTGTGTGTGTGTCAGCAAACCAGCCCCTGTGAGTGTGGAATCAGTCCCCTGCGATTGCTTGTCTGCACGTCTAGACCTTGGTTTGGGGGTTTCTGTGCTTGGGACAGGTAGGGTGCTAGGAATCGTGGGTGGTGCAGGGGTAGGAGGGGTGCGGGACTGTTGGAGGAGGGACACTGCTGCCATCAGGGAGTGGGCCACGGACTGATTGGTCCTCTGTAGGGCAGACATGCCCGAGGAAATGCCCTCCATGAATGACACCAGTTGTGTCAACAGACCTGTGTGTGCATGGAGGACCTTCAGCATCGACGTCTGCCCTACATGGATCTGTCAAAGTAAGTCCACAGACTCCTCACTCAGGGCAGCAGGGGACACAGGGCCAGGGGGTGCGGTGCCTGGCACAAAGGAGACATGCTCACGAACACGGGAGCCCACAGGGACCTCTGGGATGGGAGCCGATGGGAGGGTGGTGGTGGCGGGGGTGAGACAGCCTCACTAGCTGGGGTTTGGTGGCTGCTGACACCCGCCTTCATAAGGGAGTCATCCTCAGAGTTGCTGTGGCCCTCAGCTGGGGGTGATGGTGCTGACGACTCCTCTGTGTGGCTCCACTCGGTCTCCGTGCCACTGGGCCCACCCGACTCCTCTCCTTCTGTCCCTGTAAGGTTCTGTGGCTCCTCCTGGTCCATGGAGCTGTCCCCGACTGTGGCCGTGGATGTATCTGGATAGGAATAGGAAGTAAGAGAACAACATCAGTCACCTGCACCGACTGCACACACCACAGTGAGTACATCACATCACATGGCAGGCCCTGGCATCATCAGCTGAACACAGCTGAAAGTGCCTACACTGTTTAGGATAAGACAATTGTCATTCTCAACATCAACCATGGCACACATATCCCTCCTTGACTTTCACACAAATGTCCGTTGCATGTTGGATGCTAACACCCCAATGTGCCAACATGCACCACCCACACATTAGTTGTACATGCAAGTGAACATGTAGGAGTATGTCACTATACACACAGCACATCTCTTGCTACTGACTCAGTACAGGTGTCCGGATGACGGGATGGGCAGAGACTCATTCCACATGCTTGTGATGCATGCCAGCAACACACACTATGATGTACTCCTGTCCTGATGGGCAATGCCACAATGTGGTGCATGGTGCACACTTGAACATAATGCAGGCTCACTCATAGCAAGTTAAATCCCATGGCACTGGGATGCCTTGAAAGTCAGTCAACACTGTCTCCTGTCACAGGGGCAGGGCATCCAGACAACAGCAATCTGCACTGACTCACAATCCTAGCTCTGGGGTAAAGCAAACTCAGCAGATGACCGGCGCACTTGCCCATCCCATGCAAACCACATATCCAGGACCCAGAAGACCCCACATCATGCAAATCAGACATATGAGTCACAGTAAACACTAATCCCTGTACATTAACACATCACAGTCTGCCATACATGTAACCCAGGTGCATGAAGGACACAGTTGCATATAACATTGTGCGCTGTCAGATGATCACACACCTATATGTCACACAGGTCTTGTCTCTCACAGTCACATTGCAGATGTCATGCTGATCCTCTGAATCATGGACACCCCAGTTGTACGTAGCAACAAGCCACACCCTAATGACACAGAGGCAGACACCTGAGGGCACATGTCACTGAGCACAACCTGCAATTTCATACACAGGAGTGGGATTACAGAGTGTTTCTAAATGCCCTTGAGGAGGCATGACTGGCCAGGACTAAGTGAAACAGTGTTTGGCCCTGGACAGTAGTCAGGTGGCGAAGCAAGTGTGACATACTTGCTATACATACTCCTGAGGCCCAAAAATTGGAGTCCCCTGCTGCATGGGTTTGTTTGGAATACCCCAGCCACATGTTACAAGTCAGACCAGCAATTGGTACATATCTCAAGGGCACGCACAGATCACATGTCTTATCTCAGGCATTGTGTAAACAATTGACCCACCCATGAAACACACAACAGATTCACGGGAACTGATGCTGACCAGTACCTGAAGCATAGCTGACTGCAGGGACTCAGTGCCCTAGTGACACAAGCAACAGATTGTAGGGGCCACACCTGTGGAACAGCTGAGGAGTGTTCATCACACAAATGAGGGACCTGAGTTTGGGACTACAAGAGCTACGTAATGTGGAAGTGTGACCAGGACAAAAGACTGCTATTTGCATGTCAGACATAGTACACAGATCAGACATGGACTCACCACCTTCCTGCTGCTGTCTGGCCTTCAGCTCCCTATCCAGGTCTGGGAAGACCACCGCCAGGATACGGAGCATGTGGGGAGTCAGGGTCCGGTGTCCACCCCTCCTGCGTGGAGGTGACAGCTTCAGCTGGACTCTAACTATCCTCCGGGTCCAGCCCCAAAGGTCCTGCCACCTCTTCTGGCAGTTGCGGATCCAGCGCTTATAGACCCCCACAGAACGAACAGCCCGGGCGATGGTCAGCCAGATCTCCTGCTTCTGGTGGACATCAACCTGTGAGGAGGACAAAGTGAAAAGTACATGAACACACATGCCCCAGATTGCTGCAGCACACATTATGGATAGACTTGTCATCATCACAAAGGGAAATAAATCACACAGGTAGTGCAACCATGGGGATTGCAAAAGCCCTTTAGCAGCAGGAAAACTGTTCATTGCATGTACCTACACACTTTGGGGGATGAAAGTAGTCATTGAGAATGCTGGCCACTGGTGTACACACTGCTAGTACTGCTAGTCAGACAACATGCATAATTAGGAAGGCAGTGGACTGCACACTCACCTGCTCCCCTGGTTTCCCATAGAGCTTTCTGTACTCTGGAAGGAGCCCATCCAGCAGGGTCTGGTTCTCCTCCTGAGTGAAGGCTGGTGCCCTCTCCAGAGTACGTGCCATAGCAGGAGCCAGAGGATGCAGAGACAGCAGCAGTGGTTGCAGGGATGTGGTCCAATAGCATGTAGTGCAGGCAAGTGAGCTCCCTGGGGGCCAGCCAGCCTTATATCTGTGCTGCAGAGGCAGAATCTGTGCCATGTGTCCCAAGTGATAGGTCCAACACGGTTGCATTCTATGAATCTGGCCAATCCATTTAAAAGTATGACTCGTACACGCCTTCCGTATCGTTCAAATCTTCACCTTCATGGAACACTTCAAATTGCAACATTGTTGTAGGCATCCAACTGAATTTTACAGTGCACAACTCTTACAAGTTTTGAATCCGCATCCGTCTCCATGACAGTCCAGAGCCAATGGGTGCGCCCGTCTCATTCAACTGACTGTACAACGCGTTTTGTGAATATACACATGCACCCGTCTACATATGATTCAATGGCCAAGGCGTATGCCTGTCTCGGACCATGCCTGTCCGACGCGTATGCATGATAGTCACCCGCGTCGGACCTCATTGCATTCAATGACAACGCGTACGCACGGTTCGGACATGACCCATGCAATGCGTACGCAGTGCCACCCGCGTCGGACCTCGTTGCATTCAATGACAAAGCACACGCACGGCTCGGACATGACCCGTGCAATGCATACGCATTCTCGCCCACGTCGGACCTCATTGCATTCAATGACAAAGCGTACGCATGGCTCGGACATGACCCGTGCAATGCGTACGCATTGTCACCCGCGTCGGACCTCATTGCATTCAATGACAAAGGGTACGCACGGCTCGGAAATGACCCGTGCAATGCGTATGCATTGTCACCTGCGTCGGACCTCATTGCATTCAATGACAAAGCGTACACACGGCTCGGACATGACCCGTGCAATGCGTACGCATTGTCACCCACGTCGGACCTCATTGCATTCAATGACAAAGCGTACGCACGGCTCAGACATGACCCGTGCAATGCGTACGCATTGTCACCCGCGTCGGACCTCATTGCATTCGATGACAAAGCGTACACACGGCTCGGACATGACCCGTGCAATGCGTACGCATTGTCACCCGAGTCATACATCATTAGTGTGACTATAATACGGATGCAACACACATATACTGGCCATGGACATCTGTGCACACCAGCCACACTACAGCATTGGCCACACTGTGTCCCATGGCATGTAAGGCTGCATTCCCTGGGTGTTTGGGGGGGGCAAAGCTGTTTTTTTGGCTGGCACTTTGTGCAGCCACTCCCAGGCTGTGCATGTGTACATGGGGGCAGAATCCTTTGTGTGTTGTGCACATTACCACTGTGATGTGAAATTGGACAGTAATGGACATGAGTCAAGGCCACAGTGTCAGGTTGGATATGTTTAGGACATGTCACATACACCCTGATTCCTGGGGGTGATGGCATGTACGTCACAGTGAGACCTGTAGCCACAATACTGATGTGCACCCACAGTCTGTGTGCATGTTGTGTCTCAGATGTGTCTGATCAAATGTTACCAATGGGTGACAGTCTCCACATCCATGTGGTATATGCATCAACCTTGATGGGCTGTGTGTCTAAGAGACGTACATGTAGGGCCGGCAGGAACAACAGTGGCTACTACCTGTGGGACTTACGCTTGCCTTGTGGTGTGTACATGCTACGCCATGTCCATTGCTGTGTTGATGTGGAAATAGAGGGAGCCTGGGTTTCTGCATGGCAAAGATCTGTGATGCCTGGGAGACATGAGGCCTCAATTGTCACTGGGGTGTGTTTTTTGAACGTTGCAGCAGCACATAGGTTGGGTGACACAGCCAGATGATTGGCCATTGCACTACATGGGACTCATGTGGACATGTGGAATTGAGATGTGAGGTGGTGTTCTTGTAGGTGACATATGTGTCCATGCCCAACAGCACACACCTCAGTACATTGTGTAATGTCATGAACTAGCATGTGATAGTGATCAAGGTCATGGCCACATGGGTGTATGAACTGACAATCTTCCTTTGTGCATCTCTGTACTGCAGGGCACCAGTTGTCCATCGTTCGTTCCCAGACCTTGCAACCATGCAGGAACGCGACTGCATCAGACGGTACCGCTTCACCAGGCCACTGATTGCAGAGTTGGCGGAGCAGTTGGCACCACATCTGCTACCTGGCCGGACATACACCACAGCACTGACCCCAGAGGTGAAGGTGATGGCAGCCCTGCACTTCTTTGCCACCGGTACCTTCCAGTACACTGTGGCTACTGCTGGTGGTATGTCGCAAACGATGTTTAGTCGGGTGCTACGCGATGTCTTGGAGGGGATGTTGCAATTCCTCGACCTGTATATCAAGTTCCCGAGCCCAGCTGAACTCCCTGAAATAAAGGACGCCTTTTATACACTGCCAAACGTCATCGGATCTATTGATGGGACACATGTTGCCCTGATACCACCACAGGCACATGAGCAGGCATACCGGAACAGGAAGCACTACCATTCGATCAATGCTCTGGTGGTCTGTCTTGCTGACATGTCGATCACACATGTGTGTGCACGGTTCCCTGGTTCGGCGCACTATGCCTACATTATGAGGAGTAGTCGCATTGCAACGCTGATGTCACAGATGCCAGCTCAGCATGCCTGGCTTGTCGGTGTGTACTGACTGTTTCTCATTGTGTGTTTGTCACTGTTGTATTCCGCACTCCTACAAAACTCAGCTACTTGTTCATTTTTGTGTGTGTAGGTGACTCTGGATACCCCAACATGCCGTGGTTGCTGACACCCCTCAGGAACCCTGTGACACCAACCGAGCTGCGCTACAATGAGGCACATGGTCGGAGCAGGAGGGTGATTGAGCGGACATTTGGCCTCCTGAAAAGCTGCTTTCGCTGCCTGAACAAGACCGGAGGGGCCCTCCCATATGAGCCTGCAAAGGTGTGCAAAATAATCCTTGTCTGCTGCATGCTGCACAACATGGCGGTGCGGAAGGAGGTGCCTCTCATCCAGGATGACGATGATGACGACCAACCTCCAGCACCTGTGGAGGATCCCGGCCTGGGCCAAGATGCCAGTGATGATGAAGACAATGGTGACGTCCGCTCCCAGGTCATCAACAACTTCTTCACCTGAATGTGAGTTTCCAGGGTTGTTATGTGAATGTATGGAGGTAGCCTGGAATGTGTTGAGCCAGCTCTGTTGCTGTCTGAGTGTGTCTGTGTGCCACTTGACTGGATGCGTGCTGTAATGAGTCCATTCAGGTGGTGTGTACTCCACAATAGGGTAGTACTGCTAACTAGTGTTTGTGTAGGTGTTTTGCAACATGTTTTGTGCATGTGTATTGCATTTCTCTCCTGTTCTTCTGTGCTTTTGACTGTATCTTGTCTATCTTCCCAGGGTACTTTGCCTGTTGTGTGGTCAACACCGACCCTCAACACCCAGAAGCCAACACCAGTGTGGAAGTTGACGATTCCCATCAACTGATGTACCACAAATCCCTGGACTTCCATACTCCAACACATTGGGAGCGTGTGTCCACTGTTACGTAGAATTACCGTGCAACTAGTGTGGAATAAACGTGTTGCTGATGTGTAATGAACCTGTGCTACGCTTTGTTATGTGCGTTGTCTGTCTTCCCACATCTGAGTGACATCTGCTTACCTCACCTGTGGACTTGTTACCACTGACTGGGCTTGGTGTTGTGTCTGTGCATGCCAATGTGTTTCAGGTCAACATCATTGTGTGTGATGAGTAACATGGCCATGGTGAGTATGTTTTGTGTCCCCATGACTCACCTTACGTTGGTCACATAGTTGCAGTATTTGGCATGCACTGTGTTGTGTGGCAGATCAACATCTCCCTGAACATGACAAGTTGGAATCACAACAGAGGACAGTATGGTGTACTGGTGAGTTTATTTACAAACATGTGTGAGGGAAGTGCACAGGATGGTGGGTGCTGTACAGTGGTTTGGGAATCCAAAGTCCACATTGGAGTTGGAAGTGCTGGTAGATGAAATGTCCAGAGTAAAGTCCACAGTTATCTGAATCATTGGCCCAACATGAACCCTCCATGTCATGTGGGAGAGTTGTGTGCGATTGGACAAGGTGAACGGGTTGCGCACAAAGAACATTGTCCAGAACAGGTTTGGAGGCCCTGGGGGATGTGCTGGGACATCTGCCTCTCACATGTCCTTCTTCGGACGACCCCTCTTCTTCTGGGGGGGGGGGATCCTCATGTGAAGGCCTCTGAGGTGCAGGGGACTCTCCGCCAGAGTCCTCCTCCCTCCCTGTGGCGCTGGCAGATGGTGTTGCGACAGATGTCGTGGGCACGCAGGGGGGTGTGGACAGGTTGGTGTTGATCTGGCGGAGGCATTGTAGTATGTCCCGATGCACCGCAGTGATGTCATCCCACTTGGCCTCTATGCGGGCATGGTGGGCGACCTGCTCGCGTTGAATGTCCTTGAGGATCCCCACTACCTGGCCAAATCCTCCGGTGCTATCCTGGTACGCATCTAAGATGCGTGCCAGTTGGGGGTCATCATGCAGTCCAAACCCCTCTGCAAGGCACGCCCTGTGCCTCCCACCCCTTCCAGCACTGCTCTCCACACGGGCAGGACCAGCGGCGGTACGCACAGGTGACACTGGGACCCCTTGGGTGGTGCTGCTGGTGGTGTTGGCTGTAGCTTCCGAGGGGTCCTGTTTCCCTGTGCTGTGGGCGTTGATCGTCCATGGTCTGTCCGTGTTGGCGGGGGTGCCCTGTTGGTGTCCAGATGCTGGAGACGTGGGTACAGGGGTGGCAGATGTTGATGCTGCTGGTGCTGCATGATGGCTCACACCGGAGGGGCCAGGTTGGTCGTCATCATCTGAAGAGGACAGTGAGAGAGTCAGACCAGAGAGCTCAGTATCCACCAGAGTCTGGGCCTGGGTATCCTCGTCATTTGGTGCTGGGTGCCCAGCACCACCTGTGTTTGTAAGAGACACACAATGTGATTTATGTTTCTACATGCATCGTTGGTTCACAAACATGACATTTTCTACGTTTCAAACAGATGCCTGCCTGTACACTGCTTTTTCCCAGCTTGTCACAGACAGAGTTTGATATTGTTGTTGGCCATTTCCCAGCATGACCTTGTGCTCCCCACAACAGAGCCCAGGGTCAGACATCTTGCCAGTCCCTTCCCACTCCCTGTGAGGCAAGTGTGGTTCAGTTTGATCTTGCTGGGCCATGTGGGTGGGTGTAGGTTGTCTGTGACTGCGACTCCCATCATACTCTTGGCTACACCCTCCTTCCCAGCATGCCCATACTTCCTCCCTCTTGACTCTGCTTCCCTGTGAGGGGGTGTGACAGCAATGGCAAGATGGCTGACTGTGTAGTCCTGATGTTTGTTGTTGGCCATTTCCCAGCATGGCCTTGTGCTCCACACAACAGAGCCCAGGGTCAGACATCTTGTCAGTCCCTTCCCACTCCCTGTGAGGCGAGTACGGTTCAGTTTGATCTTGCTGGGCCATGTGGGTGGGTGTAGGTTGTCTGTGACTGCGACTCCCATCATACTCTTGGCTACACCCTCCTTCCCAGCATGCCCATACTTCCCCCCTCTTGACACTGCTTCCCTGTGAGGGGGTGTGACAGCAATGGCAAGATGGCTGACTGTGAAATCCTGGTGTTTGTTTGGCTCCAAGTCCCAAGTGAGCCCCTGTGCTTCACACAGCAGCACCCAGTACGGGGTATCTTTTGCTGATATTTCAATGAGGTGTGTGTCAATGCATTGTACCCGGTGAGTTGTGTGGAGTTTGTGTTGAGGGGGGGTGTCTCCCCATGCTGATTAGTATGGTCAGGGCTGTCAGTCCTCCATCATGAAACGTGCTTCCATTGTAGGGCGTGCAAGTTGTCTTTCAGGATGTCAGTCAGTGGTGTCCTGCTTCTGATTTGCACACAACCCCTAGCAGGTCCTTGTGCTCCCCACAGCAGGACCCAGTGTCAGCCATCTTGTCAGTCATTTTCCACTCCCTGTGATGTGGGCATGTTTCTGAGAGGTCTCGATGGGCCAATCAGGAGGGTGTACATTATCTGTGACTACAAGCCCCATCATGCTTTTGGATACACTCACTTCACCTGCATCCCCACTCTTCCTTCCTGACAGTCAGCTGCATTGTGAGGTGGTGTGTTTGTGGTGTCAAACTGTCTGGCAGGGTGTATTTGGCTTAGTGCCACTGGCTTGCTCTATTTGTTTGTAGGTTGGTGCATGTCATGACACAGTTCCCAGTCACTCTGAGATGGCAGGTATTGTGTTTGAGTGACTGACATACACATCTTGGGCTGATTATCTATTGGTTAGTGTAGCTTTGCTTGCGGTGCATGGTTTCACTGTCCCCTTGTCACACAATCTTGGGTATGTTGTTTGTGTACTCACCAGTCTCTGGGATGTCTGTTAGGCCATGGACGCTCTCTGGTGGTAGGATGTCCCGCACCTTCTCCTCCCAGGTCCCGAAGTAGACTGGTTTGGCAGGAGGGCCAACGCCGGTGTGCTGACTCAAGGCGTGATCTTTCTTGATGAGTTTCTTGACCCTCCTGCGCATGTCATACCACCTGTTCTGGATATCATCCTTTGTGCGCAACGTTGGTGCTTGTGCGCTCACCTTGTCCACAATCCTCGCCCATATCTTGGTTTTCTGTGAGATGAGGGCCCTTTGAACCAATGTACCAAACAAATGTGGCTCTACTCTGATGATCTCGTCTACCAGCACTTCTAACTCACTCTCTGTGAACTTTGGATTCTTCTTTGGAGGCATGGTGATGGGTGGTGGTGGTGAGTGATGTGTGTGTGAGGGTGCAAGTGATGGTGGGTTGGTGTTGGTTTTGCTGTGTGTATGTGTGTGTGCTTTTGTATGAGGTGCTTATGGTGTGTTAGTTGTGTGATTGGTGAGTTGTGAGTGTGTCTGTGGTTGCTGTGTACTGGTGTTTGCTGCTGGCTGTGTCTCCTGTTTGCAAGGGATGATGGTAGTGATTGTAGTCCTTTATATAGTTGGAGTTGTGGGTGTGTCTTTGTCCCATGTTTTTTTCCTTGGTATTTATTGGCTTTGTCATTGCTTGTTTGGTCCTTTTTTTGTCTTTTCTCCTTTGTGTTTTGTAGGCATGAAGGAGACGTTCATTTGACGGAAACGGACGCTGCTGTTGTCTCGTGCGGGCTTCTCCGCCTTGTTCACGCTGCCTGTCTTCTGTGTTTGGTACGCGTCGGTCGCGGCAGTCTTTATTGCTTGTGTGCCCGGTTGTCTGTGCGTGCCGGTCGTGCGGCTTGGTCTCCGTGCGAGTCGGTGTGAGTTTACACGCATTGCATCGTACTGCGCTAATCGTACATCGCGGGTACGGGTCGGTCGGGTTAATTCCGGATTCGTGTCGGTCAGTGAAAATCGCGTCGGTTTTCCGGCCAGATCACTATTTTCTCTACGGCTCGGTCGTACGTGTCGGTTTGAATTCACACGCGTTGCATCGTACTGCACGGGTCGTACGGCACTGGTCCGTGTCGGTCTGTATTCGGTCCGGGTCCGTGTCGGTCGGTTTGTTTTGCAGCCGGAATCGGAATCGGCCCCAATTTTGTAAAAACATCGGCCGAAGCCAGCGATGATGACTCGAAGCCAAAGCTGGGCAGGCAAACAAGACATGGTCCAGGGTCTGCATGCTCAGCTTACACAAATTACATGTTTTTCCATTTTTCAAATTCTGGGACCAGTTTGCTGTTACGTCGTTTAGAGGTAAGAGATTCATACGACATAAAGTGAGCAAACATCGAGTTCCGTGTTCTAAATTCCAGAATAAATATTTTTGTGAAATTCTCGGAGAGTTTGTCCTGGCTATTAGCTTTAATCTCTCTTTAGAAATACAAAATTTAGTATCTCTATTAAAGCTAATTTTGCCACTTAAGGTTTTTAAGAGAGATTTAAATTCTAATGGTGGAAGGGTGATCACAGATAAAAAGAGTAATTACCTGCCTTAACACCAAAGATTTCATGACACATGAAACCTATTAATGAATCTGGCTGGCTATTTTTTAACTGATATCCCCAGAGTAAAAACCCTTGATAAACCTTGGATATAGGTGCTTATCAAGCCAAGTTCCAGTCTAATTGCTGCCGTTGGAACTAATGTATTAAAATTACATATTTTACGTAGTATCTGACCTTCAATCCGTTCTAAAAAACTCCAGTCCTTAACAGGGATTGATTCAATCGCATAGAGCAGGGTTGAAGGAATTTTTGCCTTAAAAACCATCAGTAGGTGTAAAAAATGTCTTCTGCCCATAGCACTGTGAAAAATACGCAAACCATTAGTGTGGGATGCAGCTTTACAAGTGCTATGTTCAATATGAAGTTTGTTCTTCGTACTACCTGCTATTAGTTTCCCTAAATAAAGGTATGAGTCTACCACCTCCAGCTTTTCAGGACCAATTTGCCACTTAAAGTTACATGATTTTCTACTTTTGTTACATTTCATAATTAAGATTTTACTTTTAGAAAGAATAGGTGTTAGGTCCATTACTACTATATCATCTGCATATAAAAGACATGCAAAAGGCCGTCTACTTATCTTAGGTGCGTCTCCATCTGCTTGGCAAAGCAATTGGGTAGATCTGCTATATATAAAGAAATTATCAGCGGTGCTAACAAGCAACCTTGTTTCAACCCATTTTCTGTAGGGATTGCGTCTGATAAACCTTGATTTCCACCCATTAATATCTGGCACCAAGTTTGCAAATGTAGTGCAATAATTAAGGATAGCAGGGGAGAGGGCAATCCCATTTTTTGTAATTTTCTCCATTGTAGTGGATGGTCTACCTTATCGAAGGCTGTTGAAAAATCTATGAAAGCCATGTATACATTAGAATTACGAGAAATTGTGTATTTCGCCTCAATTAATTTCAACATGGAGATATTATCTAGAGGTTGAGACCAGATTCTGTGATCGTCAATTTATATTCATTTCTAGGATTGATGCTTCTGTTGCTACAGGATAGATGTAGATAGCTATAACGTTTTTGTAAGGTATTTTATGTGCATCTATATCAGATGGGCAATTTACAAAAGCATTTTTGACTACAAGAAGTAGTATGACAGGAGTACTCTTTTATGTACTTTTACATGCTCTTGTAAATCAAGCCCAAAACATCCAGCTCCATATTTGTACACAGCCCTTTTTATTTGTACTAATTGTATCTGAATATTTCCTGAGTATTCCAAATGTATTCCTATTCTAGATGTTTTAGGACATGCAAAATACTACTACATAAGAAATAGGCTTGTGAATCAGGCCCTATAACGTCCCTTCTGGGCTCTGGCTTTCACATCATATAAAGGGCAGTAAAGTACTGCTGGGTGGTACTGTGCCTCCCATTAACAATGAGCAGAGATAACGAACAGGATGTTCTTCCAGAGGGAGTCCCATTCTGAGAGCCCACAATGGCTGTCACCGCCAGCGTACAGAGGAACTAGGGCAGGTTCATGTCTCATGCAAAGGCCAACACATTCTGGCAAGTTGTCATTGCATTGCTAGAAAAAAGCCAGGTTGAACTCAGCCCAGAATAAGATCTGCAATTGCTGGTTTTGCATGGGGTGTTTATAGAGGGACACTGGTGGGTCTGAGAGACAAATGCTGGTGGATCCAGGTGCTCCAGAGAACTCCAATAAATCTTTAAGAGGAGATCAAGGGGCACTGACTCTGGGGGTCACTGTTAGACTTTGTATTGAGCACAGTCCTATCAGCACTTGGTGTTGTACTAGCACAGCGGGCACGGTCCAACAAGCCAGAGAGGGATTACTTTTTGCACTGTCGCCCTACGAGGAATTTAGGAAGAGGAAATGCTGCTGACTCAGAAAGCAGCATTTCTTCTGAAAAAACATCCTGAGAACCCCTATTTGACTTTGATATCATTTTGATTTTTCAATTGAATAAATGGTAGCTTCTAGGGGGACTACCTCTAGAGTGTTTTAAAATTTAGAAATCTTGGAAGCCAAAACCCACTTTCACTTTGCATTTATGTTTGTTGTGTCAAAATTCAATGCCTTCAATATGAACAACGCTATCAAAAACAGAGAAATTATTTAACTTTAAGATGGCCATGTTAATCATCTTTCTTGTTATCTTTGCTCTTTTTGATGCACACTTCCAAAAGGTAAATCCTGAGAGCTTAATTGTCATGTGGCTGAAATGTACTACTTACCATTGATTGTAGAATACAGAGATACCCAAAGGAAACTGTTGTGTCAATGCTGAAGGGAACTCTTTGATCTGGAAATGAGGACAAAGGCTGAACAATCAGATTCATATGAACGGATTTCATAGTTTACAAAGCACTATGCGCCTCTTTTAAAGGTTTCAAAGCTCTTTCATGTGTGCAAAGCATAAAGAGAGTCAGTTTAGACAGACCACCCTACTCAGTGTCATTCAAATGATCTGTGAGCCTGCCCGGTGGCCAGCAGCGGCCAGTGCAGGTAAGCACGGTGGGGTGGGGTGGGGTGGGGCGTGGCTGGGCGCTGCGGGGGATTTCTACAGATGACGGAATAGGAGTTATTTATTTAATTAATTTGCCCTATTCCGTCATCTGTTAACATCCCCCCAGCAGCGCACCGCGCTTAACTGCACTGGCCGCTGCTGCCGGTAGCTAGTGGTGTAGCTAGGCCTTTTGCCTCCTGAGGCGGCACCTGCTTTTGCCGCCCATGGCGGGCGAATTTAAGACCGGGGGTGTGGGGGTGCTGGAGATCCCCCCACGATGGCTGCAAATAATAGCAGGGGGAGAAGCTGCTGACCCTCTCCCCCCTTTGCTATGCCACTGCCGGTAGCTGCCTAAAGACCACAGCCTGTCATGGATGAGTTGAATTTATAAAATCTTAATAGTGAACAACAGTTCACCCAAGCCATGTCTACCTAAAAAGGACAATCAGTGAAGACTGGCCTTTGGATCTTGGGCACGATACAGATCACGACTAGGGAATACACCCAAGGCTACGTTAACAACTTACTGTTGCAGATAGACCACTCTGCAGTAGTCTCTAAAGTGGCTCGAACAAATAATTTGTTTATGCTCAGAGGAGTCTCAGGAAACTTGAACCAGTCATAGATGCCATGGGTGAAAAGAGGGAGTTCCAGTGGATTGAGTCTTGGACATCTTCAGAACCATCTGTATCACCAAAATCCATGGGTGGTTGCATGGAAGTGTCCATATACAACCCACGGTACGGCCCTTGACACAACGCAACAAAAGTAGCACATAGTAGTGCAAAGCTTTGTATTACTTTGGCCTACTTTTCAAAACAAATTCCGATTTACGCTGGAAAGTAGATACCACCACAACATATTGCTCTGGGTTTGCTTTACAAAAGTAATGTGAAACCAGAGCAAAGTGTTAGTAAATCTGAGCCTTTGCACTTAGCAGATGAAAATAACAATTTTAATGTGAACACAGTTGAAACCTTGTATCAACACCACTCCTTTGGGTTTAACTATACCTTTCAGTTAGCAAACTCTGTCCCTTGTTCTGTTGTACCCTGCAGATCACTATAGTAGTGAAGGACAAGTGATAATTCACCAAGTCCTCATGCTTATATTTTGGTGCAGACTTCTGTCCTATAAAGATGTTCTTCCCACAAGGCCCTGCCAAAGAACCAGGTGCTGCTGGCCCTGCTTTGCCCGGGGCTGCACTGGAAGTTCCAGACATGACCAAGGCTAGAGGATGGATTTTCTTTCCAGGTTAGGGCACCGGTACAGCTCTGGGCAGCTGTTGCTGGTATCACTTATTAGTGAAGGTAATTCTGCATAGGTTGGCAGCGGTGCAATGCTTGTGTTCCCCACCAAGGCCTCCACACAGCCAATGATGGGCTTCAACATTCCAGGCTTGGCAATCCCTCTACGAATGGAAGCAAGAAAAAGTGAAATGGTCCACTGAGTGTAGTCCATCAGACTGAGAGGGGAATTCCTTCATCTACGATTTTGGCTGCTTCATCACATTTATGTGGTAGCTGTGTTGAATGATTGAATTCCTCTCACAGTCCAATAAGGTTTGCAGGTTAGGCAATTTCAATGCTCAGTGGTATATATTTTTTCCATGCCGCCTTTTCTAAGGTTCACTCACAAGTATTGCTACTTTCTTTCCTTGTATGCTTCCCCTTGGCTAACCCAAAATGTGAAGGATGACTGAAGGGTACAAATTGCCGCCCTCATTCACAAAAAAAAACAGTTTGCCAAGATACCCTCCTCAGGTGGAGTCATACAAAATCAACAGCAATGTCAGCTGTATACAGGCTTCATTCTTTGACCAGCACTTTCACCAACAAAGAACTCCCTGCGGAATCTTGCAAAGTATGTTCAGTGCTTCAAACCACCCAACGGATGAACAGACCAAACCCAAAGTCACTTTATGTATAGATTCTTTGTTTATATGCATTTTTTTTGTATTTACAACATAGGAACAGCAGAACTAAAGCTGCATCTAGCCAAACCTAAAAATGTGAATTCATCATTAAGAGGATGCCAGGAAGGACATTCCTGCGTATTTTTATGTCTGTGACGAAGAAAAGCTACACAGCCAATATGATTTGGAACGGTGAGGCGGGGGAACGCAAAGACTCAAAGAAGCGTTCAGTTTAAGAATACGTTTGTAACTCCACCCCTGGGCAAATTATTTTAAATATGCTGCAGATATTGTGTGTCCCTTTCTCTGGTTTTACAAAAAAGTCAAAACAGGGGGACAGTTGAATCATGCCACAAGACAAAGCCCCTACTCAGAGAGTAACCAGGTATTGGCACCAGGTGTGTAATTATTTATAATAATGGACTGAACTACTTCAGGAGATTTTTTACTATTCTAAAAGAGGAGCTTGGCACTGTCACCCCTGGCACCACTTTTCACCTCTCTTAACTGGAGCTGAGAACCCTTCCCTTCAATGCAGAAACGCCCACATTGCAGAAGAGTCTTCTTATTAAGATTGAATAAATTTGCACTGAATTTATAATCACTGAAATTCCTGCTGTTCTCTAGGAGTATTTCAAAATCATACCATCTGCATTTCTAATATGATGTTAACCGATTCATTATATGTGCTCGATAACCTTAATAAATAACTATTAAGTGTGTAACATTTCACGTCCTTGTACATTTTCTTCAAACAACAATTGGCCTTCTATCGTTTGCATCTGTATCTCCATTAAGATGAATTTCATGTAAACATATTATGGGGCAGATTTACAAGCCCCTTGCGCGACTTTTGCGGCATTTTTCCCAAGTTAAAAATGACGAAAAGTGGTGCAATGGGCTTGTAAATCTGCCCCTATGTGTCTATCCTGAAAATCTTGGATCGATACAGCCATTTTAAACCTCCTTTACACATCCATGGGTTACACCAACTGACTTTTTGATGAAACCTCGTAGTTAATTATTTTAAGGAATATTATCACAAATTAAAATGAGATTCTTTTTTCAATGACTTTTCTTTTACATTATTTGTGATGTTTCAGATCCTCCCTTGCCTGTTTTGACAATGTAAGGGACTGCTGAGCTGATATGCTTTCCCATCTAACAGATTCTACAAATATACATGTAAATGCATCCAATTTAAAATATTTTCACTGATATATTCCGGTCTCTCATCACTTATTCATTGTCTGCTGCCAATAAAGCGCGCCCCTTCCCCCTGCTCCGCCTGCACTATCCTGCTGGCGCGTGCATCTTCCTGTTTTGGCAGAGACATATGCCTTGTTTGGGCTTGGACTATTTTTGACAACACCTTCAGAAGTGCTCTGCGTTCAAAGGCTGGACGAGATCCATTTTTTAATGCAAGGGCAAGCAATACTGCCGGTGACAACTGCATTTGCTTTCTGCTTTCATGTCACACGGGTCAATGAGCAAGGGCTCGAAAATGGCGACGCTGCATGTCGCCGGCTGATAATTGGCCAAGAGCTTCTTTGCGTATAAATGACCCACAGAGTTCGCTCTCTTGCATTTTAGAGAAGCCAGACGTCAATCACCATCAGGCTGAATTTTCCAACTCGACGATTTTTTTTTAATGTGAGGCGCCATGAATATCAGCACTCGGCAGTGTATTTGCTTTCTTGAATTTGAGCACCACTCAAGTCACGTGGTGTCAGAGTGCTTTGCGCTTCACTGATTGGAGGAATACCTCGTGCCTGGTGGGCTACGGGTTAATTTGCCAGAGTTACGCGCAGGAGACCTGGGTTTGAATCCCGGTTGTTAGGTCTCGCCTGAGCCAGCGCATGCGCTGTCTCAAGCGAGACATTTAGTAAGCGGGTTTTGAAAGTGCTACCCAGAGGCAGCCAGCCACCAGCTTGCTGTTACGCGCACAAGCGCACAGCCGCCAGCTTTCCGTGCCCGAGACGCTTTCACTTTTGCCGTCTTGTTTCCTCTTCCATTAAATGTATTTGATCGATTTCAGTTATTTCTGTCGCTGTAGTTTCACTTCCTTGTAACATTTCTTTTAATTATTTTCCTTTCTTACCAACTTGTGTGCGAGTATATATGTATGTATATTATTTTAATTATAGGTTTTCTTTATTAATTTGAATTACCCTTTATCTCCTTTTCGAGCGCTCCTTGAATAAGAGTGAACGCCAGTGCCACTTCACTGACAGCGCTCACCTTTCTTTCTTTATTCGTGGCAATGCAGATAATCTACTGTTTTTTCTGTCAGCCCAAGATTCATGACCAGTAGCGGCCCGTGGTGGGAGTGCTGCTGGGTGCTGACGTGGGGCGGGGGAGGGGCAGGCCGGGGGGTAGTAAACTTTGGATTATGGCTGATTAGAGGTAAGTAAGCATATAAATAAATGAAAGAATTTCGTTGCGCGCGCTGCATCGCCAAATGCGATGCAGCGCACACAACGAACTACGTTTTATTTATTTATATGTTTACTTACCTCTAATCAGCCATAATCCGTAGTTTACTACCCCCCACCTGCCCCTCCCCCACCCCACATCAGCGCCCAGCAGCACTCCCACCACGGGCCGCTACTGTTCATGACAACAGGCAGACTCCTCTGTTCCTCTGGCCCTCATCCACAAACTAACATCCTGATTCCATATTACACCACAGATTTTGAATCGGAATGTTCTTTATTTTTCCAAATCGCTGCCCTTCAACCAACACGAACTCACCTCTGAATCCTGCACACATAAGGAAAACATTCCTTTCTCAGTGTTCTAATCATTAAAGGGGACATATAATTCTAGCTATATATTGCAATTTCACACCAAGGAGATTCCTGGAGCTTGCTGAATAGAACACATGACTAGGTAATGTTATCAGATGTTTCCATGCTCCTACCTGTCCGTGGCAATAACAAATGTTCTAAGACATATAACTTACCTCCACGTGCGTTCTTATTAATTTATATAACCCTAATGCGCACTGGACATACTGGTCCCTCTTCAGACAATCAGGTTTACAGAAATCAGACACTAAACTCAAGGCAATTTCAGTTAATGAACATATACCTTAATGGCAAAGAACGCTCACCCCAGCACACTGCCAACTGTGCAGCTAGCCACAATTCCAGAAAGTTGAAGACAACATTACAAAAAATGCTACATGGTCACTAAAATCGAATTTTGGATTTCAAAATAATGGCTAGGGTGCAATGCACTCCTCTTTATATTGCTCAATCAGTAGACTAATTATAAATGGAGCCTGCACATTGGCATTGAAGCTGCTGCTCCAAATAACTCAAGATGCAAAAGTCTTAATGGCAATTCTACCCGATGAATACTATGCGTTCTGCACCTGTACGGTTTTGTTTTTCGCAACTGAAGAGAAAGAAACAGTATTCACTACAAGTTCAGATATTATGTTACTATACTCTTAATCAACTGTGAAAGAAATCTGAACTGCCAGGAGCACCGAGCTGTTAAAAATAACTTGCCAACTAGACATGGTCAGAGAGGTTGACATGCCAATTAATAATCCAGTTCCATTCGACCTCTCTAGAGCCGACTGAAAATGCTTAAAATCAAGAAAGCAAAGCCTAACTAGTCCAGTAAACCAGGTTTCCTGAAAAGCAAATATGTTTAACTTGTGGCTGCATAAAATCATGCGATCAAAGGCATAATTTTTAGTCCAATATGTTTCATGACAAAAGGGTGGGGCGTTTGTATTTCCAGCAATAATTTCAGCAGTACATCAGTTTGGCACCACCAATCATTAATCACCACGGGTCTTATGTAAAAAGTTTGAGTTTTCTGCTGTCTTATTTACGGCGTGCCCATGAATTCCAGTACACATTCTCCATCTGTTTGCTTTACATAGAACTAATCAACAAAAGAGGAACAGCAAAAGCAAACCACTTCAATGCCACAACCCTTTTATGAACTGGGGCGCTTCAACACATCGAGTAACTTCTAAGGCCAGGAATGGCCTTCAAGGAGTACACCACCACCTCCCGAAAGCTGCGCTCTCCAGCATCGCAGCAGGCACTGCAGGGCTTTAAAAAGAAGTACCGCGCCAATCAGAGACAGAAGGAAGCAGCAATATTCCAGCTGGGTTTGCTTTAGCGCTGCTTCGCTTTTAGTAGGCTGTGCTACTTGAGAGCAAGCTTGAAAGCCTGAACTGCGTATATGGGTCTAGCACTACTCTGGACATTCCACACTGCACTCCGCTGCACTGCTTACACCGCAGAGCACAAGCAGGCAAAAGCAGTCTGACACTCCTAGGCAAACAGCAAGTAGCAAAAAGTCAAACTGCTTAGGTTCAACGTAGCTTATAGACATATATAGCACAGAAATCCAGAGGCACAGGGAATTGGATAGCAGTTCCGGCTTCATGGTAACTAGGCAGGTAAAAGGATTTTTATATCTAAGAAGTCCTTAAATCAGGGTTCTTCAACTAGTAGCTCAGGAGCTACTGTTAGCTTACCAGATGTATATCCAAACCTAGTAAATGAATAGCTTTTGTTTGGTTAAATTAGATGTTTCCAAAATTGACAAATCTTTATTTAAAAGTAATATGCGAGCATTTTCAGAACTGATAAGCTAATGTTTGCAACAACAAAAAATATAATACACTCATACACACACACACACACACACACACGCCCAACATTAAAATGCCAAATCATGTTGGTTGGGGTATTTTTTCATATGGTCTTTGTTAGGTCCAGGGGAATTACATATAAGACTAAAATGACAGGTAGAGCAATTCAAAATTGAAACTGAAAGCTATTTTGACATTGTGGACAACCTTGCCCGATGCCCCGAGGTGGTCCCTACCAGTAATCCTGCATGCAAAGGCCACTAATGGAATCTTGTTTGAAGAGGTCACTATTGTACTACTGTAATTTGTGTTAGCAGCACTGGATGATTTTTATTGAATTAAAGTAGCTTTTAAGGTAGAAAGGTTAGAGATCGCTGCTCTAAATGATGTGAATGGGCCAACGGAAAAACAAAATGCATATTACAATGTATAGGAAACTTTTGACTGAACCGAATACGAAGGTGTGGTTAGTGAGTGAACATCTTAGGTAAGGCATTACCTGGTGAATGTGTGTCCACTTCTGAAACTTACAACTCCAGAAAGAAGCAGGCCAACATGGAACAGTTCAGGAGTAAAACCAATGCTAAATTGGTGTACAGCAAAAACCACAGCTCCTTACAAAAGTGATCAAGAAATTACAAAAATTGGAGGAAGGCAGCAATCCAGAAACACAGAAAGAAAGAACAAGCATTGGCATAGCCAATAGGTCTTGCCTTTGGGACCTTATAAGTATTTAGTTATGTAGCACAATATCCTTACTGCAACAACATTAACTGTTGCATGGCTAAACACTTATAAGGTCCCAAAGGCGAGAGCTATTGGCTATGCCAATGCTTGTTTCTTTCTTGAACTAATGATGTGACCTGGGGAAGAACGCTTTCTCTGTCTGTGGGACAGATCACTAGCTGGCGGTTCGAGGTGAGGCATTTAGACAATACCGACGCTGTGATGTACTGAGTAACACAAAATATCAAAACGTGCATTATCAGCACTTATTGGCCCATAACCGGGCCTGGAGTGTGATTTCTGCATCAGCAAACATTTGGTGCATCCAAAATAACGTAGGTTTTTTCTATAGTACACACTGCAAATGTGATCTGTAAACAATAGCATTTGTATTACCTAAGGCAATGCTTTTTATCCATATCCAAATGCAGAAAGTCGGTCACCCTGTCATTGAAACGTATGACCTACATTTGTAAGCTAGCTCTCCAGAGCCAGTGCTCAATCCGCTAAGGTCTGTGAGGGGTATACACGGGCTAGACGTGGATATCATGATGTGCTATAGAAGAAACCACGTATGTTCATGAATGTTTACGGGAATTAAAGGCCAATTATTTCTGACTAATCTCGCTCGCGCCTCTGTCTGTCGCCATACGTGTGAATGTTCCTAGTATTTAGTGTGAAGCTGTATTAGACTTGTTGTAAACAAGACATTCCTTAATAGACGTCTTCCTCTTCGGTTTGCAGTGATTGACGTCCCCCTAAGTGCTCGTCTACAGCATCAAAGGTCACCCAGAGAGCTTTGGTCGGGGCCCGAAGAAAGATTTCAAAATGAGGACTGCATTTCAAAATGACTGACTGTCCCAGCTCCGATCCCCGTGGAGCGTGCTTCTCGTGCGCCGTGCCTTGCCTGAGTTTTTATGGGTGGAGACGACTCTTTCTGCCGAGCCTGCACATTTTTGGAGGCCCTGCGAGTGTCATCAAACATTGGTTCTTTTGTCAGACAACAGAAAATCCTATTGTGCATTTGTGATGGCGGCTCTGCAGAATGAGCGCTCGTGAAGAGTGCCATGAAACTGCTGACTCTTTCATACCAAGAAACCAGCACATCATGGCCAATTCTCTCTGGATTGCTGCACCTGCTCCCATGGACGTCAAACAGTAATAGACTAGTCACACCTGACTTGCCATCAACCCCGCACCCGGGTCAGGACGCAGAAGTGTGTCTGCAATGAGCAGGTCACTTATGTGGGGCTTTTCAGACCCACTGGACCTTTGCTCCGTTAGGGCTGTGACATCGCTTCTCTTGATTCAATGATTTTGTCCAACAAGCATTAATTGAAAATAAAATAAAATAAATAATAGGTTAAAGAATGTAATTTCAGATTTTGGAAATGTTTTATGAGACTCCCAAGTGTAGACTGTCCTTGGAAGGAGGTTACCACAGTATACACTGAGGGCCATATTATCAAGAACGGCGATAACATTATCGCCGCTTTAGCGACAGGAAACTGCCGCTAGAGCGGCGATAAGGGGCATGATAATATGCCCTTGTGAATTCCAATAGAAGCCCAGGTTTGATGTCCTTCACACCAGAACCTGGGCTTCTATTGGAACTCAATAGGGCATATTATCAAGCCCTTTATCCCCGCTTTAGCAGTAGTTTCCTGCCGCTAAAGCGGCGATAATGTTATCTCCGTTCTTGATAATATGGCGCTATGTCAGTTGCTGTTGAGGTTCTGGGCCACAGAGGGCTAACAATCAGCTGCTAGACCACTGCTATGAGGGGTAAACATTTATTCATCTAAACTCAACATGTCGTTGCATATTCTGAATGATACATCGTCAATATGCTGGCCTCACCCAGATGTATTCAAGGTCATGGCATTTCTTGCTGTTCTTGGTCTGTCACCTTCTAATAGAACAGAGACCTCTTCCTATAATACCCCCCATACAGCTTAGTACAGCTTCCATTCACAGCAGGCATCGCCCAGCACCCACTGCTTTATATAGAGACATACCATGGGGCATATTTATAAGCCCCTATCGCCATTACAACGTCACTTTTAGCGACGTTTTGATAGTGATAGGGGCCTCGCCTTATCTACAAGGCAGCGTTAAGCCACTTCACGTGGCTTAAAGCTGCCTTGTAAATAAGTCCCCCTTTCACGCTATGCTTAGCGTGAAAGGGGAGGGCAATGGGTGTTGCTGTGGGCGTTCCACTGCAACACCCATTGATTCTGATGCTGCCTCCTATTTACAAGGGTGGCGTAAATAGGACACAGCGCCAGAATTAAGACCAGGGAAAACCTGGTCTCACCCTGGCGCAACGAGGAGAAATGTTTCATTTTTCCTCGTTTTTGCTGTTTTCATGTGTGCTGCGTTGTGCAGCACACATGAAAACAGCAAAAGGCCAATGATTGTTTATGTACAGAAGGTCCCCCTTCCTGCGCATAAACAATATTTTTTTTTAAAATGCCGCTTTGCAACTTCTGTGTGAGCTGCATCAAGCAGCACACATAGAAGTTACAATGCGGCATTTAAAGATTGTTTATGTGCAGGAAGTGGGCCCTTCCTGCACATAAACAATCTTCCCCTGCACGCAGACACCCTTGCACTATGGTGCAAGGGTGCCTGCGTTGGCGCTAGTCTGCTAAGTGTAGCGCCAGCACAGGGGAAAATGCAGGGCTGCACCATATTCTTGAAAATATGGTGCAGCCCTGCGTTTCTGAAGTGCCGGAGTGAGGCATTAAGCCCGGAAGGCTAATGCCTCATTCCGCCACTTCCTTGTTCGTATGTCTCCATATGTCTTCATTTACTTCCAACAAAGTGACCATCTCAGGCCTCACCAGAAGAAAGAAGGTTCAGTTCGTTGGCTCATGCCGACCTTTTCAAGAGAGTTTTTATTACGAAAATGTAATTAAAGGAATGAGCGTGGAGGCTCTCAGTCTTAGTGTTCTGCTGCTTCACCAAACAAATATTATCTGTAAGCAAATGAAGATAGGTTTTAAACACCCATGAAGGCTTCAATAGATGTCTTCTTCCCTCATGCTTTAATTTCTACGAGTTACTCTAATATTTGTATGTGCATGCATAGTTAATTCTAGTGCTAAACATATGGGACATCACATACAACAAAACATGATCACTCATACTAACACAATTGTTACTCAAATCTTCACATCCCCACATACACGTTATGCACATACTGCACTCTTGCTGCACATGTAGTGCCTCCTGGGGAAGTGGAAGGGATAGCAGGACAAGGGTAATTTATATGTGTGTGTGTTTGTGTAAGAATTGTGGACTTATGCTGCTGGTGTTGGACCTATTCTGTATATGCTAGAGAATCTTGCTACTACCACCTAACCTGTACCTGTGCTTTTTGTTACGGAAGCTTGCATTGCAGCTGCTCATGCTGCATAGTGGGTGTGGATGTTTATACACAAAGAGTACATGCCTGCTAACTGTGCACTGTGTTGTGATCCGTGTGTGTTAGGGATCGTTGCACTGCTGTGTACTGTGTGTGTGAGCGTATATGTGTGTGTGTGTGGTATGTCTGCATGTGTGTGAGCATGCGTGGTGTTTGTGGTGCATGTGTGTGTGCATTATAAATGTGCACTGTGACCTGTGTTGTGACCAATGTGTGTAAAGGATTTTTGCACTGCTGTGTCCCGTATCTGTGAGTGTGTGTGTGGTATATTTTCATATGTGTGAGCATGTGTGGTGTGTTTATGTTGTGTGTGTGTGAATAATAAATGTGCACTGCTGTAACCATTCTGTATATTTTAAAGGTTTTTGATTTATTACTACCTACCCTGTGCCTGGGCTATGAGTTACGGAAGCTTCCACTGCAGCTGCTAATGCTTTATTGTGGTGGTGGGTATATATACACAAAGAGCGAACGCCTGCTACCTGTGACCTGTGTTGTGACCCGTGTGTGTTAGGGATCTTTGCACTGCCATGTACTGTGTGGGTGTGAGTGGGTGTGTGGTATGTGTGCATGTGAGTAAGTGTGTGTGTGTTTGTGTGTGCATGATGTGTGTATAATAAATGTGCACTTATGCTAATTGCGTTGTAACCATTCTGTATGTGATGAGATATTTGCTTAACTACTACCTACGAAATCCCTGTGCTTTGTGTTAGTGAAGCTTGCACTGCAGCTGCTCATGCTGTATAGTGGGTGTGGGTGAGTATACACAAAGAGTACACACCTGTGACCTGTGTTGTTACCCGTGTGTGTTAGGGATCTGTGTTTTGCCGTGTATTGTGTGTGTGAGCGTGTGTTCGTGTGTGTGGTATGTTTGCATGTGTGTGGGTGTGTGTGTATGTGCATGCGCGAGGGATGCTTGCATAACTGCTGCCTGTTCTGCATTTGTGCTGTCTGTTAGTAAAGCCGGGAAATCTATTTCTCTAAGCAAAAGCCATGGTTGTCAACACAATTTTCATTGATAATTCTCACCTTTAAAGGTCCTTGACTGGATTCCCAGGTCTGTATTGTGGTGCTCAGAGGGACAGCTTTCACTAGCGTTGCATAGCAAAGCCATAGCTATAGCAAATTGTAATTGTCAAAGGCTCATCTGTGCCCTTTCCAAATATCAAACAATCAGACTTTTGTTATTTCAATTGTATTATCAAGCGTTCAATAGGTAAGCCCATGGTATATATCAAGTGAGGAGCTCGTTGACCAACCCTAAGAGATGGTTTACATTTCCTCTTATCAGTCCTTCATGTCATGCCTAAACTATCACGATCCCTCCAGTACATACTAATATGCTCTTGCAAATCTTACGTTATGTTTCCTAATGTACTTTGTTTTTGGCTCACCTCATAATGCATTGCCTATCTTGCCTGTATTCTGTTTCCTATCAGGCATAGCGCTGTCTATGTGAAAAATGCAATAACCTCTATTTTGTGGGGAAAAATATGTGTAGATCGTGTGCTCACTAGAGTGCAGTATTTGTCTACCAGTACACTATTATCATGTTGCCACTTTCCCTGTTTGGTGCATTGTTACTTATCACTTAAAAAGTGCTCTAAAGATAATGCCACCCATCACATAAGTCAGCACCCATCACAAAAGTCAGCAACATGCATAATTATTTTTGACCATCTTTATAGGTGTGCCTTAAATGAATCTTTTCTTGTTAGTGATAGGTTTAATGAGAAACAACAGGTTGGAATGTTACGCATAGCAATTGCTGGTGGTTAGACTAGTTGCAAGCGTTCATCTCATCACCTTTTGAGTGTTTGGTGTAACACATTATGTGGCCAAGGGTATGCTCAGGCATAGGTCCCTTGCTCACTGTGCCACAGTATTATAGCTATACCTCACATGCAAGGCTTTACAAGGCCAAAATCCAGTCTGGAATGGCTTGTGGTCACTTCTGGAGGGTGATTCACCTGGAAGTTCGGGATTAATTGCATCTATGAGGAGTAGGATCATTACTGATTTGCATAATGTGGGCTTCTGTCTAGAGTGGTAGAGTGGACGAAAGATCTAGGAGTTGAATGGTACCCAGAGCAATTTCCAAAAGTTAGACTCTTTCCAAGCATTTAACCAATCCCCAGTTACATGTTTAATGAATACCAGCCATAGCATTTATTAAACATTTGCTCTTAAAACTGTTCCCATCTGGGAATAAGTTTACCAGGTAAGTAAAACTGTCCAATGTTCAGTTTTGATTTAGTGTGCATTTTCATTTTCACAAGCATATGTCTTTAGTCACTTAAAGGGTGGTCCAGAGTCTGTATACGTATTACAGTGAATGTAAGTAACATGAGAGTTTGTATACGTATTACAGTGAATATAAGTAACATGAGAAACACAGCCATTTTAAATTGGCCAACTGAGGGGACATGAAGTTTTTTAAACACTTTATTCCAAATGTTGCCCATCCTCTCACATTTTACCAGGCACTAGTACTAGAACATGCATATTGTTACATTTTGCATTTTTTGCAGCTTTCACCAGGGGACAGTTGAATCTTTAGTATCTATACAGAGTTCTGTCGTTAGAAATGGGGGTCTGTAGTTGGCAGAGGTAGGTATCTTTGCCCAAGTAGGAACCCTTGCTTCTTGTCAGTGTAAGGGGAATACACACTTTAGAAAACCCCTGCTCACCCCCTTGGTAGCTTGGCATGAGCAGACAGGATTATCCCAAAGGCAATGTGTAAAGTATTTGTACACAAAACACACAGGAATACAAACACCACAAATGGACACCACACTAGTTTAGAAAAATAAAGTATCTTTATCTAAACTCAACAAGACAAAAGCGACAAAAATGTAGTATACATGCAATAAGAATGTGACTTTTAAAAGGTTTCAAGAAACTTGGTCAATAGGAAAGTATAGATGCGTGATTTTTCACAAAGTACCTGTAGATGCGTCAAAATTCACAAGGCCAAACAGCTGCAGAGAAGGGAAGCATCATGAAACGAAGGGATGCATCAGTTCCTGAGTCCTTGGGGAGGTGATGCGACAGTTCTGCTGCACACAGGAGAAGTGATGCGTCGAATCCAGACTGTAGAGGAAGTGATGCGTCGATTCTAAGACAGTTATGGTCTGAAGGTTATACGTTGGGAAAACTTGCTGCACAGGTGGGATGCGTGAAAATCTGGGCTGTGTTGTTGATCGATGTAGTGGCAACAAGCAGTGCTGCATCGGTTTATTCAGCCGCGATCCACGATGCATCGGTTTTTGCAGCCACAGGCAGGCGCAACGTCATCTCTACAGTGGCACGGCGGCGGTGCGAGGAGATTCGTCCTGCATGGCGGTGCTGCATCAGAAAAAACAGCCGCAAGAAGGGCGATGTGTCGATTTTCTTAGTTTCTTCAGTTACTTCCAGCTCCCAACAGCAGTAACAACCTCCAGAGGCCCAAAACAGGCGCCTCTGGCAGGTCAGAGCACTCAGCAGTAGAGTTCAGGGGAGCTGGTGGTGAAGTCTTTGTGCCCCTGAGACTTCAGAACAGAAGGACAGCTCACATAAGCCTATGCAAATTCTTGTTCAAGCAGGTTCTTAGCAAAGTTCCAGTCTTTGTCCTTTCCTTGGTAGACACAGCAACTGCAGGCCAACCCCACACAGCACATTGCAAAAGGGTAGTACTCCTCCTCACAGCTCACAGCTCTTCTCCGTGACAAAGGTTCCTATTGAGTCCAGAAGTGTTCTAAAGTTCTGGGGTTGAAGGTCCACTACTTATACTCCATTTTGTCTTTGTTCTTCTTTGTGCAAATGTTTCTGAGCTCAGTCCAAACCAGTTCTGTCCTCACTGGTGCAGTATTACCACTGAGGGTGGAGACAGCATAGTGCAAGGGAGACAGGCCCTTTTTAGGTGCAAGGGAAACTGCATCCACTACTCTAAATGCAACCAAGGTCTATTCACTCAGCTCTGAGTCATCCAGGAAGGGCCAGGCACACCTCAACCCCCCAGTGGCTGTCTACAGTGAAAGCACATTCCCAGCCCTTGCCACTCCAAAGCCAGAGAGTCAATCCACAAACAGGCAAACAGGCAAAGGCACACTGAATGGTTAAACAGGAAAATGCCTACTTTCTAAAAGTGGTATTTTCAAACACACAATTAAAAAAACCATAGGGGCATAGTCTCAAGGACTTATCACCGAGTTAGCGGCACTTTGTTGCAGTCAAAATGGTGATAAATTTATCGCCCTGTTCACAAGCTGGTGCTAACAGCCGACATCACCAGTTTTCCTATGAAAGCAGCCGCAAAAAACATCTCCACAGATGACACCGACAACTAACGCTAATGAGATGCAGCGTAGGCGTTCCCGTGCAAAACCCTGTGACAACCCCACTTCGCAACATTCTCAATGACCATCCAGATCGGCGATAAGATCACATGCGATAAGGCGCGTTAGCAGCAGGGATTTAACACCTGCTCTTACCTGGTGTTAAGTCGGACGACAACCTGCACCATAAAAGGGAGCCCAGGCCAGAGCCACACCTGAAGCACAACAGATGTCATGGAGCTACTGATCATGCAGCTCGGGCCCCAAGATGGCCACAACACCCACCGCCACCACCCCCAGGCTGGCAGCCCCCCCCCGAACTCCCCTCCCCCCTGAACTACCACAGAGGCAGAGCAGACAAAGACAGCGGACCTTCAGAAAACGCACCAGCCTCACAGACTTAACACCAGAGGATGTCATTGCCTACTACAGGCTCAAAAGGACAACCATCCTCTGCATCCTGACCATCATTGCCCACAGGCTGATGGTACCAACACAGCAGACAACCAACTTCCCTCCGTAGACAACGTTGCTGGCTGTGCTGCACTTGTTGGCCTCTTTCATTGTCCTAATCAACGCTGCAACTGCACTCACATGGTTCAAGATGGTCTGCCATATTTTGTGATATTGTGTTGCCAATGACATGTTGGAGGTGACAAACAGTTGTTGGTAGTGTTCTATCACCTCCATAAGGATGATCCTGTTTTCCTGTGGACTGAACCACGTCCTCCTCTTCCTCTTCTCTTTGGCCTTCCCCGATTCCGAGGTTCTTTGCTGGTCGTCTGTGGGGCTGTGGGGTTCGCGTTGTCCTCTGCACCCGGTCCGGGTGCATCCATGGTGCTACGCATTTTTTAAAGAATATTCTTTTTTGTTCTGCTTTTTCCCGCATGACACGTGTGAATTGCAGGCCTGTCGCTGGTTATCGCTGATTTTTGTATCGCGATTTGGGGCATCGCAACTTTTTCACGTTCGTGTTTCGCATTTTTTCGGCATCAGATAGATTTTAACAGAGTTATTTGGCGCGTTATCGTGAGACTATCGCAAGGTGCCGCTGGGTTGGTAATACAACGTTAATACAGTGTTATTTTGTTGCGATAGACAGCGATGTGCAAAGTTGCGCTAAGATAATTTTGCGATAATTATCACACGTTCTTGAGAATATCCCCCAATCTTTACTAAAAGGTGTGTTAATAAATTCTGAGTTCAGAGAGTCTAAACTTTATACATCTATCTTGTACCCATGGAAAGTTATACTTGGAAGATGTTACAAAGTAACTCCCATGCTATCCTATGGGACAGAGAGCTTTCAATAGTGAAAAACGTAATTGGCAGTATTTCACTATAAGGACATGTCACACACACCAATACAGGTCCCACCTTTCACATACACTGCACCCTGCCCATTGGGGTACCTTGGGCCTTCCTGAGGGGTGCCTTACATGTAAGAAAAGGAAAGGTTAGGGCCTGGCAAGCAAGTGGTTGCACTTGCCAGGTCGACATGGCAGTTTAAAACTGCACACAGACAGTGCAGTGGCAGGTCTGAGATACCTTTTCATGGCTACTCATGTGGGTGGCACAATCAGTGCTGGGGCCCCACTACTAGCATTTGATTTACAGCCCCTGGCCGACTCAGTGCACTTTACTAGGGACTTACCAGTAAATCAAATATGCCAATCAGCGAGAACCAATTGTAATAACAATTTACACAGGGAACACTTGCACTTTGAAACTGATCCGCAGTGGCAAAATGACCAAAGCATCTAAGCCAGCAAAAACAAAATCCAGCACAGCATCAAAACACAGGAAGTAGAGGCAAAATGTTTGGGGAAACCACGCCAAAGATGCCAAGTGTAACACCTGTAAAGTCTTTTTATTTTATTATTGTTTTTGTCTTTTTTATTGTATTTGTAGTAGTGTTAAATAGCACCTTTTCACAATTTTCATCTTTTGCATCATGAACCAATTCTTTGAATCGAGCAGTATTGTTATTTGAACAAACCTGCATATTTTACCAGTTTTCCTCTGTTTGAACATATCAGACAATTGGTCAAATCAAACTATTCATTTTAGGCCTGGCTTAGTGAATGCTGCTTGTGAGATTTTATTCATGGTACATCTTTTGGACTCTTAAGATGTTATCCTCAAGGCTAGGTTGACTTATAGCCTGCCAGTAGGGCAGAACGCAAGGTATCCACACAGCATATTATACTATATTAATGTGGCATCTGCTCATTTCGTTACTGCCCTCTTCACAGGAACTATTTTGGAGCCAGGAATGTGTGCAGGAAAATTTAAACAGGACAATGAAAATGAAAGGCAACAATAGGAATGCCATTTCTGCTTTGTAATGTTTTTCTACGTTGCTAATTGACTAAAGGAAACATTCCATTCCATTCATTTGATAGCAACAAACTGAAAAGAAATGAAATGTATGTTTTGTTTTAGAAATTAATTTTCCAGTAAAAGTCATTGAGGCACGTTGCAGAAACATTTAGGTTACCAGATTGCCCAAATGCACAGAAAGCATTATGTTGTAAAGTACTCGGTTTTCATTTAAAAATTATTGAAGTTTGTTTGGAGTTTTCTTGGTGTCTTACCCCAAATGTACAAATATCCCAGTTGACAACGATTCGTAAAAAGAAAGCTTGCACCTTGATTAATGACAATCAAAGTATTTGGAGAAATCTTGCAACCACAGCGATGCAAGTTCATAGTTGCAATGCTATTTGTGCATGATAACAGTATAAGGAACAAGGATGGACTAGAAGGGTGCACTTCCATACAGTAGATATTTTCATAGTAAGCAAGGATTGAAAAGGATGGCGACTGAAGCATTCTATCACCCAGGAGGTGGGCTATGTCCAGAGAGGTCAAGGATTGAAAGCAGGTTAGTATTACATTCCTCTTTTCCCATTCCCCTTTTCACCTTGAATTTGACATTCCCCATAGAGAACCTAATCATTGAATGTATATGGAGTATGCATCACCCCAAAAACTTCGATCCATCCGTTCATCCTTACGTTATCACCTGTCTATTTGTCTGTGTCACCACGCATGTGGGTGTGTGTCTGTGCAAGTGTGAGTGCACCTCCACACATATGGGTGCCTATATTTACATTGCCTGTGTGTGCATCAGCTGCAGTCGGTGTAGGGAAGAGAGGTGTGGCGGTAGGGCCAAGTTGGGGGTATTTCGACAGTCGACGAAGAAAAAGTAAATAAAAATTAATTTTCCCTTGTCGGCGTCTTACTCTTTAAGCTCTTGCATTAATGTCCTATATTCTACTTTTATGGAAAGTCTGGTGGTAATTCCCAACATATGCATGCTCAGAAACCACCATACAGGGCACTGCATTATGGGCACTTATATCCGGGGCATCTTTCCTCAACACATAAGGACACTGTCGACTCTGTGGTAGCAAGATGACAGATCCAGATGCTTTGCTGCAAAATAATAAAAGTGTTAAGGAATTCTAAAGTGCTAAATCTTTGACATGTCCTCTTGTCCAAACTCCCAAATAGAAAGTATGACATTAGATATCTGCTTTCAATGTTTGTAGGATAGGGTCAGTATAAGTTTTACTATTGATGAAAATAGTCTTGAATTAAAACATTCTGGCTGTGCATTATGCCACTGCAAAGGCCACCTGACGAATTGCTCTTAAAAAATCCTTGAAGGTTGTATAAAATATATAACGTCATAATCTAGGAGAGACAATTTTAATCATGTACACTGTGCCAATATGAGACTCAATATGCATGTTCTCCTTAAGCATATCACAAAAGGGGAATAAACTGAAGAATCGTATTCTTATCATAGCTTTGAGATAAATGAGATTTTATGAAGTTGACAGAGTACAGAAGATGTAGTGTCAGGCACGAAAATATTGATTACCTGGAGTTGAGTTTAGATTTTAACACTGCACCAAAGCTCCATCAGAATCCTTGCCCCTACAGCTAACCAGTAATGCAGTTTAACAACTTCGTTCATTTCACATAATGCCCAAATGTCAAATAAAACGTGTCCTGTAATCCACTGGAAGTACAAAAACACTTTCCGGATTCCCACTCACTCCAGAATGGAGGTTGCACAAAAATATAATTGCACCATTGCAATTTGGGAACAACTAATCTTTTAGACATGTTTGTGAAATTGAAATGTTGTTTCTAATTAGCCCTCTGATGGATTCGTCCTATTTTTGTGCAAAACATTTGCCCTGGAAAAAGTCAGTTTCTAGAGTTATTTTCATGAAAGTTGCTGATAATTGTATTTTTTTCATTCAACAAGATATCGATCGACGTTTTTTCTCCCATAATTTCACAAGATTTTAGTATGCAGAGTCCAAACATTACACACATGGTTAGTGAGCCTGCAGAGGTGAAACACAATCACAATCACTCAACGGACATATCTAAAACTCCTTTAAATGACAAAACTGGTCTACTGCCAGAGATGAACGTTCAGTGGAGACAGGTGTAGAATCAAATGTATGAGCGCTCCACACTAACATGAGAATGTGCTACAGCAGCTGTTCAGCAGAATGAATATTTTAGAGTGCAGGCTGTCAATGTACTTGAGTTGAGGTATGTTAAATTGAAAATCATGGGAGCCGCAAAACAGCACAATCAGTAGGTGTCACATGTGCCTTGTTTACCAACGTCAGCTATATGTGTTTTTTTCACAAGGGAATGAACCAGGTTTAACATGCAATATTTTAATTATACTTGCAAAATGTATGAAAACAATCATACATTTCGTTTTGTAAGAAAATATGAATTTTACAAAATGTTGCATTGAACTATTTTGCATTATAATTTGCTTCTGACCAAGATGCATTTTCTTCTCGAATGCATCACATGGTGATGCCAAATATAGGGTTTTTTTTTACATAAGGTGTGTGAAAATGTCATGTGAGATAGGAGCAAATCACATTTCAGGCCATTAACATGATTTCATGCAATTTTTCTTACTTTTTAAAATTCCAGCAGAAATGAATATACACATTTACACAAACCTAAACCATATCCTATGTATTATTCCACCCAAGCAAGAGGTCTTGCTTACAAATAAGTATCAACAGAGTTTGCATAACTCAATATTATTTGTGTGATCAATGTTGGGATATTAACTCCAGCTAAACACCCCTTTAAGGTCTCCAAATCGTTCAAAAACTTTAAAAACACCTCTGAAATGTGATAATCTTGAGGAGATTGAATGAACCCAATTTACAGGAAATTATGAAGATTGATTTCCAGACCTTGAGGGGTTGTGGGTTTTCAGATGTGTCATGTGCTAGCATTAGAAATGTACTTACTTCTGTCAAAATTTCGTTGGACTCAACCATAAGAGAGTAGCCAGAAAATTAAAAAAATAACCACACTTGAACGATATCTCTACTCGCTATTGAGTACATGAGGCAAGCAAACAATACCCTCCTTAGGAGAGTTACCTTCTCCCTCTAATCGATCATCTATCCATTCGTCCTTTCAGTCATCAACCCATCAATACGTTCACATATCCATTTATCCATACTTTCATCCACAGATCCATTCACTGTTCCATTCCAAGCCTTCCACTCATTCACCCTATTACCTATTGATCCTTTTGCTCTTTTATCCATCCTCTCACATCTTTCATTCATCCTCTTCCATCCTCAGTCTTTTTACCCTACCATCTGGCCTTTCACCTTTTCTTCCTTATATCCTATTACCTTTCTTTTCTTCCTTTAGTTATTCCTTTCTCCTCACATTCTTTCTTTTCTCCTTCTATTTACCCATCTTTTGGCATTCAAGATTACTTTTTCTTTCTTACCTTTTTCTCATGCTTAAATTTTCTATTTGTTGTTCTGTATTTCCACTATTTGTGTGATTTCATCTATTTTTGTTTCTCTCTTTCGTTTGCTGCCCATGTCTGCCACATCCCATACCTCTCAGTCATTCATTGCCCAGCAGTATCATTTATGAGCACTTTGTGCCACAGGTGCAGACAGCAAAGGCCCATAAAAGGCTCATTAATATTCAGTGGGGCCTATTTTACAACCCGTGGTACCGAGTGGCAGCCCCGCTTAATTTTCTTAAGTGGTGGGTTCCCTACGCCCCTGCTCAATTAACCACAAATTGACAGGGTATTTATTCCTTGTAAGAGCCAGTTGTTGATTAACTTGACAGTAGTTGCACATTAGTTGGCTTCTTGACTGCTGGCCCACCAGTCACAGTGGTTGCATGTTTCCATAGTTATATTTGCATCAACAGAGATTTGCAAGACTTTGAGACCTGAATTTACTGTTTTTATGAATTTGGAAGGTAAAACATCATTAATGTGGTATAAAAGCACCTTATTCTGTGGACAACAAAGACGCATTAAATTGTAATTTTTATTTTAGTTATCCATCCCAAAAAAAACAATAATATGTAAACAATTGGAGAGGACATTTTCCTTCAGTAGAAATGCGTGTAGCCTCTGAAGTGAACCTTGCAAGCAGCGTGTCCTTTGCCCATGGATTTGGGCATAGCAGCGCAGCAGCTCACGCGGTGTCCCTCAGCTGGAGTTCACTAGGACAGAGCTTTGCCAAATCGGTATGAAAAAGCTCAACGTGTGCAACAATTTATGTTGCACATATCCTTATTTAACACCAACAAAATGGTACTAAATAAAATACACTTTTTAGAGAGCACCAATGGGTTAGGCCCTTATTATGCCTAAGGGGGGTCACATTTTGATCCATGTACAAACCAGCGTTTACACAGGGATAAGAATTCTAATGTGTGCAATAGTTATCAGACCCTCGCTGTTTTCTCTGCTAGATGTCAAAACTACTGAAATTTATGAATGGAAAAAGCCCGGAATAAGACAAAACAAAAAGAATGTGGTTCCTTAAATAATGATTCTATATGTCTTACCTTGTTTCACATTTAAAAACTTAGGGGCATATTCTCAAGGACCTATCGCCGAGTTAGCGGCACTTTATCGCCGCCTGAGAGGCAATAAATTCATCGCACTATTCACAAGCTGGTGCTAACAGCCGATATCACAGTTTTTCGGCGATAGCAGCCGCAAAAAAACATCGCAACAGATGACACCGGCAACTAATGCTAATGAGATGCAGAGTAGGCGTTCCCATGCCAAAAGCAATGACAACACCACTTCGCAACATTCTCAACGACCAGCCAGATCGGCGATAAGATCACAAAACATGCGATAAGGCGCGTTAGCAGCAGGGATTTAACACTTGCTCTTACCTGGTGTTAAGTCGAATGAAAACCTGCACCATGAAAAGGAGCCCAGCCCACAGCCACACCGGCAGAAGAACAGATGCAATGGAGCCACTGATCATGCAGCTCGGAGCCCCAAGAGGGCCACAACACCCACCGCCACCACCCACAGGCCCGCCACCCCACCCCCCCGGAACCTATCCGCATCCCATGGGACTACCAAAGAGGCAGCGCAAACAAAGACAGCGGACCTTCAGAAAACGCACCAGACTGAACACCAGAGGATGTCATTGCCCACTACAGGCTCAAAAGGACAACCATCCTACACATCCTGACCATTATTGTCCACAGGCCGATGGTACCAACACAGCGGACAACCAACATCCCTCCGCAGACAAAGCTGCTGGCTGTGCTGCACCTGTTGGCCTCTGGGACCTTCCAACCAACAACTGCCAGAGTCGGAGGAGTCTCACAGCCAGCCCCATCAAAGTACCCCACACCTGTCTTGGATGCCATCACCAGCTTGGTACCCCAATATCTTCACCTCCCACACACTGCACAGGAACAGCTGGAAACCAAGCAAGGCTTCTACGCCATAGGTGGCTTCCCGCACGTGTTGGGGGCAATTGACTGCACACATTTCCTACTTGTGCCCCCTGCCGACACTGCACACAATTACCGCAACAGAAAGCACATGCATTCCATCAATGTGCAGACAATAGTGGACCACCGGTGACTCTTCACCAATGTCGTCGCCAACTACCCAGGCAGTGTGCATGATTCCTTCATCTTCCGACAGTCCATCTTCAACCAGCGCTTTCAGGATGGCACCTATGGGAACACAGTGCTCGTTGGTAAGTACCAAATGAACACACCACACACCTCAACTCCACAATCATGCAGCTCACAACTCTGGGAATGCACACATTACAAATTCACACACGACATGCCAAACAACATGCCCACCTACCAGACACGACGCACAACTTACTGTGGTGACCTGGGCAAACCATGTACACGAGCCAACAACGGCATGGCACCTCAGCCACACAATAGCAGAATGTGGGGAGAGGTGGGAACCAGGCATGTGCGAAGGAGGCAAGTGATCCATGAATGAGAATGTACACAATGCCAAGTGTGGCGTGGATGTGCTGGACAGACCGCAGTATGCAGACCACAGACATGCCCATGTTGACACATACTGCTGGTGTTTGGAGTGTAGTGAACAGTGGACGCAACCATGTTACCCCAGGCAGTGGGGAAGAGTGCGGAAAGTAGCTCATTACGTCCCCCCTGTAAGCGTGAGCGGAGTGGGCTGGCCTGGCTTATGTCAGGCCAGTGTAGGGGTGTGAATAGAAAGCCCGTAGCTCTGGACGTGGTTCTCTTCCGGAATGGCCAACGTGTCTGCCAGGGCAGCGCCAACCCGGCCCCCCACAAGGCCGATGCTGTGAGCAGCGGTGCCTGCGACCATGTGCGCCTGCTGCACCCCAGGCCGCAGGTCCCCAGACCTGTCTTGGCTGCACCTGTGTAACCAGGCCACACCGCTCTCCTGCCGACACCGGCGTGTGTCAAAGAGGGCTCATCACGTGCCTGTGCAAGCTCCAAGCCCGAGGCCCGCGACCATGGCAGCCTCCTCAGACCATCGCTGTCCTCCCCGAAACAGGCCCGCAGGACTCCTTTCTCGTTCACGTACTCCTCCGGCCTATACAGCGGTCAAGTAGATCACACATTTGGAACTGAGTCTTGATTATACAATGGCCGAGTTCACATATCAATGCAGAGTTCAAATCACTATTCTCCCTTTGATGTGGTGCCACCAACTCTGTGCATAGCATTCCAACCACATGTATCTGTGGGCCCTTGCAGACTACGCCTTCGGCCTAAACTGCGGTCCAGCACCGCGGGGTCACCTGTGTGCTGCCTACACTGCGGTCCAGCAGGCCTCACACCAATCTAGTCCGTACCAGGCCGGACAGGCATCGTCGCAGGCTGCACACCTGCTCAGCTCTGCTGCTTCTACCTCCTTCAACCACAAGTCATCTCCACATGCCATTTCAATGTTGTGTGTTAAGAGTTCCAAGAGGAGCTTGCAGAACAGCGGTTGGCCCTCCGCTGAACGCTGCCTCTGGCCTACACTGCGGTCAAGTAGGTCACACATTGGGTCTTGATTATGCAATGGCAGTGTACACATATCAATGCAGAGTTCAAATCACTATACTCCCTTCAATGTGGTGCCACCAACTCTGTGCATAGCATTCCAACCCCACGTGTCTGTGGGCCCTTGCGGACTACGCCTTCAGCCTATACTGAGGTCCAGCACCGCAGAGTCACCTGTGTGCTGCCTACACTGCGGTCCAGCAGGCCTCACACCAATCCAATCCAGTCCGTACCAGGCCGAACACAGTATCGTCTCAGGCTGCACACCCGCTCAGCTCTGGTGTTTCTACGTGTATCAACCACGAGTCATCTCCACATGCCATTGCAACGTTGTGTGTTAGAGTTCCAGGAGGAGCTTGCAGAGCAGTGGTTGGCCCTCCATTGAACGCTGCCTCCGGCCTACACTGTGGTAAAGTAGGTCACACATTTGGAACTGAGTCTTGATTATGCAATGACAGAGTACACATATCAATGCAGAGTTCAAATCACTATACTCCCTTCGATGTGGTGCCACCAACTCTGTGCATAGCATTCCAACCATATGTGTCTGTTGGCCCTTGCGGACTACGCCTTTGGCCTACACTGAGGTCCAGCACCACGGGGTCACCTGTGTGCTGCCTACACTGCGGTCCAGTAGGCCTCATACCAATCCAATCCAGTCCGTACCAGGTGAGAGACAGTATTGTCTCAGGCTGCACACCCGCCCAGCTCTGGTGCTTCTACCTCCGTCAACCACAAGTCATCTCCATATGCCATTGCAACGTTGTGTGTTAGAGTTTCACGAGGAGCTTGCAGAACAGCGGTTAGCCCTCCGCTGAATGCGTCCTCCGGCCTACAATGCGCTCAAGTAGGTCACACATTTGGAACAGAGTCTTGATTATGCAATGGCAGAGTACACACTTTATGGCTGATTTTATCTCACTGTGCTCCCTTTGATGTTGTGCCACCAACTCTGTGTATAGCATCCGAACGACACCTGTCTGTGGGCCCATGCTGACCGCTGCCTCCAGCCTACACTGCGGTCCAGTAGGTCAAATCTTCAGCTCTGAGCCTTGATTTATTTATGGCATAGTTTATATCATTGTACAGACCTTATAGCAGACTGCATCCCCTCTCAGCCCTGGTGCCACTGACTCTGTGCCCCGAAATTCATGGACACTCTATGGTTGAACTTTGGTGCCTTCTGAGTCTATGGCCTGGGGGTTGTCCTCATCATCATGTAACTGATACTGACTTGGTGGTAAAAAGGAGTCTGTAGCATTCTACTCCTCCATTTGCCTGTTTCGGTTTGCTTCTGCCCTCTGCATCATGCCCTGGAAGGACACCTTCCACTGTCCCCTGAAACACTATGCGGTATTCACCTTCGACATCAGTGAGGACCCGCTCAGCTCTCGTGGGCCATCCTCAGTGCACCGCAAGTCATAGTCCCATGGCAGTGTGCCTGTGCCGGCCACTGTGCATCCCGGGCCACTAACTCTGTTCAGCTCAAGTCAGGGACCCTGTCTGATTGACTATTGGATGGCCTCTGTGTCGATGGCCCAGGGCTCATCAACGCCATTTGTCTGTGGCCCTGCGCTGTCCGCTGCCTCCGGCCTCAACTGCGGCCCACCAGGGCTCACACACCAAATCGAGTCCTGCCCTGCCCGGAAGACGCATCACCGCAGGATGCACACACCACCTCCGCCAGGACCACCTCCAATCAACAACTGCCAGAGGCGTGAGAGTCTTACAGCCAGACTATCCGAGTTGCTCACACATGTCTTGGATGCCATCATCAGCTTGGTACCCTGCTCAGCTCTTCAGGTGCCACCAACTCAGTGCACCACAACTCATGGACCATTTCCAATAGATCTTTTTTGATGTGGACAACTCACGCTACAATATCACCTCAGGCAGTGGGGAAGACCTGGGACGATAATGGGGAACCTGTGGCCAGTGTGCGGAGGGGTGAAGGCACGGACAATAGGAGGGCAGGAGGCAACAACCAGAAGGCACCTATGCAGCTGGCTGTGGTATGCGATGTGTATTTTGGTTGAGGTGCTGGGAGCAATCCGTGGTGGTGTGTGCTTCCTGCTGAGTGGTCTGTGCAGGGGATGGGGTCTCCTGGGTGCAGCTGGGCTGCCCTGCTCCTGGAGGTGGGTTGCCTAAGATGTCCATGAGCTGTTGTATGGCATCGGTGTCACGGGTGTGGAGGTCCTCTTCATCATTACTGATGAGTTGTCTGGTCTGCTCTGCAGGAGGTGTTGATTATCCCTCTGCTATGTGAAGGGGAGATGCATTTTCACATTGTGTTGACATGTATGTTGATGCATTGTTCATGTTTACCTCGGGACTGCATGACAATGTACATTGTGACTGTTTGGGAGGAGCTGAGTATTTGATGCGGGACAGTGGACATTTGACCTACATCATGGATGGTAGGTTGTACACGTACATTTTCATCTCACAGTTTCCTGCTATGCCAGATGTGATTGGCCAGTTTCCACACACAGGCGGAACCAGTTGTGTCCTCTGTTATGTCGTGGGAGTGTTGCACTTTGTACCACATTGTTGTCAATGCTGATGTGCTGGTATTGCTATGTGTGTGTTCTGCATTGTGGGTGAGTTGCCCCTGCAGCTCAGATTTGGCTGTCCCTTATCCTTTTCAGGCAGTGTGCCTTTCACTTCTGTGCTTTGACAGTGCTGAGATGTTTCGGACTTGGGTTTATTGGGCTCTTGGTCGAGTTGGGACTCTTGGGCATGGCTTGTCCGCAGATGTGTTGTGGCCGTCAGGGGTGGTTTGTGCACGTGGATGCGTCGGAGTGTGGCCTGCTCCTTTCTGGATGTGTTCCACACTCAGCCACCTCGGTGTCGTGGCGTGCACAATGTCATGATGATTGGACTGCAGCCATGCTAATCATCGTGTAGTGTTACTTGCATTATCGGTGTGGCACACAAATACGATTCTTAGCTGGGTTTCGCACGTGTACATGTGTTGGTTGTGATATTGGTGATGTGTGGGGTGGGACCCCTTTAGGCATGTTGTGGACGGGGGCTTACTTGGTGTTTTTATGTGTGCTGTGGTGTGCCATGGGTGTCAGGGACATGATCCAGAGTCATATTGGGTGTGCAGTGGGCTCTTCTTAATTGTGCATGTGTGCCATTGTGCCTATCTCCCCCCGTCCGCCCAGTCCCTGGTCAGTACTCACCCTGTTGATGTTGTGTCAGGTCATGTTGAGCAGTGTCCAGTGGCACAACTCCTGGCACCGTGTCCCGACTGCTGACTTTGGCCACCATTTTCTCCATGTCATCCAGCACCTGGTGTGCCGCTGGACCCCCACCTCCAATCTGCGTTGCTGCTTTCATGTTGGCATCGTGTTTCTTCTTGGTTTTGGCCTTCACATCCTTCCAGCGCCTCTTGACCTCTTCCATTGTCCTCCTCAAAGCTGCATCTGCATTCACATGTTCCAAGATAGTCTGCCATATTTGCGTCTTTGTTGCCAATGACACGTTGAGTGTGACGGACAGTTGTTGGTGGTGTTCTATCACCTCCGTGACGATGATCCCGTTTGCCTGCGAACTGAACCGCGTCTTCCTCTTCCACTTCTCCTTGGCCGTCCCGGTCCCCGAGGTTCCTTGCTGGTCGTCTGTGGGGCTTGTGGGTTTGGTGTTGTCCTCTGCACTCTGTCCGGGTGCATCCATGGTGCTACGCAGTTTATTTGGTTTTGTATTAGTTTTGCACTGCTTTTATAGTGCATTTTCCCCCATGAGGCGTGGGGATTGCAAGCCTGTCACTGGTTATCGCAGATTTTTGTTTCGCGATTTGGGACATCGTAACTTTTTTCACGTTGGTGTTTCGCTTTTTTCAGCGTTGCGTTGATTTTAAAGCGGTCATTTGGCACGTTATCGTGAGACTATCGCATGGTGCCACCAGGTTAAGAATACAACGTTAACACAGCATTATTTTCCCGCGATAGACTGCATGTGCAAAGTTGCGTTAAGCAAATTTTGCGATAGTTATCACATGTTCTTGAGAGTATACCCTGCAGAATAGGAGAAATTTACAGCATTCAATGAATACCTGAACCAGTTGCAGTAAACACCTGACTCCCATCAGGCCGCAATCATGCCCTTAGTGCTCATCTCATGTGCAATACAATTATACGTAGGAAAAAGTTGCATACATTTGCCATTATGTACGTGAAAGCACCACAAAACCAAATTTGCAGAGCAAATGTCTGAATAAATGTTTGTAGTTTGTGAGAAAATGCTTCGAGGCAGTGATTACATTAACTATTTCTTTTTCTTTGGTTCCTACAATGCTGGTAATTATTTGTTTGAGAGTAGGTTTCCTATTGGTAATAAACATAACTGCAATCAATAATAATAATATTGAATAGGTATATAAGTAACGGGCATTGTGCGACCATGTTACAGGGGAGAAGCCCATGGACGTGTCTGCTCCCTGAGGTTGCATTTCACTGAAAATGAAACATATTTGTGTATTTTTTGTACCTAATTGCCCACTGCCTGGTGCCTCCTGGATCATGTTTCCAGGGAATGTGAATCACAATGGCATATAAAGGTCAGAACAGTAAGTGATATTGCATCATATGAGACGGAATTACACATTTGTACTCACTATTCCAAACCTGTCAAAACTACCTTAGGTGGTAGGCTTCTGATCTTTAGCAATGTTAACAACCACCAGTTTTGCCCCCATCTCTATGGCTTTTTCATGCATGCTGCAAGCTTGCAATCCAAATACAGCTTCATCAGAGTCCCAGTGCATATTAGGACTAGTCTTCATTTAAATTATGCAAAACTCCACATAATTATGCACCATTTGCTGTAAACATTTACTACAAGTGTGGCATTCGTGGTAAAAATGTACCTCGAAAGGAAAACCAGAAGGTGAGTGGCTGTTCTTCACAGTGCTTTTGCTGTTTTGCAATATTTTTCTACAGCGAAATGCAACGCATCCTTGTATCAAAAGTTGAAGAGCTGCATTTCATGCTAAATTATAGCGCTAAATGGCGTATTTTCCTTTCCTTCAACTATGCATAATTTCGCACACCCCTACATAAGCATACTTCCCTGTGCAATTCTCTCAGCTCATTGTTTTGCAAACAGTGGCAGGCTCTTGGCAGGAACTAGCTGAGGGGCATCCAACTTGCAGTAACAGATGTGGCTTTTATCAATTGGCTCTGTATAGTCAGCTATCGAGCTACTACCTCAGAAGCCAATGGACCATCTATGCAGGTGAAGCCTGTGATGTTTCTGGTCTGCAAAGCTCTGAAGTTCAGCACGAAATCCCGTTTTGGAATTTCTAGGACTACAGGACTAACAATTCTGTCTTGTCGGCCCACCAGCAATGCACTAACATTATTAAACCACAGCCTGGTGCTCTGTACCCTGCTGAAATTAGAGGAAGCTTCACAAATTCTTGTTGTTTTTAGTGCGAGTGCTGACAATGACGCGAAGTCAACAAACTTTTTTCTGTCTTTCTTAGTGGCATCAATAGGACCTTTAATTTACATTTCAGGAATCAGGCCATGATCTGTAAATAGGGAGAGTTGGAGGCACCCAGGTAGATGGCAGTGCTGGAATCTTTTTCTGATAGAAAAATCTCCTCATTTTAAATAATAACAACGCATTCAAATGGAAAGTGTTCAATTTTATGCAAAATAGCATGTATGGTATATACAAAATTTGTAGCAGGTAGTCACACTTAGGCAATTTCAAGCATACAAAAGAAATAATAATGCACTGATTTAGGTTTGCCTAGCTACTGATGCCATATTAACATTGAATTCTACATTATCTCCGAACGGCCAGTTTTCACTGAACTGCTGTGTGCGGAAGATGTTTTTCTCTTCCACTTCAGATGTTTCCAGAAAATGTATGTTACTTTTTTTTTTATTTGTTTATTGGCATTTCAAAATAAGCGATACATAGTGTAAATCAGGATTGCTCAGCTATATAGCTTGAACAATTACATTTAAATAACACAATCCAAAACAGAGGCATCTGATCAATTACGACAAAGGCAAGCACCTAAATCACAGAAAGAGTCAATACATTGGGCGGTTGTGTACATGACTGTGTATTGATATCGGGAAATCTACCAGTGGCGCAGTAGCGCGTCATATGGACAGTTGATGGAGTGTGGCCAGCAGGAAGGTATTAGTTGGGAGGCTGTGGTGGGTTGCGTCGGAGATTTCCGAGTTTGGCGCAGTGTCTGCGTTACGAGAGGATAGCCAAGCAAGGAAGGGACTCCAAATATCTGTAGGTCCAGATACCTGGGGCAGGAGCTCCCAATATGTATTAAGCTGTTCTTGGCAAAATGTGACATCCAGAACCCAGAGTTTGGCAGTAGGTGGGACCCGTTTACCCCAGTGCATGGTAATTCGGCGTTTGGCCAGTAGGAGCAGCATGGCTAAAAGCCTACTACGCCCCAGTATAATGTCCTGTACGTAGCCTAAAAGACATAATTTAGGGGAAGGGGACAGCTGTGTATCAAGGATTTCATTGATAAAGCTGAGAATCTTAGTCTAGTAGTGCTCAACCCCGGGACAACTTCAAGCCATGTGTAAGAAGGAGGCATCCGGTGCTGCACATCTCCAACAATTCGCCTCAGGACGGAGACCCATCCGCTCAAGCTGCATAGGTGTTCTATATATACGATGCAAGTATTTAAAATGTATAAGGCGGAGCTTACAGTTGGGCGACAACATCTCCAGTTGTCCGCAGCAAAGTTTCCATTGCGACTCTGTTAGTGGGTCAATCAGATCGTCGTTCCACCGTGCCAAGGCCTGTGGGTGTACGATCAGTGAGGAACGCTGCATACTACTGTAAAGTTTGGTGATTAGCTTGTCTGGGGACGTGTTTCTCAATATCGGTTCCAGGACTGGGAGCAAGGGGGAGAACATTTATGTTACTTAATGAATAGGCATTTGTTATGTATTAGACAACTGATGGTGAGATTCTCGCCAGAAGGAGAGGAGATGGCAGGAAATATGTCTCATGGAAAGAACTGTCTGACCCGCAAGATGTGCACAAAGTATCTTTTCAAGGACTTGGTTCTTTGGTCTATTGTAAAGACTTGAGAAAGAGAAACTAGGGAGTTTACCTGCTTCCAGGGTTTGTTGAAATCTGATTGGATGCAGTGAACAGGGAATGTGTCAATTGTTTCCACTTATGTTTTAAAGAATGTATATTAGCGTGTGTTCCTAAAGTAGGCTGCCACTCTGGCTTCTAGCATTTGAGAGCACTCTGGACTCCTTTATTAAGATGAGTAGGGTTACCTCCCTTCAGGAGGGGGTCTTTTTTGTTGTTGCTCTTTTCCGTATAAAAGATGTCTGCTTGATATATAGTTAAGAATACTTTCCAGCTTAAAAATTATTTTGTTTAATGCAGAAACGTGATGCTTTGCATAACTAAGTTGGTATTTTCCCTTGTTTTGAAATACCAACTAAAGGATCATTTAAATATATAATAATGATGACTAAAGATTTGCTAAATAAAATTATTTATATCTAGTAGAATTGTTAATAAAACCCTTTAACTCATACCAATTTTATTGACTATTAGAAAGGATAAATGGATTTGAGGTAAATGTTTTGCTCCTTTTGAATTCTCCTTGTTCTCCTTATTTAATGATTTCACCTTAAGACTGAGATACAAGGATTCTCGTGCCCTCAATTCCACTGAGCAGGATACCTGCTCCTCATGTGGGTGACAGATGAGTAAGTTTGGAGGGGCACAGGGAGGAATCAATGGAACTTGAGAACAGTTTTCCTCTCATCTAGACATAAGGGGCTGGTGCACCTGCTGTGTTTACCAGAGAGAGACTCTCAGCGTGGAACAGACCATAGAGAAGGATAGCAAAATACAAAGAGAGAGAATTAAAAAAGACAGAGGGGGGAGAATACAGTATGTGAAAGGAGAGCCAACAGCTTGTGAGGAGGAGAGGGAGAGACAAAGGAATGGAGAGACAGGTCTCCTGAGGAGAAGAGAAGGTAGTGCTGACAGAACTGTGAAACAGAACAGAATCAAGGCAGGAAAGAGATGGACTGAAAGTTCTCTTTGCCTTGTGGGGTGCTTGAGGGATCTGCAAATAGCCCTATGTTGTTTAATGTTTATGTCACACCACTGGCAGATCTAATCAGATCCTTTGGTTTCATCCTTACATCCTATGCAGACGACACACAGATAGTCCTAACACGATCGAATCCCACCGAGGGCGATTGCATTCTTATTGGAGGACTTGAAGGGAGCACATTTCACATGGATAATATACGTATTGGAAATTCAACCGAATTACAATTCTATTACTGATATCAAGACATTAACAAGCCCTGAAGAAGTTCGGAAAAGTTATTTTTTCTGAATGAAATGCTTTGGCTGGATGTTTTTTCATGTGTAACTATATGTTTCAAAAGAGATAATAAAAGATTGAACTGGTTCTATAAATATACTTCGTCTTGGATCTTATTGGACAGAAATATATAAAAATCTTCCTGGTGCACCATTGCATCCAAAGTATCAGACACACTGAAAGTTGTCTCGCTGGATAGTAAAGCTGAGTTGTTGGGGCAAGATTTTGTGAGTGTATACAGGCTGTCAGTTCCTGGATGGCCAGGAACGGTCTGTAATTAATTTCAGGGAAGACTGATCCCCGGATTGGTGGCCTGTGGAATTAGGCCCACTTACCACTTCAGTGAAGAAAACTAAAATCTTGGGCGTCCTTATAAATGACAAATTATCTTTCCATGTTCAGGCAAATGGAGTCACCTCGGCTGCTTTTTACACCTTAAGATGAATTTTAAAAATTCTACTGTGCATACCAACATTTCTGCAGAAAACAGTGGCCTCTTCCTTGGTGTTATCGAGGATTGACTATGGGAATGGACGGTATCTTAATGCCCATCAGCATGGCCTAAACAAGTTACAAACATTGCAGAATGCCCCTTTGCATTGTTTACATAGCCTTGCAGGAACAAGGTCCTGAATTTTTCAAGAACAGCTTCTCATGGTACTCAACACCCAGATCTCTGTGTTCTACCTTTGCTAAATTGATGTCAGTACCCAGGTTTAAGCGCTCTAATTGGGGCGGTAGAGACTTTATGCTGGGAGCAGCAAAAGCCGGGTACAATCTTCCTCTGCATATCAAATCAAGGCCATATTTGTTGGCATTTAGGAAATCTTATACAACTTGGCTTTTTACAGCTTGCTAAAATTGTTCTCGGATCTCCTTTCTGCGGTTCTTTCAGCCAGCGTCAAGACGTTTGAGGGCATTCGACCGCTTAACAAGACCATTTACCATAACATAACAAAGAAGTATTGAGAACAGCCAAGTGAGAGAGAGAAAGGACAGAGGGGTGAGGACAAGGAAGTAGAAGAGAGGTGAAAAGAGAAAGATGCCACTCAACAGTAACACTGAACCATGTCTCATAGCATGTGTATGCAGTCTTTGAGTCAAAGTTTGTCTGGTGTTATTTACAGACACATCATCATTATGCTAACGAGTGGTTTCAGAAGTAGAAAATCCCTACCTTTTTGATCATAACATTTTGATCAGTGTCCAGTTCTCGACAGCTATATTTGTGTTCATACATTTTCCAGTTTAGCCCGGTTTGATAATAGTGAACATCATCTTGTGACACAGTAATAATTATCATGTAATGCACAGATATTAACAGAGGGAACCAGGCAAAAATAAGGAACTTTTCAAAAGTTCACCAGCAACAAAACCAACGTTGCATCCCCTTGCTATGGAATCTGTGAAGCACACCAAACACTGACAGTAATACACAGATTGTACTACTCTTCTTCAGTTTCATACCGAATGTGGATCAACTGGTCAGTAAAAATATGTGTATTTGTGTTTGTTTTTTGCATGGGTCATATAGTTGAAAAGTTGGTGCAACTTTGCACCAACGTGAATGTAGTCCTTGGTCCGGCCCTTGGACTGCAGGAGCTCCGATAAACTCCCTGGGATCGGGCCTGCTTTGACAGCTCCTTGTTGTGACCTCATGGATTGTGCCTGAATGATACCGACGAACTGCTTCCGGTGCAGAGGATTCTGACCAGGATGCGTTTAGAAACGCTTGACAACCTGTTTTCCTCACACCTCATGAGGTTACAGTGGCAGGCCCTAAATTAAGCACCTCTGATTTTTGTGCATTTGTGCATGGGCATCTGTTCCAATCAGATTCGAATACATTTGCCCATTGCCAAAAACAACAGAAGAAACTAAACACACAGCGAGACCAATGGTAGGTGTCACACAGGACATCTTGAACCCTGCATCTGTGTATGGACCAGGGGGTGTATTACAGGTAAAATATCACATTAATACAGAGGATATTTTACATTACATTGCAGCCGCGGTTGAGTTGCAAACAGCAACATTAATGCTCCGTTAATGCAAGAAATAAGTCGATTTACTTCTACAATTATACAGAGAACTCCCTGCAGGCTGATGCACAACCAGACAGAAGATGATAAGAGCGCAATTAATTCCTCTAATGCTACACTTAAAGGAACATCGCCAAGTAACAGATGGTTATTCTGCAAATTCAAGAGGCAAGCTAACAGCCTTGTAGAATTGCCAGGTATTACAGAAAAAAACAGCACAATTTCTCCTAAATGGAAGCAAGCAAGACTGTTCCATGCATGACAAAGGCAGAGGTTTATAAATTAGAATACATAATGTGTCAACTAGCAAAGTTCTTTCCTGACACACATCATATTTACGCATGTCAATATTTACTCATGAGTAGTTTACACCTGATAGACACTTCGTGAAGCACGCTTACACTTATGTAGAACAAATTTGATGTAGATGTTGCATAGTGTAGACAGTGTGGTTTTGAAGTAATTTTGTGCCAGTGTGTGTCTGCATGCGGAGTGTCAGTGAAGCGTTCATTGCAATTCAAACAAGTGATACACACAGGTTTGTAACTTTGTGAATATCTACAAGAATTTGCACTTGCCTACAAAATTTACTTGCACCTAAATATCCCATAAGTAATTGCTCAAGAATATATGGAAAATTGCACTAAAATGTCCCCTGCACAGTATGTATGAAGAGGAGACAATCGCTTAAAAAATGTTTATCTTAAGAATAAAAATAAAAAAGCCACTAAAAGAAAAAGAAAATTCCATGTTTTTCCCAACTAAACAGGCATTGTGTGTGCAATGCATAAGCTAATCACGCTTAAGGTTTAGTAAAAAAGGTATAAATTAGCAATAAAAATGTATGCAACATACTTACACATGCACATCACAGCATGCATAGTTTACACACATGAAGGTCAGGAAAATTGGTGAATCAACCATATGCTGCTAAATTAAAACTACACATAGGCGAATTCATTAATATTTTAATTCACAAACATAAATTCTTCCTTTGGTGAATCAGCACCTTAATGTTCTCCATTTACCCATTAAAGTGCTTTGCATTTTTAGACCTGTCAACCTTGGCGTGATTCTCCCGTAACATTTTTGCCTTCAGCCCTCCTGTTTTGCTGACTTAGTTTGAGCTGGCTTTAGGACTCGGCACACTTTACAACTACTAACCAATGCTAAAGTGTTTGTTCTCTCTCTCCTTTAAACACTGTAGAATTAGCTTACACCTAATTGGCACATGTAATTTACTTGTAAGTCCCTAGTAAAGTAGTACTTCATGCACCCAAGGGGCTGTAAATTAAATCCTACTACTGGGCCTGCAGCACTGAATGTGCCACCCACTTCAGTAGCCCTTCAAACATGTCTCAAGCCTTCCATTGTAGACTACCTGTACAGTTTTAAACTGCCATTTCAATCTGACAAAATAAACCTTTTTGCCAGACCCAAACCTTCCTTTTTAATACATATAAGTCACTCGTAGGGTAAGCCTTTCACAGCCTTGAGGGCAGGGTGCAGTGTATTTAAAAAGTAAGACATGTTCTTTTGAGTTTTACATTTCCTGGTAGTTATTAACCTCTACTGCAAGACCTACCTCTCGGATAGGATGACATTGAAGTTATCGTATTACATTAAAAAAGCTTTAACTTCCAATTGGGAACAGGTACACAAGTCGAGTTTGGTGTCAAAACAATTCTAATTAAAAGCTCTCTTTAATAGTAAAGTCATTTTTTGAATCACAGTTTTGAAAATCCCACTTTTAGAAAGTTGCCATTTTTTTGTCATAACTATAATGTGCCTGCAGACTGTTCCTGGGTCACATAACTAACTGTAGTTGGCAGTTGGTGGTCGTGTATTGCTCCTAGACAGTTAGACACAGCAAAGATAAGTGTTGACAGTATGGGCCACTCAGATGTTAACGAGAAAGAGGAGCTGTCTCCTAACACACTTGCACATTGCAAAGCACTTTCTGAGCACTCTCACAAAGGGACTGTCACTAGTCTATTGTGACCCCAGACAAGCTGGGGCCAGGGCAAGCTGGGATGCCTGACATCTTGGAGGGGGGATGGAAACCTTTTGAACCTTCCTCCACTTCAAAGTGGGCACCAGGTATAAATATTGGACCTCAGACCCCAACTCTTCGGTACACCACTGGACCTGTGGATTCTGCCAGGGAGAAGGACTGCTTTGCTGCTGAATGTACTATCATTGTCCTGGACTGCTGCTCTGAAGGACTGATGCCCTTCCATGATGACCTACTGCCCTATTGCCTGGTTGAAAAGGAATGGGCCTGCAACTCTGAACCCATGACCCCAGAGTGACTCCAGGGGCTAGTTGGCTGAACTACTGATTAGAAGCCTCCGGGACATAACAGGCTTTCTTGTAACCTTAAACCCAGCACCTGGACTCTCCCATTTGTGAGTCCTGCCCTACTAACAACAATACAGATGTCCCAGTCCTGGACCTTTGGAAGTAGGCCTGAAGGTGCTCTGCCAGCCCATCTGTGGATCCAGCAGAACTGACGCAACTGCTCACGGCGCATCTCTCGCAAAACCGCTGCATCACCTCTGCTGCTCAACGCATCGTCTCCAGAACTGGTGCATCACCTCTGCTGTGCTGACTTACCCAATGCACAACTCCCATCGTAGCTCTACGGAGCAGATGCATCTCCACACAAGACGTGGGTCCCGTGCTCACTACACCACAGGAGTCAAGCTATCCTGGCTGAAGAGGGGTGAAACCCCGAAACCGGTCCTAGGATGCTTGATTCCGTTCCAGGGAAGACATGGCTTGGCAGTTCGGACTGGACTGTTCCCATGAGGCACAGGGGCATATGTATCAACATTTCCCTTTGCGATTCTCAAATAGCGATTTTTTGAGAATCGCTTCTTGAGAATTGCAAAACGGGATGTATTTAAAAAATCGCACAAATTTTGCGATTTCTTAAAATTCCTTAATTGCGATTAGCAAATTGCGAAATCGCAATTAAGGAATACCTTCCCATTCATTCCTATGGGCCAGGAGGCCCATAGCAATGAATGGGAAGTCCTTTTCAATTTGCGAATAGCTATTTGCTAATCGCAAATTGAGAAAATGTTCAAAGGTGCAAGGGTGTCATGATGACACCCTGATGCACCCCTGAAATCAGCATGTGTGTACATATGGCGCACATACATGCCCTAAGGGCATGCATGTGCACCACATGGCACTTTGAAATATGCAAAAAAGTGCATATTTCAAAGAAATCGCAATTTACCACCAACTTGAAGTTGGTGGTAATTTGCGATTTCTTAAATAGAAATCGCACAACTTGGGTGCGTGTTACATTGCATTTAAGAAATCGCATTTTGCGATTTCTTAAATGCTTATGCAAACTTAAGAAATCGCAAATTTAGCGATTCCTTAAGATTGCGAGGCTGAAATGCCTCATACATCTCCTTTTGCGATTTTGTATTCGCAAATGCTGTTTTTTTGCAATTCTCAGCGTTTGCGAATACAAAATCGTTTGATACATATGCCCCACAGGGTCAAGACTGATTTGCATATGGCCATGTCTGAACTGGGGTGGCGTGGTGAGCAAAATAACGATGGATTAAACCCAGATCTGTGACTGGGGGTGAATGTTTTGCCAATGTGCAACATTCCGTCCATCATCTTGTGTGTTTTGTATCTCCACACAAGGACATCACCTCACCTAAAGCAGTCTTCAGATCTGAAGATGTACAATGTATCTCCATGTAAGGACATCGTCTTGAACTTCAGAGATCCCCAGAACGGTCACTGAGCAGCGCATCTCCTCACCCGGACCTCACATCACCTCTGCTGTTCAACAAATCCTTGGTACGGGACTTGCACATCTCCACAACCAGGATTTAAGGTGCTATTCCCCTGCGGGCCTAACTGGGTCACTGTAGCCAGCCCGAGCTTCATCGCAGTTGACCTAAACTTGTGAGTTTGTCCCAGTCCAGCGCAACCTGATAACCTCGGCTGGCACTTTGTGCTTTTTGGCACTATTTTTACTGGAATCTTAAAATTTTCATATCTCCGATTCTACTGATTGGATTCTTGTTATTTTGTTCTTGATTTATTTATTGAAATGTACTTTATGTTTCTAATTGACTAAGGGATTTTGCTTGTGTTGTGTTTTCACTTAATTACTGTTTCAAGTGCTGCATAAATACCTTACATATTGCCTCTATATTAAGCCTGACTGTTCTGTGCCAAGCTACAAGAGCGTTGAGCACAGGTTAAATTGCGGTTTGTACGTGACTCACTCTGATAAAGATTGTGGTTGCTGCATAAGTAAGGGTATCACCCCCCTCAACAAGTAATCCAATTTCTTACAGGCATCCAAAGATTATTAAACCTTTAGCAATTGCATTTGCCCAATGTTTGTCAGAGAGCCGGGGATGAAGGCAAGTAGACACTGCTAATAGCAGCAGTTTTGTTTCCTGGCTCAGGATGGGAAATCAGCTCCTGTGAGTCTTGATGCAATCTGAGGCCAACTTTCAGATCACTGCAGACTCCACTCATGCTCCCCAGAACACCAAAAGAGAAGCACTGGAGGACTCTGGAAAGGGTACAGAGTGATGCAGCCATTGGTGTCTGTACGAATCACTGCCCTCAACCCTGTCAGCCTCCTCTTATCATATACTGCTCAGAGCCCAATGCTGTTAGCAAGTGTATTCATTTCTTTACATTAATCAGCATTATTAGTGACATTTTGGCTCTGTCTTTCATATTAGTGGCTCATCCAAGACAAATGAGGGCTTTTATGGCAACAATCTGGCTATCCCTGGCATAATAATGGCCCATCCTAAAATATTGTGGGCAGTCAAGTCAATATTCTGACTATCCCAGGCATAAAATGGTCTCATTTCTAGCACTTTGTGGACATTATAGTTAGGCAACATGCCGGCTATCCCGGAAATACATTTGGCTTCTCCTTCACATATTGTAAGTATTCGCAGTGGAGTTCTGACTATCCCAGGAATAATAGAGCTATCTTTGAGATATTGGGCACATTCATGGGGAAATTCAGGCTAGCCTTAGAAGACTAGTTCCCCAACTTCGGCATATTGCAGTTTACCCTGGAAAAATAACACCTTTCCTTGGCACACTGTGGCCATTCTTGACAATACGCTGTCTATTCCTGGCAAAATAGTGGCCCATTCATGCCATATTAAGGCCATTCTCAACAGCATTTATGTTATCCCTGGCATGATAGTACCCTTGCTTGGTATACTGCTGACATCTATGTGTGGCATTCCTGGTAGGGAGAGTCTCCTTGATGAAAATGGTGGTGTTGCCCCGATTTCTCTTTTTGTTTGTCAACATCCCCATTGTAGTGCTTCGACATCTATTTAAGGAACTACGGGCGTTGATGTCCAGATTGGCTTGGGCGGGTAAAGTGCCGTGTGTCTCTATGGATACCGTTATGTTGCCGTGCTCTGCTGGTGGTCTGGGCGCTCCGGATTTCGAGCTCAATTATCGAGTTGCACAGGCTTCACACGCGCATGCTTGGGTGCATGGTCACCAAAACCTTCCACATCTTCACATAGAAAAAATTGCGGCTGCTCCCGAACCATTACCCTGGCTATTAACTAAGACTCCGATCAGACGCTGTGGGGTCCTGGACTCAGTGAACTCCGTGACACATGCATGGCACGCCCTTCTTGGATTGTTTGCTGGAGCCCAATTGTACCGCCTCGCATGCGTATCGAGTGGTGTCACTGGTACGTTTTCAGCTCGGATAGGGGCATGCTCCTGTCATTGCATAGTCTTGGTATGGCTGAAATGGGTGACTTTTAAAAAAATGGCAAGATGGTCAATTGGGAGGACGCAATTACTAATAGGGAGCCACCCTCCGCACTGACACAGTTTCAGTTCTTTCATATGAAACATGCTCTCTGTGAGGTATTGGGGGCTGAGCTGACAGAACCTATGTAAACCCTTCCTCTCTCTATTCTACTCCGCTCCCAGTCTCCGGTTAAGTTGGTCTCTAAACTGTATGCTTCAGCCCTACAGACCAAAATATCTCCATACACTAAGGCCCGACTGGCCTGGCAGGCGGACATTGGAGAGCGCCTATCAGATGACATATGGTTTTATTGCTGTGAGGGCACCCATAGCGTTTCTCTAAACGGCAGGCACAGACTGGCACATTTTAAGTTTCTTAATCGGGTCCACTACACTCCAGAACGCTTACATAGATATGGGCTACGTGACTTGGACTGTTGTGAACGTTGCGGCGGCCCGGGAGCTGGCTTCTACCATCTAGCATGGCAGTGCCCCCCTGTTGTTGATTTTTGGAATCAAATCTTTGCTAATTTGTCTGAAATTATAGGCATTCCTATCACACCTGATCCATTATTAGCTCTGCGAGGCTTCACAAAACCATTTCGTAAAAAAATGCGTAAACTAATAGCCATGGGATTACTTTTAGCTGAGCGTAGGCTTGCTATGCATTGGATGCGTGGGCCTGTACCAACAGTGGCCGAATGGAAAAAAGATATGGTGTATTGTAACACTCAGTCAGATGTCTACAATGAGCTACTCCGCCAACCTCCCATCCATTAAGCTTTTGGGGCCTCTTTGCTCAATATCAAGAGTCAAATCGGAGTGAGAATGAACTGCAGGATGACTGAAACTTGTGTTGTCATACCATCTAATGCCTTATCACCACACCTTTATTGCAACATGATTTTTGTGCCTCTTTGCGTAATTGTGGAATTTGTTATTTTCCGACTTGATCACCTCTCTCAGGGAGGTTGTATAGTGTAAAGGTATGAGACGTGTATATTTTTTTTCCGTATGTGTTGATTTTTTTATATTTTTGATATATTTGTATTGTTTGCTTGCAAATTTGATAAATAAATAAATAAATCCATGTGTGGCATAATGGTGAACTAGGGCTGTGCAAAATTAATGTAATTTGCAATTGTAAAACTTTCGGGAATATTATGTGAATTAGGAATAACTATCTGAAATGCAAACCTGACATTTAGCAGTACATTTTAGCACAAAATTTGCCCTCGCATCCATTTTTCATGTGAGGTCTCATTAGTTGCTAAAAAAAAAAAAAATACAAGCGCTACAAACAGTTGCTTGCATTCAGTTTTTTTGCATTGTTCTCATGTATAGGCACTTGGGGCATAATTACACAACATGGCATATTAGCATAATATCGGTAATTTAGCGTAACAAATTTAACACAAGAATACGCCAGTGAACTGAAATTTAGCTTGAGCCTAATTGCGACCCTGTCAGAGTGGTATCAATCTTTGACACATTGTGGCCATTCTTGATGTATTGCTGAGCATCATCAGCATAAGGATTGTGAAAATCCCTGTCATGTAATAAATAGCTCAGGTTTTCTCACGGTGAGGGTATGAAAGACCCATGTGGAAGGTCTCCATGCTGTCAAAAGAGACTTTCATGAAAATGGCAGAATATAAGCTATACAAATGGTAATACCATATCACCTCTAAAGGGTCATTGCGACTTTTATAAAAGACATCTGTTTCAACGTCTACCCCAATAAACTTCTGACCGCTGAGTAGTACTGCCAACAGTAGGAAATCATAATAGAGGTGATAACAAACTTCATTGACATCTCCATCACTCCCTCCCAGGATGGATAAGAAAAATTGGCAAACTTTTTTCCTGTATACAGTAGGAAAAATCAGGAATTCCATTGCCCTGAAGCTTCTTAACCCTCTCAAAGTCTATCTTGCTGCCCATCCCACCACCACGTATCCCAACAGTTTGATCTGCTCACACCCCTCTAGATCTAAGACCATTCTGCCCTCCACATCTGGCTATCCTGTGGATCCCCTTCCAATTAAAACTTTTCAAGTGCTCGCCACACTATTGGCAGAGCTGGTCACCATCCTTATTAACACCACTCTATCATCTGGCATTGTAAATGGCGGGCTTAAGAAAGGTGTGCTAAGGCCCCTTTAAAGAAGGCAGCTTAGATTTTAACATCATGAAAAACTGCAAGAAGAGCACACTGGGCAAAGACCAACTGGGTTTCAGACCAGGTCACAGAGCCAAGCGAATGCTCCTTGCAGCCACAAATGATTTAGGGAACACTACAGATATCTGCAGTGCCAGCGCACTAATATCATTTGACTTGAAGACAGAGTTTGTTCATCTTGCTGATACAGTTCTTCTCCAGGTTTGCAGATATTGGCATCTCAAGATAAGTTTATCCTGGTTCAGTTGTTTTCTTAGTAATCCCTCCCAAAAACTCATTCCCTGGAGCTTTCCTTCTCAACCATGTGATCTCTGTTGAATCCTAGAGGATTCTGCCTTTTCGCCCTAACTTTTCAATGTGTTCTTGCAGCCACCAGCCTTCTTGATTTACTCCCCTAGCTTGCACATTCACACCTATGCACATGACATACAACTTCTTTTCAGACTAAATAACCCCTGTCCAGCGCTCATCGCACAAACTAAAATGCAGTCAGAGTGAGATTAAAACATGGATGAGCCAAAATTGGCGCAAATTAAACTCAGACAATTTCAAAGCATTAGGGTTAGGTAGAAACCCCCAATGTCTGTACTGGTCCAACAAACTGGGCCAACTGCCTACCTCCTATCCCTAGTAAAAAGTTTACGCATAAAGCTAACAAAAAACCTAGCATGCCTTTTCATTTGTTCGCAGTGTGGAAGCCATCAAGATGGGCCAGCCAAGATGGAGGTAGAAGGTATGCCATTGCAGCTATACCAGGGAATAATGCCATACTTTTTCAAGTCTTTCTTCATTTTCTATTTAAAGAGGAGCCATGTAGCCAGTAGAGGGTCACTGCAAGTGTTGTGTTTCTGGCCTTATTTAACGGGCCTGTAAACAAGTTTATACACTGAAAATGTATGTGACATCCCAAATGTCACCCCTTCTCGTCAGTTTTTATCTCATGCCAATTCAGTGGCATGTTCATGGCGTCATTAAAGAGAAGCTACCTTCTCTATAAAATGGGGTTATACTTGTGTCTTTAACTTTAGCCGTTTACCACGAGGCGCCAGAGCGTGCAAGAGACGGAGGGGCTCTGAGACTGCGTTCTGTAAACAGCAGAGTGCAAAGCTGTCGCTGTCTGATTCCCTCCACCTCCTCCTGTGCTGCTGAGAGAACGCACGACACGGTGCAGATTCTGCGGCTCAGAGTTTTCCATTTTTATTTACTCTTTTTGTAATGAAGAAAGCCCAGGGGTATGAGAACACTTCACAAGGAAGCAACCCAAAAGATAATTTATTCACAGAACATCAAACAAGTTATCGGATAGAAGGTGTTAAATGTTAGAAGCTAGAGGGATACCCCCCTGGTGAGAGGTCGGTTCTGCCTCTGTCTGATATTTTTTGTCCTGATGCTTCCTGCAGTCGCTGTTGCATTGATAGTCTTGCTTAGCTGTTCTGTTGAGCTGTTCAGATAAAGCCACCCAGTGGCACAAGTGGTCCAGTGCGCACTTTGTCCAGAATAAAGCTGTCTTGGTGCCTGTCATCCATCCTTTGAATTGTTAGTTTGATTGAATATCCGTTTTAATCTGAAAGTTTTTAATTTCTGCCTCGAGACATAAACTATCCCCAGGGGTATTATGTGAAGATACTGTGAAGGCAGAGAATACCATAACAGTGCTCTACTGACCTCTGGGCTAGGTTCACACTTTATAATTAAACCATATCAAATACAATGGATAATTAATAACTTTTAAGGAATGATGTTCATTGTAGAAAAAGGAAATGTTTACGTTAAGATAGGGTTAGGCAACAATGTAAGGATAGAGTTATGTTTTGTTATGTTATGTTATGATACGTTATGTTACATGAACATAGTGGCATATCAGCAACAACCGGCGATAATTATCGCTAAGCGCACTTAGCGCTAGGATAATTATCGCCGGCTAGCGTGGATTTTTATCGCTGAGATAGCGTGCTATTAGCAACGCTTATCTCAAAAGCGATAAAAATCCTAGCGCTAACTGCCTAACGTGAGATTATCGCTGGAAACCCAGCGATAATCTCACAAAATGTGGCGTTATCTTGTTGATAGGAACTCACAAACTTAGCCATGATATCCACCTTCCATAGGATATCATGGCCGAAAACGGCCGCAAAAGCAGCGATAGTTTTCTATCGCCGCCTTGTAAATATGCCCCATAATTTGTTGTGATGGATCAAACCCAGATCTGTTGACTGGGTGTGAGTGTTTGATTGGTTCTGATGCTCCGTCCATCACCACCCCCTTTTGTACCGCTTTGTTCGCCATAAGTTGGCAGGGTATGCTCAGACGTGAGTCCCTTGTTCACTTTGCCACTGGATTCAAGCAAGCCTGGCTGAAGACGGCTGAAATGCCAGAAACCGGTCCTAGGAAGCTTGTTTCCGGTCCAGGGAAGGCATGGCTTGGCAGTTCGGGCTGGACTGTTCCCATGAGGCACAGGGTCAGTCTCATTTGCATATGGCCATGTCTGAACTGGGGTGGCAGAGTGGGCTAAAGAATGGTGATGGATCAAACCCAGATCTGTTGACTGGGTGTGAGTGTTTGATTGGTTCTGATGCTCTGTCCATCACCACCCCCTTTTGTACCGCTTTGTTCGCCATAAATTGGCAGGGTATGCTCAGACGTGAGTCCCTTGCTCACTTTGCCACTGGATTCAAGCAAGCCTGGCTGAAGATGGCTGAAATGCCAGAAACCGGTCCTAGGAAGCTTGTTTCCGGTCCAGGGAAGGCATGGCTTGGCAGTTCGGGCTGGACTGTTCCCATGAGGCACAGGGTCAGTCTGATTTGCATATGGCCATGTCTGAACTGGGGTGGCAGAGTGGGCTAAAGAATGGTGATGGATCAAACCCAGATCTGTTGACTGGGTGTGAGTGTTTGATTGGTTCTGATGCTCCGTCCATCACCACCCCCTTTTGTACCGCTTTGTTCGCCATAAGTTGGCAGGGTATGCTCAGACGTGAGTCCCTTGCTCACTTTGCCACTGGATTCAAGCAAGCCTGGCTGAAGACGGCTGAAATGCCAGAAACCGGTCCTAGGAAGCTTGTTTCCGGTCCAGGGAAGGCATGGCTTGGCAGTTCGGGCTGGACTGTTCCCATGAGGCACAGGGTCAGTCTGATTTGCATATGGCCATGTCTGAACTGGGGTGGCAGAGTGGGCTAAAGAATGGTGATGGATCAAACCCAGATCTGTTGACTGGGTGTGAGTGTTTGATTGGTTCTGATGCTCCGTCCATCACCACCCCCTTTTGTACCGCTTTGTTCGCCATAAGTTGGCAGGGTATGCTCAGACGTGAGTCCCTTGCTCAGTCAGTCAGTCAGTCAGTCAAAGTACTTTATTTCGATAAGTAAATATCATAAAAAGGCATAGAAACAGTACAATCGATAATACATAAACTCAACAATTCATGTTATCTAAAAATGTTTAAGAGAGGGGTCAGTAAGATAAGAACATTATAAAAACATCATTCAATATTAAAAAAAAAAAAAAAAAAAAAATATTCTCCCAAATTCACCAATATTACATTTCATGCAAACAGTTAAATAATGGACCAATTCTTTACAATTAAAAAATCTAATTAATTGCAAACCTCCTTTTCTTAGCCCTCACAGCGCCTACTAAAAAACTAGCAACATGGAACATAATCCTGGGGGTCTGCAGTAACTGTAGATACAAAAGGGCCGGTTTAACCTGTATGAACCCCGCCTCCTTTAAAATTGGGAACAAGTATTTCTTTCTTAAGGCCGTGTAATGATCACAGAAAATCAAGAAGTGCATTGTGTTCTGGGTCGAAAAATCATCACAGTTACACGGCGTTCCATTTTCTGGGGTACACCAAGTTTGGAAATTACCAAGAATAAGATGAATCAGATTAAACCGAAAACGTGTAAGTAGAAACCGGTGAAAAGGTTGATTAACAATGGACAAATATAATTCAGGACCCACATGAGTACTCAAAATAATACTTGCCCGCACCGAAGGTTTCTTGTATTCTACTTGTTCTCTTTCTAAACATAGCAGATCTTTCATCATACTTTTAACCAGACCAATATCTTTAACTGTTATTGATTCCGGAGAATAGAAAAGATCCAGTCTCCCTACTCTATCAAAACAATTTTTGATGTAGACTAGCCACGCTATTTTATTTACTTTGTCCAGCTGCAGGCAGTCTTTTAAAATGGAATGGTTGAGCGGAATTTCTTGGTTCAACCAAGTTTTAAGCCAGGCTAGAACAGGGGCCAGTTTAATCAAGTCTGAAATATAACCCACACCCAGTTCAGTATGAACGATATGTGTGGAAGTAGACTGAGGGAGAGAGAGAACCGTTCTTAAAAATTTGTTTTCCGAGATCTGTATACTCTCCACAGAGCAATGGCCCCATAACGCGCTTCCATACGTTGCCACTGTAAGGCATTTTGCTTCATAGATTTTTAGCAAAGTAATGATTGGCCTAGCACCTAGTTTGTTCATAAAACCCCGAACAGCAGAGGATGACTTTACAAGTGCGACATTTCTATTTTTTATCTGGGGGCCCCAGGAGCCTTTCTCATCGAAGGTAATTCCTAGATATGGAAATGTTGTTACTCTAAGCAAATCTTGCTTCCCACAGGTAAAGGTTTTGAGGGGTTTGTTGTTATTACCCTTACCCATTATCATAACCTGGGATTTTTTAGCATTAATTTTTAAATCCAAAGAGGTCATAAAGACCTCAAAGGCGTCCAGCAATCGTTGGAGGCCAACACCAGTGCGAGAGAGCAGGACCGCATCGTCAGCGTATAGGAGAACCGGGATGCCAAGCTTTCCTATCCGTGGGATGTCCTGAGTAGCATCTTTTAGTGTAAATTCCAGGGCATTTATGTAAATAGTAAAAAGAAGGGGAGCCAAGATGCATCCCTGCCTAACTCCCCTTTCTGAGTTAAAAAGGCTAGTACATCGCCCCGCAGAGGTAACTCTGACTGCAGCTGTAAGGTCAGTATGTAGATCAGCTAGGAGGTTAACTAAAGCCTTGTCCAATCCCAAATCAAGTAAAATTTTCCACAATTTGGACCGATTGACAAGGTGATGGATCAAACCCAGATCTGTTGACTGGGTGTGAGTGTTTGATTGGTTCTGATGCTCTGTCCATCACCACCCCCTTTTGTACTGCTTTGTTCGCCATAAGTTGGCAGGGTATGCTCAGACGTGAGTCCCTTGCTCACTTTGCCACTGGATTCAAGCAAGCCTGGCTGAAGACGGCTGAAATGCCAGAAACCAGTCCTAGGAAGCTTGTTTCCGGTCCAGGGAAGGCATGGCTTGGCAGTTCGGGCTGGACTGTTCCCATGAGGCACAGGGTCAGTCTGATTTGCACATGGCCATGTCTGAACTGGGGTGGCAGAGTGGGCTAAAGAATGGTGATGGATCAAACCCAGATCTGTTGACTGGGTGTGAGTGTTTGATTGGTTCTGATGCTCCGTCCATCACCACCCCCTTTTGTACCGCTTTGTTCGCCATAAGTTGGCAGGGTATGCTCAGACGTGAGTCCCTTGCTCACTTTGCCACTGGATTCAAGCAAGCCTGGCTGAAGACGGCTGAAATGCCAGAAACCGGTCCTAGGAAGCTTGTTTCCGGTCCAGGGAAGGCATGGCTTGGCAGTTCGGGCTGGACTGTTCCCATGAGGCACAGGGTCAGTCTCATTTGCATATGGCCATGTCTGAACTGGGGTGGCAGAGTGGGCTAAAGAATGGTGATGGATCAAACCCAGATCTGTTGACTGGGTGTGAGTGTTTGATTGGTTCTGATGCTCCGTCCATCACCACCCCCTTTTGTACCGCTTTGTTCGCCATAAGTTGGCAGGGTATGCTCAGACGTGAGTCCCTTGCTCACTTTGCCACTGGATTCAAGCAAGCCTGGCTGAAGACGGCTGAAATGCCAGAAACCGGTCCTAGGAAGCTTGTTTCCGGTCCAGGGAAGGCATGGCTTGGCAGTTCGGGCTGGACTGTTCCCATGAGGCACAGGGTCAGTCTGATTTGCATATGGCCATGTCTGAACTGGGGTGGCAGAGTGGGCTAAAGAATGGTGATGGATCAAACCCAGATCTGTTGACTGGGTGTGAGTGTTTGATTGGTTCTGATGCTCCGTCCATCACCACCCCCTTTTGTACCGCTTTGTTCGCCATAAGTTGGCAGGGTATGCTCAGACGTGAGTCCCTTGCTCACTTTGCCACTGGATTCAAGCAAGCCTGGCTGAAGACGGCTGAAATGCCAGAAACCGGTCCTAGGAAGCTTGTTTCCGGTCCAGGGAAGGCATGGCTTGGCAGTTCGGGCTGGACTGTTCCCATGAGGCACAGGGTCAGTCTGATTTGCATATGGCCATGTCTGAACTGGGGTGGCAGAGTGGGCTAAAGAATGGTGATGGATCAAACCCAGATCTGTTGACTGGGTGTGAGTGTTTGATTGGTTCTGATGCTCCGTCCATCACCACCCCCTTTTGTACCATAATTTGTACAGCACATGTCTGTCTCCAAGAGGGCTTTGCATCGCTAAAGGGGTCGACATGATTAGAAGAGCCATGTTTTGAGATGCTTTTGAAAGATTCCTTCATTTGTGCTTTGGCGTATATGTCGTTATAAAGTGTTCCATGTTACTGAACTGATTCTCGGGCTGCATACTGTCTCTCAGATTCTGCGCCGTCAAAAGCACTGCAGGCAAAGCACAATGCCTTGAATGTGTTACATTTCAGTATGTTTTTAAAGTTAGGGGGGGCATATCATCAATCCCCGGAGAGTATTATCGCCGCTTTAGCGTCCGTTTTGGGACGGAAAGCAGTGATAATTTTATCGCCTAATCAGCAAGGTAACGCTATCGCGTGAATCCTTGCATTATCGCCCTTTCCCCCAATGCCCAAAGCAGGCGTAAGGAAAGTAGCGATAACAGAGGTTATCGCTACTTTGCTTGTCGCTCTGCAGGTTAGCGTGCCCATTGATAATTGGAGAAATGTCGCTTAGCGACATTTCTCCAGTTATGTCAGGGCAGGAATGCCCACTTTGCATCTTATTAGAGATGCAAGCTGGGCGTTCAGAAAACAGGCGCTAATGCAAGGATTCACGCGATAGCGTGACCTTGCTGATTAGGCAATAAAATTATCGCCGCTTTTCGTCCGAAATCAGACGCAAAAGCCGCGATCATTTTTTATCGCCTCCTTGATGATATGCCCCCAAGTCTTTATCCTCCTCAGTTCCAGACCGATTCTCCTCTCGTAGTGAGTCGATGCCATGTGTTTTCTCTGTATCTACAGCTGCAGGGCACACTGATCACTTTAACAGTGAGAATGGTAGGTGTTCCTACTGAGCAGGGTGCTGGTTACTCAGAGTGAGACAGAAGGTTGTACTCATGGAGCTCCTATAGACAGTGCCTGGAAACCCTCACGGGTGATTACCCGCATTCTACAAATCAGAGCAGTGATTTCTTGAGTCTCCAGATAGATGTGGCCCAGCAGTGCAGCCTATGCTTGTAGGAACTGGTGTAGGGAGAGACTAGGTATAGTAAAATACAGATATCACTGTTACAATATGGGTGGCAGCCTACAGTCATACTTGTGAGTACATAATACTTTTATAATAACTCAATAGGATATATATATACTGTGTTAGAAATAGGGGTCTCTAGTTGGCAGAGGTAGGTACCTGTGTCCAAATGGGGACCCTTGCTTCTAGTCAGGGTAAGGGGGATACACACTCTAGATAACCCCTGCTCACCCCCTTGATAGCTTGGCACGAGCAGACAGGCTTATCCCAAAGGCAATGTGTGAAGCATTTGTACCAACACTCACAGTAACACAGTGAAATCACCACAAAAGGACACCACACCAGTTTAGAAAAATAAAATATCTTTATCTAAACTAAACAAGACCAAAACAACAAAAATCCAACATACACACTTAAAAATATAACTTTTAAAAAGGTTTCAAGAACTTGTACCATGAAAACTATGGATGCGTGACTTCTCACCAAAGTACCTGTAGTTGCGTCAAAGTTCACCAAGCCAAACAGCTGCAGCGTGGCAAAACGGTCCCGCTGCACGCAGAGGAAGGGTTGCGTCGATTGGGGTCTGTATGGGGAGTGATGCGCTGATTCTTCATTGCCGGTTCTGGTCTGCAGGTGATGCGTCGGGAAAGCGTGCATGGATCTTCGGGATGCGTCGGCGATCGATGCGGCGGCGTTGCACAGCGCTGCGTCGGTCCTTTTCAGCCACGATCTATCTTTGCGTCGATTCTTGCGGCAACGGTTTTCGCAGTGGAAATTCTTCTCGCGCCGTGAAGATGCATCGGAAAAACAGCTGCAAGAAGAGCGATGCGCCGATTTCTGTAGTCCTTTGAGATTCTTCTCTCTTCCAGCTCCCAAACAGCAGAAACAACCTCCAGAGGCCCACAAACTGGCACAGGAATCTCAAGGAAGGTCAGAACTCACAACAGCAGAGTTCAAGGGAGCTGGGGATGAGGTCTTTATGTCCCTGAGACTTCTTAACAGGAGGCCAGCTCGCTTCAGGCTCTTGGAGATCTCCTTCAAGCAGAGGACACAGCACACAGCAACATCCTTCTCTTCTCCTTGGCAGAAACAGCAACTGCAGGCCAACCCCAGACACACAGCAAGGGCAGTACTTCTCCTCAGTCTCTTCAGCTCTTCTCCTTGGCAAAGGTTCCTCTTGAATTCCAGGAATGATCTAAAGTTCAGGGGTTTTAGGTCTAATACTTATACCCCAAAATGTCTTTGTTCTCTTTGTGCAAGGGGCTCTGAGCCCAGTTCAAGCCAGTTCTGGGGGCATTCTGCCAGTGCACTACAACATTCTTTCTTAGTGTGGGCCTTGGTCCCAGACACAACACAAGGGAGCGGAGCCAGCATTGTGGAAGGCAGGCACAGCCTTATTTAGGTACAGATGCTACTACTCCCACCACTCCAAATGCAGATCAGGCCTGTTCAGCCTAGTGATTACTCATCCAGACTCCTGGAGCCACTGCAACTCCCCAGCCTCTGTCACTCCAAAGCCAGACAGTCAATCTACAAACAGGCACAGGCACACAGGAAGGTTGAACAAGAAAATAGCCACTTTCTAAAAGTGGTATTTTCAAATACACAATTTAAAAACCATCTTTACTAAAAGATGTGTTATTAAATTCTGAGTTCAGGGCTACTAAACTCAATTTTTCTATATTATCCCTATGTGAAGATATGCTTGTAAAATGTTACAAAGCATTCCCCATTCTGTTCTATGGGCAAGATAGTCTTTCAATAGCGAAAAACGAAAAATGGCAGTATTTCACTATCAGGATATGTTACACACACAAGTACATGTCCTACCTTTCACACACACTGCACCCTGCCCAGGGGGGTACCTTGGGCCTACCATAGGGGTGTCCTATGTGTTAGAAAAGGGAAGGGTAAGGCCTGGCAAGTGGGTGCACTGGCCAGGTCGACATGGCAGTTAACAAACTGCGCACAGGCACTGTGGTGGCAGGCCTGAGACATCTTTTCATGGCTACTCATGTGGGTGGCACAATCAGTGCTGCAAGCCCACTAATAGCATTTGATTTACCCGCCCTGGCACACTTAGTGCACTTTACTAGGGACCTACTGGTAAAACAAATAAGCCAATCAGGGAGAACCAATCGCAATATTAATTTACACAGGGAGCACTTGCACTTTGACACTGATTAGCAGTGGCAAAGTGTCCAAAGCATCTAAGCCAGCAAAATCTAAATCTAGCACAGCATCAAAACACAGGAGGTAGAGGCAAAAAGTCAGGGAAAACCACGCCAAGGATGCCAGGTATAACATACTGTCAAAATGAAGCTTAAATGATGAAATGTACAATTCATAGGAATTCAGCATAAGTCACAATCTTGTTGTTCAGGGTTTCAAAAAAGTATAAAATTTCGATGGGATGAAATAGGCAAACCTTTTTGATGTATCCTTCTGTCACATTTGGGTCTCTTATGCCTATTCATGTGTTCAGCCCAGAGTTGGCCTCTGCTCAGCTGCCCCACATCTCAAATTCACAGGATAGGAAGTTTAGCTCTCAGAGTGAGGGACTGGAGGTGCAGCCACGGTCCGTGCAGGTAACAGCGGTGGGCGGTGGGGCCAGGTAAGGGGGTATTTCGAGGGACGATGCAGAGGGAAAATTAATTATTTATTTAATTTTCCCTTGGCATCGTCCCTCAAAATCCCCCCTTAAGCGGCCCCACCGCTGTTACCGGCACAGACAGCGTCTGGCCCCTTTACAAGCAGCACATTGCGTGAAAGGGGCATGCCATGGGTGTTGCTGTACGTGTTCCCACACAACACCCATAGAACCAGACACATTTCCAGATTTACAAGAAATTGTAAATCTGGAAAGGCTTCAGAATGCTACGCCTCCCCAGGGGAGGCGTTGAGAGGCGGAACGAGGAGAAATATATTAATTTCTCCTCGGTTTTTCCTCTTTCTATGCGTGCTGCATTCTGAAGCACACATAGAACGAACAAATGACTTCTTATGATTGTTTATGTACAGGAAGGTGTCCCTTCCTGTACATAAACAATCCTTTAAATAAATGACGCTTTACAAGTTATATGTGTGCTAATGTAGCACACATAGTCATGGTAAAAGGCCAATTCTGATTGTTTACGTGCAGGAAGTGAACCCTTCCTGCACATAAACAATCATCCCCTTGACGCAGGCATCCTTGCACCATGGTGCAAGGGTGCCTGCATCGGCGCATGGCAGCGATTTGTGCACCAGTGCAGGGGGAAGCACAGAGATGCAACATATTGTTGTAAATATGTCGCATCTCTGTGCTTCAAAACGAATGCAGCGCTGTGCAACAAAATGACTTGCTGCACCGCACTGCGTTAGTTTATTGTAAATCTGCCCCACGGTTTTTACTTCACAGGTAATTACGGAGGGTGTTTTTTTACTACCTTACAGAGCATTACAAAACTTTGCAGGTAAGTAGCGTTTTTAATGGTTTCAAGTGTGTGTGTGCGTGTGTGTTTGTGTGTGTGTGGGTGTGTATTTGTCAAGCAGGGGCATGAAAAATTGGGGTCCAAAACATGTTTTCCCTGCTCATTTTTCTATAGGACAGTTAGACATGGCTACAACCTAAATCACTGAACATAATTACACCAAATTTGTCAGCAAGCAAGATTGTGGTCCAGAAAGCCCACTTTTTGTGACTTTTGTTTGTGGTGTGGCCAGCCACTCAAAGAGAGTGCTGTCACTGGAGCTTTTTGCACCTAAGAGAGCGAGATGGCTGCCAGGAAAACAAGCCCCCAAGGGCAATCAGAATGCTTTGAAGCTGCTTGCTCCCGGTAATCTTGCAAGACTCCCAAGTATACAAATGTCTGGATATCCTTAAATCTTGAACAGAATTACACTAACTTTCAAAAAGCATGCTAATAGGTAAAGATCTACTTTCTGCCAAATCTGGTGTAATTCTGTTCAGCTGGTTTTTCTGCATCGTTGTTCAAGTTTCTTATGGAAAATTGCATGGCGAGAAAACATATTTTGGGACACCACGCTTGATGGACCACCCCAAAACTTTCCAGGAAGGAGCTGCTGTGGATGAGACTTTTTAAAACTTGGCTATGCCCAGATATCTATACATTTCTAACCTTCATTTTTCAAAAACTACCAAACTGATTGTTAGAAATGGGGTTCCTGGTTGGCTAAGGTGTACACCACAGCCAGGCAAAATCCACCAGGCTAGTCAGGGTAAGTTTGATACACAATAATGATAACCTGCACTCACCCTCTAATAGCTTGGCACAGAGGAGTTAGGCTTATCTTAAGAAAAGTACAAGTATTTGTTCAACATAATGATTACAGTAACCCAGTGAAAACACCACAAAAAGACTACACACCAGTTCAGAAAAAGATAAAGAATATTTAACTGAGGAGAATAAGCTCAAAACAACAAAAATCCTATCAGGACTTCTAAACTAAGAGGGCCATATTCTCAAGGAGCTATCGCCAAGTTATCGGCACCTTAACGCAGCCAAATTTGTGATAAACTTACCACCCCATTCACAAGCTGGTGCAAACAGCCGACAACACCAGTTTTCCTGCGATAGCATCCTCAAAAAACATCGCTACAGATGACCCCGGCAACTATCGCTAATGAGATGCAGAGTAGGCTTTCCCGAAAAAAAAGCCGCAACAACACCACTCCACAACATTCACAACGACCAGCCACATCGGCGATAAGAACACAAAACATGCGATAAGGCGCGTTAGCACCAGGAAACTAACACCTGCTCAGACCTGGTGCAAAGTCGGACCACAGCCAGCACCACAAAAGCGAGCCCAGCCCAGAGCCACACCTGAAGAACAACAGATGCCATGGAGTCACTGAACATGCGTGCCAGACACCCAAGAGGGCCACAACATCCACCGCCACCACCCCCAGGAGCCAAACCCCCAAAAAGACCCCCCGGACCACCACAGAGGCAGCGCAGACAAAGACAGTGGACCCCCAGGAAATGCACCAGCCTCACAGACCCAACACCTGACAATGTAATTGCTCACTAAAGGCCCAAAAGGACAACCATCCTACGCATCCTGACCATCATCGCCCAACAGGCTGATGGCACCAACACAGCGGACAACCAACATACCACCCCACACAAAGCTGCTGGCTGTGCTGCACCTGTTGGCCTCTGGCACCCCCCAACCAACACCCGCCAGAGTCGGAGGAGTCTCACAGACAGCCACATCCAAGTCCCTCACACCTGTCCTGGACATCACCATCAACCTGGTACCCCAGTCCCTATACGACCAACACAATGAGCAGGATCCGCTGGAGACCAAGCAAGGGACATACGCCATAGCTGGATGCACGCACGTGTTGGGGGCAATCCACAGCACACGTGTCATACCTGTGCCCCCTGGTGACATAGCACACAATCACCGCAACAGAAAGCACACGTCTCACATCAATGTGCAGGCAACATTTGAACACCGATGAATCTCTACCAATGTCGTCGCCAAATACCCAGCCAGTGTGCATGATTCCATCATCCTCCGACAGTCCAACTTCAACCTGCGCTCCCAGGATAGCACAAAGGGAAATGCACAGCCCCTTTGCAAGACCCAAATGAACACCCCACACACCTCAACTCCACAACCATGCAACTCACAACTCTGGCAATGCACACGTCACAAACTCACATACACCATGCAAAACAACATGCCCACCCACCAGACACGACAGAACAACTTACTATGGTAACCTGGGCAAGCCGTGAACATGAGCCATCAACAGAATGGCACCTCAGCCACACAATAGAGGAATGAGGGTAGAGACGGATCCCATCTTCTACCTGATCCCTTGCTCAGCACTCCAGGTGCCAATAGCTCAGTGCACCATGAATCATCGTCCGTTACTGATTGAGTTTTGTGCTGTGGAGAGGTTGCACAGCAATGTCACCTCAAGCAGTGTGGGAGACCTGGGACGTTGATGAGGACGATGATGCAGGTCTAACACACCCCACTGCATCTGCATCAGGAATATCTCGAAGGGACACAATCCCAGACTTTTTCTTCACATGAGCGCCCTCATCTCTAGTGCCCCAACCCAAGAGCACTGCAACTCACGGACACTTCTGTTTGCATGTTGGGTGTCCTCTGAACTTTCTCCAGCTCCCTCCATGTTGCTCAGCAGTGGACTTTGTTATGCATGTGTTTTCAGTTTCCGTTGCACTGGTGTCCAATGTTCATGTGGTTGCCAGCACCAAGCATTCCATGCGGGCTGGCTTACACTCACCCCACACACATCCAGCACAGGCGTCACTGTACATGTGGCCCTGCCAATAAAGGGGCCGGGTGCACGTGCCCGTAGCAAGTTCAACATGATATCTGCGTGTGTCCCTGTGGTCTTGGTGTATGCATGAGGGCCCTGGGCCCTATGACACTGCATTGTGCTGTGTACAGCGGACGCAGACATGTCACCACAGGCAGCGGGTTACAGCTTGGACATGTAGCTTTGTTGTCACCCACTCAATTCGTAAGGGGAGTGGCCTGAGCCATCGGACGCAGAGCCAAGGTGGGAGTGTGACTGCTATTTGCGTGCCCCTGGGCTTGGTTCTGTACTGGGAATGTGCATCTGCATGTGTCTATGGCTGTGTGGGTCTCCTTTGTGGGGTGTGGGTGGTCCCTGAAGGTTAATAGACACCAACGTATGTGATCTAGTTCACCTTCCATGGGTTCGGAGCCCACCCACTCCTTTTGGGCAACCTCCTTTTGGCGTTCTGACACATGGCATTGGGGTGCCATGGGTGGGTGGAGTGTCGTGAGCCAGCTGTGCTTGCGGGTGCTTCCTGTCGTGTGGTCTGTTGCAGGCTTTGTGTTCTCCTCTGAGTAGCTTGGCTGCCTGGGTCCTGGTGGTGGGTTGTGTGGGATGTCCAGGGGCTGTCGGTGTCGGAGGTGTGATGGTCCTCTCCGGCATCACTGATGTGTTGTCTTGTGTGCTCTGCTGGAGGTGTTGTGTGCCCCTCTGCAATTTGAAGGGGAGATGCATGTTGACATTGTGTTGACATGTATGTTGGCGCATTGCTCTGGTTTACATGCAGACTGTATGACAATGAACATTGTGACTGTTTGGGAGGTGCTGAGTACTGCTGTGGGACAGTGTACATTTGGACTACATGATCGTTGTGCGGTCGCACACGTACTTTTCCATTTCACAGTTTCCTGCCCTGTCAGATGTAGTAGGCATGTTTCTGTGCGTGTGCGGAGCCAGTTGTGTCCTCTGTTCTGCAGTGTCGGATTTGCACATTGTACCACGGTGTGGTCAATGTGAGTGTGCTGTTCTTGCTATGTGTGTGTGCTGCAGTGTGCCTAGGGGATCAGGGACATGATCCAGGGTAATTGTGGGTGTGCAGTGTGCTACACCTAGTTGGGCATGTGTGCCATTCTGCCCATCTTTTCAGTCCCTGGTCGTTACTCACCCTGTTGATGTTGTGTCCGGTCCTCTCGGGCTGTGTCCGTACTCCCTACTCCTTGCACCCTAGCTTTCCTCCAGCTCCTCCTGTGGCGTAAGGCTGCCCCCTCCTGTCGCCGTTGCTGCCTTCCTGTTTGCAGCAGGTTTGTGCCTGATTTAGGTTGTCACATCATGCCAACGCCTCTTGGCCTCATCCATTGTCCTCCTCGACACTGCAGCTGCATTCCAGGTAGTCTGATTGTGGGACAGTTGCTGGTAGTGTGTTGTCGCAGACTGCACCCCGTCTTCCTCTTCTTCTTCTCCCTGGCCTTCGCCGACCCCGTTGTACCTTGCTGGTGGTCTGTGGGGCTTGTGGGGTTTGCGTTGGCCTCTGCGCTCGTTCAGGGTGCATCCATGGTGCTGCGCACTTGGATTGTTTCTGGTGTGTTTTTGTTGTTCTGATTTTATAGTGCATGTTCCCGCCAGACGAGGGGGATTTGTAGTACTGTGGCTGGTTTTCGCCGGACGCCCGCGCATGCGCATTTGTCACAAGAAGTTGGAAACGAGGAAGAGGGAGCCCCGGAGACGCCGCGCTTCAGGTAAGTCTCTTTACTTTTAATTATTTAACATGCAGGGTATTATTTAAAAGGAGGGTGGGCGGGAGGCGGGAGGCGGGCGGCACGTAGTGGGGCGCGAGTGTGCGTAGATTTGGGCACACTACGCGCTGCTTCACGTAGCCCCACTACGCCCAATGCGCCCACCCTTAATTATGAGATTCTGCACGGTCCGTGGCACAGTCAAAGCTGCTAAGAAACGTTGGGCCAAGGACAAAGCCAAATCAATAGACCTTAAACCAATAACACATTTAACAAAATCAAAACCTTCCTGTAACAGCGAAGTCTCATCAGCCACAGCAGCAACCCCACATACTTCATCAAGACAAACGGACCCAGGAAGCCAAAAATGACAGATTTTTTAAAATCCCCAATAGTTTAAATTTCACTGTATGGAGGTAGCGTACCCGCCAGGCTCCATGTACCCCTGCCCTTGGCTAAAGCTCCTTCACACAAGTAAACTGAAAACCAGCAAGAAATTCTGGGCCGAAATTGACACACTCACAAACAACCGACTTCACCACCATAATGCCGGTATCTCTGAAGCTAATTGGATAGCTCAAATAAAAGCTGCATACTCAGGGGATCTCCCTGACAATGAGATGCAGATTGCTACATTAAATGCAGAAAGCACTCTCTCAGAAGCTCTGCCACCAAAACCTCTAGAAAGCCCACAGCTGAACGACTTGCAAGTCCGGCTCACCCTCAAGAGACTGAGATCAGACGGGGCTCCTGGCCCAAACTGCCTTCCAAACGTCTTGTTAAAGCACGATCAACATTTCTGGGCCACGCATCCCACCCGACTGTTTAACCAGGCCTTCATTACCATGTATTCCGCATCCCATTTCAAATCAGGCTCACGGATCGACCCAGCAACCTACAGATTGATCGCTCTCATCGATGTCGAAGCCAAGCTCTTCACCTCCAATCTCCTAGTAGACCTGGAAGTCTGGGCCTCCTCAGCAAATATCATCCCGAAAGTGAAGATGGGTTTCAGGGCTGGCATGAATTCAATGATCAACCTTCTCACGGTCGAAAAAGCCAAAAACAAACGCTCAAAACTCTATACTTGCTTCGTTGACCTGAAAGTCGCCTTTGACAGGGTACACAGAGACTGTCTCTGGGCAAAAATGTCCAGCTGGGGTGTACCATTGAAGCTACTTTAGACTGTGATCAATCTTTATTCAGACACCTGGGTACAAATTAAAATCGGTAATGGTGAAAGAACCACCCACAAGATCGCCACACACACAGACCTAAAGCAGGGGTGCGACTGAAATGTTACCAAAGGGTCTGTGTTCGTCATATGAATTCCAATGTCCTGAAGATGGTCTTATAGATGATTTACGCAAAAGAACAAAACGTCGACACACCAACCCATTTTTTCAATCTTCCAAGGAACCTATATGCTTATGAAAATGATGTCCAATGTATAGGCAGTTTTCATCAAGATTTGAAATGGGTTGTATTACATTGGTGATGAGGAAAAGTTAGTTCACAAACTTCTGTCTCTATCACCCTTTAATCTATGAGATATTTATGTACCCTTCGATTCGTATTATAAGAATATAAATATATACAAAAAAGAAATACACCCTACTTGGTTTCTTTTGTTATGAAAGATTAATTCATCCTTAAGTTATTCTATTTAAGTTGGAAATGTATTTGCCAGGATGCTAATATGAGGGAATTCATAAACATTATCTAAAGAAATATAATTGATGGTTAAACAATACCCCTTGTAGGCACTTTTACTTGAAACTTTCTACAAGTGGCATTCTCAGACCTGTAATTTAAAAAAAAACTTTACTAAAAGATGTGTTTTTAAATTGTGAGTCATCAAACTCCAATTTTCTATCTGTTCCCAATAAGAAATTACACTTAAAAGATGTTCTATGGCAATCCCCATGTTAACCTAGCAGTTAGCAGTTTTCCACTATCGGGACATGTGTAACTCAAAAGTACATGTCCTACTTTTTAAAAACACTGTGCTCTGCCCACGGGGCTACCTCTGGCCTACCTTAGGGGTGACTTACATGTAATAAGGTCAATTAAAAAGGAAGGATGGGGCCTAGCAAATAGGTTAATGTGCCTGGTCAAAATGCCAGTTTAAAACTGCCCACACAGGCTCTGCAATGGTAGGTCTGAGCCACGTTTTAAGGGCTACTGAGTGGGTGGTTCAATCAGTGCTGCTGGTCAACCAGTAGTATTTAATTTACAGGCCCTGGGCACATATAGTGCATGTTACTAGGGATTTATACATAAATTAAATATGCCAATTGTGGATAAGCCAATGTTACCATGTTTAGAGTACAGAGCATATGCACTTTAGCACTGGTTATCAGTCCCCAGAATCCTAAAGCCAGCAAAAATGAAGTCAGCAAAACAGGAGGTCAGGGGGCAAAAAGTTGGGGGGAACCATGCCAAGGATGGTAGGTCTAACACAGATTCACACCAAATCCTAAAAAGCATGCTTTCTGAGTAAAGATCTAGCTTCATGCTAAATTTGGTGTGATCCCATCCAGCCATTTTTTCTGTACTGCAGTCCAAATATGGATAATTGCATGGGGAAAATGTGTTGTGGGACCCCCTCTTTTTCTCAGCCTCTGTTTGATGGATCACCTTAAGGGGGATATTCACAAGGAGCTATCGCCGAGTTAACGGCACTTTATCGCAGTCAAAGTTGCGATAAATCGATCGCCCCATTCACAAGCTCGTGTTAGCCCACAGCACCAGTTTACCTGCGATAGCAGCCGCAAAAAACATCGCCACAGAAGACCCCCGCAACTATCGCTAATGAGATGCAGAGTAGGCGGTCCCGTGCCCAAAGCTGCGACAACACCACTCCACAACATTCACAAAGACCAGGCAGAAGTGCGATAAGAACACAAAACAGGCGATAAGGCGCGTTAGCAGCAGGAAAATAACACCTCCTCAGACCTGTAGCTAAGTCGCACCACAGCCTGGACCACAAAAAGGGAGACCAGCCCAGAGCCACACCTGAAGAACAACAGATGCACCCGGGAAACTGAACATGCAGCCCAGAGGGCCGAAAGGGAAACAACACCTGCCGCAACCACCCCCAGGACCCCCCTCTTCAGCACCCCCCGACCAAAGACATGACACATCAGCTCCACCCAATCACGTAGAAAATTATCCGCATGATGGCGCAGAATCACAACTGGTGACATGCATGTGTCGTCACAAAAATGAGCATCACACATTCATTTCTGAAGCAACAAATCAAACTTTATTATAATGAACACTGAAATGAAATGAAGACACATTGCGGCTCCCCTCAGGCCAATCCATAGGTCACAGCCTGCAAGACAAAAATCATGATGAGAAGGTGTGTCCTGCGCACATCAAAGGACAGAGAGAGAACGAAGGGGGGAGAGAGGAAAAGAGGGGGAGAGAGAGAGAGAAGAAGAAGAGAGGGGGAGAAAAAGACAGAGTAGAAGAGAGGGGGAGAGAGAGAGAAGAAGAGAGGGGGAGAGAGAGAGAAGAATCAGAGGGGGAGAGAGAGAGAGAAGAAGAGAGGGGGAGAGAGAGAGTGCCACCCCTGCGCACCCAGGCCACACTGCTCACCTGCTGCCACCAGTGTGTCTCCAACCACTTGCCGGCATGTAGTGCAGTCCATTAGGTCACACATCTGAGACAGACCCGGCATCTGAAACAGAGTCCAGATACATGTTTGGCACAGTACACACAATTGCACAAGACAACATCACCTGCCCGCCCAAGTACACCCAGACAGAGGCACCCCAGCCCCTCCCGCCATCCATCGCAGCATGCCTGCCCATGCACACCCAGGCCACACTGCTCACCTTCTGCCACCGGCGTACAGACAGGAGGTCCTACCACGTGCCGCTGCAAGCCACAAACCCAGGGCCCACGGACATGGCACACTCCACACCATGCCGCCCCGCCGGCCACCATGTCTTTTGATGCTGGGTCTTGATTACTCCATGGAAGAGGACATACCAGTGCACCCGGTGTCATTGCAGGCTGCACACCCGCTCAATCCAATAGGTTTCACCAACTCTGTGATCCCGGAAGCGACGCCACGTGGCAGTAGGCCCGCACTGCCCACTGGCTCTGGCCTACACAGCAGTCAAGCAGGGCACACAAAACGTGAGCTGTCCGGACCGCCGGGATGGGGCATCATCGCAGGCTGCACACCCGCTCAGCAGCTCAAGGTGCCTCTAACTCAGTGCACCCAAAGTCAGCGCCAGGTGGCGGCAGGCCAGTGAGTGCCGCAAGGCTTCACGTGCCACTAACCCCTTGCGCAACAACCCATGGGCCCTTTATTATTGAGAACCGCGGAGTGTCCGTCATCCAGTCACCACCGGCATAGGGGAATGTGACGTCGTCGGCCCCTTATGTTGGTGGAGTCACATGGACTGTGACCCCTGTGCCAGATGGGAGTGATGTGCATGCAAACCTGCCCTCAGGGAGTGGCTGTGACATGCTGACAACTAGACCAGTGACCAGCACACCACCAACGAGTACGCCTGTGACAGGAAGCAATGAGGGCCCCCCCTCGGAGCATAAGAGGAGTGGTCTGGCCTGCCGCACGCCGGACCAGCACAGGGCTTGCAACAATGACTCGTGGGATCTGGGCGTGGTTCAGTCCATGTCCGGACAAGGAAGTGACTGATGCGTGTGTCCCTGTTGTAGTGTTCACGGGACCCGGTACATAATATGCAATGTATCACCCTCTGACTGGCATCCCAAGGATGAGCATCATTGACGCAAGGGACATCACTGTCCCTACATTCACCCACACATTCATACATGGATGAAGAACGACATAACACAGCAGTGCGTCACTGGATGTTTATTGCACATCCAGTGCAGTCCTGCAGCTGGAGCGGTACAGGGCAATGCCAAGCACACTACACAATATGGGCCTGTGGAGGGCCAGCCAGAGTCCATCTGGGGATGACAAGTACTGCGGAAGAGGTAGGATACAGTACGCAGTCTGGTAGCCGTGACATTGGTCATCAAACAGGATATGGCAGTCCATGTCGCTGTCCAAGGTGAGTGCCTCAGAGTGTATCGGGTGTCAGTGGAAGTTCATGGGGCCATGTGCGGCACCAAGCAGGAACAGGCCAGGTGGTGGAAATGAAAGCTAGTGCCTCCTGATCGCAAACCCATCCACGTCCTCGTCCCCGCATGCGTGCTCTGCACCACCTGTGGGTGTTGCAGTACCGGCTGGGGCAGTGTGTGCCACTGACACATCAGGGGCCGGAGGAGGGTTGTCAGCCGCACTGTGTGGCAGTGACACATCAGGTGCCGGAGTGGATACGCCTGCCGCACTGTGGGGCACTGACACACCAGGGGGCGAAGAGGTGGATGGTGTAGGGTCAGCAGCATTCATCAGCGCCACTCCTTGTGGCAGCAATGCTATGATGATGGTCTGCAGGGTATGGTAGATCCCAGCTACATTTCGCTGATGTACAGCGGTGGCTGCCATCCTTTCCGCCTCCATCCGCACCATGTCCTCCATGAGCCTCCGCATGTGTGCCAGCTCACGGCTGCTATCGCTGGAGCCCCTCTGAGTGGACAGGTGTTCTTCTCTCCATGTCAAGACTCCAGCGACATCAGTCAGGGCTCATTGGAAGGCCATGTGTTGTTCCTGGGGTCTTGGGAGACTGCTGGGCCGTCGTTGCCTCCTGCTGGGTGGCTTGGGTGGTGGGTGGGGTCTTCTTGATGCAGCTGGTCAGCCCTGATCCTGGAGGTGAGTCACGGATGATGTCATTGATGTATAGGAGGGCTTGGGTGTCGATGCTGGGGTTGTCCTCCTTGTCATCAGTGAAGAGTGGCTGGGACTGCTCTGCAGGGGGTGTTGACGGTGGCCCTGCAATGTGAAGGGGAGATGGTGTATTGTAATGTGTCCACATGTATGTAGCCGCATGGTACATGTTGACATTCAGACAGCATAGCATTGTACATTGTGACAGTCTATAGATTTGGGTGATGCCCCAGAGTCATTGAGGGTTTGCACTGTGCTCTGCTAGATTGTGCATGTATGCCATCGTGGCCATCTCCACCCGTACCCCCAGTACCTGTCGAGCAGTGTCCGGTCCCCCGACTCCGGCCACAGTATCCACACTGATGACTGTCGACACCAGCTCCTCCATGTCATCCAGCTCGAGCTGTGGTGCTGGGCCTCCACCTCCAGTCTGCATTGCTGCCTTCTGTTTGGCTGCGAGTTTCTCCTTGGTCTTCCGTTTGATGTCATTCCATCACCTCTTGACCCTGTCCATTGTCCTCTTGTGCTCTCCGACGGCATTCACCTTGTCCACGATGTCCCGCCATATTCCAGTTTTGGTGCCCAATGACACGTTGGAGGTGATGAACAGTTGTTGATGGTGTTCCATCACCTCCGTGACTATGATCCTGTTCACCTGCGGACTGAACTTGGTCTTCCTCTTCTTCTTGTCATTGCCCTCCCCTGTCCCAATGTCCCGGGCTGGTCGTCCGGGGTGCTTGTGGGGTTGCGCTCGTCCTCTGCGCCTTCTCCGGCTGCCTCCATGGTGGCTGGCTGTTGGCCAGTTTGTGTTTGGGTCTTTTTTTCTACTTATATGGTGATTTTCCCGCCGGCCAGGTGTGTGTTGCAGGCCTGGCGCTGATTATCTCTGATTTCCTCATCGTGCTTTGCCCCATCACATGTTTTTTGGTGTTGTGGTTTGTGTTTTTATCTCCATCGAGGTGGTTGTATCGCGGACATTGTCTGCGTTTCGGCAGACTATCGCATGGTACCGCCTTGTTATGAATTCCACGTTGATACGGGGTTATTTTCCCACAATGGGCTGCAATGTTGAGAGTTGCGTTAAGCTACTCTTGCGGTAGTTATCACACGTTGTTGTGAATATACCCATGAATCTTTCCAAGAAGAAGCTGAGGTGGGTGAGATTATTTTTCAAAAGTTTCTTGAAGATTCACAAAACAGCTCTCAAAATAGAAAGCAAACCAAAAAATCTATTTCCTATGGAAAAGTAGTCCTAACTATAACTACCCAGTGGTGGTAGCCACTGTGTAGGTTTCTGTGAATCACTGTCCATGCACTTCATCTCTTGGAAAGTTTTGGGGTGATTCATCAAGTATGGGGTGAAACTCATGTGATTTAATGTAGCATAATCATGTGGAATCAGCTAAGAATTACGCAAAACTACATATAATCACACAAGAAGAGTAATTTGCATTTCTTCACTCAAAAATGCCCCTAGTGTCCAAAATGAGCCAGAAAATGAATTTTGCACTGTGAAATAGTTTTAAATGCAACAGAACACGAATAGTGAGCGCGAGCAGCTGCTTTCACACACTGATTGTGCTCTTGTGGTAGCACTTCCCCTCAACTTACTCCCCACATTTAGAGCTTTTTTCTTAATGTAAAATGTCAATTCATGTCCAAAATGGGCACGAGAATTCATTTTGTGATAGGAAATGCTCTAATTGTGCTCTTGGGGTAGGATTTTCCACCAACGTACTCCCAGCACTAAGCACTATTTTCTTAGCGCATAATTCACCTTCACATTCAAAATGGACATGGGCATAAGAAATAGCGCTAAATGCAGGAGAACACGAATAGCAATAGGATTGGATGGTCCCAAATTACTCTTAATTACATGAGCAGGAGTAATCATTCTATTATTGGCAATTATGAGTCAAAGAGTAACACAGAATTACCGACAACCATGCCGTAATTGAAGATATGCACTGGCCTAGAAAAAGCGGTGCCCTAAGCACTTTTTTCTCCATGCAATTTCAAAAGGAAAAATAGGATACAGAAAAAACAACTGCTGAACAGAATGACACCAAATTTGGCAGAAAGCTAGATATTTACTCAGAAAGCGATCTTTTTGTGATTTGCCGTAAATCTGTTTAGCTGCTTTAGAGAAATTAAAGTTTAAAACATTAGCAATATTTGTTACTAAGGGACTCCTGAGGGAAAAACAACAAAAAAGGCATTCTCATTGGCTGGTCCCGTTGGAGCCCCACGGGGCCAAACAATGTGATTGGCTAGCTGCAATTTGATGAAAAATGTTGCACTCGCAATTCAGGACACGTGAACTCCATCCTGAGTTATGAAAATTAAATTAAATAGCATATAAAGTGGTAGGGTAGGAATACTCCGACTCCCTAGCCTTTGTGTCTCCCTAGACTCAAAATAAAAATAAAAAGAATTGTGCTTATCATGGTGTTTATTTTTAAAAAGGGGGATTGTGAGTTGGTGGTCTGTAGACAGTTAGCTGCTCACCAGAGACCTGTATGAGGGGAGGTGTTTATGACGTTTGAGGAGGCCAGTAAGAAATTCAAGGTTGGCACAGGTCAGTTTCTACATTCGTGAAATTGACTACAACTGTGAGCAGAAGTTGGACGCCCTTTCTGGGACCACTCTCAGATTCACACATACTCAATTTAAAATGTTGCATCATCCCTACCAAACCCCACACGTCCTCAGCAGGACTGACCTGATGCAAACAGGGGACTGTTCTGGATGCAGACCGGCTGTGGAAGCGCTCTTCCAGATGGTATGGTTGCTGCTAATTAGCTAATTTTGGAGCCTGGTGATAAAGAATTTGACTGCAGCACCATCACTAAGGGTTGACTGCTCTTGGAAATACTGCATACTGGGTCTACATCCCAAACCAAACATGGATAATATCCAATATAGATTGACATTACTGGTGTTGCTTGTTGGAAAATGAGTCATTAGTTGTGTGGCCTGCACAGGTAATGGGTCTGCATTTGTCCTCCACTGAGAACCAAAAAATCTATTGTAGCGCTTGACTCTCATAGGGTAGCGTTGCAGAGCAGTCCAAGGCTTACTCAAGGGAAGTGGTGTGGGCTAGTAATCACTATACTCAGATACACAATAATAACACTCAATAAATGATTGTCCAGTCTGTGCTGTTTCCTTTGAAAAATACATACAGTACTCAATACTATGCAGCAATTTACAAATATATACAAGCTTATGGACTTACTTTTGGATAACATTGCGTAATCATTCTCACCCCTCCCAATAAAGGGGGTTCTAGTACCACAGCTCACATGTTTAAACATTACCTTGTCCCTAAATGCCACAGGTTGAACGTAACTTGGAGTAAGAGCACTTAATACTGGCACCAAAGCGAGTGGCTGTCTACCTCATTATTTCAACAAGCATTTCACCATAGGAATAGATGTAATAATTACATATAACCATGACTGAGGGCACCTAATACTGGTAATAAAGCATGCAACTTTAATCACGAGTGACTGTCAGTCCCATTATTCAAATGCAGCATCAGTAAGAATCAATGACTAAGCATGACTGGGAGTACGGTGTGCTTATCATAACTGTCAAAACAAATAATGCAATTTAATTACATTTATAATTACAACAATTATGTAATTATACTCCTTCACCCCTAGAGGGTCTTTGCAGCATAACACTTTCATCAGAAATAAAAATACCGAACTTTAAACAGGGGCATATGTACAAGCCCCTATCGCCACCACAACGTCACTTTTACGGACGTTGTGGTGGCGATAGGGGCTGCGCCTTCTGTACAAGGTGGCTTAACGCTGCCTTGTACATAAGGTCCCTTTTCAGGCTATGGTTAACGTGAAAGGGGCGTGCAGTGGGTGTCGTGGTGGGCATCCACTGCAACACCCATTGTATTTGACGCTGCCCCCTATGTACAAGGGTGGCGTACATAGGAGGCAGCACCAAAATTAAGACCAGGAAAAAGTTGACAAAAAGAGGAGAAATGCATCATCTCTACTCATTTTTGCTTTTTCCATGTGTGCTTTTGTTATATCTAAGGTTCTATTCTATGCACCTTCCCTGTCTCTCTGCCTTTGCTGCTCAGCCAGTGTGAATGGTATGGGTAGAATGTTGGTGTGGATGGTGATGTCATTGGAAGTTGTGGATAGCTGTGAGGTAGAGTGTCAGTTGGATACTAGGCTGAGCAGCAGAGAGACTGCTCTTGGTCGCACCTTATTTATATCTTTCCTGGAAAACCTACTTCACATCTAAGAACAAGAAACGTATTCATCTGTAACCTAATTACGTTTACTGGAACTCCTTACTACGACACAACAGCTTTCTTGTGCAGCACACATGGAAAAAGCTAAATGCCATGGTTTGTTTATGTACAGGAACGTGTCCCTTCCTGCACATAAACAAACCTTTAAGAAAAATGCCATTTTGTCACTTTCATGTGTGCTGCATGAAGCAGCACACATGAAAGTGACAGAATTGCATTTTAGGATTGTTTATGTGCAGGAAGTGACACCTTCCTACACATGAACAATCCTCTCCTGCACGTAGACACCCTTGCACTCTGGTGCAAGGGTGCCTGCATTGGCACTAAGATGCTAAACTTAGCACCATCACAGGGGGAAACATAAGGCTGCACCACATTCTTGTAAATATGGTGCAGCCTTGCGTTTCAGGAGTGGCGGAGAGTGTCGTTAAGCCAAGGAGGCTAACAACACGCTCCGCTACTTTCTTGTACATATCCCCCATAGTCTCTAAAGGACTTCCCTTTTGTACCTACACACGGGTAAAATTACCTCCTTTCACCCCACGAGGGTGTCTCTCAACATGAATACTCACATTGCACCATTTCAGGCCACATGCACTGCAGCCATAGTCCTTGCCCCTTTAGGGCATATCACCTCAACGCTATAGAACAAAAGTCCCCAGCATAGGTAGTTCTTGATAATCCATCAAAAAGAGTTATCTTTTTGTAGTCACCCAAAACCTAGAGTGGGGGGCTTTTGAATCATTAAGGGGGAAGGCTGCGCTTCTCCTTCAGCTCCCCTGCACTTTAATTTCGTTCAGGTGGTGACCCCCTCTCCTAGGGTCACCACAAGCCACAAATGAGTGGTTTCCGATTTTCAATGTGGCTGAAACTGATGAGCCCCACAGGTAATTATGGGGCGCTCCTCATGAGCGAAGTGAATTTTTAAACTGAATTTTTAAACAGTGGCTCTCCCACTGCTCATAGGGGAGCCACGAATCAGCTTTCTGCGGTGGCTTCACACCGCTCCTTCTTCTCGGGGTGCCCTTTCCCACCCAGGCATCCTGTGTGCAGTCACAGCATTGGAGAGCAGCTTCAGTACACTCGTGGGCTGCTATAGGAGCCAGCACCTCCCTCTGGCGGGCAAAGGCATGCTGTGCAGCCAGGCAAGCAGGCCACATGGGAGACTGCAACGGAGCTGCCCTCCTCATTGGTGTAGCTGGGGCCCAGAGATGGTGTCCTTGGCCCCTTGCAGACTCACAATGGCGCTCCCTTCCTCCATCTCTTCCCCAGGGCCCAGTGATGGCGCGTGGGCCACTAGGGAGATTTGCTTGGGAGTGACCGCCCTCCCCATCTTCTTCTTCTTCACCGAGGGATGTGTATTGGCATTCCCCGCAGGTTTTCTACTTGGGGGCAGCCCCTGGCCCCTGGCTCACCCCGGGGGCAATGCTGAAATCGGCGGCTGAGTCCTACGCACTTCGTCACCAGACCTCCCAAGGGTTAAAGGGTGCCAAACTTTACACGGGGACATCTTGGACCCCAATGGGCTGATTTGGACGGTCTTGGGCTCACTTTGCTCCTGGTTGCGAGCCCTAGGCTTTCTGGCTTAAAAGGGTGACAAACGTTGCAGAAGCCTTGTTTCACTGCCTCCATGTGGCAGCCTTTCACTTTGCTCTCCTTCTGGGTCTCTCTCCTCCTTGGCAGAAGCCCAATCTTTCCCCCACTGGTCCTGGGGTCAATCAGAGACAGAGTCCTTAGTCATGGGGACAACTGTCCACGGAGTCCGCCTTCTGTCCCTATGTACCTCAGAAAAATCACATCCAAGAGATAGCTCGTCCCCCCGTGCAAGACCTTTTAAGGGGGGGTGCCAGCAGGAATGCACCTCTGGCCTATCCTGAGGTGCAAAATTGCCTCTCCATCCCAATTTCAACCTTCCTGCACTGACTTCTGGGATACTTAAAGATGGTGTCACCTGTTAGGGGTCAGACGCCTTGTGCACTCGTTACTGGCATTGCTACTGTAGCATAGAGAATTGCTTGCTTGCCTTATGGTGACACACTTTTTACACGGTCCCTTAAGGAGGTGGAGTCTTCACAAGTTACCTCCTATATAAACCTTGGTTGGACTCGAATCCGGTGCTTGGCTTTCGGAGTTCTGAACCCTGGTCCACACCCCTGTTTCCTGTCTGAGCGTTTGCTGTGTCCGTTAGGCTGAGGTCTACGCTAGCGGAGCAAACGGTGTTTCCTGTTTAAGTCCTCTGAGCTTTGCCTGGAAGTTTGTGTTGGTTTAGAGGCGCTCCCTTTATTTTTTATGAGAGAGAAGTGTAGGAGTATTTAGTGCTGGCATAAAAAGACGCGGTGAGTTGAGTTTTCTTCATACCGCGAGTATCATTAGCAGTATTAATAATACTGATATTTGTAAAGCGCGAACAGCTACCTCACGAGGAGGTGTCCCGGCGCTATAGACCGCTGGGGAACCCGTCCTGGCTATCCCTGTGAGATGGTCCCTTTCTGGGTATCTCCAAGGTGAAACCAGGCATCCCCAGCGTCTGTGGGGGGCCGTTGTAGAGATGAGGCAAGCTTAATGCCCAGAGTTGCCGAGTGTGTTCCTGGTTAGAGTAGGTACCGAGGCGAGAATTATCAAGTCCGTGTTTGACCCTGGTCCACGACCCTGCCGCATCGGGAATTGAACCCTGGTCCCTGGCCAATTCTCTGCTTACGGGTCTGCCGCCTCTAACCAGTGAGCCACACCTTTATTTTTTATGAGAGAGAAGTGTAGGAGTATTTAGTGCTGGCATAAAAAGACGCGGTGAGTTGAGTTTTCTTCATACCGCGAGTATCATTAGCAGTATTCTGCTCTGCATTGACTCTCTCTTCCGTCCCGTGTATTGTATTTCTCGGCAATGCATTGTGGGTCTTGTAGTTAAGAACAGTGTCGTTCTGTTGCCTTTCCCCAATACTACCTGAGTGCCAGTTTGTACCCTTTGAATCCTTACGAGAAAGCTTCCCCTCTTGATTACTTTCACAAGTTACATTGTTTCCACACTTCTGAATCTTCCCGTAGTTTTAGAAGTAGTTTTGCGCGGCCGCGCTACTAGAAGCCCTGGGAGTGTAGTCAGACGTATAATTATCACGCTGCTTTGGACACTTCAGGATTCTCCCCTATTCCCTTGTACCCTTCCCCACTGCTGAGAGATATAACAGTTATCCACATAAAAGCCTGTTATACACGAGGTAACTGTTTCAGTCACAGATTGTTACCTTTGCTGAATGAAACCTGCCATATTTTGGGACGCTGTGGCCTGTAGCATGATACCTGTCATCTTGCTGAGTCATGCAGATATTCTTCTCGACTAAGGAGATGTTCAGTTGGTAAGAGACATTGTGTGGTGTGTCATTCATATTGTTAGCAATTGCAAGTCTCCTTTATATTCTATGCTAGGGGAGGGGGGCCGCTTGATTAATGGTATCTTGCTTGTTCTTTCTGTAGATTGTCCCATTCTGTTCCTGTGGCCACCGATCAACTTGGGGTTCCACACAGCTGCCTCTACATTACCACCCCACATCTCCGTGGGTTCCCCTGTAGGCGAGCATTTCTTTGATTACGGCTCGCTCATAGTGGGGCTTTAGGAGTGTGTGGACTTCCTCGTCGCTCCCGTGGATTGAGCTAGCAGTCATCGTGGTGATCGGCAACATCACCCAGGAATCACTTGCCACATGTGCTCTGGGGGACTCAGCTCTCCACTTCACTGACATCACTGTCATCAAATCTTCAAAGGAGCCCCCTCCTCTGGTCTGGCTCCAGAGGTCTAGTCTCCCTCTTTTGTGGAGTGGCATGGGCATACCCTCTGCCTGGCACAGGATTATAGTGGGCTGATTAATGCAGAGCAATTTTGCCCATTCCCTTCCTCCTTAAGTGTTGACCTAAGCACAGTCAATGTCTTTCTTGGAGGGATGAGAACTTTGTTCCTGCAGCTGGGGAGAGGAGTTATTAACCCAGCCCAGCAGAGTCACACATGGCCTGGGCTCTGATGCTGAGCTGAGCCAGAGAAACATGACATTTCTGGATTACCCATAAACTGTACAGATATGCTTTGGCACTTTACAGAATTGTTCTTTTCACACAGGTTACATTGTACATTGGTTTGTCTCTGTAGTTGGTGGATCAAAGGGATTTGAATCTGCACCCTAAGGCAACCTTTCCCATTGCAGTATAATGGAGTGTTATTACATTTAAGACAGTAAAGCACACTGACTTTCCCTACATGTGAACCCCTCCCATTATAAGGCCTATTCCAGGTCACTACACAACTCTGCATAGTCCCTCTGTCCAAGGCTACCTATGTGCAGTTCCTGGGCTGCACATGACAGGAGCTTGTGACGTACAGCCCTCCCACATGTGCACACACATTTGCACACATGTCTACATGTAACCAGCCCAGTGTCCCTTACCCTCACTGCATCGTAGCCGTCTGATCTTACAAGGCAGACACTGGAGGAAAACACGAGCCGTAACCATTTTGCCATCAGTTTACCTTGGGTGGTCCCAGGTTATGAGGCTTTCCCAAAGTAAAAGGTCAAAAATCAGGAGATTAAAAAGCAAAAAATCCAGGAAGATTAGATAATCTGAACCATTTTTTCACACTGCTATGTAGAATAATGATGCATTGGAAACAAGCTAGAGATCGCTCAACAAGGCTGTGGTAGAAAGTTGCCCATGAATGTTTGTTGGCCAAAGAAATTTGTTTAAAATTGTACAAACTTGCGAAAAAGCCACTGACGATATCCGAGAGCGGCATGTGATGACCGACAGGGTTCTTGAAGGTGAATCTGAGTCACCCTGGGAAGAACTCTCGAGCGTTGCACCCTCTTAATGTTATCTAATGAGATGAGTTGATTTACATGTGGAACATGAAACAGTATCTGCTGCCATGTGTATTACTGTTGTAGGACCATTGACTGCTCAATATATTGTTTTGAGATCTCTCAAGTGTAAATATTGTAATAACTGCTTTGCTATTTGTCATTGTTGAAAAAATTAATGATGATATCTAAAATGTTAAAAAAATTGAAATTCATTGAAAATAAAGGTTAAAGTGGAATTATATGTAGGTCTTCTAATAACGAAGAACTAACCTCTAAAAACTAAAAACACTGCAATTCACGAGTTATTAATAACTAACATAAATATTGCACACATCGGAATAAGGGCCCTTGGGGCGTAACACATGACATTCCCAGAAGTAGACCTTAAGACTTACACCTGACAAGCATACTTCTGGGAATGTTTGTGAATAAAAAGAGTGCAAAAGTATGGTCAGGCTGTAAATCTCTGACCATATTTTAAAGTTTTTTTCAAAAATAGTCCCCATTGTATATTTCTAAGTGTAAATAATCCTGGGAGCATTGCAAGAAATCTGTGATTCTAGCAATTGTAAATAAAGATTAGCTGTTCAGTAAACACTCTACTATTGGGATCAAATATGTCAGTGGTGAATATCTCAATGCTTGCAGGAGCTCAGTAGTCCAGTATTATCAGGAGGAAGGGGTGATCGTTATCTGTGGTCAGGAGGGTTTATCTATAATTTGTGAAGTAGTGGTGTAATGCCCACATGATCTGAGTCTGGATTGGTAGTCGTGCAGGACATGGTTGGAGATGATAGAATCTTGAAGTTGTTCATAGAGTGCTGATGATCTTGCAGGTGACCTGTAGGTAAATGATGGGCTGGTAATCAGGATTTAGAGTTGCTTTCTTCAGGAATGAAAGGATTTGGCCGGCATTCAGAACTTCATGGAGGATATCTTGGGTGCTGGATGTGATTGTGATCATGAGCAGAGGGGAAGAGAGCTTTCATCAGAGGTTCTGTTCTAACATTTTCTTTCCTCTGTTTAAGTGGAGCATTTGTTGTCGGAAATATATCGGAGTACCAGGGCGCTGAAGGCTTCAGCCTTGACATTTATTTTAGGTATGTAGGTAGGTAGATTAACTATATCTGAAATGACCCACTGTCTCAAATATAGAGTTGTACATTCACTTTGGCTAAGTACGCTATTTAGCAAATCTTCTGACCATGCATTATTATTCAAGTCTTCACATTAATGCTAACAGCTTCTCAAAGACAAATTCTTATAACTGAATGTTGTTTCAATTTCATATTTCAGTTCAGAACCTCAAGACTGTTTTGTCAAACCGCCTGACACCCTGATTCTCAGTTGTGATTCCCTTACAGTTAAGATTCAATCTCTTTGCAGAGTCTCTATGTTTCTGCTATTTTGATGTCATTCTCAGCATTTTGCACGCACACTATAATATCCATTCTTTACACATGTATGACAAAAATGCTATTGAGTTACCTTTCTCTTTGGCAAGTGCCTCTCTCAGTATCTCTACTCTGTTCTGTTGGTGTTGCCATTGTGTAGATAAATGGTGTGAACTTTCGGTGCACTGGGAACCTGTTGCCGCATTCTCTCTGTGAAAACCACTCAAATCTTGCTCCATGTTTATTATCAGTAATTGGGGCACATGCATGAAAGTTGCATTTTCGTGATTACCAAATAGCGATTTCTAATGCAATAAAACAGGCAGCAAATAGCGATTCTCTAATTGTGATTCCTTAAGAATCGCAAACGAAATTAGGGAATCGCTGTTTGCAATTGCGATTCCATTCTTTCGAATGGTCTTGCATTACCTAAATTGCGATGACCTAACTGGTAATCGCAAATTAGGTAATGCATAGACGAGGGTGCCGGGGGCCTAAGGTTCTTAACACTGTAAAGCTGAACCTTATCAAAACGTCTTCTCTTAGTTTTGCACTGTTTTCCACCCCCTTTGTTGTAGTCAATCATCATTTGAAGCACATAAGGGGAAATAATCACTTTAAGGATAGATGGCCACTGCCTCTCCATTATTCACTTCCTATTTTCATTACATCTAAAGCTTACTCCTGATGACAGCATTGTATGTAGAGTGGGTTGATCCTTCCCACTAATTGATACAAATGTTCCAGTCATTAAAATAAATTGAAACTGTTCAAATCTTGATTGTTACTTGTCTAAAACCTTCGCCACATACATTTATTTTCCAAACGGCATTTCAGCAAATCATTTCATCTGGACTGTTTCAGATGGATTGACTCATGTTAGCAATAAATACAGAAAAGCTTCACTTTATATCTCTGCACCCAAGCCAACTTACATATGGATGGGACAGGATTCAGGCGCTCCCAGCTAGGGGTGGGCGGAATTTGCGAAATTCACTTTCGCAAATTATCGCGAAAATGTTAAAAATCTCCGCAAACACACGGAAATATCGCGAAAATGCGGAAGTTTTTTTCCCGCCCGTTCGCGGTATTTTCTGCGTGGTCGCGGCTCGCCAACTTACCCATGCGGTTGCTCGCGGGCGCCGCCATCTTGTTTTCACTTGTCTCGCACTGCATGATCGCGAGAAGAAAGACGTGATCGCGCGACGCATGACGTTACTGCGGGCGCGAACTGTCGCGAGACAGCGCAAATGGCTACCAACAATCCAACATCTCGTGGAGAACGCGACCGGATCGGGAAAAATTGTCGCCGAACGCGGGGATTCAGGTAAGGCGATCGCGCGCACGCGAGAATGTATTAATTTACAGCGCGAGCAAGAAACAAATTATCGCTAAGCTGCGGAGTGCGGAAATTTTGACATTTTCGCGCTTTCCGCGGAACGTGAAAATGCCAAATTATCGCAATTTCCGCGAACGGAACGGAATTTTGGCCCAGGCCTACTCCCAGCCACAACCAGAATGATCAGCAAAAAAGGATCTCAGAAGACTACAGGAGAAGTACAGCAGCAAAGACGACTTTAGGAGCTAAACACCAAGGAACAAAACAACAGAGGACTGCAGGAGTACACTGTAAACCATGCACTCAGCATCCTGGGGATTTAGTGGGGAACACCCACAGTCTCTCCTCCTTGATGTAGGCAGGTAGTCTGCCTAACTCTGGATCAGGAAGAAAGTCAGACAGGGTGCAGGGCCGGGCAGGTCTCTTACTCCACTGGGCATTTACCCAGTGGGCTGAAGACCTTGGAGACCGAGTTTGAAGGCCCAGGGGCCCTTCTGCTGCCTCTGTCACTTTCCCAGTTGCCGAAGCCTAATTGAAGCAGGTACGGGGAGGGGGCTTCAAGTGAGAGAGAAAGAGAGAGGTGAGGGAGGGAGAAGGTACAGAGAAAGCAATCTGAGAGAGAGGAGTGAAGGAGAGAGAGAGAAAATAGATGGATGGAAAGTGAGGAGAGATAAGGAGAGGGTCTGGCTTGAGCATTTTTGCCAACGTGGCTTTTGGTTCCCCAGGCCAGACCTGACTGGTTGGACAAAATCGAGCTGGACATAACAGGTCTATGACCAGAGAAAGTTTGTGTGTTCCTCTGCTGTGCAAACAAAAAGAGCTAGGGGAAGAGAGCATGGAAGGAAATAATATTAACTGCCGCTGTTTTGATTGCTAAGGCATTTGATATTTCTCTTTGTTGTTCCTACTTCCACAGTTCATAATTAAATGTATTTATTACTGGATAGAGGGGAAGCCATGTCCATTTTTATGAATCTCATCACTGTTCTCACATTCTGGGCTCAATTAGAAAGCTTTTTCCTATCCATCTTAGGACTCCACGCGATTCCCTTACTATATTCAAATGACTTGTGATTTCTCCTTGCGACACTAAAAGGTAATCTTCCATATTTGTCTTTTTAACACACTAAAAATAATTCCACATTAAGCTGTCTCATGCAAGCATTTTTGTCCCATTCATCTTTATTTATTCTCTTTCCTCTTGTGTAGTTATTCTTCTTTAAAAAATGTGTGTGTGCTTTTTCATTAAAACACACAATTAATAAATAAAAAATGTGTCCCATGTCATCTCTATTGAAATAGATCTATAATTTTATAGACTGCTGCAGCATTATAACTTACATTTCACACTATGCCAGTTCATTGAACTATAAAAATCATTACAACCAAAAAAATATTTGTATAACTATACATTATCAAATTACTGTTATATGGACACATAAGACTATGGAATCGTCAATCAAACTCAAGGGAGTGAAGAACGGTATCAACCAAAATGGCTTATTTAGTCTGCAGCCTCTAAAAGAGTTGTGTGTTTCACGTTGTTAGACCTGGTATCCTTGGTGTAGTTTCCCCTGTCTTTTTGCCTCTACCTCCTGTATTTTTGACCGTGCGCTAGACTTCGATTTTGCGGGTTTGTGTCCACTTGCACTTCACCACTGCGGATCAGTGCTTAAGTGTAAGTGCTTTCTTTGTAAATTGTAATTGTGATTTGTTATCCATGTTCGGCATATTTAATATACTGGTAAGGGTTGTATGACACCACAACCCATGCCATTACATCGCATGCCATTACAACGCGGTTGTAACAACGCAAGTGGTGTTACGATGTATTACCATTACAATGCAAACTTTAACCATGCATATACCTTTACAAAGCATGCCTTCACAATGAATTGTGTTGTAAAAGCATGTTTTGTAAAAGCATATCCATGATTAAGGTTATGATTGAAAATATAAGTATTTTACAGGTAAATATAAAGACTCTGGAGCAGATTTACAAGCCTCTTGTGACACTTTTACGCCGCCGTTGCGTCACTTTTGTGACGCAGCGGTGGCGTAAACCATGTGCCACGTTGCGACTTATTTACAACGCGACGCATCTAGGCAGATGTGTCACGTTATAAAGCCCTGCGCCACATGAAACCTGTGTCACGATTCATGTGGGCGTTCTGTTGCAGGGTGGGCGTTCTCTCGCAAGAAAGCCTCGTAAAACTGATGTAGTGAAATCTACAAGATTTCACTGAGTCAGTTTTACGACATTGCTGCATCAAATCCTTACGCCTGCTTGAAGCAGGCGTAAGGAGTGATGCACCACGTTAAGTATGGGCGGCCCCTGTTCATTGCAGGAGTTGCGTTGCGCTTGTGACGCAACTCCAGCAATATGCCGCCCGTATGCCACAAGATGCGTCACGCATCTGCACCTCCTTGCACCATGGTGCGCCGCATTGTAAATGTGACGCATCCGTGGTGGCGCAAGGGGGGATTGCGTGACGCATCTGTTCTGGCGCATCCCTGCTGATTTGCAGAGATGCGCCAGAAGTTGTAAATCTGCCCCTCTATATGTATTCCATATAGGTTTACATTTCCCTGCAAAATAATTATAATTTCATAGTAATGGCATGCATAGTAATGCATAAAAACATAAGTAAATCTAAACTAATGTACTTATTTTTAAATGTTTTATATATTCCACACACAATGATGTGTATTGAACTATATAAAACCACATATATAAATATATATATGTATATATTTTACACAAGTGTGAATACATCTATATATATATATATATATATATATATATAGAGAGAGAGAGAGATAGATAGATAGATATATTTATATGTATTTTAAATATTTGTGTATATACATATACACATTTATATAAATTATATTTTATAAACACATTTCCTAAAAATCAACAACCTCTCAACCCCTACCCACCCTAAAATTATCCTTCCACCCCAAAACCCGTACCCACTTTAAACCCTAAAATTACCCTTGCCAACTCAAAACCCCTACTCACCCTAAACGCTAAAAATACCAGTGCTGCCCCAAATCCCCTACCCACCCTATACCCTAAAATTTCCCTTGCTACCCCAAAACCCCTACCCACCCCAAATCAAAAAATTACCCTTGCCACCCCTAAACCCCTACCCACCCCAAACCCTAAAATTACCCTTGCCACCCCAAAACCCCTACCCACCCAAAACACTAAAATTACCATCGCCACCCCAAAACCCCGGCCCAGCCTAAATCCAAAAATTACCCATGTCACCCCAAAACTAATACACACCCTAAAACCTACAAATAACCTTGCTACACCAAACTCCTACCCACCCTAAACCCTAAAATAACCCTTGCCACCCCAAAACCCATACCCACCCTAAACCATCAAATTACCCATGCCAGCCCAAAACCCATACCTACCCTAAACCCTAAAATTACCCTTGCCACCCCAAATCCCATACCCACCCTAAACCCTAAAATTACCCATGCCACCCCAAAACCCATACCTACCCTAAAATTACCCTTGCCACCCCAAATCCCATACCCACCCTAAACCCTAAAATTTCCCTTACCACCCCAAAACCCCTACCCACCCAAACCCTAAAATTACCCTTGCCACCCCAAAACCACGACCCACCCTAAACCTAAAATTACCCATGCCACCCAAAACCCATACTCACCCTAAAACCTAAAAATACCCTTGCCACCCCAAACTCCATACCCACCCTAAACTTTAAAATTACCCTTGCCACCCCAAATCCCATACCCACCCTAAACCCTAAAATTTCCCTTACCACCCCAAAACCCCTACCCACCCAAACCCTAAAATTACCCTTGCCACCCCAAAACCACGACCCACCCTAAACCTAAAATTACCCATGCCACCCAAAACCCATACTCACCCTAAAACCTAAAAATACCCTTGCCACCCCAAACTCCATACCCACCCTAAACTTTAAAATTACCCATGCCACCCCAAAACCCCTACCCACCCGAAACCCTTAAATCACCCTTGCCACCCCAAAACTCCTAACCACCCTAAACCCTAAAATTACCCATGCCACCCCAAAACCCATACCCCCCCTAAACCCTCAAATTTCCCAAGCCACCCCAAAACCCATACCCACCCTAAACCCTAAAATTATCCTTGCCACCCCAAAACCCCGACCCACCCTAAACCCTAAACTTACCCTTGCCACTCCAAAACTCATACCCACCCTAAACCCTAAAATTACCCTTGACACCCCAAATCCCATTCCCACTCTAAACCCTAAAATGTCCCTTACCACCCCAAAACCCCTACCCACCCTAAACCCTAAAATTACCCTTGCCACCCCAAAACCCCTACCCACCCTAAACCTTAAAATTTCCCAAGCTACCCCAAAACCCATACCCACCCTAAAGCCTAATATTCCCCTTCCAACACCAAAATCCATACCCAACCTAAACCCTAAAATTACCCTTACCACCCAAAAACCCCTACCCACCCTAAACCCTAAAATTACCCTTGCCACCCCAAACTCCATACCCGCCCTAGACATTAAAATTACACTTGCCACCACAAACCCCTACTCACCCTCAACTCTAAAATTACCCATGCCACCACAAAACCCCTACCCACCCGAAACCCTTAAATTACCCTTGCCACCCCAAAACTCCTACCCACCCTAAACCCTAAAATTACCCATGCCACCCCAAAACCCATACCCACCCTAAACCCTCAAATTTCCCAAGCCACCCCAAAACCCATACCCACCCTAAACCCTGTAATTACCCATGCCAACCCAAAACCCGTACCTACCCTAAACCCTAAAATTACTCATGCTACCCCAAAACCCATACCCACCCTAAACCCTAAAATTACCCATACCACCCCAAAATCCATAACCACCCTAAACCCTCAAATTATCCATACCACCCCAAAACCCCTATGCACCCTAAACCCTAAAACTACCCTTGTCATCCCAAAACCCATTCCCACCCTAAACCCTAAAAATATCCTTGCCACCCCAAAACCCATACCCACCCTAAACCCTAAAAATATCCATACCACCCCAAAACCCATACTTACCTAATATTTACATTTAAAAAGCATATCCCTTTACAATGCATGCCTTTACAACGAAAATCGTTGTAAAGGCATGTGTTGTAAAGGCCTATGCATTGTAAAAAATTGCGTTGTGATGGTCACACGTTGTTACAATGCATGCGAGGTAACAGCTGCGATGTAATGACTGTTCCCCCTGATAAGACCCTATTAATGTGCACTGTGTGTGTCCAGGGTCTGTAAATTCAAATGCTATTAGTGGGCCTACAGCACTGCCTGTGCCGCTTACATCAGTAGCCCTGTTTGAACAGAATGATGAGAGACAATACAACTTAATACAATAATGAGTCAACAGATAATAGTAATTTCTTCACGGGTTATCTTGGTTATTCGTTGTAATTTCTTTATTTCTTATATCCTTTTCACAAATGCAGAAAGCCAACGCGTTTCACCCCAAAAGGGCTTCTTCAAGGCAAGAATCTATGGTAGACACTATTCAAATGTTCTTACGCAAAATGCCAGTGGCAGAAATTGTCAATGTTAGTCCTTCGTTCAGTGAAGTTTTATGCCCCTTCTAGGGTTCTGGCGTCCTTGCACACAAAGATCATGAGCACTTAGGTTATTTCGGTTGCCTCTGATGTTTTTAAACAAGTATGTACATCCCGTTTAAGTAAGTTGTCTCCCGTGTATGGTATTAAGTTGTATTGCCTCTCATCATTCTGTTAAAATTGTATTTTATCTGTGGCCATGTGGCAGCTGGCCATTTGAGGTGGGCAATACATGTGTCAGTATACACCGGTGACTAGACTGAGTAGTGCAGTTTCGAACAACGTTGCTGCCATTCTGTGTCCTGGAAAAATGAGTAGCCCTGTAACCATGTCTCAGGCCTGCCATTGTAGTGTATGCAAGTGCAGTTTTAAACTGCCCTGTCGACCTGGCAAGTGAGCCCACTTGCCAGGCCCAACCTTTCCCTTTTACTACATGTGGGGCACCATTAAGGTAGGCCCAAGGTACCCCCCTGGGGACGGTGCAGTGTATGTGAAAGGTAGGACATGTACTAGAGTGTTTCACATGTCCTGATAGTGAAATACTGCTAACTTCGTTTTTCACTATTGCAAAGACTAGCTTTCCCATAGCTTATTACTGGAGCTGCCTTGTAACATCTTACAAGTGTAACTTTCACTAGGGAAGAGTTACAGATTTGGAGTTTGGGCTCTCCAAGCTTAGAATTTAAAAACCCATCTTTTAGTGAAGGTGGTTTTTACATTGTGTGGTTGAAAATGCCACTTTTTAGAAAGTGCAAAAAGAACAATTGATGGGCAGAATGCTGAACATTGTCAAGCATTCACCCCAGTCGCTATAAGTGGGTAGGGTATGCCGAGGCGTGGGTCCGTGCTCACCATGCCACTGGAGTCAAGCTAGCCTGGCTGATGAGGGATGATACCCCAAAACTGGTCCCAGGATGCTTGTTTCAGGTCCATGGAGGATCTAGCCTGGAAGTTCGGGCTGGACTGTTCCCATGGGGAGCAGGTTCAAGATTGATTTGCACATGGCTGGGTCTAAACTGGAATGGCATGGTGTGCAAAAAAAATTGATTTAGGCCCAGAACTCTGTACTGGGGGTGAATGTTGGCATTGTTCATGATTGCGTCCATCACTTGTTCTTATTGCACTTTTAGAAAGTGGACATTTGTCTTGCTTTACTTTCCTGAGACTCTGCCTGCCTGTTGAATCCACGTCTGGTTTAGACTAACAGTTGGACTGTTTGTGCATTCAGTCTAGACAGTCACAAAGGGAGCTGCGATGTGCCCTGCATAATTTGACTGCCCATTTCCAGGCTGATGGCCCTTTCTGAGCTTGAGTGGTGGGAGGAGCTGTCACTGACATCAGAATAGGGCTGCGCCTATGCTCTTACAATGCTGTCTCCACCCTTTGTAGTGTGTCTGGAACCAAGGCAGGGCAAGGTAGGATCTTGTGTACAACAAAGACTTTCCTGTGAAGTATGCTTACTTCAAAGGTCAAAGGGGGTATATGTATTGGACCTATAACTCCAGAATTTTAGAACACTTCTGGACTGAGGACTTTGTCAAGAAAAAGAGCTGAAGAGCTCTCAGGAGGAGTACTGTCACTTTGCTGTGTGTTACGTTGCTAGGTTGGCCAGCAGTTGCTGCTTCTGTCTGTGGTCAATGAAAGAACTGGACTTTGCTTTCTTGTATCATGCATTTCCAAAGGTTCTCCAAGGGCTTGTGAGTGTTTGCCTCCTATTGGAAGTCTCAGGGCCATGACAGCTTTCACCTGCAGCATCCCTGAACTCCACTGCTGGGAGTTCTGACCTGCCAAGTGGTGCCAATTGCATTTCTGGGCGCTTGGAGTTGGTTCTGCTGCTTCAAGACTTGAAAATCCACACATCACCTTTCCAGTGCCGTTTTTCCCACTGCAAGCTTGCCGTGCAGTTGAATAACCAACACATCTCTGCGGTGTGGCAGAGAAACTGATGCTGTGCCTGTTCGCGGCCTGAAGAAACGCTGTAGCCTGAATCCAAAACACCATGACTCTGACGTCCAAGGCCCTACTGTGTGGCTGAAGAATCCACCCATCACCGGTCCGCAGGCTAGAAGAGTTGACGCAGCACCAATATACCGCCGCCGCATCGACCACTGCGCAGCTGGATTTCCACGCATCGCACCTGTGCGTCCAGCTTCCAAAGCATCGCCCCACAGAAAAGAGTCACCTCTGGAAATCGACGCATCACTTCTCCTCGCAGTAAGGAACAATTCTTCTGCATGCAACAGTACTGATGCCTCCATTCCCACTGGGATTCAAAAAACAGACGCATCACTGTGTTTTCTGATGCTTTCCTCCTTTTCAGCTGTTTTTCGTCTTGGATTTTGATGCATCAAGGGTACTTTGTCCTAAAATTAATGCATGCATAGAGTTCTATGGGCAGAATTGCTTAAACCATGTAAATGTGATATTTTGAGTTATGTATGTTGTATTTTTGTCGTTTCGTTTTGGTTGGTTTAGATAAAGAGTGGTTATTTTTGTAAACTGGTGTGGTGTCCATTTGAAGTGTTTTCACGGTGGTACTGGGTGTGTTATGTGCAAATGCTTTACACATTGCCTCTGAGATAAGCCTGCCTGCTCCTGCCAATCTACCAAGGGGCTGAGCAGGAATTAACTAAAGTGTGTAACTTCCTCACCCTGACTAGAAGCAAGGGTCCCTACTTGGACATGGTGCATACCACTGCCAACTAGAATCCCCGATTTCTAACACAAGTACTACTAAGATCTTTTACTGGCATAGGTGCCATTTGTGGTTTTGAGACAACAAATGCATCACCCATGAAACAATTACATTTTGAAAGTCCAATGCAGCTTTCCTACACAGACTTAAAAAAACGGAAGCGCCTCAGCCTCATGATAAACACATTTGCAAACAATCTGACACAATTCTGCTCTGTTAGCAGCTGCTAACAAGAACAGACACTACAGAGAAGGATTCAACTCGGCCGCCGGGTTTCTCTACTTTCCATTAAAATTGCAGTAGGTAATGCGCCGGCTGGGCTGGAAAAAAACACATATTTCAACAAAAAAGTTGAATTTTTGTAGTTTTTTAGGTCTCGCTCAGCGAGAGACTTCTTGTAGGGGGTTTAGGAACCGCACACGCTCGAGCTCGTGCTTTTCCTTTTGGGCCACGCTATTGGCCTTTGCGTGCGTCTTTTTTACAAAGACAGTACGCAATTGGCCAAAGGTGGGCCCATTGCTCCACCCATGGCCAATTGGTGTTTGTTACGCGCAGCAGCAGCATATGTTTCCAATTATCGTGCCCAGGTACGGGCGCGATAATTGGAAACATATGCTGCTGCTCGCAACCGTATGCGCACACCAGCAGCTCCCGCATCTCGTTATACATATATTGTATCCGATGTGTTTGTTTGGAGGAGGGTAGGGCTGCTACTGGGGGGCGTACCATATTGGGGTCCAGTGTGTGCATGTTGGGTAACGTGACGTGGTACCCTGTATTTGCCGGGACAATCTCGTATTTTTCACCAAATGCACCGGCAAAGTAGAAGTACATTTAGCTGCCTCCCTCCCGGCTGGACTGAACACATGGAGACACGTTTTCACGTGTTTCCTTGTGTAATTAGGTAGTAGCAGAGAGTAACATAGTTAATACATATATACTATTGGGGTCCAGAGCGAGCTTGTTTACGAGCAACACAAGTACCTTTTTTAGGCAGAGGTGAAGCGTGTGGGCATCTTGTGTTCCGTGCTTGCCTGTGCAAAGGAACTGAACGGAGCATGCTGTGCCTGCGCCTAGGCATGAACGGGCCCTGCACGTCCTGGGGTGGATCTGAGAGCAGGAAACCTCCTGTCATTGAGAATATCCTCCCTAAAACTGCCCTCTCACTTATACCCTGGACAGGAGTAGGATCCGCAGGTCCTGATAGGCCGCTGAGGTGTTAAGTGAACACCAGCCGTGGCCAGTGCACGTCACCAATTCACCGCATTTTGTTACTAAGGCGATCGAGCAGCCAATCGGCATTTTGAGGGCTAGACTTTTAGGAGTAAGCGAGACATGATTGCGCACACAACTACTTTAAGCAGGCGAAGGAATGAGGTGTGGGGTAAACAGCCAGTACTGCAAATAAGGAATATGTATTGCTGTTCTCCTATTTGGTAATAAAAAAACTCTGCAGACACCGATTCCCGATGTCACTGTACCTTCTGCGCTAATGACCCTCGAGACCTGTCATCTGCTGGTGGGAGTGGAGTGCCCTAGATTAAGGAAGAGCGTAATTTATCTATCTAAAAATAGATCCTCCAGCCACAAACATGCCATTTCTGTTATGTGTGACTTTATATATGCAACTATTTCGATGAAATATTTTAACAAGCTTTTGCGATGCAATAGGTCTCGCATTTACGAGAATTTAAGCTATTAGCATTGTAAATGAAAATGACAATGCCTTTTTTGTTTTAAAAACAAAAGTAAAAGGCATTGTTATTTGTAGGGGTGGGCGGAATTTGCGAAATTCGCTTTTGCAAACTATCGCGAAAATGTTGAAAATCTCCGCAAACACGCCGGAAATATCGCGAAGACGTGGAAGTTTTTTTCCCGCCTGTTCGCGGTATTTTTTGCGTGATCGCGGCTCGCCAACTTACCTATGCGGTTGCTCACGGGCGCGGCCATCTTGTTTTCACTTGTCCCGCCCTCTCGCGATGCTTACTTCCTGTTCTGGGTCGCACAATGCATGTTCGCACCCGTTCGCGGTAGATATTTCCTGTTCGCGAACGCTTTTACTTGATCGCGTTGCTTTTTGCTTGCTCGGGGAGAAAATATCGCGCAAACTTGTGCACGTGGTCGCAATGGGTGTGGCCATCTTGTTTTTCACTCTATTGCATGGTTCTGGGGCCTGATTTTGAATCCTCCCTGCATCTTTTCAATCCTTTGTGTAAAGCCACTTTTTTTTAAATCTTTCTTATTTATTATTTCTCTAACTATTTTCCTGCTTCTATATTTTTGGTTTTTATCTACTTTTTTTTTGTTTTTTAGCAACTTTTTCACTCTTTCTATTGCCTGCTATTAATTTCCTTTACTTCTTTAATTTTATTACCTTTTCTTTCCCGCCCCGTCCCAAAACCATGTCAAAGGGTAGGGCTCGTCGTCGCAGCCAGAGCCGCGACCGCCTTCCTTGCGGAAGGCAGTGCCCACAAGGGGTGCAGGCACGGGCCTTATTTGGGGAGGTGGAGTTGGCTGCACTCATTTTCTTTGTGCAGTGCCACCTCCCCTCAACCCTGGCAGCAGGTGGCAGGCCTGGGTCCGGGTACGGCCTCCGGGAGCATCGACAGCGGTGGGGGAAGGTGCACTGGGCAGTGTTGCGCTGCTCTGCGGTCCGGCGCACCCAGGCGCAGTTGACGCACCGGTGGTCCGACATCCTGGACCGTGAGCAGGACCTGCTGGACCTGCTAGGAGTGGAGGGTCCGGGTCTTGGTGAGTAACTATTTAATTATTACTACTTTGTGTCTGTTCTTCTGCTCTGTGTTATATATTGCGAATATCTTTTTTTTCTTCCAACCAGCTAGAATGTTGCTGCTTACATTCCAGGTTAATTACGTTTAAAAGTCTTCTGTGATTATGACACAGGTGCTCCTCTGCGCTACTACTAATCTTACTTGTTTGCAACTTTGCGTTTGCGCTTGCTTAGCGTGATTCTGTAAGAGTTTATTTTAGAGAAATTAAGATATGTAATGCTACAGTGACTCTAGTCCTTACTTTGTCCTGTCACTAAGAGATAGGGGCGGATTGATACTTAGGTTTAGGTACTTTGTATGAGTTTCTAATTTGTTAGTGGTATGCATGATGCCCCCTCAGTTATGTGATGTGCTGCTAGTACGCCAGTCTTTATTAGAACCTTTTTTAGTTTGTTCAATGAGTGGTGGTAATTGGCTTAGCACTAGCAGAACATCAGCATCAATCAATCAACCCAAAATTTGGTGTATACAAAAAATGTAGTCATGTGTCCGCCATTTGACCATATGCATTGTTGAGGAATAAAAGAAGTGGAAATGCATACTTAATGTACAATTGGCATGCCTGGAATAGGTGGGCTAGGTCGGGTGGTACGTCGTACTTAGGCTTAGTTGTAACTTAGTATTCTGGAATCAGAATGGAAGACTGGATTACTGTTGATAAATAGTAACTTAAGTAGTCGATCCACGAATCCCCCGATACTACTTGTTGACCAGATGAGATCGGTCAATTTAGTTATTGCAATTGTTGTTTACATAAGTGTTTTTTGACCGTTCTTTAAAAATATTGTATTTGTTTGACACCATCCATCAATGTTTGTCTCTTTCTTATATCTTTCCTGTTCATCAGCACCCAGGGGCAGACAGACAGGGAGTGGGCAGTCGGCGGGACAACAGTCAGAACACCAACACCAGGCGGACACCAACGAGGGCTCCTCTGCTGGCCCCAGTAAGTCTTCTTGTTTTTAATAATATTTCTTATTCCATAACTTGTACTGCACCATATTTTTCATGAACTATTGTTTCAGTTTCCCAATGCTATTTTTTACCAACAATTATCCTTCGATCTGTACGGTTTCAAAAATCTTGTTATCCCTGCCTCTGCTATGATGACTCTCTGTACTACTACTACTATCAATCTGTCTGTACTGTAGTAGCTAAGCTTGCCCAGTTGGCCAGTGCCCCTCTTTATTTGAAAGGTTGTATTAAAACTCAGATTCACCAGTAGCTCTAGCCATTGAGTCCAGTCCTTTGGGTCGTCCTCTTGTGCTACTTCTAGTCTTATTGATCTTGAGTCTTTGTTAATCTTGAGGCTTTGACAATTCACAGCAACAAATGCCCAACCAGATTTATTACTATTTTTATATGATAGCCTATAGGACATACTACTACTGTTGTAGGGATCTTGCACACACAGACTTTTGCACAAGAAAATAGGATGTCGGTGATGGTAGGTTGGACCTTCCTCACACACCTCAACCAGAAATTCAGAACCCACCACAATCCCCTGCTCGACTATAGTACTGTCTTGTCATAACTATTAGGTCTCCGAACCCTCCCCCCAAGATAACCAACAAGTAGACAACCCAGAACATAACATAACACACCCAACCTCTCAGTCGTGGAAGCAATGCACATGCACACCCTTCCTTTAATTTGCTCACTCGTGTAAGTTAGTTCACACCACATACCACCAAGTCTATGTAAGTTCAAAATGTTTATTTTTAATTGAGAAGCTCTGTACATTGTTCTATTATATAATGCAGCATCAACCGGAAAATCAATAACATTAAAACAATATACATTGTTACACTTACTTACAGTTGGGAATTAAATCATGATAACTGAACAGGCAGCACCACCATTCCCTAAGAATTTAGTTTATATAAATTTATAAATGAAGATCTCTGAAGGGACCCCTCACCTTAGAAGAACCTAGTACTGGTAGTTGTTGCATTATTCATAAGCTCTGCAAAGCTCTGATTCGTAGAAGGGAATCTTCCGTCTGTAATGCAAAAAATGAAATGGTGCCCGTTAGTATATTGCAACTTGCAAGCATTTCTCAGCCGTGCCAAAAAGTGTAGCATTTATGGATAAGCAATATGGACTAACAGTACACCAGTACTTCATAAAAAAGTGGCTTGTTAATGTTTTAGTTTTCCGCTTGTACGCAGCGCGTAGACAGTAGCAGTGTGAGGCAAGTCATGTGGGCTCAAAGGTGTCTTATACAAAAAGCTGCAAGGTAACGTCACATGGGCAAAAATAAAAGACACAAAGGTAAAATGGTTGCATGGCTCGGGCTAACTAAGCAAAGGCTAGAATGACCCTAGGGGGGACCATATATAACTATTAGTGTCTACTCTACTACTACCTGATTTGTACTAGTGATGTATGTTAGTATTAACTCATTTTTCAATCTTGCTACTGATCAATAGGGGGAGGTGTATATGACGCCTAATAAATGTGTAATGTTTTCTAGGCGCACTACCGACCACCATTGCCGTGGCCAGCGAAGGCGACGAGGAGGGAGAGGATGCGGCAGTTGCTGCAGATACCGACGATGGAGCGGTAGGGGGAGTGGCAGCACCAGTGGCGGGCGGTGGTAAATTAGATTAATAATCCTTAACTATTGTTGACAGTACACTCACTGCAAGGGTGTACTGTATGTATACTGTACTGTTGAGACTTAGGGCCCCATTAGGATGGCCGGTATATTGCCCCCACCGGGACGGCGGTATTCACGCCGACACCGCAGGGGCAAACCTCCCGCCATCCCCGTAGAAAAGAGTCAGACCCCCCACATGTCGACCTGGCGGAAAAGGGTTCAATATGGTGGTGGTGTCTCTCTGAACACACCGCCAGCCATATAATCTGCATTTTGGAATGCCTTTGCATGGCGGCATTGCCGTCCGCCACGGAAAGGCATGCAGACATTGCAGAGTATGATTGGGGGCCCCCATGGAGGGTACCTATGCTATGGTACCCCCCCTGCCTTTCAAAGCAAAACATGACAGGCTCCGCGCGGGGCCTGTCATGTTGTGCTTGGAAAAGCAGCACAACATGTATTTTTAGCATTGCTTTCGGCACCGCCACCCAGAATGTAAAAAAAACAGGATGCGCCCGCCACTGTGCCGGACGCATCCTCCTAATTGTCCCCACGGGACCCCCACCCTTTTTAGCGTGAGGATGGCGGGCGGACAAAGTCCACCCGCCATCCGATGTCCTAAGTAAGTATGAGTTGTTGTGAACGTTTGAAGAGTGAACTAGAAGACTAGAATCCCTTTAATTGGCATAGGAGCGGGAGTATTAAGTAACCAATGGCCTCATCTATCTGATTTCAACTCCGCTTTGAAAGTTTTATGGAGAAGAGCACCTGGTGCACTGTTCAACTAAAAAGTGAAAGACGGGTGGAAAGAAGAAGGACGGGAGAGATTTAAAATGTTATGAACTACTGTGCTTTATAGTGCTACTCTACCATGCCACTATGTGTATAAATAATTAACTTGTCTTACTGTTTTTCTAAGAGTATATTTTAAAATTGTCTTGTTTTTTTCTTTTTGATACACAGCTACTCCTAAAGTCAATCGTAAGGAGTTGGCCGCCAAGACACGGCGCCGGAAGCTGGAGGCCATCCAGCAAGAATACCGGCGGCTGGTGGTCTTGACAGAGGAGAGGAGGAGACTGCACGAGCATTGGAAGCCTCCTCCAGTGCCCCGGGCCCCAGCCACCGCCCTCGAGCGGTACGGTGCCACTGTCTGGCAGCAGCCCGCCGCCACCACAATGCCATCTCTGGTGCCCCCCCCCACTGTGGCTGCAACTGCCGCGCACTCAGACGCCGCGTCGCCCATTTAGAGGAGCAGATGCGTGTCCTCCTTCAATCCCGCCCCACACCTTCGTCCCTGTCTTCTGCCCCTGTTTTAATTCTTGTGTGGGTGGGTGGGAACTGGTTAGGGCGTTGGGTTTTTGCTTTTCGGACTACTATTTTCTCCTGGACTTTCCTACGGACATTGGTTGGGGTTGCGGAGGGGGGTGGGTCAGCTTTTGTGGGTTTTTTAGTTTATTTTTGTTAGAGTAGATTAAATATATTTTTCTACGTTACATGCAATGCTGTTAATGTTTTGTAGGTGGGATTACTGTTTTACATCACACTGTTTCCTTGCTGGTGCAGGGCCGCCCAAAACCAGTGTTTGATTTAAATAATTGGCTGACTGTGTAACACACAAACAGATAGATGCGACACCCCTCACTGATTGACTTGTCCTACTAGTACTTTCAGTCTCTCCTCTAGTCTATGCATTCTTTATCTGGACTCAAAGGGGTGTGTGAAATTGAATTAATTGAAAACATGTCCATTATTAATTCTGCCTCCCCCAACCTTCTCTCTTACCTGTGCTTGATGTTTAACTTAGCAAAAACCAAAGGAAATGATGGACGGAGTGTTGAACATTGCAAGCACTCACCCCCGGTCAACAGATCTGGGTTTAATCCATCACCATTCTTTAGCCCACTCTGCCACCCCAGTTCAGACATGGCCATATGCAAATCAGTCTGACCCTGTGCCTCATGGGAACAGTCCAGCCCGAACTGCCAAGCCATGTCTTCCCTGGACCGGAAACAAGCTTCCTAGGACCGATTTCTGGCATTTCAGCCGTCTTCAGCCAGGCTTGCTTGAATCCAGTGGCAAAGTGATGTTTAACTTAGGCACAGCAATGGCTGCATGGTGAAGATGGTTTCCGTTTTCTAACATGGCATGATTGGGGTGGTGGTGGTAGTATAGTAGTAGTAGTAGACACTGGCAGGGCAGCAGCATTTGCAAAAAAAGAAAAGGAGACAGTCAATCGCCTTCGAGAGACTGTTAGAGGAGCAGTAGAATGAAGTACAGTACAGAATTTACCGAGCAACAATAATATGCTAAAATATTTTACAACAAAACATAATGGTGGATGGGATAGCCTACTAGACAGAGTCACAAACTATAGTTGTGTCGAGTCACTTGACTAGGCCTGCAACCTAACAGTTACTGCTGTGTATGAGGAATGACAACAAACAAATCCAATCAATGCCTGCAATTAATGCTGAGGTATATGTTCCTTTGTTAAATAAAATAACCTCTAAAATATCCTACTCATGGGTGGGCAAGCAGAAGAAGATCATCGCCACATCCGCCCCAGCAAGCGTGTGATTAAGTATTGGTGTACATTTAATTTAGTCACACCTCGACAATAAGTCACACAGCCCAGGGGAAGAGGGTTAGGGTTTGTTGAATGGATGGGAAGGGGGTTTTGGGAAAGGTTTGACATTGAAAAACAGTATGCATGGACAAACAAACGACAATCTTTGAAGACTACTATATCCATATGTTAAGGGGGAAAAAGGAAATGCATGCATGAGAATGAGAGACCCAGATTACATACACTTCTTGTTCTGTTTTTCCGGCCTTAATACTTTTACAGACAGCAAATAGAAATATTAAATATTGGTAGGGAAGAATCGTAAACAGAGAGCAAACCTAATGATGATAATAACAACAACAAGAACACACTGTTGTAAAGATTGTAGACAAAAAATTATTCAAATTATTTAAAAGAAGATAAAAGTTGATACTGTTACTGTGTTATCCTGGTAAAAAATGTGGACTGGATTTGCATCTCGGCATTCCTCTTGGTCCTCTCGTCCATCAATCTTGGGTGTCGCCACTCGCCACTGCCCGGCTGGAAAAAAAATGTCGATTTATTGGTAAGGTAAGTATGCATTGTAATGTTTTCCCAAGTATAGGGCAAGGCCCGGCCTGTAATTGTAGATGGAAAAACAAGGGGGAGATTGAGAAACAAAGTTGAAACAAATGCACAAGTTATGGTGTAGTGCAACAAGAACACTTTCCGAGGTGGCATGTATGCATCATCTCTACTCTAGTCTGTTTCCAGCATTGATCTTCAACAATAACTGGAGAGAGCAGGCCCACAGTGACAGGCCTTACGGCACGTTGCTTAGCAGTAGCACATCCTACGTTTAGATTTTAGAGTACTTTTTTTTTTTAAAAGAGTTGGACAAATGCAAAGTACATTATCCATTCCAAACATAGCATTTTACAGTTTAAGTTAGTAAATCAATGCACCGCAGTCATCCCACCACTACACTCGACTCCACTTCTACACAGACATTTGGGTCTGCTGTGGTTGTTGTTGACGTGTTTACCTTTAGGCTTTTAAGTTTTATGCCACTCATGAAACGTCCTCCTGACTTGTTATTATTCCATCAATCATAATCTCCGATACTTGTACTGACTGACTGTGAAGATCGGCCTGCAGTAGAAGTAAAATTGTTATTACACAACAAGAGTAGAAATATTATTGACTTGAGTCAGTCTTTAGTGTGTACAGAAAGATAGATTACTAGTACACTTTGACTTCACTTTGTGCACAACAAACAAACAACGAAAACACAAACACCAATCGCTCAGAGTCAGGTGTCCAATGCATGCCATTAATTGTCATTACCTGTTCCTTCTCATCTTAGTTAACGGGCCGTCTATTTCGCCATCATCATCATGGACGGTGCTGTTGTGTCAATCATACTCATTGCGCAGATTGAGTGAGTCCCCTTCCTGTATTGAATTAAAAGCAATGTATCACCAAGCTGCAGGAGAAGTACAAATTTCTTATTTTCAAGAAGGGGAAAATTCACCTTGAGTTAAGTTTAATGTGTACTGTAGAAAGCTGATTAGTGCACAATTACATAACTTCATGCACAACAAACACAACAAAATCACTCAGTCTGGGATCTGCGTCCAATGCATGGCATCAATCATTACCAGTTCCATCTTATTTTCAGTTAATGGGCAGTCTCTCTCAGCTCTGAAAGGAGGATAGCTATAGTAGTCATCTGATTCATGCTCCACTTCTTTTGGCAGGACTAGGAAAGTTTTAATTTTTTCTTCTATTTACCATCATCCAATCATCATTCATGAGGGCAATGGATTTGGGCGGGAGATTCAGTATGATGGAGCGGAGGAGCTGGATTCGGAGGACTGTACTGTCAAATTGCAGACACCTGAAACTTGTATATTAAAAAAGAACAGTAGAAGACGGTGGTAATGGATTTGTTGTGATTCACAAGTTTGTAACTGGAACGACAGACACACAAATTAAGGGGGAGAAAAGGGAGGAAGACAGTAAGTGCAAGCCTAATTGTCAGGGAAGTATAGCTCGTCCTCAAACTCTGGGGGGTCAGCCAGTAGTAGGTAATCATGTGACACACTACTTCCGTCACCTGAGCCGCTGTCCTCATCTTCCTCCATTGATTCATATATTGTGTAATTCGGTGGTATGAAGTGCTGATTCATTTTGATCATTGTTAACCTCTCCACGTTTTTGGGCGGATGTATGACGTTACAACGCATACATTTACATCGCGGTACACTACATCGCGGTTTTAACAACGCAAGTCGTTACAACGACTTGCGCTAGATGGCGCTCTAGGACAAGGAATAGGACTTAGGAGTAGTATAATTTACTATTCCAACTCCAGTCTACGTACAGTAGGGAAGGTGTTGGATAGTAAATTATACTATTCCTTGTCCTAGAGCGCCATCTAGCGCAAGTCGTTGTAACGACTTGCGTTGTAAAAACCGCGATGTAATGGCATCGCGATGTAATCCCCGCGTTGTAAACGATGTTCCCCTTTTGGGCAAGAGACTGGTCCTTCTCAATGTTACAATGGAACCAGCAGCACTGAAAACACGTTCGGCAGAGACACTTGCGACAGGGCAAGCCAGATAGCTTATCGCCAGCCTGCTGAGCAGTGGCAATTCAGACCTTTTCCTATACCAATACTGCAATGGGTTTTGATCAATGTACACCTCTGTTTGGTCGTCCAGATAGGCCTGGACCATCCGCTCAATGTTCAGGGGTGCTGCTGGTAAGCTTTCGGGCTTTTCTCTGTGCATCAGCACTGTGCTTATTAATGCCTAACTGTACATACCAATCGTCTAACGATTCTACTGGGCCTAATGATCCAGTTATTGCTGCTGTTGTCTATAGTGATGGTGAGTGTTGTGATCCAAACGCACTGCCCTCAGCCGACGAAGTTGCACTTGATCCTGTATGCCCTACTGCAGTACTTCTTGTGGGTTGATCTTGCGGGCTTTTAATTAGCAGCCGTTAGTTTTCCAACTTACTGGCTGCCTCAGCTATACAAGTTTTGTAGCGGGCACCATCAATCTCTGAAAAAGCAAAGAATGTCTTCAGTCCAAATTTTGCACGTGGATCCAGAATTGCGGCACAAATGTAATGTTCTTGTGACAAAATTTTATTTTCTATCCTTGTATTTTCAGCTAAGCGACGGGCTAAGCTCTCCACCAAGTCATAGGATTCCCTTTTGTCCTCTACACCTTTGTATGATTCAGAAACCTTCTTCAGCTGATGCTCTAGCATTTGCAATAATGGGATAGCTTGGCCCATTGTACAGTCCTCCTTGCTGACTTTACGTGGGAAGACCTCAAAAGGACGAAGCATCTCAGTCAGGCATTTAATTAGGCTCCATTGCTCCATCTCAAGGTTCATGCCTTTAACAGTAGCATCCCCTCTTTTCCAGACATATTCATGGAGTGACCTGTACTGTTCATTCAGATGATCAAGCATGTAATACGTTGAGTTCCAACGTGTTGCCACCTCCTGGATGAGTGCCTTGACTGGCATCCTATTTTCACGTTGGATGATCCTCAGCTGCTTCCGAGCTTTAAAAGAATGACTGAAATGAGTGCATATTCTTCGGCAGATGGCCAGTAAGTTGCTGAGTATGGGTTCTTTTTTCAGAAAGTCTTGAACTATAATGTTTATGCAGTGCGCCAAACACGGAATCCTGAAATAGGAACCAAGATCCATGGCCTTAAGTACATTACTGCCATTGTCTGTGGCAACAAAACCAATACTAAGCCCTCTTGGGCGCAGCCATTCAAACATCTTGCTGCGAAACTCTTGCAAAATGTTTACAGCCGTATGAGATTTCTCCATGGCGAACATGGCTACAGTTGCATGTTTCCGAGTACCTTTAAAAATCGCAGCTGTGTCAACAGTACCTCGTGCAGATAGATTATCTCTAACCCCCAAAAAAGAGACCCAGTGTGCAGTGATGCACATGTAATCTGTGGCTTGGCAACTGGTCCACATGTCTGTTGTCAGGTGGATATTGTGAACAGCACTCTGCTGCAAAGCTTGTCCAACCAATTCCAGCACATCATGATGTAGTGCCGGAACAGCAATTCTTGCGAAATAGGACCGGCTGGGAACCTTCCATTTAGGGCAGATGGTTGTCACAAATTCAAGGAAACCCACCCCTTCCACAAATGAAAAAGGAAGAAGGTCCAGCGCTAACATTTTAGCCAGCTTCGCATTGTACAACCGTGCCGTTGGGTGGTTGCGTTGGAACTGCCCCTCCAACCTAAGCATGCTCTCAATGGTAGGCTGGATTACTTTCCTTTGTGGTGCTGTTTTCATTAACCCACTTAGGCTCAACAACACAGTTTGTCTCATTGCGGTACTCAGTCGCCTTCGTGTCTCAGCCTGACTCTGAGTATGGCTCTTACTGCGGTGCCACTCAGATGTTACTGAGAAGGATGTGGGCGATACCACTGCACTACTGGGGACAGGGCTAGAAATGCCTCCCTCTTCTTCACCTTCCATCGCAATAATATCGCTCCCTGATTCTTCCTGACCAACTTCAATGGATTGAGTTTTTCTACTTTCTTTTAACTGAAGTAGGTGATTCTCCCACACGATAGTGTGGTGTATTCTGAGATGACTTGCTTGGCCTCCGGTACCATAGTTTGTACCAAGCTTACCCCGCCAAACACCTTGTCGTCAAATTGAGCATATAGCAACGTTCTACTCCTTGGTGCTAACAGAAAAGAAGTCCCAAACTGGGGAGGAGAACTTTCTGGCACTGCTGGATGTGCCACTTTCAATACCAGATGAACTGGAGGGTGTGCTTGGAATGTGACCCTGTGCACCTAGACTGTGACTTTTACTACCACTACCTACTGAGATGGTTGAGCTGGATGTAGGTCCCTGCCGGGCCTTGGAAAATATGGCAGCTGGAGGTAGTGGTGGTGTAACCTGTGTTGGTGATATCTGTGCTACATCCTGCTCAGTAGCAGCCTTTCTGGATAGGGTGAGAATGTTGGTCTCCAATCCCTTTGGGGCGGGAGTAATGTGCGTGATGACTGGCTCGTCTTCATCAACATCACCCCCCTCTTCTACATCTACCTCCATAACTCTAAGTTTTTCTGGGACCTTCCTTTTCAGAAGCATTGTCTTGTGGCGTATATCACTCTCAGACTGAGCTGGTGGGTGCCAAGTGGCATCACGATCATCAGAAGCGGGGCTTGAAGAAGAAGATGATGGACTAAGCCTCCTTTTCCTTGCTGCTGGTCTGGAAGACAATAGATCTTCTGAAACAGTGGTTTGACTTTGCTCCACTTTGTCTGCAGGAAGCTCGATTTCCTGAAATGCCCCTACGTCAGGAGCAACAACTACTATGGTGGGCTGTTGCGGCTGCTGCTGATCTTGTTGCGGCTGCTGCTGTTCTTGTAGCGGCTGCTGCTGTTATTGTTGCGGCTGCTGCTGTTCTTGTTGCGGCTGCTGCTGTTCTTGTTGCGGCTGCACACTGTCTGCTGAGTTTGCGCCTGCGTTGATTGTGTACTACCTTGCGATAATGACATTTCAACATAGCTGCTCGTTATTAGACTGGCTACCTCTGTGACACTAAAGCCCTTGGGCCTAGGTTGGTGGGGTTGGACCGCTGGTGCTGAGGTGCTGCTCCCAGCTTGGTTCCCGGACAACGCTGCTGCAGGCGTAACTTTTTTGGTGCCAAAAAAAACATTGTCCGGCACACCACCAGTCGTGGTTAATGGCACTTCCTTTTTCAGTTCCTTCTTCTCACTGGCAACTTTCTTGGTACTGGACCTGGTACCTTTCTTTGGGGCCATCTTCTTCAGATGTCAGGCAGGATGCATATGCACAACAAGTTCTGATCACACGTGGACGTGATGCGCAGCAGGACTTCTGTCTGGCTGGCAGTACAACGGGTAGCCGGGTGATGCTGATGACACCTCCTCCTCTGGCTTTTTGTGCACCTAAAAGCAAATAAGCCAGGAGAAGAACATCAGTGAAATGTTGCATTTGTTGTTGTGGTTCAGTTACGTAGTACTGTACTAGTGCAAACAAAAGATAGTCTAGTCATTTAGGACTTTTTTCAACAAGGGCTATGTTATACTACTGTGTACAGTCACACACTACACTCTCAGGAAAGATAGGAAAGTTAATAAGAACCACCAAAATAAAAATGTAATGGAAGTGGGGTGGACCCTATTTGCCATTAAATTATTTGAGCATCTCAGCATCCATGGAGCTGCTGCTGGCAAAGGGGGTGGATGGATGGAAGCAGTAAGCCAATAGGAAAACCATGCAGGCCTATATGGCAAAAGCAGGACAGTAATAACTCCCACCACAAAAAAGGCCACCAGCCACATGGACACTCACAAATCAAAAACAAGCAGGGGGCCTGGGAAACACCAGGAGCTGACAAAAGGCCTATAAAAGCCAGGTAAAGGATGCATGCTAAAGCACACTGCTCTGCCTTTTTAATGCAACAAAATGCAAATACGAACATTCACAGGCCCCAAAAAGGTCTGCTGCAGGGTGCATGCATTGCACACCAACACACACCAGACACACACAACAAAAGCATCTCTTTAAGACAACCAATATCAGAAAGCACACCCCAAAAAAACACACTTCCCCAACTCAATCTAATGCCATCCATGCCCTAAATGATGTCTAAATTCAACAGACCACACAGAAAACACTTGATTAATAAAGCTGTGGCTACCTGCTCTGATCCTACTGGATGAAAGCAGGCCTGTTGGCAGACAAGGCCAGGCAAGCTTGTAGGCCTAGGCTTCAAAATGGCCACCAGCCACATGGCCAGGCCCAACAACATCAGAAAGCCCACCAAAAAAAACACAGTTCTCCAACTCAATCCAATGCCATCCATGCCCTAAATGATGTCTAAATTCAACAGACCATACAAAACAAAACACTTGATTAATAAAGCTGTGGCTCTCTGCTCTGATCCTACTGGATGAAAACAGGCCTGTTGGCAGACAAGGCCAGGCAAACTTGCAGGCCTAGGCTTCAAAATGGCCACCAGCCACATGGCCAGGCCCAACAACATCAGAAAGCCCACCCCAAAAAAACACACTTCCCCAACTCAATCCAATGCCATCCATGCCCTAAATGATGTCTAAATTCAACAGACCACACAGAAAACACTTGATTAATAAAGCTGTGGCTACCTGCTCTGATCCTACTGGATGAAAGCAGGCCTGTTGGCAGACAAGGCCAGGCAAGCTTGCAGGCCTAGGCTTCAAAATGGCCACCAGCCACATGGCCAGGCCCAACAACATCAGTAAGCCCACCACAAAAAAACACACTGCCCCAACTCAATGCCATCCATGCCCTAAATGATGTCTAAATTCAACAGACCACACAAAACAAAACACTTGATTAATAAAGCTGTGGCTACCTGCTCTGATCCTACTGGATGAAAGCAGGCCTGTTGGCAGACAAGGCCAGGCAAACTTGCAGGCCTAGGCTTCAAAATGGCCACCAGCCACATGGCCAGGCCCAACAACATCAGAAAGCCCACACCAAAAAAACACACTTCCCCAACTCAATCTAATGCCATCCATGCCCTAAATGATGTCTAAATTCAACAGACCACACAGAAAACACTTGATTAACAAAGCTGTGGCTACCTGCTCTGATCCTACTGGATGAAAGCAGGCCTGTTGGCAGACAAGGCCAGGCAAGCTTGCAGGCCTAGGCTTCAAAATGGCCACCAGCCACATGGCTAGGCCCAACAACATCAGAAAGCCCAACAAAAAAAACACACTTCCCCAACTCAATCCAATGCCATCCATGCCCTAAATTATGTCTAAATTCAACAGACCACACAAAACAAAACACTTGATTAATAAAGCTGTGGCTATCTGCTCTGATCCTACTGGATGAAAGCAGGCCTGTTGGCAGACAAGGCCAGGCAAACTTGCAGGCCTAGGCTTCAAAATGGCCACCAGCCACATGGCCAGGCCCAACAACTTCAGAAAGCCCACCCCAAAAAAACACACTTCCCCAACTCAATCCAATGCCATCCATGCCCTAAATGATGTCTAAATTCAACAGACCACACAGAAAACACTTGATTAATAAAGCTGTGGCTACCTGCTCTGATCCTACTGGATGAAAGCAGGCCTGTTGGCAGACAAGGCCAGGCAAGCTTGCAGGCCCAGGCTTGAAAATGGCCCCCAGCCACATGGCCAGGCCCAACAACATCAGAAAGCCCACCACAAAAAAACACACTGCCCCAACTCAATGCTATCCATGCCCTAAATGATGTCTAAATTCAACAGACCACACAAAACAAAACACTTGATTAATAAAGCTGTGGCTACCTGCTCTGTTCATACTGGATGAAAGCAGGCCTGTTGGCAGACAAGGCCAGGCAAACTTGCAGGCCTAGGCTTCAAAATGGCCACCAGCCACATGGCCAGGCCCAACAACATCAGAAAGCCCACCCCAAAAAAACACACTTCCCCAACTCAATCCAATGCCATCCATGCCCTAAATGATGTCTAAATTCAACAGACCACACAGAAAACACTTGATTAATAAAGCTGTGGCTACCTGCTCTGCTGATCCTACTGGATGAAAGCAGGCCTGTTGGCAGACAAGGCCAGGCAAGCTTGCAGGCCTAGGCTTCAAAATGGCCATTAGCCACATGGCCAGGCCCAACAATATCAGAAAGCCCACCACAAAAAAACACACTTCCCCAACTCAATGCCATCCATGCCCTAAATGGTGTCTAAATTCAACAGACCACACAAAACAAAACACTTGATTAATAAAGCTGTGGCTACCTGCTCTGTTCATACTGGATGAAAGCAGGCCTGTTGGCAGACAAGGCCAGGCAAACTTGCAGGCCTAGGCATCAAAATGGCCACCAGCCACATTGCCAGGCCCAACAACATCAGAAAGCCCACCCCAAAAAAACACACTTCCCCAACTCAATCCAATGCCATCCATGCCCTAAATGATGTCTAAATTTAACAGACCACACAGAAATCACTTGATTAATAAAGCTGTGGCTACCTGCTCTGATCCTACTGGAATAAAGCCGGCCTGTTGGCGGACAAGGCCAGGCAAGCTTGCAGGCCTAGGCTTCAAAATGGCCACCAGCCATATGGCCAGGCCCAACAACATCAGAAATCCCACCACAAAAAACACACTTCCCCAACTCAATCCAGTGTCATCCATGCCCTAAATGATGTCTAAATTCAACAGACCACAAAGAAAACACTTGATTAATAAAGCTGTGGCTACCTGCTCTGATCCTACTGGATGAAAGCAGGCCTGTTGGCAGACAAGGCCAGGCAAGCTTGCAGGCCTAGGCTTTAAAATGGCCACCAGCCACATGGCCAGGCCCAACAACATCAGAAAGCCCACCCCAAAAAAAACACACTTCCCCAACTCAATCCAATGCCATCCATGCCCTAAATGATGTCTAAATTCAACAGACCACACAGAAAACACTTGATTAATAAAGCTGTGGCTACCTGCTCTGATCCTACTGGATGAAAGCAGGCATGTTGGCAGACAAGGCCAGGCAAGCTTGCAGGCCTAGGATTCAAATGGCCACCAGCCACATGGCCAGGCCCAACAACATCAGAAAGCCCACCCCAAAAAAACACATTTCCCAACTAATTCCAATGCCATCCAGGCCCTAAATGATGCTTGAAAATGAAATACATTAAAAAAACACCAAAGGAACAGTTGCTTCATCATGCACACACCCATGAGGCCATGACTAGCTCGGGCCTACTACTGACTACTACTACCCACAACATTTTAAAAAAAAGGAATGATGATAGTTACCAAAAATAAATTGTAGTTACAACAACTGCAATGCCCCCAATCAAACAGACAGAACAACCACTTACTTGTAAAATATCCAATTAAAAAATCCTCAAATCCAATTGCAATGATGCAGCAGACAAAAAGAGTGATCTTTCCAGCTCAAAATCCAAAGGCAGAATGAGCAGGAGATGGACAAAGCACTGGGAGGAGCCTGCTGGGCAGGAACAGGAAGTTGGAGATTCTGTGGCACTTCCTCCCTCTCCCCACCTTTTTAAAAAAGGACTCCTTGCACAAAAAAGGACAGCCAAATGTCAATCTGAGGAGTTGTTTTCATCCAAACTCATCATTTGCAGAAGGTTTCATGCAGCTAGAGCTGATATTCTTCTCCAAATTGAAAATTTTACATGTTTGAGTTCTCGAGTTTCACATTACTTCTGCCGGATGTCGATGGCGTGTCCAAAATGACTTGAGCGCGTTCTCTCGCTCCCTGTCGCGTTGGATATGACGTGTTCGGGGTTTCTTTCTCCTTTTCGCGTTCGATTAGACGTGCCCGCGTCCTCACGCTCCCGCTCGTGGTGGAGAATGACGTGTTCGAGATCTCAATCTTCTCATACTCTCGCGGTGCATGATCGCGAGAAGAAAGACATGATCGCGCGACAAATGACGTGATCGCGCGACAAATGACGTTAATGCGGGCGCGAACTGTCGCGAAAAACAGCGCAAAATGGCTACCAACAATCCAACATCTCGTGGAGAACGAGACCGGGTCGGGAAAACTTGTCGGCGAACGCGGGGATTCAGGTAAGGCGATCGCGCGCACGCGAGAATGTATTTTTTTACAGCGCGAGCAAGAAAAAAATTACCGCTAAGATGCGGATTGCGGAAACTTTGACATTTTCGCGCTTTCCGCGGAACGCGAAAATGCCAAATTATCGCAATTTTGGCGAGCGGAACGGAATTTTGGCCCAGGCCTAGTTATTTGCAATGTCAATAGCTGTAACTGGCATAAATGCGAGACCTATTGCATTGCAAATGCTTGTTTTTTTTAGGGCAGATAAGAACAAGAGCGAGTAAACAGCCTTAGCGCTTAGGCGAAATAAGGGAGCGCATGTTGAAAGCTGACAGGTCAGATACAATGATCACGATCATAGAATTAGAAGAAAATGTCCACTTTTGCAGAGTGGTTTAAGAGCAGCGAGTGAAAGCATGGCATCGTTCTTTAATCATTTAATCACAGCGTCTTTTGTCAGACACTGAAAAATTATATAGAACTGGCAAAAAAAATTCTAGAAGACTCAAGAAGCAACATCACAAATTATACCCTACTCTCCGACGCTCCCTCTCAAGAAGCAGAATATAAAACCTGCCATTGATAAAGGGGCAGAACGTTTCCGGCTCATAAAATATTCCATTTGCTCCAATGTGATTCTTCAAGAAAGTGGTAGTAAGACAAACGCCTTTAAGGAAAGAAAGAAACAGGGGAATTTGAGTAGAATTACACCCTATGACAAGTAAACAATGCTTGTAATGGACGCGCTTCTCATTGTAAATTTTCACTGAAAGGAAGCAACAGTACTTTAGTCTGTAATACAATATATTTAAAAATAAGGGTAAACACGAAGGTTTAGGACCTAGAGAATCATCCCAAACAAGAAATTCACAGACGTGCCCATTCATGAAATGCTTTGGAAATCAGTATGACGTGTCGAGTGCAAGACTGAAAAACTTTCTAGCAGGATACATGCTGAAGTATATTCGTTATGACGTGGAAAAGACCTTGTGCTAACACAGAGTCCTCATGAGTGAACTGGTTAATTGCGATAAGTGCAGTAACTCCTGGTACGTTACATATCGCAATTAGGAGTTCGACAGCTAACACTGCAATCCCATAGTTTTCCCCTCAATAAATTCTGACAGGTCAAACCTGCCAAAATGTATCGCAAGAAAAATGCCCAATTGTGATTGGGTCATGAGAATTCTGGTGTTTTAAGCACAAAGGCTTGCATGTTATTCCCAATTTGGGTGACAAACAACTAACTAGGAGGTATTTGGTAGGCCGGGAAACTCCGGTCCAATCGCGGACTTTGCAGCGTTTTCTGCACTTCCTGCTCTGAGTGCAGAAAACTCCATTTCGTGTAGTGCAGCGGAGTTTTTTCCCCGCTCAGTAAGTTCGCGTGAGCGAGCTGCTGCTCAGGTAGAATTTCTACCCGATCGGCAGGAAGACCAGCACGAACAGCAGTTCGCACTACACTTCGCCACTTGTGAAACTTCGCAGAGTTTTTTTGTAACTTTGCGGAGTTCCTCATAGTAAAACTCTGTGAACTACGCCCAGGCTTAGTATTTGGCAGACGAGATCAAATCTGAACCAGTGGCGTAAGATTTTATTGGCTCCGATATACATCGACACAATTCCAGACCTCTCATAATGAGAGCCTAAATCCGTATTCCTTTAAATATATGTATCGCATTGCACTGAGATTATTTTATTCACAAAGTGATTTAACGAAAACTAAATCACTCAGCTGTTCATTATGGGTATGTACAGTTGCAATGTCAGATAATTTAGCATCAGATTTTGACAGATTCTCTAAGTGCAAAGCTGGTGAAGATTAGAAAATGGGTGTGGGGAAAGTTCTAGTAGCCATTTATGGTTGTGGGAAATGATCCCACTGCCCTTCATGACAACAAGCAGAAGTGATGGGTTTCTGCTGAAGGGTAACTATGCTCCCTTCTTTTCCAGGCAGGGTGTTCAGCTACAAGAATACTCACCAGTGAGTCTCAACACTTCACCCACCTTTGTAAAATCAAAAATTTCACCCGATTCAAGTTTGTTTGTTTTTTTATTATATTTTTTATCGGAAGAGTAAAAAGTCAAACATATATAAACATTCACTACTTCAATCCTAGAAACATTTAATCTGTCCTTCTGTAACAAAACTGATGCTCATGTAAAGCACTCTGATACTCGATGTCTCGGGTAACCCTGGGCGTAGTTCGTGAAGTAGCGCTACACGTAGCTACGCAAAGTGCACTTCGCACTATGCGAGCTACGCGTAGCACTTCGCGAACTGCGTAGTACCCTGTTCGCACTGTGCAAGATGCCGTTTTCAATGATTGCACAGTGTGGACAAGCATCCGGCACTGTGCAATCATTGAAAACGGCATCTTGCACAGTGCGAGCTGTAGTTTTCTTCCGCTCGAGTAGATTTTTACTCGAGCGGCAGCTTTCTCAACGCGGACTGGTAGTTTCTCTATGAGAGCGGTCGTGAGCATACGCGACCACTCGCAATGAGAAACCTAACCTCCCCGCGTTGATAATCTCGCCATGAGGTTTATTTTCCACGCTCGCGATCGCCAACTTTATGTTGATGATCGCGAACGAGGAAAAAGTCTCGCCGGGATGTCATTTTGCTTGCTTGCGGTCGCCAACTTGACGTTGAGGACCGCGAGCAAGCAAAAAATGACCGCTGCATTACGCAACGCTATGCTACACGTGTTTGCACTGTGCTACGTGCAATTCGCGAAGTTGCGCAAACTTCGCAAACTACGCGAGCATAGCGTAGTGCTTTGCCCAGGCTTAGTCTTGGGTCTAGTTCGCACTAAATAAAAACTCTGAAAACATTTTTTTTTAAAGTAGCAGCAGATATAAATACTTTGCTGTGGTCTTGTCCCATGCGTAGAGGTGACATAGTAGACGTAGCCGAGCAGTGTCTTTTAAGGAAGTTCATTAAGTCCATAAGATGTGTAGTAACAGCCCCACCAGGAGCAGCCTGGTAGCTGCTCAGGCCATCTTCCAACTGTCAACACTCACACCAGGCACCCAAGCATTCCACTCATGTCAATCACATCAACATTCCACACAGAACACTCACAGTGGCTGAGCAACTAGGAACAAGGTGAAAGGGAACATTATAACATAACATGAAGATACTACATACTTTACATCTGATAAATAAATATTATATTACATATCTTTCAAAATTCCACCTTTTACATTATAATAATAATAATAATCCACATTTGTAAAGCGCGAACAATCACCCGTAAGGGTCTCTAGGCGCTGGGGGCCTTCGGGAAGATTAAGCAAGCTATTGTCACATGGTGCTGGGCTAATCGCCTGCCGGCGCCGGGGATCGAATCGTGATCCCCAGATTTCGGAGTCAGTCGCCCTGGCCGCGGCGCCACACCTCTTCCCCGAATACTAAATTCTCACTATTCCAGGGCCACCCACAGAATACAAAACTTCTCATATGAACCTGATCTCATAGCATCTCTTCTTTCCAGTTCTTTGACTTTACATATTTTTAATCACCATTGCCGAAACGTTTTCAATAGGACAGAGTAAGCAGGTCTGGCACCAGCCCAGTACTACATGGAGATCACCTCTTGGTCACAAAGAGCTACTAGCAAAGTCAACTGAAGGAAGCTGAAACAAAGAGCTGGGCAGGAAGGGACAACAGCAATGGGAGAGAAGACAGAATCTGGGGGTGTACTGATGATGTAAGAAACAAAGTGAAACCCTGGGGTCTGTAAAGTGCTTGAAAAGTGTGAAAACCACTACATCAACATTAAATCAATGTATGAACTGCTCATACATTATTGTTATATGGCCTACAGATCAGTCTTCAAAGGATTATTTGGCTTATACTGACTTTAATTGCATGACAGAAATACCACAATCACTACGTTGACCTAACTACTATAAAACAACTTATGGTTAGGTAAGTAGATGTGAAAGCAGAAATATTTTCCTAGATGATGTGGTGGCAAGTACTGCAGCAGATGCAAAACTTGTCATGACTGATAGAAAGTTTGTTATTTTTGGGGGAATGGGTGCCCATAGCAAGTTAGAAGGCAAACCCAGGTTAGATCTCGAATCAGTTCTAGGAGTAATTCTCTTCCACCCTTTTCAGCTGTGGAACAAGTAGCGGACAATTCCACAGAATAATGGCTATTAAGTTAAAGCAATATCAAAATTCTAAATTCAAGAAAAAAACACAATACAATTCTCAACTCAATTGAGAAAAATTGAGAAATATTTAATAATCAAAAAAGCACCATAATGATTAAAATCAGACAGGAGAAACCAAAGATATGAATTGTGAAAGTTTTTAGGCACAAACTATCTAAAAATACAGAGAGCCATAGAAAGGTTTCGATTCATTGTGGACCAGGACCTAATGGCGAATTCAGGTCCACCATGATGGAGCGGAGGTTGGATAGACAAAATAGACAAAATGAGTGGCACAAGTCAACGAATTTATCTTGGGTCCTAGTCTACTTTTGAGGGCTCAAAGTCCTAAAACGGGCAAATGTCAAAGTTGAGGCAGTAAGGGTCCCTCAAAGATGGATCCATCATTGTCCTGCTTCTGCTGAAACCATTGATTTTGGTGGCATCTTTTAGTCAAAGTTGGATTCTGTAGCCATCTTGGTTGCTTCACCACTGCAGCAGATTTGCAGCCCGATCTCCATACAAGGTTTTATCTCCAGATGTAGTCACTTTTCTAATTCTTAAAATTCACCGCCAAAGCAAGGCTGGAAGTTCTAGTCAGGCTGGGCTCCACGAGGAAGGATACCTATCTTGTGATGTCCCACTAAACCAGTTTTAAATGTAGCAAAAAGCTCAAAACAGGATGAACTTGGATTTCATATTCACCAACTTTGCCTCACTCTCTGGAAGCCTCAGCAAGCTGCCCAGGCCTAGTCCTTTCCAAAAAGTTGGTAAAGTTCCTTTTGGTCACTTCTGCAACAATTAGATCCCCAAGGAAAGCTTCTAGGCACCAGGGACCAGTTTTCTCAAAGGATTGCTTTGCCCTTGCGGCGAGAGTAAGGTAAGTGTTTTTATTATTTTTTTAATTATTTTAACTTCTCCTGTCATATGTTGACTTACCAAACCCCCATCCCACCCTGTCCCAGCTCACAGCTCTTACCTGTGTGGGCCGCCACTGGGTCTGGTTCTACCTAACTCTAAATAAGGCTCCAAGTGGCCACTTGCTGACAGTTCCTCTACCCTCCTGCTACCAGAAGCCAAGACATTGTTGTTGTGTGCAGATTTAGATTCCGTATATAGGTTTCCCGATTTATGCCCTTATATAGGTACAATTCACATTGCCCTTATTTGGACATAGAAATCCGGCCCTTATTTAGACATTGTCCGTACAAACCAAATACAGGCATGGCCACCTACATCCGTCCATCCACGTCACAACGAATTCTTGGAAAACCAGACCCTTAAGCCTTTAGGAATTTCCCTCAGCTTGAATACTGATTTCTCCAAGAACTCATTAAGTATGCATGAACATCTTTTCCTTAGGGGTTCATTCATGACGTTCCTCTGCCCGACTTTTACATCAATACTGGCATTCCAAGACACCTTCACGGTATAAATATACCAGCACTTGCCCTGGCGAATTGCGGTTCCCGGAGGATTCGATCCAACCCAGACTACATGGTTCGCCACGGCAAGTTTGGAAGGAGATCGAGTTCCAGCCTGATGCACTGACCTGACGCTGCCATCCTCCTCACAGAGAATCCAACTCCAGTGCTCTCTGACTTCCCTTGCGGGGGTTAGACTACCGAGTCCAGAAAAGAGATTCCAACCTCTCTCATTTTAAGGTATGGAGCTGACTAGAACTTAGAGAAACGTTTGGATACTCTTGGCTAAACTAATATATAGCTAGCTATATTTTAGAAATGGCACCTACTTCAAACCTCGTACTGCAGTTAGGTTAGGTACACTGGGATAGAACAATTTAGAAGCATCAGATGAGTATCACATTTTAGCTTATGTTATTTATGCATGTATTTTGATTAATATATGTCATAGCTACAAACCTTGCTATTGCAGTATTATTTTATCTTACTGCTAACTTCGTACATATTGTACTTTGCAATCTGTCTTACGATTGTAGCAATTCATATCTCTTGCATGAGAAATAAGACTGTTCAATAAACCCTTTTATTGAAACGCTCGTCTCTCTATTTCTGTGCAACTCTGTAGAAACAAAGCATGCACGATTGACTGAGTAAAACTGTTATCTATTGTTTCCACGATTCTGAGACTGTTCCGATTCTACAAGGAAACAAAGTTGTCATGTTTATGCGGTTGTCAGAGACTAATCCCTTCTTGTATATTCGAGAAGTTTCTAGTGACCTCTGAGTTAGCTGGCACACACAAGTAATTAAGTTTAATATACTGGATAGAGACATACTGACCTTAGTCCTATGTCAAATCTATAGTGTATATTATTCCAATGCGCAGAGCCTATCAGGTATATAGGAACTACACTACATTGTGTTCTAGGAGGAAGGTTAATGGCAAACCAGTCCAGACTATGTATTGACCATCTGGAGTAGGGCAGGGAAGCAAACCATTTCTAAAGCAGTTTCTCAATTTTGCTTTTCTACTGCAGTTATTAATAATGTACTTTCACCACTGAATTCGATTTTTTAACCTAGATGGAAAATAACTTTTAATCATCACTCTAGCATTTTCCACTTTTAGATATGGAAAAGGGATTGTATTCATTTCTAGGCATGCTCCTGGGATATGCAACTTTACCTGCCCAGGAAATACTGTTTTGGGGTGATTGCTTACTGTGAGGGCATACTATTCAAAGGATGTGACATTTTTACATATAAAATATCCATCCTTCTTTGTGGGCTTACAATTCATACTTTATGTATGACTTAGCTAAGATATAAAACTGACTTTTTAAATGGTAAAGATGCTTTGTTTGCTATGTTACTATAGTGCTTTTAAACTGCATCCCAGCCAGAGCACAATGCTGGTCCCTGAAGCAATAAATGTTTTGCATATATGTTATTTCCTGTAAATACACATTGCAGTATGCCTATGATATTTATTGTCCATGCAATGGGTGCGAATCTTGCGCCATCTACGATGGCCTTCCAGGAAAGTAAAATAAACCAATTAGATGAAACTAATACACAGTGCATGTTTTAGGGTGAATGCATACATGATGTGACACTATGTACCAGACAGAGTTATATAAGCAGTAAAACCAGGCAGGAAAAGTATGGGACCATGACAAAAATGTTCTTCCTTGCAATGACAATAAGCACAAAGGTTTGCTCACTCACTCTATGAAAGTGAACCCTGAGTCCATATAGCAATGTATTATCTCTTCTGTGCCATGACATGACCTTCAAGGGTCAGGAAATGCATCTCACTAACTTAAATAAATGTTACTATTAATTTGATGAAATTGCCTTTTATGGGACATAATATTGCCCCAAAGTCAAACAGTGAAATCAAAATATTTTTCAAAAGCACCAAGAGAGGCATGGAATTGATGCTATATGAGGCTGTAAATCACCTTAATATGAAGCATGGCATTAACCCAAAGTGGAGTAGAAAATTTCTTCCTGAAAGGCAAGCTTTAGGAAGTCACTGCCCTTTTAGTGGTGTGAAGGAGAAGAAAACAAAAAGTCTCCTCTTCCCTGGCTTGCTCAGGAACACCAAGCCAACATAGTTATCTGTATGACAGGCCGTGACAACAATACTGAGAAGACTAAAATACATGTTACCAGGGTGATCCTCAGCCTGACTTTGCCCTTTAAAATCTCTGCACCCCTCAGTGTTGGTTTGACATCAAGTCCTCTTGACAATGGACTGCCAGGTTCACCTTGGATTCCACCCCATCAAGAGAAATAACCGCTGCCATGCATTCTTTTGAGAAGAATCTTTTCAGCTCCTCTATCCCAAAACAAAAGTTACATGCCCATATATGGTGAACTCTTGCTTTTTGCTGTAAATGCTTGCTAAATAAATCTCTAATGATCAATAAAAATTGCTGTTCCTGTCCTGTCTCCATTATCTTTCATATGTTTTATGGGATTTAGACATATGCACCCCTTGAGCGAGAAGGCTTTAGGAAAAAGAACTTGGTAGGTATTAAAAAGATCCAGGAGATATGGGTGAAGAATAAGATCATATCTTTTTCCAAACTGCAAGAGTGGAATATAAACTGTCTAAAAATGAAAGCGGGAATGGAATTGCATGCTTTTTCGACTTTGGAGAACCAATTATTCACTGAAACGATTAGATCAAAAGTAGTCATGTACAAGATGCTGATCAATAACGCATTACACTCTCTACTTACATTGATATCAAAATAGAAAATATGTAGATGAGTTGAATGAAGAAAACTGGAGAGATACCATAATTTTACCCAGGGAGGTTGTGAGAAAGGCAAGGTTCCAGTTGATCCAACTAAAGAGTCTGCATGGAATCTATTATTCATCTACCCAGATTGAGGTGTTTTGATAGACCACCTCCTCGTCCTGTTTAAGGGGGTGTATACAAGAAGGCACTTTCTACCACATCCTACGACTGCATCCTGAGATACCAACCTTAAGAGGGAAGGTGACTCAGAAAAAACACAGGATCTTAGACACACCCAGAATACTGTCACCCAGACATATTCTGTTGGATATAAGAGATGACATTGAAATTATATGATGTAGGAAACTATTTATGGAATTTGCACTTATGGGAGCTAACCAGAATATGGCACAAAGTTGGGACAGTCCACTGACCAGGTGAAACCAAAATGACTATACAAATAATCAATGTTATATGACATGGGATGTTAGGACTTGCAAATTCAGTAAAATGTCAGTGATGTAACCATTATGAATATGAAATCTTTGCGAGATCTTCATTTTGTATGCATAAACAAAAATGCATATCAAAAGATTCATGAAAAAAATCAAATGTGGACCCTAAGTAGGAGCTTTTTCTGACAAAGTGAACAAAGAGAGGGTACCAAGCTCAAGAGGTGAAAGAATATGCAATCAATGCTCAGGAGCAGACACTACTGAGGAGACAAAACAACAGTGGCTGGTTAAGGACATCACTCAATTGATGCCAAGAAGAAGAATAACGTTGTCAAGTGATCAGGCTACTGTGCTAATAAAAATGAAACACTGAGAAAGGCTTCTTGCAATTTACAATCAGGTGAAGAAGCGGTTCAACTAGCAAGTCAATTTGCAGCATGAGGAATTCGACTGTAAGAAAACCCAATGGTGAAATGAGGAAGAGGGCTGTTGTACAGAGTATCACAGCCCAGCAGGAAAAGTTGGCACTGCAATGCGTACCTATAACTTCAACCATTGTTTGTATGATTGAATATCAATGACTAAAAAATTGTGGAGCACACATTTTATGGGGAAAATATTGAGAACCAAAACATTAAGAAGGTAAGTGCATATAGGTACATGTAGGTTTACTTATTTTACACCCACATCTAAGAACCTTGAAGATGTTTATATCATCAAGGTACATATATGTGGAGTTAGGTTTAGTATACCTATCCTTACCTATATAAACTACTTTCTCAATACTTTTGCCCTTAATATTTTTCCCACAACATTTTGGCCACACAAACATTTGTTGTTAATATTCTGGTGGAATACCCAAGGAGATATCCAAGCCTGCACAAGCCATATTGTGATTTGAAAATGTTACATTTTAATACTAGAGCATATCTGGACTTGTGATCAAATATTAGGAAACGTGTACGGTAATATTTTTACCAAAATTATATTTAAAAAAAAGAAAAGCTGAAGGTTTCATATACTACCTCTTGCAATTCCTGGGCTGCTAAATCCAATTCACACCTGGTTCACAATTTGGTAGCTCTTGTAAACACCATAATACTCACAATATAAAGAATACAACATTCAGACAAAGGAAATTTAGAACAATAGCAAAATTCATTACTATGACAAGTAGGTTTGTAAGAAAGTAACACTATTCCAGCCAGAATAAAATAGGAGCAACATTCTACATGCTTTAAGAGATGCTTCTGAGAGTCTGTTAAAGTATAGGTTAGTAGAAGAAAGTTCTTTAAATTGACCAGGGTCAAGAACCAAAGGACGATTTTTTTGAGCGTTACCTTCTAAAAGCGTGCTTGGATTAAAGAAAAAAGTCTCAAATTCACAAAGTAGGTTTACACATGGATAAAAAAAGTGAGTCTGTGAGATATATACATGTGTGAGTGTGTAAGTGTATATGATTTGTATTGTGCTCTCGCTGGGAGGGTGTAAGGAAAGTCGATTGCTCACATTACCAATGGTGCATAGCCAAAAATTCCTTTAAGCTTTAGTGGGTTCTGTGGAGAGGTCTGCACATAGTACTTGTCTTAAAATTCTTGTAATTTAGCTTACCCGACACACCAGGACAAGATAAGTGCCTCTATCCACCTTTATGCTTGTAATTCTGAGATATTTCTCTACACTCAGCCTTCCAACAGAGGTCAGAGTCAGATGTAAAAGATAGGCATTGGAGTGGCCCTTGAATCAATGTTGGTTGCCACACTTTGGTTTCTCTTACTGGTCATGCATCATGATTATTGTGTGAGAGCTAAAGAGTTTTGGAGATGGATCTCACAAAGGTTATCCATGACTTTGACTGGTACGGTTTTCTTGTCATCCCTGCATGAGCATCTAAGTACTGAAAGCGATAACAGTCATTTTTCCTTGAGTGTTGGCTTTACCTAAATCCCAAATTCAAAAGCAGATGCAGGTAGGTAAAATGTTTTACTAAACAGTTGTAGACAGACAGGATTTGTCCTAGAATAGTCTTAGCCCTTACATAGACTCTCCGGAAAAAGGTCTTGGTGGAATTGGCACATGGGTCAAGACCATAAGAGCGTCGGCCAGACTGGCTCATTTATGCACAAAGGATACTGTCAGATTGGCACAAATTTGTAGCCTAAAAGGAAAATAACTGGCTACCGGAAGGTAAAAAAACATTTACCTAACGAAACCTCATACTTGTTACTGGAATTCCCTTGACTTTTCCCAGGTAGATCTTTTGGGGATTACTTAAGGGGCCTTAAGGTGTGATGTAGTTCTCTTGGGCATCTTTCCTTTCCAAATAAAAGAAAAAACATCATCTACTCTTTTGTCTCCTCATCCTGTTCAAACTAGCAGCTTTTAACAGATACGTCTGCAATATTTACTCTTTAAATTCTTTATAATAAAATTATGTCAAGGGATGTTAGAACACTCAAAGGGATATTCTATAATTCAAGACAGTAAATTCCAATCAAATTCTATGTTTTTTATATAGTGCATGGCCAGTCGGAGGCCTCCCAGGGCTGCAAATAGACACAGTTGGATCATAGATAAAAACCACACTTAATGATAATAACAATATCTATGATGAACTTAGATATTAAATAAATATTGTTATTGAAGTATAAATCCTATGAAGATGTAAATGTGTACTTAGTTCCGTGGAAATGTTTCCGTTGTGATTCCCCTGGGGTGTGAGATGTCCCATGCTTCGAGCAGAACTAAAGGTGTACCATTGCATTTATAAGCAAGACTTGGATTTCTCTTCCCAACTTACACATGCTGCACAGAAAATAAACATCTTACCATGATTAGTAAAAGGTTTATAGTAAAGGAACTAATGTGTGCTTAAGAAGAATTTATTAATATGAGTGGTAATGCTTATAATATTGCATTACTAATTGTTTTGTAAAAGGGTATACAATATACTATTACCATATTCCTAGAATCATTAATATGATTGGGACATTGCTTAATGCTACCAAGCAAACTTGGGACGTTGTTTAAATATTACGTGGTGTATTTCCTGCTCACCAATGTAGTGAACTTGTGAAAGAAAATCCATTTTAATGCAATCCGTCCACCGTGGACAGGTGGTCTTAATCCTAAAGTGGTTAAAAGGAGGATCTACATATGTGGAGAAGCCTTTGGTGGAAATTTCAACTTGGCCATGGTGGAATTTCCTCAACTATATACTCGGTATTTGAGGCACATTCTCACTACATATATTGACTAACTCTCTAACATGCTTGCTTCCAATCATGTAAGGGGGTGTGCTCTAGGTTTCAGAGAAAGACTACTGCCCTCTCCGGTCACTGATCCTCTACCAACATTGCCACATTGTAGGCTTGGTAGCAGAGGCACTAGAAGTCCAGCAGTGGGACATCTGGCACACTCAGAATAGGATGTAGGCAAAAGTAGAAAAAGAGAGAATCCCTTTTGTTTTTTAGTGGAATGCCCATCTCCGTCCACTTCTAAACTACGCTCTCTGACCTACTGTTTGGAAACTGTGGAAATCCTAACCTGGTATTTCTAAATGATTTACTTAAAAAAGGCAAGGGTTTCAAGGCAAGGTTGGAATGTACAAACCTTCAGCAGAGGTTAAATTCAAGTTTTAAAAAGTTTACATGTTTGGAGGTACATGAGAAATGCTTGGAGGCCATTAAGCTCTGACATGGCCTCCTTTAAACATAGCGGTACAAAAGAGGGTGGTGATGGACGGAGCATCAGAACCAATCAAACACTCACACCCAGTCAACAGATCTGGGTTTGATCCATCACCGTTCTTTAGCCCACTCTGCCACCCCAGTTCAGACATGGCCATATGCAAATCAGTCTGACCCTGTGCCGCATGGGAACAGTCCAGCCCGAACTGCCAAGCCATGCCTTCCCTGGACCGGAAACAAGCTTCCTAGGACTGGTTTCTGGCATTTCAGCCGTCTTCAGCCAGGCTTGCTTGAATCCAGTGGCAAAGTGAGCAAGGGACTCACGTCTGAGCATACCCTGCCAACTTATGGCGAACAAAGCGGTACAAAAGAGAGTGGTGATGGACAGAGCATCAGAACCAATCAAAGACTCACACCCAGTCAACAGATCTGGGTTTGATCCATCACCGTTCTTTAGCCCACTCTGCCACCCCAGTTCAGACATGGCCATATGCAAATCAGTCTGACCCTGTGCCTCATGGGAACAGTCCAGCCCGAACTGTCAAGCCATGCTTTTCCTGGACCGGAAACAAGCTTCCTAGGACCGGTTCCCGGCATTTCAGCCGTCTTCAGCCAGGCTTGCTTGAATCCAGTGGCAAAGTGAGCAAGGGACTCACGTCTGAGCATACCCTGCCAACTTATGTCGAACAAAGCGGTACAAAAGAGGGTGGTGATGGACGGAGCATCAGAACCAATCAAAGACTCACACCCAGTCAACAGATCTGGGTTTGATCCATCACCGTTCTTTAGCCCACTCTGCCACCCCAGTTCAGACATGGCCATATGCAAATCAGTCTGACCCTGTGCCTCATGGGAACAGTCCAGCTCGAACTGTCAAGCCATGCCTTTCCTGGACCGGAAACAAGCTTCCTAGGACCGGTTCCCGGCATTTCAGCCGTCTTCAGCCAGGCTTGCTTGAATCCAGTGGCAAAGTGAGCAAGGGACTCACGTCTGAGCATACCCTGCCAACTTATGGCGAACAAAGCGGTACAAAAGAGGGTGGTGATGGACGGAGCATCAGAACCAATCAAACACTCACACCAAGTCTCCTTTAAACATATGCCATGTATGATGTCATTACATTTATACACCATACTATTGGCAATGGTGCACTGCATCCTTCTCACAGCCCTGATTTCAATCCCACCAGCTTGTTCGCAGGAGCATTTTTCTTCCTCCTCCAACCAAATATTCAGGGTGGTAGTGGGCGCGTGGTGTCCAATTGTAGATATTGTTTATTATCAGTAAGTGTGCTTTTTATCTATACAGCTCTGGGCAGATATTTCACCACATCACCATGTCATGCAGCAAGACCGTGCACACAACTTCTTAGTTCTTTCCCTTTGTGAGGGTAGTGGACTGGTGTCCCTGCCCTGACAGGGCTGGTGCCCGAAGTGATCCACTTGGTGTATCATGGGTCACACAGAAGCAGTCGGCGTTAAGTCCCTACTTTGTGACTTTAAATCCCACTTTAAGTCCAGTATCATTTAAAATGTTGTATGTCGCAGTTACACCGTTCAGCCAGCCATATCTCCTAACTCACTACCTCTCAGGGAGTTTGACTCATTGCTAAAATCTTTGCCACCACCAGTGCATGCCTTCCCCGTTGGTACAGGACTGTCTGGTAGAGATGAAGATCTATTGACAAATCCTACTCTGCATGGTCCAGGGTGATGCAGTAAGCACCATCCTCGCTTCATATTCACTGAGTCCTAAAATCTTTTGTGTTCATTACATTAGCTATGGCTTAGTAGTACTAAGCCATTACAAGAGAGCAAGCAGCCAAGAGCAAGCAACCAAGAGAGCAAGCAGGCCTATTTTCTTTTTCTCTGAGTGCCTTCTCTACATGGGGTTTCAGTACTAAAGTGGCTTACATTTTTGGAGAAAGCTCCTTGCTGTTTGCTGGTCTATAGAATCTTTTTAGGCCAGCCTTCCCCATTAATAAGCTCGATAAAAAATGTTTCTTGTTTATATTTAACTACTAAAAGTGCTCATTTGTGTGCGCTGTTTATTTCATTGTTCTGCACCATGAATAGGTAGATAGATATCTTTATTCGATTTTGTTGTAAAAATCATAAAAGCACATCAATATACAATAATTTAAAAAGGAGAAGGATAATCCTCTCATCAATTTCTCAAAGTAAAATAATACTTTTGTACAGAAGGCACATAACACATGATTGTTATTCACAGCTCATATTGGCATTTCATAGTGACTGTTCGATTTGGGATACATCCAGGAACCATGTGTTAGTATTTAGTAAAGTGCTAATACAAATAAAATCGTCTGTAACTAAATTGCAATATGCACAATAAAATCACAATTAAACCTGTCAGCAACTAGTATGACATTTGTTATAAATTGCTAAAATATCAATACTGCCTTGAACCATGGATATTTGCTATACATGGCTGGAGGGCTGGGTGTTATCTTCTCTTCTGCTGTCCGCAGATCCCCAGCCCAGAGCTCTGCCCAGCTGTGAACTCCTCCCCCTCTCATGGAATTCTGTAGCCACAGAAAGGTTAAAACACACACCAAAACCAGAGTTTTGTGGATTCCCTATCTCCAAAAATGTCAATTGATAGGCAACTACTTGGCATATTGAAAAAGTCCAATTGTGTGGCATTGCTTATGATTAATATTCATTCAGGACTGCCGCAACCCTGCTCTAATTCAAAAAAGAGCTGCAGACTCACTTCTATAAAGAACACTACAACATGATGCAGCAACCCTTCTTTAACCAACTACCCCCTCCCGTCATATCTTGGCTGTGCATTTGCCATTGAACTTATAGAGTGCTCTGCTGCCTTTCTGCTAGGTTTTCACCATAAGAAAACCACATACATACATACATACATACATACATACATACATACATACACACACATGCAGGGGAAGGATAGCCTACAAGCTTTCCACCCATGATTGATCTTGGGTTTTCCAATAGCCACTGTCAGCCACTATCTTGACTGTATACAATATTTGCTAAACAATAGCAGCAAATGTGGGAAGAGGAGAGGATTCCATGATGATAGGGTGATCTTATTGGGCAACAAAGGAGATAATGATGCAACATTTGGTTATTTTCTAATGAGATGTGTGAAACTATGTGGACGATATATGGAAGAGGTGTGGCAGCAGTGATGAGAAAAGGTCTAAATGTTGGACCCTTTTATAGCCTGTGCAAATTGAAAGCAATACAGATGATGGTTGAATTCATCACGCCCCAACACATGAACACAACACATGAAACGTTGGAGAAAAAGTCAAAATTCATATCATTGAAGGCATGATCCAATCTGTGCCTTGTAAGGTTCCTTGAAATAAATAGATGCACTCTGCACATTTTAGTTGATCTCATACTCTTCAAGCTGCAATGTACAGTGGACAAGCCTTTGGAAAGATAGAGTGGACAACTTTATTCTAGGTTACAGCAAGATAGATATATTCCATCATTATTTACAAAGACTTGAGGAGTTTCATGATCTGAGAAACTTTTATGAATACAAATTTTGATACTTGTATAGTGCAAACCTATCTGGGAAGTAATGGACTGGTGGACCTGGCCGGGAACTACAGCATGGATAAAGTTGCATGCAAGAGGTAGTGAACAGGTACATTCTTGTGTGTTGGGAGAGCAATGCTCTTTAGGGAAGTGTGTTGACTGCTTCTTCCTGAATTATAGGAGGCTCTGAGAAGTTCTGATGTCAAGGGGGATATTTCCATCATAAACTTGATTCGGTCATTGCGACCATATCAGTGCAAGTGTTTACAATACAATGATCCAGCATTAGATAACAATCAAAAGAAAGAAAAGAATCACTGGATAATACACATCATTTGCCTAAAGTTTTGAGTCATCACTGTTAAAAAGTGAAAGCAACATTAAAAAGGTAAAATCTAATAGTTGAAAAAAAAAGAAAGCATATAACACATTACAGTGTAAAAAGGAGCCCACAGAGCATCAGAATTTTATCAGTTTGCGAAGATTAAAACGTTGAATTGATATTATAGGACCTGTACTTATTGATTTAATAAAAATACAAAATGCACTCTATCACATCTTGAGTGAATACCTTCGGATGATCCACATTTTCCTAAGGAACTTTGCAACTCCATATGCCACTGAAGGCGTACAGTCTGTTTTTAAAATGCGAAGCGCTTCCTGGTGGCAGCGAGTTCCCAACAATCTACAAACAGGGGCTAGCTACTTATGTCTCAGGAGATTGTACAGGGAGCAAACAAAGAAGATGTGGCTAATTGTTTCAGTCACTGAAGGGCAGCCCAGGCAGTACTGTGATGTAGACAAGGGCTGCTGCCAAGCTGCAGTAAAGGAGTTCACGGGAAGTGACCAAATCTAAATTGGATATAGAGTTTCCTATCCTGCGGAAGGGTAATAAGGTCTATATACTGCTCAAAGGTGCTTAGCAATTTAAAATCCATGAATTCTAGTGATAGACAGCCCACAGATGATTGAGCAACAAAAGTCTGTACTACTCGGCTCGAGTATTGGTTTTTAACCAGGCATTTGCTTGCCAATCAACTAACATCTTTGGCATCCCAGGAACTCCCCAAACCTATCATTGATAGTAGTGAGCTAACTTCTTTAAACCACCCAATCTTCTTAAAGCGATCATGCTTGGAAACTTTGTTGAGCGCAGCCGCATAATGAGAGAGCTCAGGGGTTGATTTCAATTGCAGCCAAAAAAGCAAGGGGCGGAGCCTAGCTTTGTCCACAGTTGAGCGTCTACCCATATCTAGCCGCAGTGGTTGAAGTAGGGTACTCTGGGGAGGGGGCATATAGATCTTAAAAATGTATTCTATGAGACTAAAAGACATTCCATGTTTTTAAATCCCGAGAGTTCAGCCCCATACAAGGCTGAACCCACTACCTTGTGATATTAAATCTGGAGTGGGGCAGCTATTGGCTTCATTTGGGAGGCTCTATGTTCCTTAATCAGTGCCCCAATGGTCTGCCTCTGCTTTAGATTCTGCTTTGTGATGTGATGTGATCTTTCCATGCCAGTTTCTCAGACAGAGTTACACCCAGATAATCAAAAGTGGCCACTCTCTCAAGTGGGATCCCCCCCAGCAGCATTTTGCCTTTAAACGTTTTGTGCGGGTTCATTAGCAGAAGTTTAGGTTTCAAGGTGTTGAACTCCAGGCCTCCTAGTTTGCAAAAGGCCTTGAAGCGATCCAGAAAAAGTTCCAGACCACTGGGCGTTTTAGACACTATCAACGTGTCGTCCGCAAACAGAAGAGTTGTTACTTTGACACACCCCAGCACAGGGGGTCAGCTGGTACTTCCGCTAAATATTGGACGACTCGGTTGATAAATAATGAGAACAGGCTAGGGGGCAACACGCAACCCTGTCTGACCTCCTGTCAACACTAACTGGATTTGTCAACTGTACCTGATCTCCCCAGCAAACCCTTGTGTAGTTGTCTTCATGGAGGTGGACAACCAACGTAAGGATCTCAGGGAGGAGGCCCAGCTCCTGCAAGACATACCACCGTTTGGACCTAGGAATGAAGTGAACACCTGATTTCAAATCAATGAATGCAATATAAAGGCTCCCTTTTTCGATGGTCTCAGTTTTCCAGGCCAATAAACTAAAACGAAAGAACTGATCGATAGTTCTGATCTTCCTTCTAAACACTACTTGGAAGGGGGATAAGATGTTTTTCTCCTCTATCCAGGTGGTGATGTTCATAAGAAGTGCACGGGAGAAGACTTTCTGGGCACCATTGATCAGGCTGATTGGCCTGTAGTTGGTTGGATGGGAACGATTTGCAACTCCATATGCCACTGACGGCGTACAGTCTGTTTTTTAAAATGCGAAGCGCTTCCTGGTGGCAGCGAGTTCCCAACAATCTACAAACAGGGGCTAGCCACTTATGTCTCGCGAGATTGTACAGGGAGCAAACAAAGAAGATGTGGCTAATTGTTTCAGTCACTGAAGGGCAGCCCAGGCAGTACTGTGATGTAGACAAGGGCTGCTGCCAAGCTGCAGTAAAGGAGTTCACGGGAAGTGACCAAATCTAAATTGGATATAGAGTTTCCTATCCTGCGGAAGGGTAATAAGGTCTATATACTGCTCAGAGGTGCTTAGCAATTTAAAATCCATGAATTCTAGTGATAGACAGCCCACAGATGATTGAGCAACAAAAGTCTGTACTACTCGGCTCAAGTATTGGTTTTTAACCAGGCATTTGCTTGCCAATCAACTAACATCTTTGGCATCCCAGGAACTCCCCAAACATATCATTGATAGTAGTGAGCTAACTTCTTTAAACCACCCAATCTTCTTAAAGCGATCATGCTTGGAAACTTTGTTGAGCGCAGCCGCATAATGAGAGAGCTCAGGGGTTGATTTCAATTGCAGCCAAAAAAGCAAGGGGCGGAGCCTAGCTTTGTCCACAGTTGAGCGTCTACCCATATCTAGCTGCAGTGGTTGAAGTAGGGTACTCTTGGGAGGGGGCATATAGATCTTAAAAATGTATTCTATGAGACTAAAAGACATTCCATGTTTTTAAATCCCGAGAGTTCAGCCCCATACAAGGCTGAACCCACTACCTTGTGATATTAAATCTGGAGTGGGGCAGCTATTGGCTTCATTTGGGAGGCTCTATGTTCCTTAATCAGTGCCCCAATGGTCTGCCTCTGCTTTAGATTCTGCTTTGTGATGTGATCTTTCCATGCCAGTTTCTCAGACAGAGTTACACCCAGATAATCAAAAGTGGCCACTCTCTCAAGTGGGATCCCCCCCAGCAGCATTTTGCCTTTAAACGTTTTGTGCGGGTTCATTAGCAGAAGTTTAGGTTTCAAGGTGTTGAACTCCAGGCCTCCTAGTTTGCAAAAGGCCTTGAAGCGATCCAGAAAAAGTTCCAGACCACCGGGCCTTTTAGACACTATCAACGTGTCGTTCGCAAACAGAAGAGTTGTTACTTTGACACACCCCAGCACAGGGCGTCAGCTGGTACTTCCGCTAAATATTGGACGACTCGGTTGATAAATAATGAGAACAGGCTAGGGGGCAACACGCAACCCTGTCTGACCTCCTGTCAACACTAACTGGATTTGTCAACTGTACCTGATCTCCCCAGCAAACCCTTGCGTAGTTGTCTTCATGGAGGTGGACAACCAACGTAAGGATCTCAGGGAGGAGGCCCAGCTCCTGCAAGCCATACCACTGTTTGGACCTAGGCATGAAGTGAACACCTGATTTCAAATCAATGAATGCAATATAAAGGCTCCCTTTTTCGATGGTCTCAGTTTTCCAGGCCAATAAACTAAAACGAAAGAACTGATCGATAGTTCTGATCTTCCTTCTAAACACTACTTGGAAGGGGGATAAGATGTTTTTCTCCTCCATCCAGGTGGTGATGTTCATAAGAAGTGCATGGGAGAAGACTTTCTGGGCACCATTGATCAGGCTGATTGGCCTGTAGTTGGTTGGATGGGAACGATCACCCTTCTTGAATACTGGGGTCACCTCAGCACCCTTCCATGAGGGTGGTAGGGGAGCCCCTGCAGCAATATCATTGGCCAGGACCCAAATGTATTTAGACCAATTAGCGATGTCACTTAAAAAGACATTGCCAGGGATACCGTCAGGCCCAGAGCTTTGTTCCTTACAATAGAATTTATACTGAGTGTAATCTGGGCTAGCGAAAACAGCCTAGAGGTCTGGTACCTGCTGTGGTCGATTGTAGGAACTTCAACAGCCGAGCCCCCTGATCCAGTGTATACTGTGGTGAAAGTACCAAGTACCAAGTGTCTATGGAGATGTTGTTGGTAGGTGGACTCGGTCTTCCTGCACCCCTCTCATCACTAGGACCAAAACTGCTGTGAGTCTTTCCTCTTACAAGCATTACTGATTTGGAGCCAATGATCTCCATCCCAAGTCCTTTTCGCCTTAACTAGGGCTACCTTGTAATTTGTCCTTGATACTCTAGTTTCTAGCAGATCATTTGCTCTAATTGCAGCAGCCAGTTTAGATCTTAAAATCCTGCACTCCTGGTTAAACCAGGGGGAGCATAGTCAGACTGGTTTAGGCTTGCCCTGAGGCTGTTGGGCCATGATAAAATAGGATGCCAATTGTTTAAATAAAAGCTGTGTGACATTCTGTGATCTTAGTAAACCCATCCTGCTGTTCAAGCAAAGTGCCCAACTTACTGGAGCTGTGCAACAGGTTACACATGATATTTTCGAGTTTCGCTACAACAGTTGCGACTCAATCCCATTTGACTCGCCTATTATCATTAGATGGGCAGATCTCCCTACGTACAAGGGGAATACTTGAGACAGTGGGGGTAGTGTCCCAAAGTGGAGATATGGCGAAATCAAGGAGATTGTGGTCACTGTCGATAGTAGTTCCAACCACCATGTCGGTCACCCCAGACCACAATTTAACGTCTAATAGGATATAGTCTATGCGACTTATATATGCTGTTCTAGTGTATGTATTTGCCCCCATCCTATCAGAATTAGTGCGTCCATTTACTGCCCTAAGCCCATATTCAATGGTTAGTGCGTGGAGCTGCAACGCTGTGCATGTCCATTTTTTAATGGGTGACAAATCAAGCGAGGGGACATGCCATAACTCGTCGAGCTGGCCGCTGTCAGTTATGTCCTCTACATCTAAGGGTTCATAGGTGACTTTGAAGTCTCCTGCTATTATTAGAGGTGCTACGGACTCCCTCCCCTCAAGACAGTCTTCTAGCATTTGGATGGTAGATGACATACAGCCAGCCTTGGTGCCTCTTACATAGACATTAAAATGACCTAATCTTACACTGTTCCTGCCCCTAATATAGATAGCTAAAATACTTTGGCAGCTGGTCTTGATCTCACGTATAGTACAGTGGAGATCAATTTTGACCCAGATCAACAGACCCCGACAGGCCTACCCTGCTTTTTGGTAAGTGCTGGGCGACAAACGGTCACATACCCAGGAATAAAAACTGGGGTAGTGGACCAGGTTTCCTGCAAAATACATATGTCATATTGCTCTATGTATTGAACCCAGTGTTCAAGTGCCACCTTGGACCTCACCCCGGCTACATTCCATGGTAGTATGCTAAACTTTGATGCCGGAACTCCTGCCGATAGACATGAAGGGTAGGTCCCATCCATGACACAACTCAAGCACGGGTCTACGATTACCTCACATAATAATGGAAACCCCTCTTCGTGAGAACCAGTGATGGTCTGTGTGTGGTCTTGATGGCCATCACTTGGGCATTTTTTAAGTGGTGTCTTCTGGGAAATAAATGGCTTAGCGTTTTTGCATACCAGTCAATCGACAGTGGCAAGTGATGAGTCAGACCCCAATAGAGTGCCGCTTCGATTAGTGGTTTGAGACTGTGGTAAGGTGAAGGGTCTATATTGTGATTGGATACTGGTTGATGTAGGTGAGCAAGATCTTGTCTCTAGAGCTAAAAGATTATGGGCTATATTCCCATCCTCAAAATGTAATTCGATGCAGTCGGTTTGGGAGGAGTGGTCAGATAATCTTTTAGCCCATAAGATATCCTCCCTGATAACTAATCTACATCCCCTCACTTTGCGGATCCAATGTATAAATTTGTTGATCAGGTAGTCTTTGCCTTCATATTTTATATGTGATGGAATTTTGGACACGTTTGTCATATATATACTCCTGCTCGAGCTTTGGGCCTGATGTTGGCTGAAGCTCAAGGGTTGTCCGCTAGCAGCTTGAGTGCTATCATGGCTTCTTAAGGCATTCTTGTTAATAGTGGAGACAGGGGGCTGTGTAGGGATGGACATTAATGGAACCATGGGGTTCGGGACAATGCTAGGTTCTTGTGAGGAGCCACTTTCCAGCTTGGATTGATGTGTGGAGGAGGTATTTTTCTCCTGGAAAAGCTTAACCTGGTCTGTAAGGACTAAAATTAGTGCGTTAAATGATGCAACTTCGGTCCTTAAATCTGGTACAATTACAGCCATATCCCGATCCCCTACTTGTGTCCCATCTAAAGTGCCCTTATCCTTTTGATCAATTGATCTTTCCTCTATTAGAGCTGGGGCAGTCCCTGCAGGAGAAGGGCTCCCCTGCTCAATCACTTCACCTTGTTTTTGCAGTCTGGGTTTTGAGGGGGGAGGAACCTATTTGTTAAAGCACTGTTGGCATCAGTAACAAAATCAGTATTGCCTATAGCTTCGCTTATAGCAGTGGTAGTAGTGATGGTGGAAACCCCTCCCTCTAACGCATCAGTTACAGTTAGTTTCTCAATGCCATTAGGGTGGTTTGGGGGGGCTAAGGGAGAATTTTTGTTCCTTCGTATATTCCGCTTCGTAAAGATGGCGGGTACATGTCTCACAAGAGTAGGAGAGAGATCAGGGTCAAAAGTAGGGTCAAGAGTAGGGTTGGGATTAGATATTGCAATGGTTGGACTCAATAGCTCAACTCGAGGGAACGAGGTATCTAAAGTGGCTGGAGGAGTGGCAGGAGCTAAGATCTCTTCACATTCCACTAGTAAATTATCAATCGATCCAAAACACTGTTATTGCCTACTGGTTTACAAACCATTTCGCGTATAGAGGTCTTCGAGCGGCGCCCTTCAGTCCCTCCTTCCCTCTCGCTCGTTGACAGTTTCTTTTGCCCATGATTCTAAAAGTTTGAGATATGATAATGTATAAATATACGAATCAGGATAACAATATACAATTTCTAAAAGAGCAATACAGTCAATACGATCCATGCTGGGACAGTGTCCACGTGAGGCCAGCAAGCGTCTTGCAGCTGCCAAGCTAAAACCGGAGTTGAATACACTTAAATGTCTGAGTCCGACCTCGAAGTCCAACCTCATTGTCCTGAGTAAGAAAATAGAAAAGAAAACAGTAATACATGTATGGGCAACTCACAGACAGTAGTTTCCTGGTCCACAGAGCCAAGGGAAGTGACCCTGCCCAGCCTCTTCCTGGCAATGATGGGCAAGGACGGGCCCGTCCTTGGCCCAGGCACGCCTGCGCGCATCCCACGCTGCGGGCGCCCAGCTCTGCTGAGTGCCTCCTAGTGCGAGAAAACGCGTTGGCACCTCTGGGCGCTCTGAATTAAAGGGAATGGAGTACCCCAACAAAGCTGGCAGGCAGGTGACGGCGGTAGCGGGCTCCCGCACTGCGGGAGCCCAACTCTGTTAATGAGCACCTCCTGGCGCGAGAAAACGTGTTGGTGCCTCGGGGCGCTATGAATTAAGGTTGATGGAGTCCTCCAACAAAGTAAGCAGGCAGGTGACGGCGCATATTGTTCCAGAACCTGGGTGTGTACATGGAGAAGGCTGTCTTCTTTTTTGTTTTCTTCTTGCATGTGTTTGTCTCCAGTCTGGTAATGTCCATGTTCCTCGTATGGTTCTGCCCACCATAAGTGGTTAATTGTTTGGCTGGGTACACAAGGGTATTTGTTCCTGATGGTCTTACATACGCAACCTGAAGATATGTCCATGGAGGGAGAGCTTGTCTAGTTCGTTCAATGTTGGGGTGTTGTTCCTGACTTTGACCGTTGTTGAGACTTGTCACTCTGCGTAGGATGCCTTTAGACATGTAGATAATTGAGTCAGAAGCAACCTCGTTGAGTATATGAATCTCTCAGTGACCCTGTGCAGCCCTTAGCAGATACATGTCTGGAATATTAACTCTTCAAATTTTTTATAATAAAATGATGTCAAGGGATATCAGAAGAACTCCCAAAGTTAGATTGCATAAACGAAAAAACAGTAAAAGTCATACTTAAAGATAATCAACAATATCTACCATGAACCTAGATATTAAATAAAGATTCTTATTCAATTCATATCTATATGACTGGATCGAACATCCATTTGTTGTTATGTTATCCTCAGTAGCTATTAGGAGTGATAGTGCCACAGCAGGCTTCAGCTCTGCCTTGCTGCCCTTCTGAAAAATACAATATTTCATTCCCTCAATATTGATTTTCATTTGTTTTTAACCGGCACTGCAAGAGTTTTTGAGAGTTCATATTATAAGACGACTGTGAAGAAAAGAATATAATAGCAGCAATGATTGTGGGAACAACTTAGCAGATAACCAGGAGTTTTAGAGCTCAGGTTGAAATGGAGGAAATTGGAAACGAAGATGCAACTGATTGGGAATTCACCTTCCATTCCTGACGAGCTCCTGGGAACAGCTTTGCTTAGAGAGTGCCAGAGCACGTGTTAAAGAAAGAAGCACACTCAGCAAGAAATATGGCCTGCTCCTCTCCTCAGGGTTCCCTATCAATTAGAATATTTGTTTCTCTTGCAAAAATATATTAGACACGACAATCGTGCACTTGTCCATATGTGGATACAGATATATGATTTGAATTTTCTATCTGTGTGCATAAAGACAAATAAAATGAATTTAGTAACGGGGCTTAACAAATAAATTATGGCTATGCATTTATGTTTTGCAAAATACATTAAGGCCATGAACTAGCAACAGAAAATGCAGCTGGTGTCCCCACAGAGTGGGAGTGGCTTTGAGATGCATTGTGTTTTCTATGCGTTGACAAGTAGGATGGGGGTATTTAAGATGAATATTCGGGGTATAAATGCTCTCACATCATTTGAACCATATGTCAGTAATGCATTTGCAGTGGTTACAAAAAATCATCGAGAAGAAAGACGTAAAGAAAAAGATTTGAAACTGTGGTCTTGCAAAAAGGCGATTCTTTAAAAAAATACAGACGCTTTCTTTGTGAAAATCTGTGTATTTTCGAAAACAGGCTGCTTGGTAGCTTGTTAATCTCTTCAAAGGGGTATGAAGCGTAAAACTTTGCCGGGCCGGTAATAGACGAAATATAGTTCAAGAAAAAATATGGATCCACTCAAAGGACGCTTCCCATTTTTGTCACCCACCAAACAGTAATAGAGACATTCTGCCGGGCAGCACAGCAAGGACATTATCCCAGGGCGGTGTAATGTCCGGCGCGCGGTGAGGCGTTCTAGCCTTCCGCGCTGCCGGGGTGCGCTAGCGCTGACGCGTGACGTCAGACGCGCGCGTAGATAAAATAAAGAGGCGTGGCCTCGGCGACTCAGTCGGAGCCGCGTGTGAAACGCAAATCACGGCTCCTGTGGTTATTTAGCGCGAGCGCGTTGATATGCTAATTAGCATAAAGCAAAACACTACACTGGCGACGAGGGAGTGTTGGACCCTGCTGAAGGTGCCCATGTCCCTACAGGGCTGAATGTCTGTCCCATGCTGGTGGCCAGAGGTCGGTGATCTCCCCCGAGAGGCCTGCAGAGGTGGCTGGTGCTGCACGAGGGACGAGAGGTGAGAGTTCCATCCATGTGCCCCCTGGGAGCTTTGCCCAAGGACCACCTGGTGGCTGAGAGCGCCCTCGGTGCTTCCCAGCACAGGTCTGTCCAGTGCCCCGGAGCAGGCCCACGCCCTGTTAGAGCGTCCAGGCTCCGGGAACCCTGTAGCTGGATCCATGAGTGACGTGTTCCCGAATGGTGTAGGGACAAGGGTGAGCCACACCAAAAGCGCGTAGGGCGTCGGCCCCATCTGCGTCCGCCATGGGGAAGTGAAGCAGACAGTCTCCGTAGCACGCTGAGCACGTGCCAAGATGGCGTCGGTTTCCGCCCTGAAGCCGTTTGTCGTTGATGGTGCCCCGTCGCCCCTTGCCCCACGCTGGAGGGATTGGACAGACCACCTACAAATTTATTTTGAGGGGGCAGGCATATCGAGGGAAAGACGCAGAGCATTGCTACTCCACCTGGGAGGCAAAGACATCCACCGCATCTACAAGGCCATCGTGGAGGCGACGCCGAAGACTTACCTCACGCTGCTGAACGCTCTAAATGCCCATTTCGAACCCATGGCGAACAGAGACTATGTACGGTTTATCTTTCGTCAAGCCAAGCAGGAGGCAGATGAGTCGCTGGATGCGTTCCATGGCAGACTGAAGGAGCTAGCCAGCACGTGTGGGTTCCGAGATGAGCAGGAGGAGATCCGAGGACAGATCATACAAGGGTGTTATTCATCCAAGCTCCGGGTCACCATCCTCCAGGAAGACGGCAAGCCCCTGGCGGACATCCTCACACTAGGACGGTCAAAGGAGCTGTCGCAAGCGAGGGCACATGGAAGCAGCCCTGCATCGCCCCGTTAAGACGGAACAAGTCCTGGTGGTGGAAAAGGTGAACGTGGTACCGCCTAAGGTGAGACCTTCCGGAGGGAAAAGACAACCGGACACAAAAAAGAAAGAATGCGGGTATTGCAGAGGCCAGCCCCACCGCATGCAAGACTGTCCGGCAAGGGGGAAAAAATGCAGCGCATGCGGATGGATGAACCACTTCGCAGCGGTGTGCAGGTCCACCAGAGTCAAGAAATAAGCTGCACATGAGGTGCGAGAGGAGGCAGATAGCGAAGACATGGACGATGACACCGAAGAGTACCCAGTCCACTACGTGCTCGCGATTAACCAGCCACAAAGGAAGAAGCGCAGACTTCCAAAATGTCGCATCTTAATCCACCAACAGGAAATAAAAGCGACCATTGATACAGGGGCGTCCATTGAGCTGATGGCCGCCAACGTCTATCACCAGCTACGCACCAAACCCCCGCTGCGAGAAGCAAAGATCCGAGTATTTGCATACGGCCAGAAGACGCCCATCCCTCTCGTTAGGTGTTTTAAGACGGAACTGCAACACGGGGAGAAGAAAATAGGCACCACCGTCTATGTCACAGAAGAAGGCAGCGGGATGCTGTTGAGCGGGCAATCGTCCGAAGAGCTGAGACTGATATCGTTTGCCATGGCAGTCCTAGAGGAGGTGCTGGATGCCATCATGGAGGAGTTCGGAGAAGTGTTCAAAGGGATCGGGTGCCTGAAAGGGAAGGAAGTGTCGTTACATATTGATCCATCTGTCCAACCGGTGGCGCTGAGGCACAGGCGAATTGCGTTCCATCTGAGGCAAAAGGTGGAAGAGGAGCTGGAGGCTCTGGAAAAACAAGGCATCATAGAGAAGGTCAGCGGACCAACCCCATGGGTGTCCCCGATCGTCATCGCCAGGAAACCAAAACAGCCCGGACAGGTCCGCATCTGCGTGGATATGCGCCTCCCCAACGCCGCCGTAAAAAGGGAACGACACCTGACGCCCACCATTGATGACATCCTAGGGGAGCTGAATGGGGCCAGGTGGTTCTCAAAAATGTACCTCCGATCAGGCTACCACCAGCTGCCACTCCATCCAGACTCGAGGTACATAACCACTTTCTTCACACATGTGGGCCTCAGACGATATCAGCGTCTAAACTTCGGCATCTCGAGTGCCGCCGAGGTATTCCAAAATACCATTAGAGAAGTCCTCAGCGGGCTCCCTGGAGTGCTGAACGTAAGCGACGTTCTGCTGATCTATGCGTCAACCATAGAGGAACACCACCAGAGGTTGAGGGGAGTTCTCAAGAGAATCCAGGAGTCAGGCCTGACCCTGCACCGGGAGAAATGCCAATTTTTGCAGAACAAGATTAGCTTCTTCGGGTACACATTCTCGGATCAAGAAGTAGCCCCAGACCCGGACAAGGTGAAGGACGTTCAAGAAGCCCCAGCCCCAACCAACATCTCAGAAGCAGGAAGTTTCCTGGGCGTGGTAAATTTCTGCGGACGCTTCATCCCCGACCTCTCCAACCTCACCAAACCTCTCAGGGAATTGACAAAATCTACGACCACATGGCAATGGGGCCCTGACCAGGAGCAAGCTTTTCAGGCAACGAAAGCAGCTCTTTCGGCGGACACCACCTTATCGTACTTCGACCCTGCGAAGCTCACCAACGTGGCGATGGACGCAAGCCCCTATGGTCTGGGAGCGGTGTTGGCTCAGCTTCAGAGCAATGGAGAGTGGGCCCCCATCGCCTACGCTAGCCGGTCTTTGACTGAGACAGAACAACGATACTCGCAGATTGAGCGATGGCCATTGCCATCCACTGGGCCTGTAGACATTTTCACGTATACGTGTATGGCCACCACTTCACGGTGGCGACTGATCATAAGCCCCTCATACCTCTCTTCCAAGGGTCAGCATCGAAACCACCACCCAGAATCGAGAAATGGATACTCCAACTACAGGGGTACGATTACCGGTGGAGTACAAACCGGGAGCCACGAAGCCGGCGGATTATCTGTCGAGGAACCCACGGAAAGCCACCAAGGAAGAAAGGGAAGAGGCGGAGGACACAGAGGAATATGTCCGGCTTGTGACGGAGCGGTCACGACCCCTGCCGATGAGTCTAGCTGCAATCATCGAAGCGTCTAGAGGAGACGAATGTCTGCCAGCAGCGGCAGATGCCGTCAAGTCAGGGGATTGGAAGGCCATCCAAGAATCGCTAAATCAGAGGACACCCCAAGCCAAACTGATGCTGGAATCCATCCTGAGGATAAAGGGAGAACTGTCCATTGACGGCCAAGGATGTCTTCTACGAGGCCCCAGACTGGTCATGCCGGCCAGCCTCGCCCAGCAGGCGGTAGACCTAGCCCACAGGGGGCACCAAGGAATGGTGAAAACCAAGGGCAGGCTCAGAGCCAAGGTATGGTTACCTGGCATGGACGCTATGGTAGAGCAGACCGTGAGAACCTGCAATTGGTGCCAAGCGGCAGGACAGCCGGACCGCCCTCACCCAGTGGTGACCGAAGCAAACCCCCTGAGGCCGTGGGAGTGTGTGAGTGCCGACTTCGGACACCTCCCAGATGGACGTTATGCACTAGTAATCATCGATGATTTTACCAAATATCCAGAGGTCGAAATAGTGGGGAGCCAGACAGCCACGGAGGTGATTGCGAAGTTCGAGAAAACCATCGCCACTCATGGCATATTTGCAGTGGTCAAGACCGACAACGGACCCCCCTTCCAAGGGCAAGAGTTTGCAGAGTACCTCAGGAGTTGAGGGATCCATCATCGCAAAGTGACACCACGCTGGCCCCAAGCCAACGGAGAGGTGGAGAGATTTATGCGAACCCTCAATAAGACAATACGCATAGCCATGGCGGACGGGTCTCCGTTGGAAAAGGCGATTTATAGTTTCCTGAGGGAATACCGGATGACCCCCCCCATGTCACACCAGAGGCAGCGTCGGTAACGGCCACCATGAGAAGAATAGTCAGTGACACGCTCCCCCACCACCCGACCTGGGTTCCGGTACAGGCCAGTAATGAGAAGACTCTGGCCAATCGGACTCGCTCGAATGATCAAGCCAGCAGACGGAGAGGAGCCAAGGAGTCAACGATCCAAATGCAAGATCAAGTGTATGTCAAGGACCGATACCCTGGAAGCAAATTCAGACTCCCCTTCGAACCACGACCATGGACCGTCACCCGCCGGACAGGCACGATGGTGACCGCCCACAGAGGAGCTGAAACTGTTACCCGGGATGTGTCCTTCTTCAAGAAAGTCCATCCTGAGACACCTTCACGTCCGGGGCTCGAGCCGGAGGGACGAAGCCCAAGCCAACTGAGTGGAGACCAGGAGGGGGAGGAACGACCGGATGAAGATGGTGATCCCCGAGATCGTGACCCCCAGTCCCTGCCAGCCACTCCTGGGGGTAACCTGCCCAGCTGCTCCCCGTCCCGGGAGGAGCACGGCACCCCAAAGCGCAGGACCCCAGAGGTGGCCCTATCCAGAGGCGGCCAATCCCGCTATGGCCTGCGGAGAAATCCCGCACCATCGTCCCAGCTGGCTGACTATCTGGTGTAACCCGCAAGGACTGGCAGACTGGTAACAGATCCATCGTTCATTTGTTTTGTGTCAATTATTTGTTGTTTTGATAAAGGTTGGAAGGAGTGTAATGTCCGGCACGCGGCGAGGCGTTCTAGCCTTCCACGCTGCCGGGGTGCGCTGACGCGTGACGTCAGACGCGCGCGTAGATAAAATAAAGAGGCGTGGCCTCGGCGACTCAGTCGGAGCCGCGTGTGAAACGCAAATCACCGGCTCCTGTGATTATTGCTAATTAGCATAAAGCAAAACGCTACAGGCGGGAGCGCATTTGAAACAGCTCCAGTCGTCTTTGACTTCACCCACTAGCAGAGGCTCGGCATTACGTCGTCGAATTACAGCCAGTAATAAGAAGTCAGAAACACTAACTTCAGCATTTGCACTTGTCATAGCGTATTCCAGACGGCCGTAAAGCATGCCCCCACCCATCCAGGGGGCCCATTCAACCAAGGCCAATGAATATCTGTGAGATTTGGGCTTAGACCTGGAAGTAGGGGTGCAGGGGGTGCAGCAACACCCCATAACAAACATATTGGAGTTCAGAAGTTGAACGAGCAATAAAGATGCCTTTACATTTTGTTTGGTCTGGTAACATTTGCTGTGCTTTACAGACAGAGAGCAAATGACAGGTGATAACTTCTGGCAAACAGATGTTTTTATTTTAACTTGGAGATTGGTGTTTAGTTTCTCCAACTGCAAAGCCAGATTATTTTGTGACATAAACTATTTCGCAAACTTACAGGGGAACAGCATATGTAATCTTTTATAACACCTAACAAAATGTACCTGAAAATGAACTGCGCATTTGTTTCAGAATACATCAGCAGTTCAGAAGGCACAAGTGAGGCACATTTCTTTGTTTGTTCTGTATCCTCTGGAGTCTCTTCATGAGTTGGGAGGTGATTACTACCAGGGCTGGCTTTAACACTGGTGGCACCCTGTGCGACAATGTTAGTTGGCGCCCCCCCAATGACCACCTTTGCCACGGATTAGCTCTCTAGCACCCTTTAACAGTGCCCCTCAAATCTCCATAGCACTGTCTCTCAGATTCATTTAGTTTTATAGCACCACTCATACCAGTGCAAGGTGTCAGAGCACTTTACACCACACACACATTGCACAGAGACAATCATATGTGTGTAAATCAGTGTATAGGAAATGTTACAAAAGACAGGACTACAAGGTGTAGTGTAGGAGTGACGTGTCATTGATACTGGTAGGCAATATAGTTTAACCCCTTCTGTGCGCACGGAATTTCCGCGCTGTGCTGGTGTTTCCATTAGTAGGCGGGGATTCAGACGGCCGGAGGCTGTCCTGCACACACGCGCACCGTGACGTGTGACGGCTCCCGGCCGTCACGAGCATGGAAGAGGTTAAGAGTCCTTAATCTGGAAAAGCACAAATTCAGAATTTAAAACATAACATCATTGTTAGGGATTCTCTTTAATAATAAGAATTGTTTTCTACCAAAATGAACCCTTTTGTCAAGGTTAGGATAATAAAAAACTGGGCAAAAAAACATACAGCTCTAACATATACCTTGCAGTTTGCATGCAGCTCTTTGATGACAGTTAATAGCTCAATGTTCTATATTAGGAGTTTGACTTATAAATGACAAGTAAAAAAAGGAGCTCTCTTACTGAAGAAGTAAGCCACTGACCTATTTACATTATATGCACTTTGTTATCTGCATGGTACACGGTCTTAGCAGCAGGCACTTTAACCCTTGGCGCTACCTTAGGAGGAGTCAAAACTCCCACTCGACAAACCTTCTGTCTTTTTCCAGGAAGACAATTGATCACGGAGTTGTCTTGATATTTTAATTGATAACTGAAAATTACTGGAGGCAAGGAATAATGCAGCAGGTGCTTTAAAAGTGACAATATACTTGTAAAAATGACGCCCCCAACCCAAGGCAGCGCCTGGTGCGGTGGCACCGATCGCACCGCCTTAGAGCCGGCCCTGATTACTGCGTACAGTGCGTTGCCGTAGTCCAGCTGGCTGGTGACTAGGGCTAGAGTGACGGTTTCCCTTGTGTTGATGGGCAGCCATTAGAAGACCGCTTGGAGCATTCGGAGAGTGTGGGAGCAGGCGGAGGAGACTGTGTTGTTCTGACGTTTCATGGTGAGTTTGCTGTCCAGGATGATTCTAAGGTTGGAGCATGGTCTGTCAGTGTGGGAATAGGTCAGAGTTCTGTGGGCTACCAGGTGTCATTCCACAAGGAGGCGTTGTTCCTAAAGATCAGCACTTCGGTCTTGTCAGCGTTGAGCTTCAGAAAGTTGGACTTCATCCAGTCGGCAATGTTTGTCATGCAGTTGTGGAATTTGGTCCTCATGGTGGAGGGGTCGGCTGAAAGCATGAGGATGAGCTGGGTGTCGTCGGCGTAGGATATGATGTTCAGGTTGTGAGTTCTGATTATGTCGGCCGGAGGTGTCATGTATGTGTTGAAAAGGGTTGGGCTGAGTATTGAACCTTGAGGGACACCACAGATGGGGCTCTTTGGTTCCAAGGCGGAGGGTGGAAGGCGGATTCTCTGGGTTTCTCCGATGAGGAAGGATGCAATCCATCTGAGGGCGTGACCCTGTATTCCAATGTGGTGAAGTCTCTTGATGAGTGTATGCTGAGATGCAGTGTCTCATGCTGCTGAGAGGCCAAGGAGGATCAGCGCTGCTGATTTTCCGCTGTCTAGGAGGGTACGAATGTCATCGGTGGTGGTGATCAGGGCAGTATCGGTGCTATGGTTGACGCATGCACCGGATTGGGAGGTGTTGAGCAGGTTGTTTCTCTCCAGGATGTTTGCTGAGCTGACAGTTATTTGCCTTCTCAAGATGTTTGGCGGGGACTGGGAGCAGCGAGGTGGGGCAGCAGTTCTTGAGTTCACTGGGGTTGGCGGAGGGTTTCTTGAAGAGGGGTCTGACTTCTGAGTGTTTACATATGTCGGGAAGGTGAGTTTTGTGATGGATGCATTGAGAATATTGGCAAGTTGTCAACTAATTTCCCTGCTTCCAAGGTTTTAAAAGCGGTGGGGCAGGGGTCCGTGGGTGCTCCTGGGTGGATGGAGTTCATGATGGCTGTTGTGTTCTGGGTAGTGAGCTGTTCCCATGCAGTGATCGGATGGTCGGGTAGAATAAGTTGGTGTGGGGAGGCTGTTGAGGTCGGTGGGATTGGGTTCAAAATCCCTGCAGATGACGGATATCTTTATTTGGAAGTAGTACACTAGCGTGTTGCAGAGTTCCTGGAAAGGGGAGTGTGTGAAAATGGGGTTCCGTTGCAGTAACCCTCCCCACTTTTTGCCTGGTATCTGGTGCTTTCCCTAAAATTGTTCCTTGTTTGGCACCACTTCAGCTACCCCTGTAAGTCTCTAGTAAATGTTACCCTTTGTACCTAGGGCATTGGGACTGGTGGAGGTACCCTAGGGCTGCAGCACCATTTGTGCCACCCTAGGGACCCCTCACTCTGGCTATGCAAACAGCCACTGCAGCCTGCATGCCTGACTGAAGAGAAAAATGACAAAATTGGCATGGCTCACTGGACTGCATGAACAGCTATGCCCCTACAATATATATCTATTTGTTTATATTGTATGTGCCATGGAGCCATAGAAAGAACATGGGCTTTAAACTTGACAACTAGAGGCCACTAGCACCATGATGGCTTTCCTGTACCCAGGAGTGTTCAGTATCAGACAACTCCTTTTAATAAACCCACACTGATGCCAGTGTTGGATGTATTAAACCATATACTCAGAGTGCAACTTAGAGGTGCCCCCTGAAAACTTCCCATCGCTGGTGTGGTCACTGACCGTTTCTAGTCATCCTGCCACCGCCAGACATGTTTCTTGACCCATGGGGTGAGAGCCTGCTGTTCTCTGGACCCACAAACAAAGTCTCTCCTGGGCAGAGCTGTCACACCTCCTCACCCAGGCAGGCACGGTGCACGACAGGGGAAGCTTCAAAGGCCTGACGCATTTGTAATACGACCCCCCAGCCTCTTCTGCCAGCATCAGATGGCAGCCCCCGGATAAGGCCCCCACTTTAGGTGGGAAAACCGGTGGTAAAAACTAGTAAGAATAGGGGGTGTGCCCACCTCTGCCAACTCCACCCCTAATGTGCAGAGGATGAGGTGAAACAATTTTTTTTAATACCCACCTTCTTGAAAATGGTGGGACTCCTCTAATCAGGGCTAGGGCTATGCCCTTCTTCCACAGGAGGGTGGATTAATTGAGGGTGTAGACACCAAAGGAAACGTGACCATTGGCCCTACCTGTCACTCCCTTAAAACGCCCCTAAATCTAGTATTTAGGTGGCTCCACCAGACCCTGAAAAAAGTTCCTGCCAACCGATTAAGAAAAAGGAAGAAGAAGACGCCATGCAGAGAAGACTGACGATGCCCACTGACTTGGCCGTAGCCCTACCGGCCTGTGTGCAGCTTCAAAGACCATGCGAACAGAACAACACCTGTCCTGCAGCCAGTGACCTCAACAATCCCTGGAAGAACTGCCTGCCTTTGAAAAGATCAGCAGCGGCTCTGTCCACAAGAAATCGACACAAAGACTTGGGTGGCCTCCGGAACCGATAGTCCTGACCATTCTGTACCCAATGCCTCTGGCCTGTGTCCAGGTGGCCCACGGATTCAGAGAAGGTTCCCCAGCGGTCCTGAGTCCAGGTCCAGCATTGGCTGACTCCTCCTGGACTTCAAGACGACGCCTGCTGTGTGAATCCATAGGCTCCCCGACTGCCACCAGTTCCCGTAAGAGAAACCCGACGTCGAAGGACACTCTGCACCTGAAACCCTTGGGCCTTGAGGAGCTCGACTGATGGTATACCTGTGACCTACATCATCCCAACTTAGCTCTGCTGTTGCTGGTGTTCTTCGTGAAGCCTTCGGTTCGGCTCTTGCAGCCTGTTTTCAAAACCAAGTTCCCCCATTCACTTGCATTGGGCGCCTGACCCTGAGTTTGCACCCTGCACAAGGCCGCCACTGTGCCGCTGGTGGTGTTTGTTTGGTGCTGCCTTGTGCCCCCGTGCTTGCCTAAACCTCTGAAGCTTAAGCCCAGCAGCCACTTTACTTACCTGCAAGCAGCGGGCCTTCAAGCACCTCCAATGTCCGCTGGATAACATTGGCCCGACCTCCAGATTTGAGTTCTGCACCCGGCTACCCCTGTGGCGCTGGTGGTGCAGTGTTGGTGCTTACCTGAACCTTGCCATCTGCTGTCCCTGATCCCCGTAGACTGGAATAGTAAATTGCCTACTTACCTGTAAAACCGCATTATTGTTTTCCTCCATTGGTTAACATAGTAAAGACTGAAATTTGCACTGTGTCCAATTTTGAAACGGAAAAGTATTTATATTTAAAAATTTACTTACCTTTTTGCAAAGATCTTGGTCTTACAATAAATCTTAAGAAAAGCTTATTTTCATTAAATGTGTGTAATTCACTTTTTTGAAATCGTGTGTCGTTTATTGCTCAATGTGTGCACAACAAATGTCTTACACTCCTCTGTGTTAGGCCTAAGGCTGCTCGTCTACACTACCTCAAATGGAGCACTTTGGATTTGCATTGAGCCCAGTACACTTCTGGAGAAATTACATTATATAACCACCTAGTTCTATACTATATACAGACCCAGCTTGCTATAGGGAGATCATGTTCTCGGTGGCTACGGGGCAGGAGAACTCTCTGCTGATGCACCATCTTCTATCCAGTCATTTGCAGCTGCATATCATTGTCCTGTGTTCTGGAGTGTACCAGCTGGCTTGTTTGGCGCTTCTGCAGGTCTTGGCTGGCTTAATGCGGGCAACTCCGTCAGCACAGTTGGTGATTCAGATGGTCAAGTTTTGGATGTTCTGGTTAGTTAAGGTGTCTGGCTGGTCGGTGTTGAGTGTGTCTGTCCATTGGGTCTGTATCACTTTGTTCCAGCAGTAGAGGGAGGAGTTGGGAGGCCTGGTGGTGGTGCATGGGGTTCCTGTATTGGTGAAGTGGACAATGGTGTGATTCGTCCTGGTGAGTTATGTGGCATGACTGTATAAACCTAAAGGCAAAATGACAGTTAAACACTAACAGGCAGCAGAATACTTCATTAGCATAGGGCTAAAAGGCAGTACCATTATAGTTAGCACCAGGCAGAACGAGGCAACACCAGACAATGGTGAACATAGGCAAAGTCTGGGAGACCAGCTATGTGGAGCTGACTAGGGATCTTTATATAATAGGGGCCAGATGTACCACCATAGCATTTTGCGACTCGCAAATTGCTACAAATTGCGAGTCGCAATTTGCGAGTCGCAAAATGCAATGTACAACAATGTTTGAGACACTGTTAGTTATTCCCAATGGGGTCGCAAATTGCATGCCTCATGAATTTTAATGAGGCTGTCGTAATTTACGACCCCATTGGGAATGGCTAGCACTCCCAGGGATGGTGGCCTGCTGGGGTCAGCAGACCTCCATGTCTGGGACTACTTTTAAATAAAGCAGTTTTTTTTAAAATACAGTCCGTTTTCCTTAAAGGAAAACGGGATGCATTTAAAAAACAATTGCGGTCACAAAACATTCTTACATGGCTTTTAGAGTCGCTATTAGGAAGGAAACGCCCCTTTCTAATAGCGAGTCGCAAAACCCTATTTTGCGAGAAGCAAATTGTTTGTGGCTCGCAAAATAAGGTTGGTACATGGGCCACACATTTGTTGCGGTCGCAAACGGTCCTCAAGCCCTTTTGCGACCGCAAAAAAACGGTCTTACATCTGGCCCTAAATCCAATTTCCTCACCTTAATTGCATACATGTCTCAAGCCTTCCCACGTTATATCAAAGAAACTTTATAAATCACGAGGTTTACTTGAAGATTTTGAGCAGTAAACATCAGACTACATAAGCATTTGGCAAAATAACTCAAAAAGAGACAAAGTAAAAACTTGGCCTTTCACTTGACATCCTTGAACACTAGAGAATGATTGCAGGTGCATCGAAGATAATGCATCTTTATAAATACAGCCACTGCACGCACGATGTTGAGCCAGAACGATTTTTCTTGTTAGCATATAGTGGAAAAAGATCCGGCCTCCAAATTAACAACTTTCGATCTTCACACGGAGCAAGCTTCAAATGCGCAGGCACAACAGAGAACAAAAGCCGAAAGACTTATTGTAGCAGAAAATAATGCAGATATTACACTTTTACAACGTCATAATTCATCAGCAAAATCTATAAAGGCAGGCCAGCGCTTTAAAAACATTTACTCCCACTACTGCTGAATGTGCAAGGGGGGCTGTCTGTGTGGTTCATTGTTTTACCCAAGCAGAAAAGGGAATGATTGAATGTATCTCCATTTATGCATAATGAATAAAGGGGCAATCAATGCATTTTCGCATTCCACTTTTGAGAATTTCATGTTCCTAAAGAGTCATTCTAACCGATTACCACAAATCTTGCATAAATAAAGGGTTATGCTAGTACACCCTATGGTCAGTGAATTCCGCAGTGTGTTTTGTAGGTATCAGATGGACAGAGCTCTGTAAACAGTACTCTCTAGTGCTGGGAAGCCTCCGGCAGCCATGCGCTCTACAAATCCTAAACATAAACATAAACCCACGCTCCCATTTCGACTTGGCCAAAACCCCAAGGATAGCAGTCAACCCTTGCATCACAACAAGCAAACTGAGGCTACCTAGGCTCCAAATAATCTGCCAAAGGGAACACAGAGTCTCAGCTAAAGCGGAACTGGTTACAAGACTGCAGGCCCTTAGAAAGCATGGTGTGGGATGTTAAGTGCTAACAGACAAGGCAGAATGGCTGCATGTGTATTCGCTGATGGGCAAAGGGGGGCGGCGGGCCTGTGGAGGTATCTCAAGAACAAATTATGCCCCTTTACAACAAGAGTTAACGCTGTCCCTGAATCCAAATGGATCACGCATGTGCACTGAGAACGCACCTGATGAGAACTCGGAGCCCTGAAACCTTGCACTAGGAGTCACCGCATATGGGGCCTGACATCTCCAGAATTCTGATAACGATCAGACGCACGGGGCACCCGGCCCAAATGGGATACCAGTAGTGGTCTTCAAAGGGGACTTTACGCTGTGGACTTCAATACTGACTCCCCCCCCTACCAAACTTGACAATTGACCTTGCAGGTTCCAGAGAATTGGAGGGGATCAATCTTGAATCCCATCCACAAGAAGGGTGAGGGTGGATTCGTCCAACTACCTCCTCATCGCCCTTCTGAATGTTGAAGCTGAGGCATTCACGTCTATCCTACTCAACGAACTTGAAGACTGGGCACAAGCTAATGATATATTTCCATTCACACAATCAGGTTTTAGGGCAAACTCTTCAACACTGGGCAACATTGTGGCCCTTTCTTACCTGTCACAAAACGCAAAAAGTTAGGAACAGCTTATGGAAAAAAGCTCAGAGGATGGGGCATCTCGAACACCCTGCTTCTAGCCATTACATCTTTATGTATGTTGACCTGGGTCAGAGGCAGGTTAACACCCACGACCACCTCTAAGAAGATCATGGCTGACAATGGCCTCAAGCAAGGCTGTGTGCTGGCACCCCTCTTATTTAATCTGTATACAGCTGACATCGGCGCTGCATTGAAATATGCCAACCTTATCCCTCCGAAGTTCGGCAGAACCAAGGCACCTACATACTACAATACATCGCCTATATCATCCTTCTGGACCATTCGAGAACTAGCCTACAAAGAGCTCTGAATGCACTGCACAATTACAATATAGCTAATAAAATGGCTGCAAAAAGTTCCAAGACCAAAATCCTCATCCTTGGACATCCACTTAAAAACCCAAGCTATAGGTGGAGCCTGGGGGCGACTGTTACAACTACCTGGGTGTATGGTTCACCACCAAAGGTGGACATAAAAAGCAATTGAGACATGCCATTACAAAAGCGGAGGCAGACATCATCACTGAGAGTAAATTATACATCGCTTTTGAAAGCCTTACGACTGGTCCAATAAGATGGGTTTTGGCAGCTACTCTGTTGCTAAGGATTACTTACGGTCAAGAAGCTTATGTGGATCAGTTATTATGTTACCTGGAGAAATATCAAGTCATGGCTTACAAAAGAGTCTTCAGCCTCCCTTCATACCTTCAGAGTAGTCTGATAAGAGTGGAATTCGGACTGGTGGCCCAAGCATGGGCGAGTATGGAGGCCTTTGTAAGTTACTATCACAGAACAATTAAGGTGCCAGCTAATACAATGAAAAGTAGCTGTATGGCCTATTTACAGTCAAAGTGGAAATCCATGGTTGCAATGCCTGTAACTTTCAATTAACACCCTTAAACTTGATCAAGAGCTGTCAAACAGCTTGCATCTCTCATGCGCCATGCCCAATCAACCAATCAGGTTTCTTATAAAGCGTGACTACTCTCCTGCAAGGGTCCTAAGGCCTGAAACATGCCTTGAAAAAGTAATCCAAAGCTCTACCCAAGGCAAGTGACATGGATAAGCTAAAAAATGCGAGAATTCTGCAAGCTGCAGGAAGGTCATACTTCAGTGCTCAATTGGATTCGCTTAGACCGCAACCCGACTTGTCAAGTGCACTCCGTATAGGCTGCCTAAAACAAATCCATCCTCTTGGCCAGGTTAATGGGCATACAAATCAAGGAATTAAACCCAATATGGCGATCACTCAGGCAAATTGAAAACTGCAGACTCTGCATCTACAAATATGAACCTTTTAACCACCTGCTTTGTTGTTGTACCCCACACCACGCCGCTGTCTGTTATAACCACTCTTTATCGCCCACTGTCCCTCAACTTGTAATGAGGTTGTAAATTTGGTGTTCTGCATCACAGAGCTGGTGGATTTGCAAATACATTAATATTATGAAACAGAGACTAGAAGATGCAATCGCCTAACGATCGAGCTTGATGTCCATGATCGAGCCAGTATTACAGCTCACAATTACTGTTTCAAGCGGCTTAACCCTGCAGACCGAAGACGCCACACTGCTGCCTCTATTCCCTCTGAGGCTGTTTGTATTTACTTACTCCTGCTAAAACTTAGGGGCATAGCATCAACGGCCAGCGATAATTATCGCTGGCCGCTCTTAGCGTTAAAATGTTTAACGCTGGCTATCGCAGATAATTATCGGCATGCTAGCGCTGTATTAACAACGCTCAGCGCAATGGCGATAATTATCCTAGCAATAGCGATGTTTTCCATGGAACATCGCTGGTTTTCCAGCGATGTTCCATGGAAAACGGCGATACCCTTGATAATAGGGGCCTGTGGTCTTAGCCACACAATCCACCCCCCATGTTAAGTATGCCTTAGTCAGGAATTTAACAGACGTTAAATTCCTGCGTTAAGGCATACTTAGCGCGATTTAAATAATCGCTTCCCCGCATTGTAAATATCACGAAGCTGCCTTCGTGATATTTACCCATGTTGTTTCCACAGACACGCCTACTTTGCATCTCATTAGTGATGCAAAGTTAGGCATGCTGGAAACGGGAGCAAGATCAGCATAACACGCAATAGCGTGTCTTTGCTGATAAGGCGATAATTTGTTATCGCCGCATTGTTAATATTCCCCCCTGACTCCTCTAAAATAGCTCAGATTTCAACTCTGCACTTTAATATTCAACTGACTATGGGGCATATTATCAAGCCAGGCGATAAAATTATCGCCGCTTTAGCGGCAGAAAACTGCCACTAAAGCAGCGATAATGGGCTTGATAATATGCTCTATGGTATTCCAATTGAAGCCCATGTTATATGTGAAGGACATCTAACCTGGGCTTCAATTGGAATTCCATAGATCATATTATCAAGCCCATTATCGCCGCTTTAGCGGCAGTTTTCTGCCGCTAAAGCGGCAATAATTTTATTGCCTGGCTCGATAATATGCCCCCGAGATTGGGACACATTTTATCTCTTGGCTTTTGCTGCTGTTATGCATCAATTTTCTACCTCATATTGCAAAGGCCTTTAACACTCACATATTTCATATTCCGGCATAAGCATCTAGCAAAGTGCCAACTTATAAACTTTGGCTGAGACGGTACTCCTCTCAGGAATTCCATCATCTATGGTTTGAGGGAGAATGATGCTTCTTGGAGGGAGTGTTATGCTAAGCACTTTATAGCCGGTTGGGAGAGTTTACCAGGAAATTGCAAATCTAATGAGCATGCCAACGAATAATGTAACTATAGCTTGAGTGTAGGTATGATGGAGTGCATGCTGTATTTAAGAGGTAACACAACACCTGCAAGGCACGCACTTAAACCCATGATGTTTGCACAGTATGAATAGCACTCTACTGCTATAACAGATATAAAGATGTAAGTCATTCAGGAAGCAATGTAAAGGAGATTTCATTGAGGCTAGTGGGTTTTGAACATCCGTCCCCAACAGTTATAATTTTCGAGTTCAGCTCATTGCGACCGACCTCTATACAATATTATTTTAATTGTTAATCAGGCTCAGTTCAACTTGTTTGTATGTTGAATGGCTCTGTTTTTAATGTGTTTTGTTCGTACATGTAATGGTTCTAATCAACTATGCATGATAAATAAAGAGATTGACTAAAATACATTTTAAAATGAAATTGTCATACACATCACAGGCCTTACTATGGGTTGGGGGCAGATTTTACGATGATTTTGCTTCGGGTTGCATCACTTTGTGGAGCAGCCGCGACGCAAAATCATTTTTGGCATTTACTAGGCTATGCAAAGCCACTTAACGTGGCATTGCGTAGTTTAGCAAATACAAAGTAAAGCCGTGCGTAACCCTGCATCTAATAGGTATTACATGGGCACAGCACGGACGTTCCCATAAATCCACCCATGCATTTTGACGCAAACCCAGATTTACAAAGTCTCTTAAACCTGGATTTGTGCCATATGGTGTGCCTACCCGGCCGAGGCGTAACAAGGAGAAGTATCATTATTTCTTTTCATTACTTCTAAAGATAGTTTTAATGCAAGATAGTATCCCTTCCTACACAAAAACAATCCTGCCTGTAATGCAGGCGCTATGATGGAAGGCTGCCTGTGTTGGCGCTAGGTAGTCTTCAGTTCACCAGCGCAGGGAGAGAGCTGATGAGCGCCACAACTTAGTAGATATGCGCTTTCGCTCCTATTCATGCAAAGCTGCACAGCAACTTGCTGCACTTTCTTGTATGAATTGTAAGTAAGTCTAACCTTGGTTATCTAATCAGTATAATTAAAGATAAAAGGTAGCAAAACAAATTAATTAGAACCCCTTTCTCTTTATAAATGGGAAGGACAGCTTCACAAATTCTTATGTCATGCCTAGATAGACCTAGAGACCAAACTGTCCCATTTTAAAAAGAAAGGGCCCTGGAAAAAGCAAGGATGATTTTGTGATGATAAAATACACTCGGCAACTGTGGTAACGCCTGCCGCAGCTGAAAACACTTTGCCGGCCTGCTTATTAAATGAAGTCTTCTGACTCATGAATTACAAGGCTGGCAGCTCTGTGTTTTCTTCATCCATTCTTAGAAAAAGACTTATGTAACTGGGTTAGAGTTTTATATGCAAAACTGCTGAGCCAGCAGGAAGGATGAGCTGGGAGAGTTGAGCCTCTGGTCTATCTTCTTTCAGCTTACAATGCATGCCTCTCGATTTGAGAGGCTGTGGCTGATTATCTCACAGTTCTACTATTTTTATATGCTTCTTTGTGGTACACTTTAATTGCCTGGGATTTTCCCCTGTTTGGAGGGTTTGTTCATTTTTACTGATGTTACTGCCTGGTTTCATTGACCAAGTAGGGGTAGCAACAAATTGGGATGTTACAGAAAGCATTGGCCATCAGCTTAATTGTTACACCAACAGGGGGCATGAATTGTTGTGAGAAATGGCTTAATAGTTGATAGGGATGAGGGCCTCACTCAAGTAATAAACACAATCTTTGCCAATGTAAAGCACAAAAGTCACTAAATAAACCTATCCTTAACCCTATGGTAGCTTGGTACAAAAGCAGTCAGGCTTAACTTAGAGGAAATATGTAAATTAATTATGCACCACTCAAACAATAGTAAAGGGAAAACACAACACAAGAATAATTCCAAACCAATTTAGAAAATTAGAAGATATTTTAATAAATAAAATGACATAAAAATGCCAAAAATCCTAAAAGTTGAACCAGAGTTATGAATTCTTAAATTTTCAGATTAAAATAGCACCAAGGGGTCGATTCCGATCCGAGTCGGACAGCTCTCCGAGAACTGTTTGTAGCCTTACCTTGCGACCGACTCGTACCCGGAGCCGGTCCGTCCGAGCGAGGAAGTACGATGCGCATAACTGACAAAAATCTGACCGACACGTAGGCTGTGATTCAAGCTTCATTCTCCGTCCGAGCCGTACCTCCGAACGCCAAACAGAGTCACCCGGAAGCAGTATCCACAGCAGTGTCCGGCCGGACAAGTATGATGCGCAAATCATAAGCGCCGGACGGGTCGCCACGTACAGCACGTCACAGCATCCGGAAAAGAAGCATATCAGGTACGATTCACGCCAGAACACAGTCCACGGCTACGAGACGGACCAGCTTGCAACGGGTACGAGACGGAGCAACAAGCAGCGTGTAGGAGACGAACACATCATGAATCCCATTGCGCAGGTCATACCAGTACTGTACATCTATGACCGGATCAGGAACAGATGCGGACGGCGCAGACGGTAAGTCAGACACCCACCACACAAACCACCGACACAAACCTGCAAAATGTCACACACACCCAGGGGATCCATATCCTGGCCACTAGCAACAGGCCACCATAGGGGTTGCATGGCCTGCACCACTACCACCACCACTCATAGGGCTTATGTTGCCCATCACTCCTGCCACCCCAACCATAGAGGACCTGTTGCCCAGCACTACTGCCACCACCACCCATAGGGGACCTGTTTCCCAGCACTACTGCCACCCCGACTCATAGGGCTTATGTTGCCCATCACACCTGCCACCCCCACCCATAGGGGACCTGTTGCCCAGCACTCCTGCCACCCCCACTGATAGGGACTATGTTGCCCATCACTATTGCCACCCCCACTCATAGGGCATAGGTTGCCTAGCACTCCTGCCACCCCCACCCATAGGGGACCTGTTGCCCAGCACTCCTGCCACCCCCACTCATAGGGACTATGTTGCCGATCACTACTGCCACCCCCACTCATAGGGCGTATGTTGCCCAGCACTACTACCACCCCCACCCATAGGGGACCTGTTGCCCATCACTCCTGCCACCCCCACCCATAGGGGACCTGTTGCCCAGCACTCCTGCCACCCCCACTGATAGGGACTATGTTGCCCATCACTACTGCCACCCCCACTCATAGGGATTATGTTGCCTAGCACTCCTGCCACCCCCACCCATAGGGGACCTGTTGCCCATCACTCCTGCCACCCCCACCCAAAGGGGACCTGTTGCCCAGCACTCCTGCCACCCCCACTGATAGGGACTATGTTGGCCATCACTACTGCCACCCCCACTCATAGGGCTTATGTTGCCTAGCACTCCTGCCACCCCCACTCATAGGGACTATGTTGCCCATCACTACTGCCACCCCCACTCATAGGGCGTATGTTGCCCAGCACTACTACCACCCCCACCCATAGGGGACCTGTTGCCCTTCACTCCTGCCACCCCCACCCATAGGGGACCTGTTGCCCAGCACTCCTGCCACCCCCACCCATAGGGGACCTGTTGCCCATCACTCCTGCCACGCCCACTCATAGGGCTTATGTTGCCCACCACTCCTGCCACCCCCACCCATAGGGGACCTGTTGCCCATCACTCCTGCCACCCCCACCCATAGGGGACCTGTTGCCCAGAACTCCTGCCACCCCCATCCATAGGGGACCTGTTGCCCATCACTCCTGCCACCCCCAATCATAGGGCTTATGATGCCCAGCACTACTACCACCCCCACCCATAGGGGACCTGTTGCCCATCACTCCTGCCACCCCCACCCATAGGGGACCTGTTGCACAGCACTCCTGCCATCCCCACTCATAGGGACTATGTTGCCCATCACTACTGCCACCCCCACTCATAGGGCTTATGTTGCCCAGCACTACTACCACCCCCACCCATAGGGGACCTGTTGCCCATCACTCCTGCCACCCCCACCCATAGGGGACCTGTTGCCCAGCACTCCTGCCACCCCCACCCATAGGGGACCTGTTGCCCATCACTCCTGCCACCCCCACTCATAGGGCTTATGTTGCCCAGCACTCCTGCCACCCCCACCCATAGGGGACATGTTGCCCAGCACTCCTGCCACCCCCACCCACAGGAGACCTGTTGCCCAGCACTCCGGTCAGGGGACCTGTTGCCCAGTACTACTGCCACCCCACTCATAGAGCTTATGTTGCCCATCACTCCTGCCAACCCCACCCATAGGGGACCTGTTGCCCAGCACTCCTGCCACCCGCACTGATAGGGACTATGTTGCCCATCACTACTGCCACCCCCACTCATAGGGCTTATGTTGCCCAGCACTCCTGCCACCCCCACCCATAGGGGACCTGTTGACCAGCACTCCTGCCACCCCCACTCATAGGGACAATGTTGCCCATCACTACTGCCACCCTCAGTCATAGGGCTTATGTTGCCCAGCACTACTACCACCCCCACCCACGGGGGACCTGTTGCCCATCACTCCTGCCACCCCCACTCATAGGGCTTATGTTGCCCAGCACTCCTGCCACCCCCACCCATAGGGGACCTGTTGCCCAGCACTCCTGCCACCCCCACTCATAGGGCTTATGTTGCCTAGCACTACTGCCACACCCACCCATAGGGGACCTGTTGCCCATCACTCCTGCCACCCCCACCCATAGGGGACCTGTTGCCAAGCACTACTTCCACCCCCACCCATAGGAGACCTGTTGCCCAGCACTACTGCCACCCCCACTTAAAGGGCTTATGTTGCCCATCACTACTGCCACCCCCACTCATAAGGACTATGTTGCCCATCACTCCTACCACCCCCACTCATATGGACTATGTTGCCCAGCACTACTGTCACTCCCACCCATAGGATGTGGGATGCGCCTCACATCCATCATAGACAAACATTAACTATGTCAGCAAAATACATCCGCCCTAACATCATGACAAAAATGTGTAGTCTGTGACAAATGCCCACAACAGTGATAATAACTTCGAACATACAATGTAACTACCATCACATGTGTGACCAAAAACAGAGTGTGACCTACACAAGGCAAGCATCACTATAGCACTGTGTCAATGTAAAACTAACACTCCCTCACTGTGTAGAACAAAAGTTAAGTGTGGGGTTCCAAACTGCAGCAAATGTTGAGCATTGCGGTAATGGGGTCTAAAAGCCCCCTCATCACAGTGACCAAAAGGTAAGTGTCATCATGGTCAAAGCTGCAAATGCCAAACAGCATGTAAGATTCCTGCTCCCAACACATGAAACACTTTTGTGGCAAAGTAGTGGTTGTGTCCCATACCCACAGAGATGTGGTGAGGCTAACAGTGCTGTGAAACCCTAACATACTCTCGGCCATGAGGAGACAACCACCACCCATGGGGGCTGACTGCATACAGTGTACAATGACACAAAAGCAGAAGTGACCATCACAAAGCATACACACATCTCGAAAATAGACACACAAATCAAAACATCCCGAGTAGACTGTAGGTGTCAGGTCACAAACTCCCATTCCACGGCAGCAATGGGACCTAACAACCAGGATGAATGTGCAGAATGATGTGATATGACTCACAGGGACAGCAGGGAAAATCACAAAAACAACATCCAGACAAAGGCCCACAACAGCAATACCAATGCACTGGTGCAGATGCACAAACACAAACAGGCAACCTCACACTGCACATCTGACACAACATGTGTGTGTGTGTCTCAGTATTCCCAGGCAACTACACAACACATGAGGGGGCTGAACCACAGTGAGACAGATGTGGACACAGTGTCATACAAATGTAACCCATCATTGGGCCCCCCTTAGTGGGCAATCAGGCATTGTAAGATGAGAGGGAGCACAACAGACACATGTGACACAAGCTTGAATGAACAGCAACTAACACAGCAAGAGACTGACACACAACAGCACTACCCCCAGGGACCAGACATTGGGGTGACACAAGCATGCATGACACGTCCACTGTGATGATAAAGGTAGATGTTGTACAAACTGTGAAACCCAGACATGTGTCCTGTGCCACAAACGTACATCACACTTACCCAAACACAAATCACTCAGCATGGCCCGTCATCCATGGACAAACGGGAGGTAGGGGCCCATCCATGCAAACATTTGCATCAGTCCACCCTCAACACCACACACCCTGAACTGCACCAATGTGTATCTGTGAAGCCCACATGGACAGATGACATTGCACATGCACCCATGACAAACACAGTAATGTTGGGAGGAACTAAGGTGCAAAGACTCATCACACAAGGACAGTCTACAACCCTGGTGAATGACACACATACTGCTCAGTATGCAGTACATGGCCATGACGTCAAAGCTCCCGTAACCTTCGGAATACCTGCCAAAGTCCCAGGACAATGCAGAAGCCAAGGAGAACCACAAGGCACACATGCTGACATCTGCCAACATTGCAGCCCTGAACCGAACGAGTGGGAGCAGTCACACACACATACACATGTCTCAATCACTGACAGGTACCAGCTAGGGACAACTATATGCTATTGCGAACAAAGAAGTGCCTTGGGGACCCCTGACTGTGTCCCATCTGCATCTGACCACATCATCACCACTCAGAACTGACAAATTCCAATGATGAAACACCAATTAACAGTAGTGTGCCATGCACCCACACATCTGGTAGCCCATGGCAAAGATGTGGAATGAACACAGTACAACTCAGCAAGCATCAACAACAGGAACATATCAAGGAAGCACTGCCTGTGTATGAAGAGGGATGTTGACACACACACATGCCCACACAACACACACCATGGGCCCAGGCAATGTCACGGAACAACACACTTACTTGAGGAGACACAACTCCTGTGGAAGCTCAGCTGTGCCAAACATAGTCCCAGCAGGTCTCAGTCACGTCAGCAGAACACTTCGTCAGTCAGCCATCAGTTACCACACAATGAAGGCTCTGGTCACAACAGGCTGGGTACGGGAGTGTCCCTTAAGTAATCTGCACATACTCAATACATATGTCCAGCAAGTTGCACAGAGGACCCAGTTGCTTCTACACCAATGATGCCCACACCTACATGTCCAGTAGAGATGCGCCCACAGTCAGCGAAAAAGACAAATTGGACAATAGGAAGCACATTATAAGTGTATGTGTGCAAGCCACAGATGTGACCATGCAAATGAAATGTTTACAGAGATGTTCACAAATTGTTAATCATGACACACCCAGTTAGCTGCAAAGGATGGCATGGATACCGAACAGAATAGGATACATATCTCATGGACCACATGGAGTACCACACATCAACACCTCAGTATTCAACATTGGAAATCCAGCATTACAACTGCAAGGTCATGCTAAACATCATCAACATAATGTTCAGCTAAATCAAATTCACAAGGATAAAGAAAAAAGCTTTATTCAGCAATTTTTAAATGCAAAGTCCTTTCCAAACAAAGGCCAATGGCCAGTCCCTATCCAAATGTCAACAATGTGATTTGAGTGACAACTGTCACACGTTGCTTGCCTGCACTGGTAATGACAGGGGACATCACCATGGATGGGCATCCATGGCGGCAGGCCAGGCACTGCGGGGACAGGATCAGGGCTCAGCAGAAGGAGGCAGGGAAGGGTTGGTGGATGCAGGAGAGTCACTGGCAACTGCAGCGGAGCTGACTGAAGTAGTGGGTGCAGTCACAACTGTGGGGCACAAGTCAGATGGGGTCGGTGCCGGCACAACTGCAGTGGGCAGGTCAGATGGAGTGGACTGGGTCCCCACTGCAGTCCCCAAGTCAGACGGGGTGGTCGTGGACTCCACTGCAGTGCCTAACTCAATGTGAGCAGAATGCGGTTCAGGTGAGATTGGCAGGACAGAGGGGGGGACACGGTCCCCACATCAGTGGCACAAACTGTCTGACCGGGGGTTGTGGGGGTGGAAGAGCAAGTGGTAGGGGGGGAGGGCCTGAGCATTTTGGGGATGGTGTATCTGTGGGTGGGGGAACCCGGGGCAGGGTGTGGCGGGGGAACCTGTGGAGTGGTGGCCTGGGGGATGGAGGACGGAGACTTTGTCGTGGAGCTGCGGGCAGGGTGGTGTCTTGCTCTTCCGGCTCCGGGGGGACTTGCGGGTGGGGGCTCAGTCTGACTGCACCTGGGGGAGGGTGTCCGGTGTGAGGGGCACTCTCCTCTGTGTGTGGGGACTTCCTCTTCCCCTTGTAAGCTGGATCTGCTGGGTCAGTAGGGAAGAGGCCAAGGTCACAGAGGAAGAGCTTCTGGGGAGATGGGGTTGCAGGTGAGGCAAGAGAAGGGGGCTGGGAGGGAGAGGTAACAGAGGACTGCGGAGTGGTTGTGGATGACTGTGTGTGTGTCTGCAAACCATCCCCTGTGAGTGTGGTATCAGTCCCCTGAGGTTGCTCGTGTGCACGTCTAGCCCTTGGTTTGGGTGTTTGTGTGCTGCCCGTGTCTGTGGGTTTGTGTGAATGTGCTGGTGTGTGTGTGCTTTGGACAGGTAGGGTGCTAGGAATCGTGGGTGGGGAAGGGGAAGGAGGGGCGCGGGACTGTTGGAGGAGGGACACTGCTGCCGTCAGGGAGGAGACCACGGACTGATTGGTCCTCTGTAGGGCAGACATGCCATATGAAATGCCCTCCATGAACGACACCAGTTGTGTCAACAGACTGGTGTGTGCATGGAGGACACTCAGCATTGATGTCTGCCCTACATGGATCTGTCGAAGCAAGTCCACAGACCTCTCACTCAGGGCAGCAGGGGACACAGGGACAGGGGGTGCGGTGCCTGGCACAAAGGAGACATGCTCCCGAACAAGGGAGCCTCCACGGACCTCTGAGATGGGAGCCGATGGGAGGGTGGTGATGGTGGTGGTGGGGGCGGTGGCGGGGACAGGCTCACTAGCTGGGGTTTGGTGGCTGCTGACACCCGCCTCCACAAGGGAGTCATCCTCCGAGCTGCTGTGGCCCTCAGCTGGGGTGGATGGTGCTGAGGACTCCTCGGTGTGGCTCCACTCGCCCTCCGTGCCACTGGGTCCCCCCAACTCCTCGCCTTCTGTCCCAGTCAGGCTCTGTGGCTCCTCCTGGTCCGTGGAGCAACCCCTCCTGTGGCCGTGGATGTATCTAGATAGAATTAGGAAAAAAGAGAACAACATCAGTCACCTGCACTGACTGCACACACCACAGTGAGTACAGCACATCACAGGGTAAGCCCTGGCATCATCAGCTGAACACTGCTCAAAGTGCTCACACTGTTTAGAATAACCCGATTGTCAGTCTCACCATCAACCATGGCACTCATATCCCTCCTGGACTTGCACCCATATGTTTGTTGCATGCTGGATGCTAATACCCCAATGTGCCGACATGCACCACCTACACATTTGTTGGACATGCAAGTGAACATGTAGGAGTATGCCACTGTACACACATCACATCTCTTGCCATTGACTCAGTACAGGTGTCAGGATGAAGGGATGGCCAGAGTCTCATTTCACATGCTTGTGATGCATGCCAGCAACACACACTATAATGTTCTCATTTCCTGATAGTCAATGCCACAGTGGGGTGCATGGAGCACATTTGAACACAATGCAGGATCACTCATAGCAAGTTAAATGCCATGGCACTGGCATGCATGGAAAGTCAGTCAATACTGTCTCCTGTCAGAGGGGCACGGCATCCAGACAACAACAGTATGCACTTTGTCACAATCATAGCTCATGGGTAAAGCAAACTCTGCAGCTGAGAAGTGCACTTGGCCATCCCCTGCAAACAACAAATCCCGGACCCAGAAGACCCCACATCATAAAAACAGACATATGAGTCTCTGCGAACACAACTCCCTGTACATGAGCACATCACAGTCTGCTGTGCATGAAACACAGCTGCCTGAAGTTCACAGTTGCATACACCATTGTGCAACGTCAAGTGATCACACACCTATATGTCAATCAGGTCTTGTCTCTCATAGTCACATCTCAGATGTCCTGCTGACCCTTAAACTCATGAACACCCCAGTTGTCCAGAAAAGGAAGCCACACCACAATGACACAGAGCCAGACACCTGAAGGCACATGTCACTAAGCACAACCTGTAAGTTGATACACAGAAGTGGAATTACAGAGTGTGTCTAAATGCCCTTGAGTAGGCATTACTGCCCAGGTCTACGTGAAACAGTGTTTAGCCCTGGACAGTAGTCAGGTGGCTAAGCAAGTGTGACACACTTGATATACATACTCCTGAGGCACACAAATTGGAGTCCCCTGCTGCATGGGTTTGTTTGAAATACCCCAGGCACATGTGGCGAGTCAGACCAGCAATTGTAAAACATATCAAGGGCACACACAGATCACATGTCAGATCTCAAGGCATTGTGTAAACAATTGACCCACCCATGAAACCCACAACAGAGTCACGGTAACAGATGCTGTCCGGAAGCTGAAGCATAGCTGACTGCAGGGACACAGTGCCCTAGTGACACAAGCAACAGACTGTAGCGTCCACACATCTGGATCAGATGAGGAGGGTGCATCACACAATTGAGGGACATGAGTACTGGACTACAAGACCTACGTAATGTGGAAGTGTGACCAGGCCAAAAGACTGCAAATAGCATGCCAGACATAGTACACAGATTAGGCATGGACTTACCCCCTCCTTGCTGCTGTCTGGCCTTCAGCTGCCCATCCAGGTCCGGGAAGACCACCGCAAGGATCCTGAGCATGTGGGGGTTCAGGGTCCGGTGTCTGCCCCTCCTGCGAGGAGGTGACAGCTTCAGCTGGACCCTTGCGATCCTCCGGGTCCAGCCCCGAAGGTCCTGCCACCTCTTCTGGCAGTTGCGGATCTGGCGCTTGTAGACCCCCACCGATCGAACTGCCCGGGCGATGGTCAGCCACATCTCCTGCTTCTGGTGGTCATCAACCTGTGAGGATGACAAAGTTAAAAGTCCATTAACACATATGGCCCATATTTGTGCTGCACACAGTTGGATATACATGTCGTCATCACAAATGAAAATGAGTTACACAGGTAGTGCACCCATGGAAATGGACAAATGCCCTGCATGTCTGACATGTTAACAATGCCTGGGAAGTTTAATCTTGCACAAATGCACTTTAGCTGCAGAACACCAGTTCATTACATGTACCTACATACTTTGGGGGATGAAAGTACTCAGTGAGTACGCTTGCGACTGGTGTGCAAACTGCTAGTACTGCTAGTCTGACAACATGCACAGTGGACTGCACACTCACCTGCTCCCCTGGTTTCCCATACAGCTTGCTGTACTGTGGAAGGAGCCCGTCCAGCAGGGCCTGGTTCTCCTCCTCAGTGAAGGCTGGGGCCCTCTCCAGAGTACGTGCCATAGCAGTAGCCAGAGGATGCAGAGACAGCAGCAGTGGTAGCAGGGATGTGGTCCAGTAGCATGTAGTGCAGGCAAGTGAGCTCCCTGGGGGGCAGAGGAAGAATCTGTGCCATGTGTCCCAAGTGATAGGTCCAACACAGTTGCTTTCTATGAATCTGGCCAATCCATGGACATGTACGACTCGTACATGTCTTCCGCATCGTTCAAATCTTCACCTTCATAAAACCCTAGGAATTGCAACATTGTTGTAGGCATCCAACTGAATTTCCAGCGCACGACTCGTACAAGTTTTGAATCCGCATCCTTCTCCATGACAGTCCAGAGCCAATGGGTGCGCACGGCTCGGTCAACTGACTGTACAACGTGTAGTTTGAAAATACACATGCACCCCTCTCCATACGATTCAATGGCCAAGACGTACGCCGGTCTCAGTCCATACCTGCCCGATGCGTATGCATGATAGTCACCCGCGTCGCATTGCAGTCAATGGCTAAGTGTACGCACGGCTCGATCCTGAACTGTGCAATGCGTACACATAGTCACCCATGTCGGTCCTCATTGCAGTCACTGGCTAAGCGTACGCACGGCTCGGTCCTGAACTGTGCAATGCGTACGCATAGTCAGCTGCGTCGGTCCTCATTGCAGTCAATGGCTAAGCGTATGCACGGCTCGGTCCTGAACTGTGCAATGCGTACGCATAGTCACCCGCGTCGGTTCTTATTGGTGTGACTTTTTTACGGCTTCCACACACAATTACTTGCCAGGGACTCAGGTGAACACCTACCACACTACAGCATGTGCCACACTGTGTCCCATGGCATGTAAGGCTGCATTCCCTCTGTGTTTGGGGGGTGCAACATTTGGTTTGTTGTGTGGCACTTTTGTGCAGCCACTCCCAGGCTGTGCACGTGTTCATAGGGACAGAATCCTTTGTGCAACTGTACAGTTATGGGCATGAGTCATGGACACAGTTTCAGGTTGGATATGTTTAGGACATGTCACATACACCCTGAGTCCTGGGGGTGATGGTATGTATGTCACAGTGAGACCTATAGCCCCAATTCTGATGTACACCCACAGTCTGTGTGCATGTTGTGTCTCAGATGTGGCTGATCAAATGAGCCCAATGGGAGACAGTCTCCACATCCATGTGGTTTGTGCATCAACATTGATGTTGTGTGTGTGTCTACGAGACGTACATGTAGGGCCTGCAGAGACAAAAGTGCCTACTACCTGTGGGACTCGCGGTTGACTTGTGGCGTGTACATGATACGCCATGTCATGCCAGTGTCCATGTGGCAATACAGGGACTCTGGGTATCTGCATGGCAAAGATCTATGACACGGACACCAGCAGCACCTGGCATTAGCCGAGACCAGAGAAATCTTCGGGTTCACAAACCCTCGCTCAAAAATACCACTTTACCTGAATACCTGCCCTGAGGAAGCCCCAGGCCTGATGGCCAATTAGGGGGCGAAACACGTGTTGGCTGTGCCATCCTTTCTTCTTTTGCAGCTACTAATAAAAAATACAAACATCTGATTCTCATCATCTGATCTATTTGCATCAATTGGATTTTTATCCCAATCAACGGAAATTTACACTCTAGCCCAGATACACCCACAAAAAACTCGCTTCAATTTAGGGGGAAAGGGGCATCTCCCCCTGTTTCTGGGCAAGAACCAGTACAAGAAGGCTACTTGCTTATTAAATGATGAGTAAGGGATGAGGATCTTTTTTCCCCTCGCCTACATACAACAAAGATCTATGATGCCTGGGAGACATCAGGCCTTACTTGTCACTGTGGTGTGTGTTTGTAACGTGACAGTACATAGGTAGTGTGACACAGCCCAATGATTGGCCATTGCACTACATGGGACTTATGTAGACATGTGGACTTGAGATATGAGGTGATGGGCATGTAGGTGACATATGTGACCATGCCCAACAGCACACACCTCAGTACATTGTGTATTGTCATGATGTATCATGTGATATTTTGCTTGGTCATAGCCACATGGGTGGATTAATCGACAATCTTCCTTTGTTCATCTCTGTACTGCAGGGCACCAGCTGTCCATAGACCGTTCCCAGACCTTGAAACAATGCAGGAACGCGACTGCATCCAACGGTACCGCTTCACCAGGCCACTGATTGAGGAGTTGGCGGAGCAGTTGGCGCCACATCTGCTACCTGGCCGGACATACCCTACAGCACTGACCCCAGAGGTGAAGGTGATGGCAGCCCTGCACTTCTTTGCTACTGGTAGCTTCCAGTACACTGTGGCTACTGCTGGTGGTATGTCGCAAACTATGTTCAGTCGTGTGCTACGCGATGTATTGGAGGGGATGTTGCATTTCCTTGACCTGTACATCAAGTTTCCTAGCCCAGGTCAACTCACTGAAGTAAAGGATGCTTTTTATACACTGGGGAGGATGCCGAACGTCATTGGATCTATTGATGGTACACATGTGGCCCTGGTACCACCACAGGCACATGAGCAGGCATACCGGAAAAGAAAACATTTCCACTCCATCAATGCTCTGGTGGTATGTCTTGCAGACATGTGTATCACACATGTGTGTGCACGTTTTCCCGGTTCTGCGCACGATGCCTACATCATGAGGAGTAGTCGCATTGCAACACTGATGCCACAGTTGCCAGAACAGCGTGCCTGGCTTTTTGGTGTGTACTGTTTACCATTGTGTGTGTTTGGCAATGTTGCATTCCACCCTCTTTCAGATCTCAGCTAATTGTTCAATTGTTTGTATGTAGGTGACTCCGGATACCCCAACATGCCGTGGTTGCTGACACCCCTCAGGAACCCTGTGACACCAACCGAGATGCGCTACAATGAGGCACATGGTCAGACCAGTAGGGTGATTAAGCGGACATTTGGTCTCCTGAAAAGCCGCTTCCGCTGCCTTGACAAGACCGGACGGGCCCTCCCATATGACCCTGCAAAGGTGTGCAAAATGATCCTTGTATGCTGCATGCTACACAACATGGCAGAGCGGAAGAAGTTGCCTCTCATCCAAGATGACGTTGACCTACCTTCGCCACCTGTGGAGGATCCAGGCCTGGGCCACGATGCCAGTGATGATGATGATGAGGTTGACGTCCGCACACAGCTCATCAACAACTTCTTCACCTGAATGTGAGTTTACAGGGTTGTTATGTCAATGTATTGAGTTAGCCTGAAATGTGTTGGGGCTGCTCTGTTTCTGTTTGAGTGTGTCTGTGTGCCACTTGACTGGATGCGTGCAGTGATGTGTCCTTTCAGGTGGTCTGTACTCCACAATAGTGTTGAAATGCTAACTTGTTTCTGTGTAGGTTTCTTTTGACATGTTTTGTGCATGTGTATTGCATTTCTCTCCTGTTCTGCTGTGCTTTTGACTGTGTCTTGTGTTTGTCCTTCCCAGGGTACTTTGCCTGTTGTTTGGTCAACAATGACCCCCAACACCCAGAATCCAACACCAGTGTGGAAGTTGTCAATTCCCATCAAGTGATGTGCCACACACCCCTGGACTTCAATTCTCCGGCACTTTGTGACCGTGCGTCCACTGTAACATACAATTACCTTGCAACTATTGTGGAATAAACATGTTGATGATGTGTAATGAACCTGTGCTACACTTTGTTAGGTGCATTGTCTGTCTTCCCACATCTGACTGACATTAGCATACCTCACCTGTGGGCTTGTTACCACTGACTGTGGATAGGTGTGGTGTCTGTGCATACCAATGTATTTCACGTCAACATCATTGTGTGGGATGAGTTACATGGACATGGTGAGTATGTGTTGTGGTGCCATAGTGGTGTGTCTCCCTCACATGTGTTATATCACCATGACTCACATAACGGCGGTCACATTTTTGTAGTATTTGGCATGCACGGTGTTGTTTAGCATATCAACATCTCCATGACACATGACAAGTTGGAATCACAACCGAGGCAAGTATGGTGTACTGGTGAGTTTATATACAAACATGTGTGAGGATAGTGCACAGGATGGTGGGTGCTGTACATTGGGTTTCGAATCCAAAGTTCACAGTAGAGTTGGAAGTGTTGGCAGCTGAAATGTCCAGAGTAAAGTCCACAGTCATCTGCTACATTGGACCAACATGAACCCTCCATGTCATGTAGGCAGGTTGTGTTAGATACGACAAGGTGAATGGGTTGCGCACAAACATTGTCCAGAACAGGTTTAGAGGCCCTGGGGGATATGCAGGAACATCTGCGTCTCACTTGTCCTTCTTCGGATGACCCCTCTTCTTCTTGGGGGGGGATCCTCAGGTGCAGGCATCTGCGGTGCAGGGGACTCTCCGCCAGAGTCATCCTCCCTCCCTGTGGTACTGGCAGATGGTGCGGCAACAGACGTTGTGGCCACACAGGGAGGTGTGGCCATGTTTGTGCTTATCTGGCGGAGGCATTGGAGTATGTCCCGATGCACTGCAGTAAGTGCATCCCACTTTGCCTCCATGCGGGCATGATGGGCAGCCTGCTCCTGTTGAATGTCCTTGAGGATCCCCACTACCTGGCCGAATCCTCCGGTGCTATCGTGGTACGCATCTATGATGCGTGCCAGTTGGGGGTCATCATGCAGTCCAGACCCCTCCCAGCACCCCTATCCACACAGACAGGACCTGCGGTGGCACGCACAGGTGACACTGGGCCCCCTTGGGTGTTGTTGCTGGTGGTGTTGTCTGTAGCTTCCTGGGGGTCCTGTGTCCCTGTGCTGTCGGTGTTCTGTGGCCTTGGTCTGTCCGTGTTGGGGGGGTGCCCTGTCTGTTGCCAGATGCTGGAGGCGTGGGTACAGGGGGTGCAGATGTTGGTACTGAATGTTGACTCACACCGGAGGTGCCAGGTTGTTCGTCATCATCCGAAGAGGACAGAGACGGATCCACACCAGAGAGCTGAGGGTCCACCAGAGTCTGGGACAGGGACTCCTCTTCATTTGGTGCTGTGTCCCCAGCACCACCTGTGTTTGGAAGAGACACACAATGTAAGTTATGTTTCTATAGGCATGAATGGTTCACTTACATGACATTTTCTACTGTACGTCAGGATGCGTGCCTCTACACTGCTTTGTCCAAGGTTGTCATGGACAGAGATTGATATTGTTGTGGCACATTGCCCAGCCCAAATGAAACATTTCAATGTGCATGTCGAAGTGTGTGTATGCCCAGCTCATGTATAGATTTGTCTGTACATGGCCATTACTACTCAAGGGCCATCACGTTGCTGACACAGGTGTGTCATCCCTGTACACATTTGAGCTTTAACAAGGACATACGTGCAATTCCACTGAGGAGATGTTCTAAGATTGGGGCATGTGTGGTAGCAGATTTTGCTAGTCTTTGTGTGTCACATTGGTGTATTGGTACGACATGGTCACAGTCCGGTATGGCTGTGATCTCTTTGTAGAAAGTGTTTTTTTACAGTATTCCTTGTTCCCATCTCATTTCATACAAGTGATAATGTCACCATTGTGAATGAGTCTGGTGCTGAGTTTTGTACGTGCATATGTGATTTGACTTGTCAATGTTCTCCATGGTGACATGGATTGGGCAAGGTAGCACTCTGGCTTTTCAATGCTCATGACAGTGAGAGCTGGTGGTGTGTGGGTTGCAGTTTGGCCTCCAATGCAGTCCAGGTTAGACCTTGTGTCTACAGTGTCTATGTCAGTGAGTGGTGTGTTGTGTGAAGGATGCATTTGTTGCAGCACGATGTAGAAGTGGAATGCAGCTCACAACAGCACCGAGTGTGAATGAGACCATGCTATGGTGTCGGCTATATTGGTGTGTCCATTCCATTCACTGTCAGATGTCCCCTGACAATGATGTATATGTGAGTTCCTGTGTGTTTTGTGCAATGTACTATATATGGCTCTCCACACTTGTCATCTTCAAGACACACCTCCTCAGCCAGGCCAGGGAGCACCCCTGGACACTGCATCCCCAGACAGTGAGTTTGAACATATGGTTGCAATGGCTGTGTGTGCGACCGTGTTTGGTTTGGCCAGTGCATATGTGTGATTTTCAGCCACATCATTTCTCATGCCCATGTGTCAGACATCTTGCCCGGGCATCATCTTTGTGAGTGACTGGTACCACGTGTGCAATGTTTTTTAGCATAGAAGGTGTGTGTATGGCCAGCATCGGGGTTATTTGTTTTCAAGTCAGGGCCTCCTTCTCCCCCAGGCCAGTTATCCCATCATGAAGCGTGCCACCATTGCAGTGGGTGGAGGTTAACTTTCAGGATGTCAGTCAGTGCAGTCCTGGTGTTTGTTGTTGCCCAGTTCCCAGCATGGCCTTGTGCTCCCCACAACAGAGCCCAGTGTCAGACATCTTGTCAGTCCATTCCCACTCCCTGTGAGGTGAGCATGGTTAAGTGTGAGCTTGCTGGGCCATGTGGGTGGGTGGGGAATGTCTGTGACTGCAACTCCCATCATGCTCTTGGCTACACCCCCCCTTCCCAGCATGCCCATACTTCCTTCCTTTTGACTCTGCTTCCCTGTGAGGGGGTGTGACAGCAATGGCAAGATGGCTGACTGTGAAGTCCTGGTGCTTGTTGTTGCCCAGTTCCCAGCATGGCCTTGTGCTCCCCACAACAGAGCCCAGTTTCAGACATCTTGTCAGTCCATTCCCACTCCCTGTGAGGCGAACATGGTTCAGTGTGAGCTTGCTGGGCCATGTGGGTGGGTGGGGAATGTCTGTGACTGCAACTCCCATCATGCTCTTGGCTACAGCCCCCTTCCCAGGATGCCCATACTTCCTTCCTTTTGACTCTGCTTCCCTGTGAGGGGGTGTGACAGCAATGGCAAGATGGCTGACTGTGAAGTCCTGGTGTTTGTTTAGCTACAAGTCCAAAGAGAGCCCCTGTGCTTCACACAGCAGCACCCAGTGTGGTGTATCTTTGGGTGATATTTCACTACAGTGTGAGTCAATGCATTCTACCCGGTGAGTTGTGTGGAGTTTGTGTTGAGGAGTGTGTGTGTCTCCACATGCTGGTAAGTATGGTCAGAGCTGTCAATCCTCCTTCCCACCCGGCCAGACATCCCACCATGAAACGTGCTTCCATTGGAGGGCGTGTAAGTTGTCTTTCAGGATGTTAGTCAGTGGTGTCCTGCTTCTGATTTGCACACAACCCCTACCAGGGCCTTGTGATCCCCACAGCAGGACCCAGTGTCAGCCATCTTGTCATTCATTTTCCACTCCCTGTGATGTGGGCATGGTTCAGAGAGGTCTTGATGGGCCAATTTGGAGGGGGAGCATTATCTGTGACTACAAACCCCATCATGCTTTTGGATACACTCACTTCACCTGCATACCCACTATTCCTTCCTGTCAGTCAGCTACACTGTGAGGAAGCGTGTTTGTGGTGGCAAACTGACTAACAGTGTTTATTTGGCTTTGTGCCACTGACTTGCTCTATTTGTTGGTAGGTTTGTACATGTCATGACACAGTTACAAGTCACTATGAGATGGCAGGTATTGTGTTTGTCTGATTAGCATACACATCTTGGGAGGATTATCTATTGGTTACTGTGGGTTTGCTAATTCACACGCGTTGCATTGTACTGCACGGGTCGTACGCCGCCAGTCTGTGTCAGTCGGTCTCCGTTCCGGGTCCGTGTCGGTCGGTACGTTTTGCGTCCAGAATCGGAATCGGCCCCCAAGAAGCACAAAGCTCCACTCGCAGTTATCTGCTCACAGTCGACTGGGTCAAAGTCACAAGTTCATTCTTACCGTGATGGAGTTGAGTCAGATACAGGGACAAAGTTAGTTCCAGTGAAGAGTTAACCTTCTACTCAGTCCAGTCCCACATGAGGAGCCTCAGCCAGAGCTTCACATTGGCTGGGGCTGTGAAAAGACCATTGTCAGCGCAACGAGCAGCCTGTCATCAGAGCTTCACATTGGCGGAAGATACAGGTGGTCATTGCTGACACAAAGAGTTTGCTTGTGGTTGTGAGGAGCCCAAAATGCCAGTAGTCCAGTTTTTCAGTTTTAAAGTCGGAGGAGTACACTCATGACAGCCAAGGGTCCAGGACCTGGTGGGTCCCCTCTTGGTGATCAGAATTCACTCCAGCATAGCCCAGTTGCAGGGCTCAGGCAGGTCAAGTTGGTGCTGTTCAGCTGCTTGGAAGGCCTCTTGAAGCTTGTTGTTTTCCCTTAACTCAAACAGGAAGATAGCCAACTTATGCTTGCATCACTTCAGGGGCTCCGGAGTTCAAGGTAAGCAGGTCAAGTCTTCCTTTTTCAGACAGCAGTGCAGGCCATCTCCGGAATCTTCCACTGATCTAGAAGGTTTGTGATGAGAGGTTTTCAGGGTGCCACTTTTATACCCAATGCCACCTAATGTGTGTGGTCTCTCTCTTTGTCTAACCCTAAACATGTTCTGGTCAGTTCTGTCCCTTTCCATGGTATGGTCTTCAAACTGTCTAGGGTAACAAAGAGCAGGCATGCCCAGGTGTAAGCTGCATTTGCCAGTGACAGAGTAGGAAGCTTGGGAAGTCAGGAAGCAGGTGGGCACAGCCCTCAGCCTACTCTTTGAAGCTCAGGAAGGGCTGAGTACAGCCCTCCAGACTATCCTGCTCAGACTGTTCCGTTGCCTCTCCCAAACGAATACACAGCACACCACAAGAGAGCTATGGCAGTCATGTGGCCCTGAACACTGACTGAAAGGCACATTTGGTTTAGGCAGGAAAATGTCAAATTTCTTAAAGTGGCATTATCAAGATAGTAATTCGAAATTCAACTTTACCATCAAAGAGAATTTTAAATTACAATTCAAACGAGTAGAAGTATTTTTTCTATATGCTTCCAAACTGAAGTTATCGCTGAGTAAGTGAAATAAGGTAACCCAATGTTAGTCTATGGGAGAGTGGAAAATGACATTGGAGTGTTTTCATTACCACAACATAGGCCATACGAGTATTCCGGAAAGACTGTCACTTTGCTGAGCGGCGTCTTCATTAATGGTTTTAGTCACTGGCCGCAGATTGCATCATGCCCATCGTGACGAGATGAATGTTGGAGTCGGCTCGCAGGAATCCGCTCTTCACCCAATGAAAACAGCCGCCGTCCACCGCCTACAAAAGAAGAAGCAGCGCACTCTCAGTGGGAAACACAGCCAAGCACTGAACCATAGAGGCTCGGGCTTTTATATGCTCTAAAAATGGCCGTTAAGGAAACGTGTACCAAGAATGTGCTGGAACACGTGTTATAGCCATGTGAGGAGCTTTACATGATTACGCCCACTACCATACTGATGCTCTTGATGTGATTAAAGAAATTGTGATTTCTGTAAGTGGGCAACAGGAATCACTAAATAAACAAACGTGTATGTTAACATAAAGAAAAGCAAAATAAAGGGCTTTTCTCATATTTAAGGGGCATAGAGAAAGTATTTTACTGAGTATCACATATATGTTTGGAGATCAAATGACACCTACCCTGGAAGTATTGCCACATGATTAATATGAGAACCCTGAGAGTGTAGACAGATCACGCAGGCAAGAGGTTGGCCTAATGTGTGTAAAAGCGATCCCCTGCCACTCACAGCCTGATTGCAGAGAGTACTTTGGAGGTCATGCCCTCTTTCTCCGTAACTCTGCAACCACGCCTTGGCTGGGGAATGACGTCCTCTTGACTCCAGAGGATGCTTGGAGGCCAACAAGCCCTCCTGTTGCCTCCAGTAAGTCCCACATAGCCTGATTTCTCAGAGGTTGCCGGAGGCCACACCCCCTGTCCCCACCACTTTGCAAATGTGCCTCCTGGTACACCACTGGTTAGGGGATGAAATCTACTTGGCTGCTGAGGGTCTTTGGGGACCAACAAGCCCTCCTGTTACCTCTAGTAAATCCCATGCAGTGGGATTACTGAAAGGTCTTTGGAGGCCATAACCCTTTTCCACCACTCTGTAAACACGCCTCCTGGTGCACTATTGGTTCGGCGATGAAGTCCTCTTAGAAGCTGAGGACCCTTAGGGGCCAAGAAGCCCTCCTGGTACCTCTAGTAAGTGCTATACAGCAGGATTTGTGAGAGCTGGTCAGAGGGCCTGCCCCTTTCTCCACCACTCCACGACTACTTGTTTACAAAAATAGAAATTCACCGAAAAAAACAAAGGTTGCAGGGAAGGTAATAGAGTTAAAAAAACTTTAGAGGTTCACTGAAAGAAAAGGTTTCAGGGACGTCATACTTAAGCTAATATTTGTCTCATACAAAACCATTGAGGGGGCGTATAACTGACACCCTCTCAATGTACTGCTTATGACCTCATATATTACATCAATCATGAGATGGTCAGTGACATCGCTCATGACATCTCAAATGACATCACTGGTGACATCTCAAAGGATACCACTGACATCATCCCCACTCACAACCCTGCTTACTGATTCTTAGAGATGCTGACACATCAACTCACCCATACAGCCACTAACGCAACCACTAACTCACATAAACAGCCACTCATGCACCTACTCACTGACCAGTACAGCCACTGACACATCCAGTCAAACAGATATACAGATGCTTATACACCCTCTCATACACTCATACATCAATTCTCATACTCAATTAGCCACCTATACAAATACTCACATATATACTTAATCACCCATGCATTCACTCATACACCCACTCACTTGCTCAAAGATATACTAACACATCTACTCACTCATCTATAGAGTCACTGAAACAAGTACATACTCTCCGATACAATCTCCCTCACAGTCACTTACTCATTGATGGAGCCACTCACCCATACTACAACTCATATACCCACTCACTCACCCATATACTCACTTACACAACCATTCATGCACTCATATAGTCACTTATATACCCTGTCACTCACCCATACAGACATTTATGTAACTGCTCAGTCACCTATTCAGCGACTCATGCACTCTCTCATTCACCATTTGCAGCCACTGACACACCTGACCCTCAGCCATACAGCCACGCATACATCCTCTCATTCACCATTACAGCCACTTACACACCAATTCACTCCCCATACAGATACTCACACAGCCACTCACTTACTCATACAGGCACTGACACACCCACTCATTCACCCACACAAAAACTCACAGGCCCACCCGCTCTCGTATACACTATTTACACGCACATTCACTGGATGATGTTATCAGTGATATAATTAGTGATGTCATCTGTTATGTCTTCAGTGATGTCATCAGTGATGTCATTTGAGATGTCATCAGCGATGTCATCAGTGATGTCATTGACCATGCCATGATTGATGTAATATGTGAGGCCAGAAGTAGTGCATTGAGGGGACGTAAGTTATAGTTAGCTCAGCCAACTATAACTGCTGAATTTCTCTGTTTTTTTTCGAGAAATGTCTGCCTAATTATAACGTCCTTGTAATCTTTGTTTTTGTCAGTATGTATATATATATTCACTGAAAAAACCATAGGTTTCACACATGTTATAGTTAGCTGGACATTTTACTGATAAAAAACCAATGAAATTCCCCCGTTATAGTTACTGTAGGCAACTATAACTCACGCGACCGCAATCCTCTGCTGATGCTAATACTGTATTTAGACACTTATTTGCCCATATCTTCTTCCATTAAATTTTAGCTATACATATATTACAAATATTTTTTTTTCATAAAGACACATATGTCATCAGCAGAGGATTACGGTCGCGTGAGTTATAGTTGCCTACAGTAACTATAACGGGGGAATTTCATTGGTTTTTTATCAGTAAAATGTCCAGCTAACTATAACATGTGTGAAACCTATGGTTTTTTCAGTGAATTAGCAAGGTTTTTTAAATGCTATTTCCTAACTATAACGTGTGTGAAACCTATGGTTTTTTCAGTGAATTTGTACGGTTTTTTAAATGCTAAGTTACTTTACGCCATTTGTGGCATGCGCGCCCACTTAACGCAGTTCGTTCCGTGCACGGTTTTTATCAACTTTAATAAGCCCTGTACATTTGGTGGCCTTCGGCCACCAAAAGCACAGGGGGTGAGGTCAATGTGGATAGTGTTTTTTTTATTTCGATTTTATAATTTCATGTTGCCAAAATTACGTTTTTTTTCTCTATTAATAAGCCCTGCACATTTGGTGGCCTGCGGCCACCAAAAGCACAGGGGGTGGGGTAAGTGTGGATAGTGTTTTTTTTATTTTTATTTTTTTACCGTAAGCGTACGGTAAGCTTACGGTAAGCGTACGGTAAGCGTACGGTAAGCGTACCCCGCGAAATTGCCGAAAAAAAAATAAAACCGTTTTTGCTCTTGGGGGATGTTTGGGGACTCCCTCAACATGACTATGTGGGAGGGAGTTGTCAAAACAGCCCCGTAACATGTTTTTGGCCATCATGTTTGATAAACAACACTCAGTGCGAGAGACAAAATGGCGGACGCCGCTTCCTGGTTTCGGCCGATTCGAATGTTTACTAAGATCTAAGAGCCAATCAGAATCGCGCTCGCGCACGCCACCGTAAGCTTACGGTAAGCGTACGGTAAGCGTACGGTAAGCGTACCGTAAGCGGGCTCAGATATATATATTGATTTAAAGGCTATTTTCTCAGAATCTACTGAACAGATTTACACCAAACCTACAAAAGGCACTTCCTTGACCTAGGGACTACCTCTCTGCCAAATTTCTAGTAATTCTGTTCAGCCGTTCGGGCTGTAGCTCGTTCTAAAGGTCCTATGGAAAAATGCATGGGAAAAACGCGTTTTGGGACCCCCCTTTTATCTCAGCCCCCGCTTGACGAATCCCCCCGAGACTTTCAGGGTAGGAGCGGAGCGTAGCGCCCCACCTATTTTGAGAA